>NC_136059.1:132115596-132745834 GCF_964261635.1 Lissotriton helveticus
CCTGTTCCCATCATGCACTGGGACAGGAACAGACTAATTTGCATATAGCCAAGTTCTGAGCTGGGATGGTGCAGTGAGCTAAAAAACGGTGATGGATCAAGCCCTGATCTTTGGACTGGGTAAGAGTGGTCTGCTTAATTCAGGCACTCTGTTCATCACCACCCCCTTTTCTGAATCATTTTGTCCACCATAAGCGTGGAAGGGTATACTCAGATGTGAGTCCCTTGCTCATTGCACCATCAGGATTCAAGCAAGCCGGGCCGACGACGCCTGCAATGGCAGAAACCGGTCCCCGGAAGCTTGTTTCCTTCCCAGTATAAGAATTAGCTTGGTAGTTTGGTTTGCCCTGTTCCCATCATGCACTGGGACAGGAACAGACTAATTTGCATATAGCCAAGTTCTGAGCTGGGATGGTGCAGTGAGCTAAAAAACGGTGATGGATCAAGCCCTGATCTTTGGACTGGGTAAGAGTGGTCTGCTTAATTCAGGCACTCTGTTCATCACCACCCCCTTTTCTGAATCATTTTGTCCACCATAAGCGTGGAAGGGTATACTCAGATGTGAGTTCCTTGCTCATTGCACCATCAGGATTCAAGCAAGCCGGGCCGACGACGCCTGAAATGGCAGAAGCCGGTCCCCGGAAGCTTGTTTCCTTCCCAGTATAAGAATTGGCTTGGTAGTTTGGTTTGCCCTGTTCCCATCATGCACTGGGACAGGAACAGACTAATTTGCATATAGCCAAGTTCTGAGCTGGGATGGTGCAGTGAGCTAAAAAACGGTGATGGATCAAGCCCTGATCTTTGGACTGGGTAAGAGTGGTCTGCTTAATTCAGGCACTCTGTTCATCACCACCCCCTTTTCTGAATCATTTTGTCCACCATAAGCGTGGAAGGGTATACTCAGATGTGAGTCCCTTGCTCATTGCACCATCAGGATTCAAGCAAGCCGGGCCGACGACGCCTGAAATGGCAGAAACCGGTCCCCGGAAGCTTGTTTCCTTCCCAGTATAAGAATTGGCTTGGTAGTTTGGTTTGCCCTGTTCCCATCATGCACTGGGACAGGAACAGACTAATTTGCATATAGCCAAGTTCTGAGCTGGGATGGTGCAGTGAGCTAAAAAACGGTGATGGATCAAGCCCTGATCTTTGGACTGGGTAAGAGTGGTCTGCTTAATTCAGGCACTCTGTTCATCACCACCCCCTTTTCTGAGTAATATGTGACATCATCAGCAGTGGATTGCGGGCGCGCGAGTTATAGTGAGTCCAACTAACTATAATGTGGGAATTTCAATGGTTTTGTATGAGTAAAATGTTCAGCTAACTATAACTATTGTGAAACCTATGGTTTTTACAGTGAATTTCAAAGGTTTTTTAAATGCTAATTCCTAACTATAACTGGTGTGAAACCTATGTTTTTTTAGTGAATTTCAAAGGTTTTTTAAATGCTAATTCCTAACTATAACTGGTGTTAAACCTATGGTTTTTTCAGTGAATTTCAAAGGTTTTTTAAAAGCTAATTCCTTACTATAACGAGTTTGTAACCTACGATTTTTAAAGTGAATTTTTTTTTTAATAGCTGTTTTTTATAACTATTAATTATTACATTTTTTATAAAATTATTTAAATAATGTATATTTTTCTAAAATTAATTTTTCAATGTATTTTTCCTGTGTTTTTTTAAATCATTTTAACTCGGATCGCTCAGGGTGCGCGCACCCGTAAACGCACCCGTAAACGTAGTGTAAGCGCTATCCCCGCGTGCGAAAAAAAATATAAGTATGTATTAAATAATAATGCAAGACATTCAGTGGCATACTTATAAAAGTAGTATTTTTGATTTTAAATAACCGTATTTTAACTTTAAAAGCATTTCCGAAAATCTAGCAAAACGCCATTCAGACGCGCCGCGTAAGCGCCCCCGGAAGCGCCTACGTATGTGCCGCGTAAGCGCCCCCGGAAGCGCCCCGGACCGCGTAGCGTAAGCATGTCAAGTCATGTGACCTTAAAATAACACTTTTCATTGGTTGTTAACAGTTTTTTTTTACATCTAATGAAAACCCAACCCATTTCCTTCACTACCTATTTCACTTTGGAGAGAGCAAGACCTGTTCCCTGTTTCTCCTCTTGAATTCTTTGAAAAGAATGGCTGGAAGAGCACCAAGCAGCAGTGACTCCGATGAGTTTCTACATGAGGACCCTCCTCAGCCAAAAATTAAGGAGCACTTCATCTGGAAGTTTTTCACCATTCCAGAAGGTGAGAAAAAAGTCAATGCAGCAAAGGTGGAATGCAAAATATGTCACACAATTCTATCACGTGGTGACCCAAGAAAGAAATACAGTTTTGGCAACGCCACTATGATTCGACATCTACAAAGAAGGCACCCCCAGAACTATGCCTGGGAGAGTGTCAGGGACCTGGCACGCAATCCCCCAAGAGATGGCGGCAGTACCTCGACTGGTGGAACAACACCTTCTGGAAGACAAGCTGCAAGGTTAATACCTGTTGTGCAGCCGGACTTTGCAGACCTGAAATTTGTGTGCAAGTACTGCGATGAATTGCTTTGTTATGGGGAGCAAAGCATAGAATTAATTATTAGGAAGAAAAAGGATCACCGATGCCCCTCATCCCTAATTTTTCCCTTTTTTTTGCTCCTGTTGAGCAATTTTGCATTCCCTAGTTTTGTTTTTGTTCTGTAAAAAAACCAAAAAAATATAAAAAACTTTCATAAAATTTACAAAAAAAATTAAAAACTAAAAATGAAGAAAAAAGAGTTCTTTTCAGAACTACCTCCAATTCTCCAAAAAGACCTATATTCCTTACATATTGTGTTGATCTTTTTTTCAATGAATGTGTACTGCATAATTGTTTGGATGAAATGACTAAATGAAGGGGAGAAAGTGACTCATGGAACAAATGATAGAAGGGGAGTGAGTAAAGGTGAGTTGATGACAGTGAAGAATGCAAGGTGAGTGAGGGTGAGTGAAGGGGGAGTGACAGAGTGAGGGGATGGAGAGAGTGAGGGTAAGACAGAGGGAGTGAGGGAAGGGGAGTGAGGAAGTGAAAGGACAGAGAGAGTGAGAGAAGGAGTGAGTGAAGTAGAGTAAGGTGAGTAAGGGAAGGGGAATTACTGAGGGAGCAAAAGATAGAAAGAAGGGGAAAGGGACTGAAGTCGAGTGACTGAGAGCTGGTAAGTGGTGGAGGGGAGAGTGGGGAAGGGGAGTGAAGGAATGGGGAATGAGAGGTAGTGAGGGAAGTGGAGTAAGTAAACGGGGGTGAAGGAGAGTGAGAGAAGGGCAGTGAGGGTGAGTAAAGAGGGGTGATAGAGGGTGGATAAAGGCAAGTGAGCATGAGACAAGGGAAGTGAGGGAGTGAGGAGACAGAGGGACTGAAGGAAAGAGTAAGAGAAGGGGACTGAGTGAGGGAGCATAGAAAGCTTAGTGAGGGAGTGTAGGAGAGTTATAGGGAGTGAGCGTGACGGAAGAGGAGTGAGAGAGTGAGGGGACGGAGGTAGTAAAGCTAAGAGAGAGGGGGTGAGGGAAGGAGAATGAGGATGTGACAGGACAGAGGGAGTGAGAGAAAGAGTGAGTAAAGTGGAGTAAGGTGAGTGAGGGAAGGGGAATGAGTGAGTGAGCGAAGGAAGAGAATAGAGGGTAAAAGGACTGAAGCATAGGTACTGAGAGAAGGTGAGTGGGGGATGAAAGTAAAGGGAAAGGGAGAGAAAGATAGGGAATGAGGGGTATTGAGGGAACCAGACTAAGAGAACAGGGGTGAAGGAGGGTGAAAGAACGGCAGAGAGCATGAGTAAAGAGGGATGAAAGAGGGTGGATAAAAGTGAGTGAGGGTAAGACAAGGGGAGTCAGGAAGTGAGGGGATAGAGGTAGTGAAGGAAAGAGTGACAGAAAGGGACTGAGTGAGGGAGCAAAGAAAGATAAGTGAGGGAGTGTGGCTGAGTTATAGGGAGTGAGCGTGACAGTAGAAGAGTGAGAGACTAAGAGGACGGAGAGAATGAGGCTAAGAGAGAGAGAGTGAGGGATGAGGAGTGAGGAAGTAAGAGGACAGAGCAAGTGAGAGAAGGAGTTCGTGAAGTGGAGTAAGGAGAGTAAGGGAAGGGAAAAGAGTGAAGGAGCGAAGGAAGGGAAGAGAGAGGAAGGAAAGTAAAGCAGGAGGTCTGAAAGAAGGTGAGTGTGGGAGGGGAGTGAGGGGAAGGGGAGTAAACATACGGATTGAGAATAAGTGAGGGAAGCGCAGTAAGGGAACGGGGGTGTGGGTGGGTGAGAGAAGAGTAGTGAGGTTAAGGAAAAGAGTGATGAGAAAGTACATTTTGTATGTCAAACTTACTTTATAAGTAATGTAAACTTAATTACATATTTTTACTAAATTTAATATCTGTGGAAGAGAAAAAAAGTAAGTTATAATATTTACTATATATTTCACAATACAAGAGACAAGGCAGGAGATTAAAAGACATAAAAGGGCAGTAAGAGATAAAGTAGGAGTGAAGGACACAGAATGGAAAACAAAGGAATGGTGAAGGTTAGAGAGAGTGAAAAAGAAATAGAGGGAGAGCAAATTACTAAGAGGATAATGAGATGGGTACATTCAGTGACAGAGAGGAAGAGAAGGAGAGAGAAATGAAGTGAAGGTGAGTAAGATACTCAAGGAATGTGAATTAGGAAAACTAAAGGAAGAAAGGGGACTGAGGAAAGAGGAGTGAGTGACAGGGAAGCAGGAGTGAGTGAGGGTTGATTCATGACAATGAGGGATGGAAGGTGAGTGAGGGTGAGTGTAGGGGCGTAAGAGAGTGAGGGGACAATGGGAGTGAGGGTAACAGAGAGGGAGTCAGGGAAGAGGAGTGAGAATATGAGAGAACAGAGGGAGTGAGAGAATGAGTGAGTAAAGGGGAGTAAGGTGAGTGAGGGAAGAGAAATGACTGAGGGAGTAAAGGAAGGAAAGAAGGGGAAGTGGAGTGAAGCAGAGGGACTGTGGGAGCAGAGTGAGGAGAAGGGCAGTTTAGGATGGGGAATGAGGATAAGTGAGGGAAGTGGAGTAAGGGAACGGGGGTGAGGGAGGGTGAGAGAAGGGCAGTGAGGGTGAGTTAAGAGGGGTGATAGAGGGTGGAAAAAGGTGAGTGAGCGTGAGACAAGGGGAGTATATTATATATTTCATAATACAAATAGCTAAATAACTTGTACAACATGTTATATGGTTTATTTTTGCTGTTCTCAGAATATATTGAATTTCACTTAAAACAGTGAGTTCAATACTACTCATCATATGACAGCGGGCAAAAAAAACACAATCAAAAAGATTGTGTTTAAAAAACCCAAACAATGTTTCAATAAATAATGTAAAACTTATAAGAAACATATCTTAACTCACTTTTGGTCCACGTACTTTTCCACAAGGCCAAATAGTATATGGAAAGTCCTTTTCTTTGGAAATTACTCAATAGTATTCTTAAACTTCCATTAACCCGAGTTTCTGAAAGAAAAGCTTCAACATCTTTTACATCATGAAGCAATAGTTATATTTCCACCTCTGACTCACTCATGATTAACATTTCCTATAATACTGATATCACTCACTAAGTCATACACTTACTCTTCCTCTATGACAACTACAAGTTTTTTAATATCTTAATCAATCTCACTCACAAAGTAATTTTGAACAGCAGACTAAGTTTTTATTAACTGCTCCAATCTTCATAGGCCAATTACTTTTCCTAAAATTTTGGTGGTAAGAATACTTGGTAAGAATTTTGTAAGTCAGAAGGCAAACGTTGTTTGAAAGTCAATTGAGTATCATTACAATTATTCCAGCCTTTTTGACTTTTTAAATAAGCTGTGTAATGTCCTGATGTTGTCGAAGGACCATCATGGTAAATAATTGCTGCAGCTGCAAAGGTTCTTCCTGAAATTGATAATTGAGAAGCCACAACATTTTTAATTAAAGTTGTCAATTTAGTTCCACCAGGTCTACATCGTTGGAACATTAAAATTACATACTGTCCATATCTTTGTATAAATAATGTTGATAGCATTGCTGATTTACATTGAGTACAGACCATGTTTTGATTTGCTTCTCTAACTAGATTATTAAAAGACACTGATTTGCAGTCTGGTAAAGTCAAATATATAAATGTTTCAGTGTCTATTGTAGTAGTACTTGAAAAGGAACAATTGTCGCAGTCATGTTGCCATTTATAAGAAAGGCCAAAAAGATTTTCTACATCTACACCTTCATCTTGCAATGCAAGAAGCATATACATTAGAAAGTCCTGAAAATCTTGCTGAATATTCTGTGAAAATTGATTTAGACCAAAACATATGTCTAAAACATTTCGAATTTCAGAAACACTTTGTATTTTTGTTCTATCACTGCTACATTTCTCAAACACAGAATTCAACAAACAACAAAATCTTTGATCCCGATTTTCAACAATCTGTTCTTGTACAGTTTGGAGAAAAAAAAAACAACATTAACCACTACATTAGCAAAGCAGTTGACACCAGAACTGTTTTCAAACTGAAATCCAACAACATCTTTAACTGAATCCTTTTCCTTTCTGCTTACAATTACTGGTCCATCTACTTTTTTCTTTTTGCTACAACTTCACTTCAATTTTTCTCATTTCTTCTTTTTCGGCCTACTACACGCTTTTCAAATAGAGGATATTGAGGTAAATTTGGAGCATACTCTATTCTTAACCTATTATATTCTTTTACACAATTTAGATCTGCACTAATCTTTGTCTCATCAGAATTAATCAAATACAATCCAGATAAAGTTCTAACTCGAGATAAAGCAACATATGCCATACCCTCCTTGAACACAGAACTTCCAATATTTACCAAAGCACTATCTACACTTAAACCTTGAGCTTTATGAATAGTCACTGCATATGCCAAAGAAACAGGAAACTGTTTCGCTGACATATAAATCTTTCACAAGCAAAAATCGAGCAGAACAACGACTGATTTGTTGTACTTCTTCAATACCATCAAATTGAATTTTTATAAATTCAATTCCATCTCTATTTCGGTAATTCACAAAATCAACAATATGACCCATTGCTCGTTTTACTAAACCTCTTTCCACATGTAAATTACGTCGTAAAATTATACGACAATTTAAAGATGCATTTTCCAAACCAGCAGTTTTAGATATTGTCTTCTCTAAAGAATCCAATTTTGATATCAACTTTTCTGACAAAATAATAGTTGCTCTTTCATGCTCTATTTTTGCAATAGCTTCCAGTTTCACAATCTCTTGATTTTCTAGCTTTAACATTTTGTTGTTGAAGATTGAACATTCTTGCAGAGTTGGCATCAAGCATATGACAGATTTGTTTTCAGGAATTTCCTTAAAAATATTCTCTGGGAGAATGTTTTCGTTTGGAAACAAATTTGAAATTAATCGTGCATGTAAAGCTTCTTTGCCATGATCACTTACTTTTCCAATTCTTACAGCTTGTAGAATATTTTTATAATCTTCATCCTTTGCCTGACGCATATTTTGAAGCAGTTCTGCATATTTGAAATTTAACCATATGTTAACATTTCCAATGCTTCCTAGGCACTTCCTTGTATCTTCATGTGTAAGCATTTTAAACACTGGTTGTCCTTTCACTGGAGTTAGCTGCTTTAGATCTCCAAAAACAATGATGTGTTTGTCTCCAAATAACACATCATACTCTGTTTTAAGAATGTCTTGCATTCTTAAATGCACAAAAGCAAGCATTACATTTAATACCATGATTACCTCATCAATGATAAGAAGTTTCATTTTCTTTAGGACTCTTGAAACTTCATAACAAGCTTCTCCAGATAGCTTGTGGTATTGTAATGTATTATCATGCTCTACTGGCAGCATCAATAAATGATGTAAAGTAATCCCTTTAATGTTATGTGCTGCCAACCCAGTTGGAGCGGTAACAACACAAGACAGCGATGACTCCGTTCTTTTCTGCAGATAAGTTGCAATTGCTTTAATCAGAAAACTGTTTCCAGTTCCTGCTTCTCCACTCACGTACAGTTGGACAGGTATAAATGATGTACATGAGCACTCTTTTTTCTCATGACATAAACCATGCTCAATCTGTTGTGTGACTTCGTAATATATTTGTCTCTGCTCAACGTTTATTCCTTTTTCCAAATCTTCTAATTAAACTACATCCTCCTGAGCGTGTTCCATGGCTCTTTTCACTTCATCCATGGCAGTGGCAGCTTCATTTTGGATAATTGGTCCTCCTAGTGGAACCTGACTCAATGAAGCAGAACTCTGACTGTCTTGAGAACTGTCTCTAGCAATCTCTGCAGCAATTGTAGCTTCTTGCTGTATTTCCTCCTTCAACATTTGCAGATAATTTGAAAAAAACAGGACATTCTATGGTATCCTTGGTTGCATTGAACGAATCATCATAAGTAAGAACATCTCCAAGTAGTTCCTCTTCTGTATGCCATGGCTTAAAGAGTTGCAAAAGAGCTAAATAGTAAAATTCCCTTTTCTCTGGAGATTCACATCTCAATTTTTGATGATTAATCAAATGGCCTTTTCTATGTTTCACCAGACAGCCTTCACATCCAATTACAGCATATACACCTTTATTGAAATCTTCTGTGATGTTCTTCTTAAAAGTATAGGTTTGCAGAACTTCATAGAGACAAACGTTCTCAAGATGACTACTTCTATTTGGATAGTATGTATCCAACATGTTTGTCTTCAAAATATCTGTACTGTTTGGTTCTTTCTCCGCCAAATACTCAATTTCTTGTACAGATTTCAAAACTCTGTTTCGTGTTGCAGCAAGACCTAGACTCACCCAAATGATAGTTCTAGATTTGGCATATAGACTTGCTGATAATAAACGATCAGAACATTCATATGCTCCAATTTCTCGATGCGACAACATCTTCAGACTGTAACTGTATAATTTCTTACTTAGACTCTTTTCATGTGAAATTTCCTCCCACATTTCCTTCAGTTCCGTCTTTTCTGATTTTGTGATGTAAGACGTCACATATAGAGCCATAGCAATAGATTTGTCAGCAACATATTGAATATCCATGTTAGCATTCCACATGGACAAAATGACTGGGTTGTAGTCATTTAGGTATTTGGACTCTTCATTTCTTCTTAGGTTGTATGTATTTTTCGGTGATTTTATTGTCACAGTATGTCGCAGAGAAGACATAAAATTGTTCACTCTTCCTTTCGATGTTACTGGATGTGGAAATGTAAAATGACATTTTGTGTAGAACTTGTCCTTGGATTTGTATTTTCCACAACGATGGGTTTGAAAGCGTAAAACTTGATGTCTTAAATTGTTTTCTTCTGTACTTTTCGGAACAGCACAGAATACTGTTCAATGAAACTCATCACTTTCTCATCTGAATCTGTTCCAAATGTGGGTGCATCTTTAATCCATAGCAGCATATGTATGTGAGCAGCACCTCTTGCTTGATGTTCCTTTCTCCAAAAGAAATCCAAAACCTCTCCAAGCGGAGGATTTTTTTTGTTTGTAATAAAAGACATCATAGCTTCAAACCTATGATTGAAATACCTGCATGCATTAACTGGATCCAAAGAGCACAGTTCTCCAGGTGTCTTGTATTCAATAGTTTAAATGTTTTTATGTGCCTCTCGTAGAAATTGAAGTAAGTCTTCCCAAGCATACTCAGCACAGCTAAGAGTGAGGAACCATGTAGGAGTTCCTAAGTTTCTTAGCATACATTTCAATTCCCATCGACGACGGTACCAATACTTGTTAGTACCACGCTGACATGCCATGAGATTAATTAGCTGAGATTTCAAAACACTGTCTTGCAGTTTGACTTTATCCATAAAGTCCCTTGCCGAAACATTTTGTAGATGTACTCCACTTTTCAGTATATGGTTCACTGCATAAGAAAGTCCAGACAAATCACTCTCAAACAGTAGATGGAACAAATATGGAATGCATTGACAAAACCTTGGATCTTCTGCATATAATCTTTAAAGTCCGGTAGTCAGATGCAGGAATTTGAACAGGTCGGTCGTCATATCGTCCACCTTGACCTGTTGGAAATAACTGTGGAAAACAACGAGCTTCCAAACTTTCTTATCATACACTAATGGGACTTCCTTTTGCTTCTTTTATTTGAAACAAGTCAATAGCATTCCCCATTACTTCTTTGGAATGCAATGGATGAACACTATAATGTTCATAAATTTCTTCACTTCTAGCGACATCAACTTTTTCAATTTGCCCAGCTGAGAAATCACTGTCCTCTTGTACAGTTGTTTCCTCTTCTCCAACATATACATTTTCATAGTAATGATTATTTTTTACCAAATACAACTTTGCCTTTTTGACTTTCCTAACATCCACAAATTCTTGCCAGATTTTTTTACTCTTTGTTGGAACACCATTAACTAGAATAACCAGAGGTTCCTCTTCTACTTTTTCTACACAAATTGTATCAATATTTTTCTTAAAGTCTAGAGGCAAATAAACAACTCTTCCCTTTAATCCTCTCTGTAAATCTGAAGGAGGCAATTTCCCTGTCTTAGGCTACATGCGAACAATAGCCTGAAAAGAATGCACACATTGAATCAGAATGGACTAATAGGTATTTAAATCCATCAATTCAGAAGGAATGTCTACCAACTCCATATTATTATGAACAGCTCTAGAAGGCAATCTGTTTTCATTTAATTTATTATAACAATATTTACAAATAAGTTGATCAGAACCCAAATCAAAACAATTTTCTACCAACAAATAAGTTGCAAAATCCTTCCACTCATCATTATTTTCCATTTCGCTTTTTACATATAAATCAACTAATCTAGTCTGATTCTTATAATGAGTTTGTCGACAACACTCACAAGTAAAATTAGGCCTTTCACTTGAATTGACCTTAAACTTTGTAATTTCATGTTCAAATGTTTCTGTACTTGAAAACTCTACATTCTCTTCACCATTACCTTCTATTACTATATCAGTTTCTGCACTGTCCTCTTTTTCACCAAAGTAACAAAACTCAATTTCTTCACAAATGTTCTTCACATCTAATTCAGTTCCATGCAAAAGAGCACTGTTTAACTGTTTTAGCTTAAGTGCTGGACTTTTTGCATAATACAACCTTCTCACTAATTTCCTCACTTTATTATGATGCACTGCTAACATCCTTAAATGGTGAAAAACACTCTGACATACTTTTCTTGAAAGACAAGCCAGTGAAGCCCATGCAAACCTGTTTTTTCTCTCACTCTACAAGGATCTAACTCTTGCAAAATCTTCATCTTTTGTTTTAGACTTTTCTTAGTATTTGTCCGTAAGAAACTGAGAAACAAATCAATTTAATCCTGTCGCACACTACAAATACTACTACAATTCCAAGTATACACTGGAGCCTTAGGACATCTCCCTAAAACTTCATCAGCTAACACCTCTTCTGTATTTCTAGGCACAATTTTTTCTTTTTCAACCGGACAACTGTCCTTCACCTCAAATGCTCGACCACTGGTGTCAACTGCATGCACCACATCATTATCCTGAAAGTTACTTTCTTCATTAAAAAATGGCTCACAACTTGAACTATGCTTCCAGTCTCCAGAAAAAACACCACAAAAATTAGTCCGATTAATTACTCTTTTCCACTTACATTTTGATTTGAAAACACTGATTACCTTATCTAGTGTACGAATTCTATTGATTACTGAACCATATAATTTATTTTTCACTTTAAATGCCTGATCCACAATCTTCACTATGCTTTTTTTTCTTGTAAAAAGCACTCTTCTTTTGATACATCTTTACATTTTTTAATAAATTTAAAACAATTCTGTTATAAAACATTTGTATACGAATGTCAATAAATTGATTTCTCCGTCTATTGCTATAGAGAATATCATCTCCTTCTACAGCTCTAACATTTTTTGAGGGGCACAGTTTTAGATTTGTATTTAGAGATGTTTGTTTTTTCTTTGAAAGAACATCTTTTTTTTTACCTTTCATTAACTTCCTTAAAAAGTCCTTTGTTTGCTTACCAGGAGCATTCTTTTTTTTCACTGAAGATTGTGTTTTCGATGAATCTTCTATTTGTGTTTTCTTGGACCATAAATCATGTTTATATATTTTTTGTCATCTTTCCTTCGTCGGCATATTCTTTTATCTTTCTATGGATTAATAAAATCTGTGGTAAAGAAAAAATAACATATTATACACCACTACAAACATACTACATAGCAATTACAATAAGTAAACAATATAAACACTAGTTTACAACATAAGTAAGTTTGTACCACAGCAACTGTGTCACAGCAACAGTGCAGTACAGTTTCATTATTAATCTCACTCTCTGCCTGCACCATCTCACTCTGTGCCTGTGTCTTATGTCACTCTGTGCCTGTGTCTCATTTCACTCTGTGCCTGTGTCTCATCTCACTCCGTGCCTGTGTCTCATCTCAGTCGGTACCTGCCCCATCTCTCTCTTTGTGTGTCTCATCTCACTCTATGCCTGTGTCTCATCTCACTCTGTGCCTGTGTCTCATCTCACTCTGAGCCTGTGGCTCATCTAACTCTGTGCCTGTGTATCATCTCACTCTGTGCCTGCCCCATCTCTATATTTGTGTGTGTCATTTGTCTGTTTGCATGTATCTCATCTCACTCTGGTAAATGTTTTATGGTAAAATGTATGGCTTTAGTTTTTTTTACGAAGATCACACTGAGTGTCTGTGTGAAATAAGGAATTATATTTTCACATGTTTCAATAATGTCACCTGTGTCTGCTGACAGTTTGCCTCTCTTAGCTTAAAGGGTACTCTGTGCTTGTGTCTCACCTCACTCTGTGCCTGTGTGTCATTTCACTCTGTGCCTGCCCTATCTCTCTCTGTTTGTGTGTGTCATTTGTCTGTTTGCGTATGTCTCATCTCACTCTGGTAAATGTTTTATGGTAAAAAGTATGGCTTTAACATTTTTGTCAAGGATCACACTGAGTGACAGTGTGAAATAAAGAATTATATTTTCACATTTGTCAATAACGTCACCTGTGTCTGCTCACAGTTTGCATCGCTAAGGTTAAAGGGTACTTTGTGCATGTGTCTCACCTCACTCTGTGCCTGTGTGTCATCTTACTCTGCATCGGTACCTACTAGTAGGTACAAAAAACACCCACATAACACAACAGCTCTTTTCAGAGCTACCTTACCTCTAAGCACTCTAAATTATTTTTTTACTCTAATTTTTTACACTGTTTTTCCCCGTGGTGCGCTCAGGGTACGCGTACATGGGAACGCACCCAGCGCTTACCCCGCGAAAATCTCAAAAATTTTATTTCAGTTTTTTTGACCTTCAGGGTCCTTCAGAAAACCTAGGGGGTCAGGGGATGTCTACCCTGCTCCCTTTTAATCATTTCCTCCTTTCTTTTTACACCTCTTGTGTCTCGATTCTACCGAGACACAAGATGGCGGACTCTCCGGACTGTTTAGAATGTTGACAGACACCCGAGAGCCAGCTTTCAGAAAGACACACATTCACTGGATGATGTCATCAGTGATGTCATTTGAGATGTCATCAGTGATGTCATGAGTGATGTCACTGACCATGTAATGAGTAATGTAATATGTGACGTCATCAGCAGTGCATTGCGGGCGCGCGAGTTATAGTTAGCTGAACTAACTATAACGGGGGAATTTCAATGGTTTTGCATGAATGAAATGGCCAGCTAACTATAACATGTGTGAAACCTATTGTTTTTTCAGTGAATTTCAAAGGTTTTGTAAATGATAATTATTAAATGTCTTAATATATACATATATTTCTTTTTATAACAATTTCTTACATTTTTAATATAAATAATTATATTTATTTCATTTTTTACAATATATTTCATATTCTTAATGTAAAAGAATAACAAAACTAAATTGAAAAATATTCTTTTTAATTAATTTTTTTTCCAATATATTAAAATTGAATTCTATATAATTCCTATAACATTTTTTTTTATCATCGTACCATACACATACACTAATGTAAGTACACCAAATTTGACAGAGAGGTATAGTTGGGTTTGCAGATTGTGCTTTTTGTTAAATGGAGTAAATCCGTTCAGTAGTTCATGAGAGAACCCCAATAGACTATGCATGTAGTCTTCTATGCACTGGCAACCTTGTCTTTTATACCTTCAAATCCCCAATCTGTATCCTTACACGTCCAGTAAACACTATCACACTTATGTTTCAGTATTGTACTGACCATACAGCACTAAGGGCCAGATGTAGGTGGCCAAATACCGGTCGGTAACGGCCGAATTCGGCTGTTACCGACCGGTAATTGGATTTTGAGATGTAGGAGCATGCTTTACAGAATCGGAATTTTACCGATTCTGTATTTACAGATTCGGTAAAATTACCGAATCGGTAAATACAGACTCGGTAAAAATACCGAGTCTGTAAAAGCATATGTAGGTAGCACATCTTTGAGTGCCGCAGGCCTTTCAGATTCGGTATTTTACCACCCAATCCAATTGGGTGGTAAAATACTGAATCCAGGTGTGCATGCACATGTGTGTCACATGGCACAGGTGTGCATGCACATGTGTGCATGCACACCTGTGCCATGTGACACACAGACAAGCCCTTAGGGCATGTCTCTGTGCCACATGGTGCACATGCCTATTTTTGGGGTGCCAGAGGGTGTCAAAGTGACACCCCCTGCACCCTTGCAAAAATCGGTATTTACCGATTCTGTAATTACAGAATCGGTATTGCCCATTGATTCCTATGGGCTGCAAGGCCCATAGGAATCAATGGGCAATACCGATTCGATATTTACAGAATCGGTAAATACCGAATCTTAACGATTTGGTATTTACCGACCCTGAAATACCTACATCTCCCCCCCTCTATTTTACCACCTCTTAAATACCGATTTGGTATGAATCGGTATTTAAGAGGTGGTAAATAAAAATTACCTACATCTGGCCCTATGTGCTTATCTGTACCCTACTCTAAAATAATCCATTCACTACATTAAATCACTAATCAGCAGATGTACAATAAGTGGTACATTCCCAGAGATATGACACTTATTGTGTACTGTGATATCACCTCCTTCTGGCACAGGGCTTTATAATGTGATGCACCTTCCACACACCATGGCACATCTTTCACACTACCAGTGCATCACAAAAGTGACGTAACGACTGTGTTAAAAAAAGCACAAGGGGATTTCTCTGTGGTGCTTACCCCTCACTTCACCTTGGGAGGTACCCTCCTATACCGCCCTCCGGGCCATGTAGGTAGTTTTGTTGGGGTGCTGGAGGAAGTCATTGTTCTGCGTGCCTTGAAATTCACACAGTATCTCCTTTTGGGTGATTTTAATATACACGTTGACTTGTGTGACTCTAACGAGGCCATCCGCTTAGGTGTAGCTCTATCTACGGCTCACCTTACTCAATGGGTTGATACCCCAACTCATGAGGCTGGTCATCTTCTAGATCTGGTGTGTTCTAATTTCGAGATCACCATGACTCCCCCGGAAAGGGTTACCTGGTCAGACCACGCTCTGATTCAGTTCGCTTGGTCCCTGAATAGAGATGAGGGCAGGGGGAATCCCCCTCAGGCTCATTCTCAGCGGATCAATTTGGCTACTCTCTCAGACTCCCTTGCCCGAAACCGTCCAGCTCTGCCGTTGGAGATCGATTCCGCGGTCAGTGTCTTCAACTCCTGGGTGGAACAAGGGTCGGTCATGCCTACCAACAGGGGTTGGATCAGGAGGATTAGGTCCACTCCCTCTAAACCCTGGTTCACCCACTCCTTGCGGGAACTTAAATCTGGCTGTAAAAAACTGGAGAGGGTATGGCGACAAGCCTATCTACCTGAGACTAAGAGCAGGATGCGTACAGCACAGAAGGAATACTATGCGGCAATTAGGGCCGCCCTTCACCCAGCTCAATCTGGATTTAGGGCGGCTTTTATCACAGAAACGGCGCTGGTGGAGGTGTCTGAGGCCATCCGGGAGTGTCTTGATGGGGCGGCAGAGCGGTCCTGATTTTGTTGGACCTCTCTGCCACCTTCGACACGGTGCCCCATGCTTGGCTCCTGGCCAGGCTGGCGGAGGTGGGCATCTCTGTACGTGTCCTCTCCTAGCTTACCTCTTTCCTGACCAATAGGACGCAACAAGTGTGGATGCCGCCTTATGCCTCGCGGCCAAAGAATCTTACTACAGGTGTGCCCCAGGGGTCCACATTGAGCCCCCTGCTGTTTAACATTTACATGACCCCCCTAATTCATCTGGCAGAGCAGCTGGGGGCCAAAATAATGGCCTACGCCGACGACACCCAGTTGTTGTTCACCTGGCCGAAGGATAATCTGGATACTTCGGTGGTGCGCTCGTGTCTGGCCTCTGTCTTCCGCTGGCTTGCCCTGGCACAGCTTAAGTGTAATGAGGAAAAGTCAGAGGTTCTTCTTTATGGTACCTTTCCGGACAATTTCGGGGACCTCATTTGGCCAGTCGATCTGCCCTGCCCAAATCAATAGGAAGCCCGGTGAAAAATCTAGGAGTTTGGTTCGGGCAGGATCTTAAGTTTGAAGACAATCTAAAAAAACTGACTGGTATCCGCTTTGCCACTCTTAAGGCATTAAAAAGGTTCTTTCCACTCCTCCCGAGAGAGGCTAAAGAAACGGTTTTGCGTGCCCTCATTCTGTCTAGGCTCGATTATGCCAACACTCTGTTCAGTGGCCTACCTGCCTATCTTATTCAGCGGCTTCAGGTCATCCAAAATGCTGCTGTGCGGCTTTTATTCCAACTTCCCAGGAGAGCCAGTGTGCGATCTCACCTTCGCAGTCTTCACTGGCTCCCAGTCGCCCATCAAATCCTGTTTAAATCTTTGGTTCTCGCGTTTTGGGCCACCCACAAATTAGGTCCGATGTATCTGCAAAAAAGGTTTGTCATGTATGTTCCCCGTCGCGCTCTTCGCTCTGCAAATTTGTACCAAAGGACCATGCCCAAATTTAAGTATTCAAGACTGGGCGGTCAATCCATTTCTGTTCAGACTGCCAGGGCCTGGAACGCTCTCCCGCTGCATCTAAGAGCGTCTCCGACAATCTCTATGTTCAAGAAGAGGCTCACAACACATTTGTTTAACATTACCATATAATCATTTTTCCTATGCGCATTTTTTTTCTGGATAACCTCACTCTTCGCGCCAGGATACTTTGTAGTAGCAGAGCGCGATATAAAAACATTTATAACATAACATAACATATATCTACCCCTAACACATACAAATTCACCCAGGCAGTTTCATCAGCAGTGCAACTTGAAGCATAGACTTGTAACGTATTTATGTTACATTCAAGTGCTTCAGAGGTACTACAGTATACTACAGGTAAACATGTTATAGATGTATGCTGCAGCACTTCCTTATAGTTCTGCACTTTCACATTCACCATACACTAGTAATGTTTTCATTCATTCATTTATGAACTACACATTCATTCTGATAAACTTGTATACACTAACATAGAAATATAGTTCTTTCTTTGACCAGTGAAGGTAGTTCTAAAAAGAACTGGTTTTTTTTGTGTTTTTAGTTTTCTTTTTTTTTGTGATTTGTCAACAAGTTTTTTTTAAAACCAAACAAATTTTACTGGAACCCAAAAAGTGTCCAATTGGAACAAAAGAATGAAAAAAAAAATAATGTCGAGTACAGCGATGCTCCTGCATCCTGCTTTTTATCAGATCAATAGACTGTTCCCTATAACACAAAAGTTTATCGCAATGAATGCATACAATTTTACCGTCAGCAAAATCAGGATCAATTTGTGGGTGTGGACTTCTTGCTGAAAATTCTACTGCAGTAGTTGTTGTGCTTGGTGCAGAAGCAGATGGGTTCTCCTGCAACCTCGGTGTTGCAGCTCGAGCAAAGTTATTGGGATACAAGTTCTTCACGTGTCGCACCATATTTGCTGTGCCAAAGGAGTATTTTTTAGATGGATCACCCCTTGAAAGACTTGTTTGGCAAATTGTACAGGTTACTTTTGGAGCATTAACCTTTTTTGCCCTTCTGGAAAAGTAAAACATTGCCAAATTAGAGCTTATTTCCTCTTCTTTGGAGGTTATCCAGGAATGAAATATTTCTCTAAAGATTGGCTGGAAGATGAGTCCATTGCTGTTATTATGATAATCTTCCTCCTATTTGACAGGATTCTCAGAAGAGATGCTTCTTCTTAGAAAGACAAAGTAGAAGGATTACAATGGGAAGGAACTTTCAACAATTGGAATAGAACCTATATGAACCAATCAAATCCCATCTTTTAAAGTCACATGGCTTTGCATCCGCTTACAGTGAGCTTACGATGCTCTTACGATGCGAGTACACATAACGTTCCACCGCGATTTGTTTAATTGCTTTTAAAAGTAATATACGCTTGTTTAAAGTTTAAAAAAACTATTTTCATAACTATTCTACATAATGTATTCTGTTAGTATTTTCATTTAATACATAAATATATGTTTTTAAACAATTAAAAATATTTGCCCTTTCGCGTACGGGACACCGTACATGTTGTTACACGGAAGGTTTGATGCGACGCATAACGTCGAAGCGTATTCGTAGCGCATGTGCGAGTACGCGCTGAGAATGATTAGCAATACAAACTATGGTGCAATCACTCGCATGTCAAATCTGAGGACAGGGCGTGCTACGAGAATAGTTACAAGTGGTCACTCATTGGAGATCGGATTCTGGGTCTGCCTCTGTGCACATGAAAATCCCGCCCGTCTCTCTCTGTTGTTAATTCTTGGTGCACACATTCACACTTGCTCAGTGCACGTCCGCCCACACTTTCCCACATATCACCACGTACCTTTCTTGCTATTACTAAGCCTGGAACCCAATACATTACCCAATGGGAGATCTCCCAGGTCCGTCATTCTTCTAGACTGCAAAAACACTACCAATACCGACCCTGGACTTACTTTGGTCAGCCCCCAGTGTTCCCATATAAAACGGATAGTGACCTAACCACTCTCTCTTATGCCTCCGCTGCGGTGACAGACAGACTCTCATCGTGGTCGATTGTACTACGAACTGTTTGCTTGAACGGAGGAGGACTCGTGACACTCAACGTGGTGTCACTGCTCCTGCCTTCCACCCAGGCCATCATAGCCAAAGTACCAGTGTCGCCCGTGCCCACCCACCCAGAACCAGCCAAAGCCCTAAACCTTTGAAGACAAGACAAGAGACGACAAAAGCAAAGGTAGGAGAAGCCGCTGTAAATTGTACCTTCACCCCCACCCACTACGCCGGCCACACGCTTGATCCCGTCTTCTCTTCCAGCAAGTACATCACCTTCAGCCACGCCACCGGACTCCACTGAACCGACCACAGCTGCGTCCTCTTCAGCTTCAATAGATCCACGACCCACCACCACCCGCAACAGGTACCTCACAGGAATTGGAGCAAGATCACCGCAGACCACCTCACCACCTCCCTCAGCCAGAGCCCACCCGCCAACACAACGGACCCCAACGAAGGAGCCCGCAACTTCACACAGTGGCTGACCGCCTGCGCCGACGACCTCGCGCCACTAAAGAACCCTCCCAGCAGACCCAGAAGCAAGAAGGCATCCTGGTTCACCGACGACCTCAAGGACTCCAAGAAGACCTGCCGCACCCTCGAGAAAGCCTGGCTCCTCGACCGGACCACCGACAACATGACCGCCCTCAAACACGCTACCGGCAAGCACCACCAGCTCATTCGCACCACCAAGAAGAAATCCCTGAAGGAGCGACTGGACAACAACGCCCACGACAGCAAAGAGCTCTTCACTATCGTCAAGGAGTTCTCCAACCCCAGCACCGGCACCAACGACATCACTCCGTCACAAGACCTCTGCGACTCCCTCGCCTCGTTCTTCCACCGCAAGATCGCTGACATCCACAACAGCTTCGGCGCCCCACCGACGTACCCAACCGTCGAACCAACGCCCCCCACCGCCACCCTTCGCACCTGGACCATGGTGACCACCGAAGACACAGCCCGCACGATGAACTCCATCCACTCCGGATCACCGACCGACCCCTGCCCACACCACGTCTTCAACAAGGCCGACTCCACCATCGCACCCCAACTCCGGAACATCATCAACGCCTCCTTCAACACCGCCACCTTCCCGGAGAGCTGGAAGCACGCCGAGATCAGCGCCCTCCTGAAGAAACCTACAGCGGACCCCACCGATCTCAAAAACTTCCGCCCCATCTCGCTCCTCCCTTTTCCTGCTAAAGTCATCGAGAAGATCGTCAACAGACAGCTGACCGCCTTCCTCGAGACGAACGGATCCCTCGACCCCTCGCAGTCCGGCTTCAGAGCCAACCACAGCACCGAGACCACCCTCATCGCAGCCACCGATGACATCCGGACCCTGCTCGACAAGGGGGAAACAGTGGCCCTCATCCTCCTGGACCTCTCCTCTGCGTTCGACATGGTCTGCCACCGCACCCTAGTCCAGCGCCTCAGCAACTTCGGTATCCAAGAGAAGGCACTGGAGTGGATCATCTCGTTCCTCGCCGGAAGAACACAAAGAGTCCGCCTCCCCCCGTTTCGCTCCGAGGCCGCCGAAGTCATCTGCGGCGTCCCGCAGGATCTTCACTCAGCCCCACCCTCTTCAACATCTACATGAAACCTCTCACAGCCATCGCACGCCAGCACAACCTCAACATCATCTCTTACGCCGACGACACCCAGCTGATCCTCTCCCTCACCAGAGACCCCGACACCGCCAGAACCTGCCTACACAAAGGGATGAAAGATGTCGCCGAGTGGATGAAGGACAGCCGCCTGAAACTGAACTCGGACAAGACGGAAGTTCTCATCCTGGGATCTTCGCCCTCCGCCTGGGACGACTCCTGGTGGCCCCCAGCCCTGGGCACCGCACCCAAGCCAACCGACCACGCACACAACCTGGCCTTCATCCTGGACCCCTCCCTCTCGATGACCAGACAAGTCAACGCCGTCTCCTCATCGTGCTTCAACACCCTGCGTATGCTTTGCAAGATCTTCCACTGGATCCCGACCGAGACCAGGAAGACTGTCACCCAGGCACTCGTCACCAGCCGACTGGACTACGGAAACGCCCTCTACGCCGGAACCAAAGCCAAGCTACAGAAAAGACTCCAGCGCATCTAGAACGCCTCCACCCGACTCATCCTGGATGTCCCCCGACGCAGCCACATCTCCAGCCACCTGAGGAACCTGCACTGGCTCCCCGTCGACAAGAGGATCACGTTCCGGCTCCTCACCCACGCACACAAGTCTCTCCACGACCTGGGCCCCAAGTACCTCAACGACCGCCTGACCTTCTACACGCCCACCCGCCAGCTACGGTCCACCAGCCTCGCCTTCGCAGCCGTACCACGCATCCGAAGAGCCACCGCCGGAGGAAGATCCTTCTCTTATCTGGCTGCCAAGACTTGGAACTCCCTCCCCATCCACCTTCGGCTGACCCAGGACCATCTCGCCTTCAGGAAACAACTCAAGACCTGGCTGTTCGAGCAGTAGCATACCCCTCCCCCCAAGCACCTTGAGACCCTCCTGGGTGAGTAGTGCGCTATACAAATGGCATGATTGATTGATTGATTGATAGTATTTTTTTTTTACTGTCACGTGGCCCTCGAAGCTCTGGTTTGCTTTATTTTTGTGTGACACATACTTTGTACTTAATTGTATTTGCTCCCTCCTAATCCTCCTGTGACTTTAAATATTTATTGCTACATCATGTGGCCTTCCCAGGCCTCTATTATTATTTATCATATATAATTGATCATAATATTTCCTTCTGCGTCAAGGAGCCCTCCTTAGCCTTTTCGAAATGAATTGTACGTGCATGAATTTCTGTGTCATATTTTTGAAGTGTCACATGCTTTATTTAGCCCGTATTCTTATGAATTGTGATTTTTTTTTACTGCGTCATGTGGCCCTCCCAGCTCTGTTTTGCTCTATTTTTTTGCTCCATGTGCTTTGTACTTTATCGTATTTCTTCCCTCCTAATCGTCCTGTAACTTTTAATAATTATTGCTACCTCACATGACCTTCCTGGGCCACTTTTTTTATTGATCATACATGGTTGATGGCTATATTTCCTTCTGCATCACGTGGCCCTACTATGCCTTTTCAAAATAAATTGTGCATCCATGAATTTCTGAATAATATTTTTGAACTGTGCCCCGTGCTTTAGCCTGTATTTGTCCAATTTGTGCATTCATATTAGTATTATTTTTTTTACAGCGTCACGTGCCCCTCCCAGCCGTTTTGCTTTACTTTTCTACAGCACATGCTATGTGCTTCATCGTATTTGCTCCCTCCTAATCTTCCAGTGACTTTTAATGTTTATTGCTACCTCTTGTGGCCTTCCCGGGCCTCTATTTTTATTGATCGTATATGGTTGATCATAATATTTCCTTCTGCGTCATAGGGCCCTATTAGGCCTTTTCTAAATAAATTGTGCATCCCTGAATTTCTGTGTCGTATTTTTGAAGTGTCACATGCTTTAGCCTGTATTCTTATAAATTTTGCGTTCATAATAGTATTATTTTCTGACTGTGTCATGTGGCCCTCCCAGCTCTGTTTTGCTTTATTTTTTTGCTCCATGTGCTTAGTACTTCATTCTATTTCTTCCCTCCTAATCGTCCTGTAACTTTTAATAATTATTGCTACCTGACATGGCCTTCCCAGGCCTCTATTCTTACTGATCGTATGTAGTTGTTCATAATATTACCTTCTGCGTCACGGAGCACATATAGGCCTTTTCTAAATAAATTGTATGTGCTCCCTATTAATCCTCCAATGACTTAACATTTCTTGCTTTCTCACGTGACCTATAGTTGTTTTTTTTCTATGTTCTAATTGGCCTACGAAAGGTTTGCCTCCTCAGACTACCATAGATTTAATTCATAATAATTGTTTGATTTATAACTTTTACACTACAGTGTTGTACTGGCTCTTTATTTGGCTTAGGTTACATAACCATTTTTCCCTCTCTCATACAACTTTTCATAACATGTTTTCCCGAAAATACATGTTTTCAACACTTCACCACTTCATGATCAGTCTTTAAGTGCAATTGCTGACTTTTTTGAAAGTGTAATGGTAATTGTTTGTCCATGATTAAAATGTTACTCTTGATAGTTACATATACCAAGATTGCTCATGTACATACTGCTACTGGGCCTACAACAGTAACTATGCCACCCACACAAGAAACTCAAAATATAGAAATCAAGCCTATCACTGCAGGGCCTGAGCGCCCTTTATTAAAATGTCATATTTTCAAACTGCATCGATTTGACAGACATTACCTCTGTATTTGTATAGACTGCTCTCTATATCCCTCGCTTAAACTTTCTACACATGACATATTTTTCAAACTACATAAATATAACACAGTTATTTTCTATTAACTGTGTTTAAGAAACTTTTCTGTTAGGTTATTAAACGAATTTCTTCTTTATGAAATGTTACTTTTTCTTAATTAATTTGCAGGAAGCATAACCAGTGATAATTCACCACCACGTGATCAATCTCCTCCACAACGTGAACAATCTCCTCCGCAACGTGAACAATCTCCTCCACAACGTGAACAATCTTCACAACGTGAACAATCTCCACAACCTGTACCAGGTACACCACATTCTTCTACATGTAAATTGTGTATACTATACCTAATAGTTTATGATGTACATATTGGTTCCTCTTTAGAAGCTTGTGTGCTTTCATATATTTTCACAACTAATCAATACCTTCCTCTCAAACACGCCTCAACACCAAATATATGTATATTTTCATTCCTATTACAGTTACTTATCTTTAAGTAACAATTTCCCAGCAATGTGTGTACTGAAATTCTCCACTCTGAAACCTATGATTGGTATGACATTCAGGTTTGAATTTTGCGCAACATATACATTTGTTATTATTTTTCCAGTTTGCAGAATACTACCCAACTCAGCATCCAGTAGCCCAGATATTTACTAATGAATAAGAATAATGGACTGACAATTGCAATGAACTTAATGGAGTCATCACGTTTGACTTTAAACAATATGACACGTTGTGGGTTTGCTGTATGGTCTCCACATCTTGGAAAATTCTAAGTCTATATATCCAGTGTATAATCCTATTGGTTGGAGGTGCTCAAAAGATGGTGTTTACGTACCCACCCACCAGGGTAACGATAATATCCAAGACCAAAGAACGCCAAGAACAAAAAATCTATGTTTACCATGTAAATATAAAGTTTTCATTTCAAAAAGCTATTGACCTTTAAACAAGTTACTTTACACTATCTTCCCAACAGGCCCAATGTTTGGAATGCAGCAGATGACTTCACTTTCTAAAAGCAAATGTAAATCTTACTTACCGTTTACTGGTTAAATATGTAAAACATTTATCTTTTATGTAATATGATCGCATGCAACATATCTAAGTAGACATTTGCACACTCCTGCAATCTAGTTTTGTGTCTGTATTATGTTAAACTAATGTAGAGACAAACTTCTTTCAGCTGTCACGATTTGCACAATCCTTTTAGAGTTGGACCAGACTTCCTCTAAGATTCCTACTTAAATTTCTTTTTGAAATTCAACAATTATTTTGTTTAGGTGTTGAAATATAAATGTAAATCTTCCGCTTCTTTGAAAGTCAAGAAGCAATACCGCCTCTCTACATATGATTGATCAATTGTACTCTAAAAAGTAGTGGTAATTCCACTATCACTATGGTAGATATCTGACAATAGAATCTATAATATAGTTACACCACTATTCCATGGTCTTAATCAAAAAGGTGTGTTTATACTCAACAAAAAGAACAATTGAGCACTTTTTAAGCTGGACAGTATTGTTTCTAAACACCCTTTCACTGCTTTCTTCATACCTTCAAAAAATGTCATGCATATACATGCATATTCTTTCAGGTCTGTATATCTTTAATGTAAAACAAGCGTACTTGTTTTTCTTTTCTCTCTGACATATATAAACTCATCAGTCACTCCTATTGCCAGCTTTTACAATCCTAAATACTAATTACTATGTTCTGTGTGAGAGGGTGCCCATGCATAACCATGCTAAGTTTTCTTTACCTGCATGGACACATGTAGTGTAACCTGTCAAATACTTTAAAATGATACCCTCCTAAAGGCGGATGTAGAATTCAACCGTTCATCACAAAATAGAATTGGATGTCAATAAGTAAAAAGTGCTTCTGTATTATGTAAGCCCTAATGTGCCCCTTAAAGATTCCAGCGAAGTCCAGACACATACTAACTAAAACACACCAACCACTAGTAACCTGTAACATTTGCCAAACAACTCTTTCAAGGTGTGATCAATCCCAAAAATAAATCCTTTGGCACAGCAAATATAGTGCAACACATAAACAACTTGCACCCCAACAACTTTCTTTGAACTGCAACACAGAGATTGCAGGACAACCCACTTGTTGCTGCACCAAGCACATCAACTGCTACAACAGCATCTTCAGCAAACAATCCATACTCACATATTGATCTTGAATTTGGTCAACTTAAATTTCTATGCATTTATTGCAATCAACTTTTGTGTTACGCGAAACAGTCTATCAACCTCATCAAAAACAAGAAACGGGACCATCGCTGTCCTTATCATTAGTCATTAGACATTTATCAAACTTTTTTGTTGTAAGAACTACCCCGTCCAAAGGCAGTAAGAAATGTGCACACTTGCTACCTTTCTGGCGTCCTTTCTATCATACAGTGTGTGTACTTTGTCCACTTGCATTGGTTGCTTAGATGTGCTACCCATTTCTCAAATTCCCACTGCAGAATCCGATGCACAGTCTGTGTACTTGGCTGGGGTTATCAATTATTCTTGAATTTCATATTCTAATTCAAAGTCATGGCCCTTTATCGAGCCTTTTTATTGTAACTACTTCTCCGCTAAATGCAGTGGTTAATTTACACACTTGCAGCCTTACTTATTTTTTACATTATTCATCTTCCACTCAATCAACACAATTTCTACACATACCTAATTCCTGCCTTTCTTCACTATGGGTATCAACTATTCTTCTATTTCATATTCTTATTCAAAGTGCAGGCCCTTTATCAAGCCTTTTTGTTGTAACAACTACCCCGGCTGAACGCAGTAAGAAATTTGCACACTTGTTGCCTTTCTTGGCTGGGGTTATCAATTATTCTTGAATGTCATATTCTGATTAAAAGTCAAGGCCCTTTAGCAAGCCTTACTGTTCTAGATACTACCCCAGCCAAAGACAGAGGGAAATTGGCACACTTCCTGGCTTTCTTGGCTGAGGTTATCAATTCTTGAAATTCATATTTTGATTAAAAGTCAAAGCCCTTTATTGAGCCTTTTTGTTGTAGCTAATACCCCGGCCGAAAGCAGTGGGACATTTTCACACTTGCTGCTTTTCTTGGCTGAGGTTTTCCATTATTCTTCAAGTAATTCAAAGTTCAGACCCTTTATTAAACCTTCTTGGTAACTACTTCCCATGAATGGCAGTGGGTAATTTAAACATGTGCGTCCTTTCCACCGCACAGTATGTGCACTTTGTGCACTTGCTTAACGCCTTAGATGAGATACCCGTTTCTCAGGCTCCCACTGCGGAATCCGACTCACAATCTGTAATGCACTCGAAAACTAAACACCCATTTTCTTTACAAGACAGTGGGTTCTTTCTGCATATGGTACCTTTCTTCCTTTTCACCTTATTCTGCATCCACTACCTCAAACACACCTACCTGCTAACTTTCTTGCAGCCTTTGCCAAGTATTATTCTAATTCATAGTACAGTCACTAAAATGGACCTGGTGTTGTAATTTTTCAGCCCTACCACCCACAGTGGTAACTTAATACACTCACATTGCTTCCTTCGATGCGGTAGCCATTTCTTAGAATCCCACTGCAAAATGTGACGCCCTATCCGTCTAATGAGGTGGAAATCCAAAGATCCACTTCCCTGACAAGTCACTGGATAGTTTGTACGTCTGCAGCCTTTCTAATTTTTCAACTTTTTTATCTTCCACTCAATTAACACATCATCTACACATAACACACACCAACTTGCTACCGTTTATGTCTGGGGTTATCAATTATTCTTGAATTTCATATTGTAATTCAAAATCATGGCCCTTTATTGAACCTTTTTGTTGCAGCTACTACCCCAGCCAAAGACAGTGGGAAATTTGCACACATGCTGCCTTTCTTGGCTGGGGTTATCAATTATTCGTGAATTTCATATTCTGATACAAACTCATGGCCCTTTTTTGAGCCTTTTTCTTGTACCTACGACCCCGGACAAGGGCAGTGGGAAATTTGCACACTAACTGCCTTTCTTGAATGGGGTTACCAATTATTGTTCAATTTCATTTTCTGATTCAAAGTCAAGGACCATTATCGAGCCTTTTTGTTGTAGCTAATACCCTGGCCGAAAGCAGTAGGATATTTTCACACTTGCTGCTTTTCTTCACTGTTGTTCTCAATTATTTTAAAAGTAGCTACCAAGTTAGGAACAATATTTTCTTTTGGAAACAAATTTCAAAGTAATCGTCTCTGTAAAACTTCTATGCCATATTCAGTCATTTCTCCAATTTATATTTCTTGTTGAATAGTTCCATATTCAGCATCATATCCTTGTTTCACATTTGTAATAAGTTCCTTATATTCAAAATATGACCAAATGTTAACATTTTCAATGCTACATTACATCGTTTACTTATACTACCTGTGGAACATGACAACACATTGGAATGCCACAAGCTATCTGGAGAAGCTTGTTGTGAAGGCACTTGAACAAAATGAAACTTCTCATTATTCATAACCTAAGCATAGTATCAAACTTAATGCTTGCATTTGTGCATTTAAGAATGCAACAAATTCTTAAAACAGAGTATGACATATTACTCTCAATTTATTTAAACCAGAAACAATTGTACTATGTCCTCAGATTCTTTTAAGGGTACACAATAGCATTCATCGATGTTTGCGTTGAGTAGGACCTTCAATCTACATTGCAGACAGAAGGGTTCACAACTTCAAATCAGCTTTGGATGTACATTTCTCTTCAGTATATGTACTGACAACGGCTTTCAATCATTTCAGCACTGAGTTCAGTTAACAACTAGATGTAGAGACCGCCAGCACTACAGAAAACATTCAATAGAATCTTGATTTATTTCAAACGGAGACAATTGCACAATGTCCTCAGATGTTCTTAATGTTTGAACAGTAGGAAATTCAGCCTTCATTAATGCAGAGGGAATTCTACTATATGTCTTCACATTTTCTTTAAATAACTGACAAAAAGTATTCGTCTATCTCTGTGTCAACTGCCTTCAATCTACATTGCGCAAGGAACGTACAAGCTTAGCGCCAAACTTACTCACTCCACCATAAATAATCGCCAAGAAGAGTGAACACTTTTATGTTATAGTGAAACATACTATTCCTTTTAAATGGAATTGATACAGAATTCAATTGACAGAAAACATTACTTCAAATACTGTTCCTCCCCCCCAATCATGTATCATCAGAGGGTACGTTCAACCTCAGCGCCAAAGGTATTACTAACTGAGTGCACCAGAAACCATCAACACAGGACCATATTGAATAACATGACTTATTTAGAAAAAACAATATCCTACTTTTTGGAGATATAGTTCAACTTACTTCTGTGAATGAACAACCGAAAATGTATTGAAAAAACGTAACTTTAAAGACTTTGCTACCAATGCGTCCTGCTTGGAACATGCATAATCACAGACTTCAAAGAACTTTGTTCCTTCAGGTGCCACTAACTCATTCCACCACTTATCAACGCTGCATTCACACACACTAAATTACCAATATTGTGCAGCTGTAATCAATGACACGTAGTCATGAAGTCTTGGTAACCGTACCTCCTACCATCACCACAAGTCCATATTCAGCCAGAATTTAACTTATTCTTCATTCATTACGTATAAAGTACAATAAACGCAAAAGTAATCTACCTCAAACCTACACAAAATCGCCAGTTGCCCTTACTAATCCAGAATTCACAAGACCAATAAAAATTACTATTAGTACATCCTGCCCGGGCCACACATCTTCGCAAGCTCCACAAACCTTGTTGTTTCACGTACCTCTAACTCAGTGGAAACTAAACTAAATATAATACCGATTTCATATTATGATTCAAATTCGACACCATTTATCGAGCCTTTTTGGTATAGCTACTACCCCGGCCAAAGGCAATGGCAAATTTGCACACTTCCTGCCTTTCTTGGCTGTGGTTATCAATTACTCCTCAAATTCATATTCTAATTCAAAATCATGTCCCTTTATCAAGCCTTTTTCATGTAGATACTGCACTGGCAGAAAGCAGTGGGAAATTTGCGTACTTCCTTTATTTCTTCGCAGGGGTTATGAACTCTTGTTCAATTTCATATTCCTATTCAAAGTGCAGACCCTTTATCAAGCCCTTTGTGTTCTATCAACTACCGTGATCGTAGGCAGTGACAAATTTGCATACTTGCTGCCTTTCAGAGACAATTTCACAATGTCCTCAGATTTTCTTAAACTTCGAACATTTGGAAATTCAGTCTTCATTTTTGTAATTTAGAGATGCTTCTACTGCATGTCTTTAGATTTTTTGTAAATAAGTGACAAAAAGCATTCCACCATGTCTCTGTCAACTACTGCCTTTGACCCACACTATGGACAGCAGGGTTCAAAACTTGAATTCAGCTTTCCATCTACACTATCCACAGCATTCAAATTAGCCTTCATTTATGTAAGGCAGACACAATTTTATTAATGGATGGCACAATAAACATTCCTCAATGTCTATACTAAGTACTACCTTCAAATGTACACTACGAGTTTACCTCTTCATACCACGAGCACATCAGTACAAAAGAAAACATAGAATCCAGCCTTCCTTTATTTAATGTGGAAACTAATGGATTCTATATCTTCCGATTTTGTAAAAAAATGTGACAAATAGTATTCATCTATAACTGTGCTCACTAAACCCTTCAATCTATACAGTGCACAGTAGGGTTCACAACTTGAATTGACCTTTCCCTCTACAGTAAGGAAAACATTAAATCTAGCCTTGCTTTATTTAAGACAGACAATTTTACTGTGTCCTCAGATTCTGTTAACTGTGACAAAACAGCACTCATCGATCTTTGTGTCAACAACTGCCTTCAATCTACACTGCGGACAGCTGGGTTCACAACTTGAATTCAGCTTTGGAACTAAATTTATCTTCAATATCTTTGCTCACAACTACCTTCAATATATTCTGCTTTATTTAAGGTAGAAACTAATAGATTTTATATCTTCCGATTTTGTCAAACAATCTCACAAATAGCATTCCTCTATAACTGTGCTCACTAGAGCCTTCAATCTACACTGCGGACAGTAGGGTTCACAACTTGAATTCACCCTTCCATCTACACTAAGGACAACATTGAATCTAGCCTTGCTTTATTTAAGACAGAGAATTGTACTGTGTCCTCAGATTCTGTAAACTGTGACAAAACAGCACTCATCGATCTTTGTGTCAACAACTGCCTTCAATCTACACTGCGGACAGCTGGGTTCACAACTTGAATTCAGCTTTGGAACTAAATTTGTCTTCAATATCTGTGCTCACAACTACCTTCAATATAGTCTGCGGCCAGTAAAAATCAAAACTTGACAGCAGGACCTCCACTTCAACAGAAAACATTCAATTCATCCTTGCTTTATTTAAGGTAGAAACTAATAGATTTTATATCTTCCGATTTTGTCAAACAATCTCACAAATAGCATTCATCTATAACTGTCCTCACTAGCGCCTTCAATCTACACTGCAGACAGGAGGGTTCACAACTTGAATTCACCTTTCCATCTACACTAAGGACAACATTGAATCTTGCCTTGCTTTATTTAAGACAGACAATTGAACTGTGTCCTTAGATTCTGGTACCTCTGACAAAACAGCACTCATCGATCTTTGTGTCAACAACTGCCTTCATTATACACTGCGGACAGCTGGGTTCACAACTTGAATTCAGCTTTGGAACTAAATTTGTCTTCAATATCTTTGCTCACAACTACCTTCAATATATTCTGCGGCCAGTAAAAATCAAAACTTGACAGCAGGACCTCCACTACTACAGAAAACATTCAATCCAACCTTGCTTTATTTAAGGTATAAGCTAATAGATTTTATATCTTCCAAATTTATCAAACAATCTCACAAATAGCATTCATCTATAACTGTGCTCACTAGAGCCTTCAATCTACACTGCATACAGTAGGGTAGACAACTTGAATTCACATTTCCATCTACACTAAGGACAACATTGAATCTAGCCTTGCTTTATTTGAGACACACAATTGTACTGTCTCCTTAGATTCTAGATTCTGTTAACTGAGACAAAACAGCATTCATCAATCTTTGTGTCAACAACTGCCTACAATCTACACTGCGGACAGCTGGGTTCACAACCTGAATTCAGCTTTGGAACTAAATTTGTCTTCAATAACTGTGCTGACAACTGCCTTCAATATATCCCGCGCCAGTAAAAATTTAAAACTTGATAGCAGGAGCTACACTACTACAGAAAACATTCAATTCAGCCTTACTTTATTTAAGGTAGAGACTAATGGATTTTATGTCTTCTGAATTTGTAAAAGAATCTCAAAAATAGCATTCATCTAACTGTGCTCACTAGAGCCTTCAATCTACACGGCGAACAGTAGGCTTCACAACTTGAATTCACCTTTCAATCTAGACTAAGGACAACATTGAATTCAGCCTTGTTTTATTTAAGACAGACAATTGTACTGTGTCCTCAGATTCTGTTAACTGTGACAAAACAGCATTCATCGATCTTTCTGTCAACAACTGCCTTCAATCTACACTACGGACAGCTGGGTTCACAACTTGAATACAGCTTTGCAATTAAATTTGCCTTCAATAACTGTTCTGACAACTGCCTTCAATATATTCTGTGGCCAGTAAAAATCAAAACTTGATAGCAGGAGTTCTAATACTACAAAAAACATTCAATTCAGCCTTGCTTTATTTAAGGTAGAGACTAATGGATTTTATATCCTCTGATTTTGTAAAATAATCTCACAAATAGCATTCATCTATAACTGTGCTCACTAGAACCTTCAATCTACACTGCGAACAGTAGGGTTCACAACTTCAATTCACCTTTCCATCTACACTAAGGACAACATCGAATGTAGCCTTGCTTTATTTAAGACAGACAATTGTACTCTGTCCTCAGATTCTGTTAACTGTGACAAAATAGCACTCATCGATCTTTGTGTCAACAACTGCCTTCTATCTACACTGCGGACAGCTGGGTTCACAACTTAAATTGAACTTTCCTTCTACATTAAGTACATCATTGTATTCAGCCTTCCTCTCCTTAAGGCAGAGACAATTATACTGTGTCCTCACATTCTGTTAACTGTACAAAATAGCATTCATCGATGTTAGTGTCAATTAGTACCTTCTATGTACATTACGGACAGCAGGGTTCACAACTTCAATTGAGTTTTGCATGTAAATTTATCTTCAATACGTGTGCTTAGAAGTGCCTTCAATCAATTCTGCACTCTGAAGAGTTCACAACTAGATACCAAGAGCGCCAGCACTACATATACATTCACTACATCTTGATATACTTAAAACAGAGACAATTGCACAATGTCCTCAGATTTTCTTAAAGTTTGAACACTAGGAAATTCAGCCTTCATTTATTTAATGCAGACACAATTCTACTATATGTGTTCACATTTTGTTTAAATAAGTGACAAAAACCATTCTTCTATGTCTGTTAACAACTGCCTTCAATCTACACTGCACAGGAGACGTACAAGCTCAATGCCAAAGGCAGTACTTACTCAGTGTACCATAAATCATCACAAAGAAGACTAAACAGTTTTATGTCACAGTGAGATATACTGTCTTTTTAAATGGAATTGATACAGATTTCAATCAACAAAAGACATAACTTCCATTACTGTACCTCCCCCCAACCACACATCATCACAAGGGACATTCAAACTCAGCGCCAAAGGTATTACTAACTCAGTGCACAACAACTCATCACCACGTGACCGTATTGAATGAAATGACTTATTTAGCAAAAAATATATCATACTTTTTAAAGATCTACTTCAACTTCTGTGAATGGACAACGAATATTTATTAGAACACTTGATTTTAAAGACTTTGCTACCAATGCGTTGTGCTTGGACCACGCATCAACACACTCCATAGAACTTTGTTGCTTTAGACACACACTTGCTGCTTTTCGTGGCTGGGATTATTAATTATTCCTCAATTTAATATTCTAATACAACATCAAGGCCCTTTATCGAACATTTTTGTCAAATACTACTACCCCAGCCAAAGGTTAATACTCCAAAAGTAATCTGTCAAATTTGGCAAACAACTATTTCAAAGGGTGATCCAAATAAAAAATACTTCTTTAACACAGCAAATATAGTGTGACACAACAACTTTGCTTGAGCTGCAACACAAAGATTGAAGGGCAACCCACCTACTGCTCCACAAAGCACATCAACTGCTGCAACAGCATCTTCGGCAACCAGTCCATAGTCTCATATTAATCTTGATTGTGGTAAACTGAAATTATTGCTCAATTTGATATTCCGATTCAAAGTCAAGGCACTTTATTCAGCCTTTTTCATATACATACTACCCCGGCAGAAGGCTATGCAAAATGTGCGCATTTACTGCCTTTCTTCGCAGACGTTATGAACTATTGTTCAATTTGATATTCTAATTCAAAGTCAAGGCCCTTTATCTAGCCTTTTTGTTGTAACTACTTCCCCACCTAAAGATACTGATTAATTTGCACACTTGCAGCCTTGCTTGTTTTTGACATAATTCATCTTCCACTCAATCAACACATCATCTGCACATACATACCCCTACTTTCTACCTTTCTTAGCTACGGTTATCAACTATTTTTCTATTTCATACCCGTTTTCAAAGTACACGCCCTTTATCAAGCCTTTTTTCTTGTAACAACTACCCCAGCCGAATGCAGTATAAAATTTGTACACTAACTGCCTCTCTTGGCTGGGGTTATCAATTATTCTTGTATTTTATAATACAGTTGTGACGATTTTAATTAAGAAAGTGAATTTTTAAAAAGACGCATTTTATAAGAAAAACAAAACTAGAAAAACTACTTGACAAGGTTTTCAAATTGAATATTTTTTTATTTGTTATAGTAATCAATACAATTCAATCACTAGATAAACCAATCCCTGTAATGAAGAACAAAAGTAAGTGGAAAAGAGTAACAAACAGAAGTAATTTTTTAGAGTTTTTTTCGGGTGAATGGAACCATAGTTCAAATTCTGAGCCTTTTTTAATAATGACAGCTATCTTCAGAGTAATGATTTCTTAAATGCAGTTGACACTACTGGTTGTGCCTATGAGCTTAGAAATGGTTGTGCTATTGTGAAAAACAACATTGTTCCTAGAAATGCAAAACAGGTGTTAGCTGAGGAAGTTTTAGGGAAACGTCCTAAAGCTCCAGTGAAAACTTGCAATTGTAGTAGTATTTAGACTGTAACTCAAGAATCTATTGATTTTTTAATGCAATTTCTTACATAACTATATTAAGAAAAGTGTTAAACAAAAGATTTAGATGTTGCAAGGACAGCAGTCTTGTAGAGTGATAGAAAATACTGGTTTGCAAGGTCATTCTCTAGCTTGTCTTTCTAAAAAAGTATAAAGAAGTGTTTTTCACCAATTCAGAATATTACCAGTTCATCAAACTCAAATGAGGAAATTAGTCAGAACATTATATTATGCAAAAATTCCGGCACTAATGTTAAAAAAAGTTAAACAGTACTCTTTTAGGTACATCTGTATCAGATGTAACAAATGTCTCTCATGAAATTCACCTTACTTACTTTGCTCCTCAGGAAGACAGTGCAGAAACTTAGATATTAATAGATGAATATACAAGATATTACAAAGTTTAAGGTGATTTCACTTCAAACGCCAAATTATTCTTCTATTTGTTTTCAACGAACTCAATATAAAAATTAAACCAGGAATGTTCATCTATATTTAAAAAGGAAAATAATAATGAATGAAAGCATTTCGCAACTTATTTGTTGGTAGAGAATTCTTTTGATTTGAGTTCTGATTAGCGTATTTGTAAATATTGTTATAACAAATTAGATGAGAACTAAATGACTGCTAGAGCTGTGCATAATAATCTTGAGTTGGCAAATATTCCTTCTGAACTAATGGATTTAAATACCTATGAGTCTATTCTTGTTCAATGTGTGCAACCATTTCAGGCTACTGTTCGTATGGAGCCTAAGGTAGGAAAATTGCCTCCTTCAGATTTACAAACAGGATTAAAGGGAAGAGTTGTATATTTGCCTGTAGATTTTTTTTATAAAAAATTGTCAAAATTGGTGTAGAAAATATAGAAGATCAACCTTTAATTATTCTTGTTAATGGCGTTCCTACTCGGAGTATGAAAATCTGGCAAGAATTAGTGAATGCCAGGAAAGTGTAAAAGGCAACGTATCTACTAAAAAAACGAATCAATATTATAAAAATGTTTATGTGAGCTGTGCTGAGTACACTTGGGATGATTTTCTTCAATTTCTTCCAGACACAAACCCAAAGATACTAAATATTGAATACAAGACACCTGGAGAATTCTGCTCTTTGGATCCAGTTATTGTATACAGATATTTCAATCTTAGATACGAAGCTTTAATATCTTTTATCACCAATAAAAAAAATCTCCTCTTGGAAAGGTTTTGGATTTCTTTTGAAGAGAAGAGTATCAACAAAAAGATGCGCCTCACATACATATGCTAATATGGATCAAAGATGCTCCCAAATTTGCAACTGAGTCAGATGATACTGTGCTGCCTTTAATTAGAAAATATGCCACATGTAATATATCCAAAAGTACACAAGATAAAGACTTAAAACAACAAGTCTTACAATTACAACGTCAATATTTAACTGAGAAAAAGCCAGAAAGTATACGTATTGTAGTGTATTAGTTCATTACACTTCCTATTCCAACTATTCAAAGATCCCTCCCTTTTTATTCATTCTACTTTCAGCTCCTAAGAAGGACCATCTCTTCTGAGAATCCTGTCAAATAGAAAGAAAATCACCATAATAACAGCTCATCTTCCACCTTTTCTTCAAAAAGAGATTTCATTCCTTAACACCCTCCAAAGGAGAATAAAAATGCTCTAATTTGGAACTTATTTACTATCCCTGAAGAGCAAAAAAGGGTAATGCTCCGTTAGTAACCTGTAAAATTTCCCACACAACTCTTTAAAGCAGTGATGCATCCAAAAAATACTCCTTTGGCACACCAAGTATGATACGATATATCAAGAACTTGCACCCCAATAACTTTGCTAGAGCTCCAACACGAACATTACAGGAAAACCCACCTGATGCTGCACCAAGCACATCGATTGCTGCAGCAGCATATTCAGCATACAATCCACACCCACAAATTGATCCTCATTTCGGTGAAATTAACATTCTATGCATTTATTGTGATGAACTTTTGTCTTACGGGGAGCAGTCTATCAACCTAATAAAATGCAGGGAGCAGGAGCATTGCTATGCTCAACATTACTTTTTTTGACATCATCTTGTAATTGGTACCAACTACCCCAGCCGAAAGCAGTGCTTAATTTGCACACTTTTTGCCTTTCTTGACTGGAATTATCAATTATTCTTCCATTTCATAATCTGATTGAACGTAAAAGCCCTTTATTGAACCTTTTTCTCATACTCCAGGCGAAGGTAAATGCTCCAAAAGTAATCTGCAAAATTTACCAAACAACTCTTTCAAAGGTTAATGTTAAATGTTAAATGTTAAATGTTAAAGGATTTCTAAAGCGCATGGCTGCCTGGGAGCGTCCCAGCGCTGCCAGAGGATCAAGCGAGGACCGGGAGGGGAAAGTTACGGGAACAGCCAAGTCTTTAGAAGCTTCCGGAAAGGCAAGAGATTGTGTTGGGCACGGAGGTCAGGAGGGAGAGCGTTCACAGTTTGGATGCGTGGTAGGAAAAGCGCCGGCCTCCAGAGCGCGCTTTCTTGATCCTGGGTGTCAGGCTTAGGTGGGCACTGGAGGATCGAAGGGTTCTAGAGGTGGTATATGGGACAACAAGGTCCTTTAGGATAGGGGGAGCTTTTCCGTGGTGGATTTTGTGGGTTAAGCATAGGGCCTTGAACTGCACCCTTTGCAGAACGGGTAGCCAATGCAGTGCTCTAATGGCTGGTTTAGCCGTGCAACGGTTCTTGGTGTAAATTAAGGATCCGGGCAGCAGCGTTTCGCACAACCTGTAGCCTAGCCGTGACTTTCTTCGGCGTACCAAGATACAGGGCGTTTCCGTAGTCCAATCTGGACAGGATAAGGCCCTGTATGAGGAGCTTTCTTGACTGGAAAGGGAGCAGGGGGAGGATCTTGCGAGCGGTGCGAAGTAGACCATCGCAAATTCCTGCCGTTTTCCTTGCTTGGGTGTTCAGGGTGAGGTTTTGATCAAGCCAGATCCCCAGGCTTTTGATGTTTGCCTTGGGGGTTGGGGACGGGCCCATCCACGGGGGCCACAGGGACTCCAGACGGAAGTGAGACTGGTTGCCCATCACCAGTATCTCAGTTTTATCACTGTTGAGCTTTAAGTGGGATCTGTTCATCCAGCTGACTATGTCCCCCAAGGCAGGAGCGCAGATCGGTGGTAGGATATTCCTGCTGACTGAGGGAGACAACCAGCTGGGTGTCGTCCGCGTAGGTCAGAAGTTTGATTCCGTGCGAGATGACAATCTTTTCAAGGGGAGACATGTATACGTTGAAGAGCATCGGGCTCAACGACGAGCCCTGCGGCACTCCGCAACGTACAGGGGTCTCCCTGGAGATATAGTCACCCTCCGCCACCTGGAAGGAGCGATTATGGAGGAAAGATTTAAGCCACGACAAGGCAGACCCTGAAATGCCAAGGTCTCTGAGCCGCTGAGCCAGGATATGGTGGTTGACGGTGACGAAGGCCTTACTGAGGTCCAGGAGGATCACTGCCACTGATCCTCCTGAATCAATGATCTTCCTAGCCTCTTCGACAACCGCCACCATCGCTGTTTCCGTACCCTGGCCCGGGCGGAAACCTGTCTGTGATGGTTTAAGCAGATCATTGGTTTCCAGGTAGTTAGACAACTGGCCGTTAATAAATTTTTCGGCCATCTTGTTGATGCAGGGGAGGAGAGAGATCGGCCTGAAGTTGGACAGGTTTCTAGGGTCCAGGTTCGGTTTTTTGAGTAGGGCTCTAACAACTGCCTTCTTCCAGCTCGGAGGTACCGTTCCGTTAGCTAGAGAAGAATTGATCAGGTTCACCATCGGGGCAAGGATGGTGGAAGCTACTTGTTTTAGATACTTGACTGAGGCTGGATCATGCGGGGACCCGCTTTTGAGAGATTGGAGGATGGGCTGTAGAATGTCCTCACTGATGGGGGTGAACACGCCTAGTCCTGTATTCGTGTTCTGGGTCTGCAACAGGTGGGGATGTGGAGGGTCCACAGGGGTGAGAGGGGAAAGATGCTGGAGGATGTTTTGAATTTTTTGATCAAAGAACGTGGCTAACTCGTTACAGTGATTTCCGAGAGGACACTCGTGCATGTAGGTTCTGGGGTTTTTAAAAGTTTTTTTTACGATTTGGAAAGTTTCTCTGGACGAGCAGGATGCCGAACTGATTTTTTCATTAAAAAAGGCTATTTGCGCATTTTTTAGAGCTTTTTTATAGTTGAGGATAGCCCGTTTATAGTCGTTCTTGCAGTTAGGGTCGAAGTCTTTCCTCCACCTTCTTTCAGATCTCTTGCAGAGTTTTTTTAGAAGGCGGACCTCATGTGCAAACCAAGGGGAGGTAGATTTTTTCCTTGGTTTTAGATACGTTTTTTTGGGGAGGACAGTGTCGAGGGAGTTTTCGATCCAGGACGAGAACTCAGCGTCGGCTGTATCAGGGTCAGTTTCATGGTGAGGCCTAGTATGCTCCAGTGCCTGCTTCCATTTGCCGAGGTCTAGTTTGGCCCAGGGACGAGATAGTCTACCAGGTGCTTGGTTGGGAGGTGGAATGGTCCGGATCCGCCAGCTAAATGGGATAAGAAGGTGGTCGGACCAAGGCACTGGAATGGGTGCTCCCACTATGAGGTCAGGAATATTGCAAAAAATGGGGTCAAGCAAGTGCCCAAGAATATGCGTGGGTTGGTCATTTTGTAAGTGAAGTTGATGGGCAGCTAGGTCTAGGAGCAGTTCTGCGGCAGTGTCGTCCTTACTATTATCGAAGTGGACATTGAGGTCCCCTAATATTAGAAAATTGGGCAGGGTGCTAGCCATGGCCAAGGAGGATTCCAAGAGTGAACTGCAGAACTGGCCCAAGGCTCCTGGTGGGCGATAAATAAGAACTCCTGATAGGGAATTGCGAGGGGATATTTGGATGGTGAAGTGCACGTTTTCACAGTCCGTCAAAGGGCTGTCGTAGAATCTGCACGAAAGAGAGTCTCTGTAGATGACAGCTATCCCTCCTCCCCTACCCTTAGGTCGATTCAGGTGTTGAAAAAGGAAGCCGTGCGGCAGTGCCTGTACAATATGTGGGTCTGAGTCCGGGGCGAGCCATGTCTCAGTGAGAAACAGGATCTCCAGTTGATGCTCTTCCAAGAGCATATGTAGTTCGTGGGCATGTTTGGGCAGGGATCTGCAGTTAATCATGGCCATACTAATGACCGTCTGGGTGTAGTGCCCTGTCTTAGCGGGGGTAAGTTTAAATGGACAATGGAGACAGTGGGTAAAATGCGACTCACCTCTAATGGATTGGGTGCATAAGGGCTGGAGAGGCTGATTGAATTGGCACAAGGATTCCCTGGAGTACGATAGCCTCATCTGAACCCTAGTGCCTGGTTTACCTCTGGCGCACCTCCGGCGCGCCAACGTCGTGCCCGCTGCGCTCATCCGCTGCACATCCGGCGGAGGGGGGTCATTTTGTAGTGTGGGGGCCTAAATCGCCCGCAACGCTAGAGCGCCGACCGCCCTTTCCAAGATGGCGGCTGTGAAGAGCACTGTTTTCCTGCCTAGTACATGGTCCCGGAGCCCCTAAATCGGCCACCAGCAGAGCACGAGGTATCGGGGAATTACAAGGAGGTTGGTGGTAAGAAAAGCTTTCTAGTCTAAGCAACTGTGTGTCACTCACACCGAGTTCAGGGTGTTCCAAAACTCTGTGTCTCACTCACACAGGGTTCAGGGTGATTATTAAAACTGTGTCTCTGTCACACAGCGTTCAGGGTGAGTGTAAATATCAGACAAGTCAAACAAGTTAAAAGAGCACACGACAAATTAATTTTACAATTTTAAAAATGAAGACCTTGGCTCCCGGCTTCCGCCTCAGGAGTCGCAAATTCTGTTAGTGAGTCTGACTGTCAGCCCGCCCTATATGTAGTGTGGGGGCCTAAATCGCCCGCAACGCTAGAGCGCCAACCGCCCTTCCCAAGATGGCGGCTGTGATGAGCACTGTTTTCCTGCCTAGTAAGCGGTCCCGGAGCCCCTAAATCGGCCACCAGCCCTTGCGCGAGGTATCGGGGAATTACAAGGAGGTTGGCGGTAAGAAAAGCTTTCTAGTCTAAGCAACTGTGTCTCACTCACACCGAGTTCAGGGTGTTCCAAAACTCTGTGTCTCACTCACACAGCATTCAGGGTGATTATTAAAACTGTGTCTCTGTCACACAGCGTTCAGGGTGAGTGTAAATATCAGACAAGTCAAACAAGTTATAAGAGCACACGACAAATCAATTTTACAATTTTAAAAATAAAGACCTTGGCTCCCGGCTTCCGCCTCAGGAGTCGCAAATTCTGTTAATCCATCCAAAAAGGACTTCTTTCACACAGCAAATATAGTGCGACACGTAAAGAACTTGCACCACAAAAACTTTGCTTGAGCTGCAACACAAAAATTGCAGAGCAACTCACCTGCTGCTGCACCAACCAAATAATCTGCTGCAACAGCCTCTTCCGCAACCAGTCCATACTCACATTTTAATCTTGATTTTAGTAAACTTACATTTCTATACATTTATTGCGATGAACTTTTCTGTTACGTGAAACAGTCTATCAACTTCATAAAAAACAGAAACATATCTGTCCTCAACATTATTCATTACACAGTTATCAACCTTTTTTGTTGCAACTACTCCCATCAAAAGCAGTTAGAAATATGCACACTTGCTGCATTTCTTGACTGGGGTTATAAATTATTCTTCTAATACAAATTCAAAGTACACACCCTTTATTCAGCCTTCTTGTTAACTACTTTCCGTAAATTGCAGTGCGTAGTTTCTACACGTGCATCCTTTCTTCCAACGCACAGTCTGTAATGAGCTTGGTATCCAAATATCTACTTACATTATAAGACAATGCTTACTTTGCGCATCTTCAACATTTCTAACTTTTTACCTTATTCAACTTCCAATCAATGAACACATCATCCACATGTACACACACTTACTTGCTGCCTTTCTTGGCTGGGGTTATCAATTATTCTTCTCGTAATGCAAATTCAAAGTACAGGCCCTTTATTGAGCATCCTTTCTAACTATTACTCGTGAATGGTAGTGGGTAATTTGCACACTTGCGTCCTTTCTTGCATCCTTTCTACCGCACAGTATGTGTACTTTCTGCACTTCCATTGCTTGCTTAGTTATGGTACCCATTTTTCAGGCTCCCACTGTGGAATCCAACTCCCACTCTATGTAATGGAATGGAAATCCAAACATCTGCTTTCCTGACAAGGCAGTAGGTATTGTGCGGGTCTGCTGCCTTTGTTATTTTTCACCTTATTCATCTTCCACTCAATTAACACATCATCCACACATACACACATCTACTTACCTCCTTTTTGACAGGGGTTATCAATTATTGTTCAATGTCATATACCTATTCAAAGTACAGGCCCTTTATCTAGCCTTTTTGTTGTAGCTACTACCCCAGCCGAAGGCACTGAGAAATTTGCACACTTGCTGCCTTTCTTGGCTGGGGTTATCAATTATTCTTCTTGTAATACAAATTCAAAGTACAAGCCCTTTATTGAGCCTTCTTGGTAACCGTTACTCGTGAATGGCAGTGGGTAATACGCACACTTCCTGCCGTTCATGTATAATAAAAAGCTTAATAAAAGTCTACCAATATTAAAAAAGAGCCAGTATGGTCTATGGTTATCAAATCTTCTATTTCTTATTCTAATTCAAAGTACAAGCCTTTTATTGACCCTTCTTGGTAACTACTATCCGTGAATGGCAGTGAGTAATTTGGACACTTGCAGCTTTTCTTATTTTTTACATTATTCATCTTCCACTCTATCAACACACCATCTACACGTACACACACAATTACTTGTTACCTTTCTTGGCTATGGTTATCAACTATTCTATTTCACATTCTTATTCAAACTGCAGGCCCTTTATCAAGCTTTTTTGTTGTAACAACTACCCCAGCCGAAGGAAGTAAGACAATTGCACACTTACTGCCTTTCTGGAAGTGTATTAGTGTTTCCTGGAAGTGTAAGGAAACAGACTGGGCAATTAAAGGTATAAAAGACAAATTTGCTGGTGCATGAAAAACTGCATACATAGGGGCAGATTTATGATGACTGGCGCATCCCCAGGGATGCGCCAGTCATCCTGCGCCGCTGCTCCGCCACCCATGGTGCGCCGCATTTACAATGCGGCGCACCATGGGGCAAAAACGGCACAGATGCGTGATGCATCTGTGCCGTAAAGGTGGCGCATTGCTGGAGCTGCGTCGCAAGCCCGATGCAGCTCCAGCAAGGCTCGGGGTGCCCCATCTCTACAATGCTGTGTCAAGACCTACGCCTGCTTCAAGCAGGCACAGGGTTTTGCCGCAGCATTGTCCTGAAAGTGACTGAGTGAAATCTTATAGATTTCACTCAGCCACTTTTGCGAGGCGCACCTGCCCCGGAACGCCCCCCCCCTGCGCAGGAACGCCTCCTATGGCGCAGGGCTTTACAACGTGACGCATCTCCTAGATGCGTCACGTTGTAAATAGGGTGCATTGTTTGCGCCGCCGTTGCGTCAAATAAAGTGACGCACCGGCGGCGCAAGGCCTTCATAAATCTTCCCCAAAGTCTATAGGAGTTTCAAGCAGTCCATGCCCTAAGGCCCACTTTGCAACATGAGTACTTCATTACTAGCTGAAAGATTACAATTCTACAACAAGAATGTCTCAAACCACTTTCATAAATGTATTCTTAAAACATCTCATAACTTAATAGAGCTTCTAAAATAATTTCATCATGTATTTCATATTCCTGATTATCAATTTCAAAACTCATATGATCATACTCGATGTCATCTAATGCTTCCAGAAAATCAACATCTAAGGTTTAGTCTAGGAAAGCACAGCTAATCCTCTTCATTCTCCCTACTTGTAAAAAGTATTTTCAGCTCTTCTATGACACTGTTACTAATTTCGAAACTGTGTTCCAAATTGTTTTATTGATTTTCCATACTGAATTTCTTATGTTGTAGGTCCTTGTACAAATACATAAACACTTCATTTTATCTTTACTGTAATATCAGCATAAGTGGTGATTCATATGAATTATGTTAGACATTTATCTTGCAAATATATCCACAATATTTTGTACATGAGTGTATTTTATTTTGAAAATATTTGAAAATTAAATATAATAAATAGTGTCACTCTGCATTCGTGTCAGTGCTTTATTTATTTATCATACCTACTGTGTTGCAAACTTAAAACAGTGACGACAGCAGTGCCATGCTTTGACTCGCCCCATTACATTGTCAATTAGGGTGGAGGGAAGCAAAGAAAAGGAGTAAAGTACATGTCTATACATATACTGCTATATTCAGAACACTGGATGAAGAATTGAATTAAAATACTCAGATTAAAAAAAACACACAAAAGAAGGCTGCACAAAAGATACACAAAGGAAAGCTACACAAATAGGGCACCGAATCTTGAACACAAACTGGTAAGTAAGCAAAAGAACGAAAAAGCTAAAAACACTGCAACGGACGCTATGCTGTGGAACTAATTCTTAAGAGAGGTAGAAACATACTGTAAATAATACGGAATTCAAATAAAAAAAAGTAAAAAGCATACATGGATGACAAAGTCACTAGAGAAATACTCTGTTCCCCAACATAAATAAAATAATTTTACAGAAATTAAATGTACCAATGTTTAAAGAGCTGCAAAGGAACCCATTCCCCAGGACTCAAAAAATATCATTAGGGACCGTGTGGGGAACACCAATACCCCCACGGTCCCAGCTGGCTCCCCACGTCCTTCGAGAGATGGCATTAATTTGTCAGAGAGAGCAGTTTATATGCTGCTCTCTCTAACGAAAAGCAATCTGCTTTCCTACTTGAAAGACACAGCAGCTTAACTTGCTCTCTCTTTCAAATATGAAACAGGTTTCCTGTGCTAAAGTGGGAGCCGCGACGCTCCTGCCCTACCAAACCAAACAGCAGTGTCCCGGGGGTAGACACCCAGGGACACTTCAGGAGCCGGCCCTGAGAGATTGTGGTCCCCAGAGCCATCAAGAGCTCCAGGACGGAGTCCGTGCGACCCCTCCCAACATTAAAAAGCCCCGAAAAATGAATCCCCTGGACTGGGAGGTCCGTGAAGTCACGGACCCCCCATTTTTTTTAAATATTACTGCCCCAGGAAGGTGGCGGTCCCCGGGCATGTACGAGGGCCAAGACCCCCCGCGCATACTTCATTAAAACATGGCAGTCAACACTTCCTAGTTTGGAGCATTGACAGCCAATCAGCATGCAGCTCGTGCGTCCACGGATTTCCGTACGCGTACTCCGCGATTTTTCTGAAAAAAAAAATATATAGCCTAAAAATTAATTCATGAACGACCCCCTGAGCAAGCCTAGAGGGTCAGGATGTTTCTAGCCTGCCCCCTTTCCTTATTTCTCAACTTTGTTTTACTGTTTTCTTGTGACTCGATTCTACCGACGAACAACATGGCTGCCAACACTTTAGAATAAATAGCTGAAAAATCCATGAACGACCCCCTGAGCAACCCTAGAGGTTCAGGATGTTTCTACCCTGCCCCCCTTTCCTTATTTCTCAACATTGTTTTCCTATTTCCTTATGACTCTGTTCTACATGGCTGCCAACACTTCCTGGTTTGTAGTGTTGACAGACAGTTGACAGGCAATCAGCATGCAACTCGTGCTCGTAATTCTATGAATTTGCGGACGCGTACACCACAATTTTTCTATTTAAAAATAATAATATATATAGCCTAAAAATTCATAAAGGACCCCCTGAGCAAGCCTAGAGGGTCAGGATGTTTCTACCCTGCCCTCTTTCCTTATTTCTCAACTTTGTTTTACTGTTTTCTTGTGACTCAGTTCTAGCAGCGAACAAGATGGCTGCCAACCCTTCCTGGTTTGGAATGTTGACAAACAGTTCACAACCAATCAGCATGCAGCTCGTGCTCGTAATTGAACGGATTTCCGTATGCGTGCCGTACTCCGTCTCTAGATATCGCTATGATTTTACTTGTAATTTTCTCAGAAACTACTGAACGGATTTACATCATTTAACAAAAAGCACAATCTTGAACCGAACTCTAGCTCTAAATTCGGTGTAATTCCATGTTGCCGTTCGGGCTGTAGCCCTGGCTAAAGGTCCCTATGGAAAATTGCATTGGGAAAACATGTATTGATACCCCCCTTTTTTCTCAGCCCCCACTTGACGAATCACGCCCAAACTTTCAGGGAAGGAGCGGAACGGAGCAGGCCATTGTCTTGGAGAAATTCGCAAAGATTTGTCCACCGACGCCAACGTTATTCCAAATAGAATGTTGTGGATTTCCTATGGAAAGTAGGTTCTAACTATAACTACCTACTGGCGACCGCCAGTAGGTAATATATATATATATATATTCACTGAAAATACCATAGGTTTCACACACGTTATAGTTAGGAATTAGCATTTAAAAAACCTTAGAAATTCACTGAAAAAACCATAGGTTTCACCCATGTTATAGTTAGCTGGACATTTCTCTCATACAAAACCATTGAAATTCCACCTTTATAGTTAGTTCAGCTAACTATAACTTGCACGCCCGCAATGCACTGCTGATGATGTCACATATTACATCACTCATCACTCATCACATAGTCAGTGACATCACTGATGACATCACTGATGACATCTCAAATGACATCACTGATGACATCATCCAGTGAATGTGTGTCTTTTTGAAAAATAAATATTTTTGTATACGTATATCTAAAAGTCGATGGAAGAATAAATGGGTAAATAAGTATCTAAATGGATGTTTTTTTTGTAAATTTCATTGTATAACTGACGTATTAAGTGTATCTTTGTGAATACTTGTATTAGCGAGTAATGTTTAAATATATAAATATCTGTATCAGTGTCTCACTTTCTGTGGCTGCATGGGTTGGTGAGTAGCTACACAAGTGTCTATATGGGTTACTAGTTGGTTTTTTGAGTATCAGAATGAGTATCTGTATGGTTTGGTGGCGGGTATTACTTAGGGCACAGATGCATGAATGACTGACTCAGTGTTTGTATATGTTTTGAAGACAGCATGTGTGCAGGATGGAAAAGGTGGATGAATGTCTGTATGGGTGTGTTACTAACTGAATGGCTGCCTCAAAAGTGTCTTTATGAGAAAGTACATATGTTTTAAACTAGTATATGTGAGTATTGATGTATATAAGTAAGGATATATGACAGTGACAGATTGAAAAAGTTCCTGTATAAATAAGTATGTGTTTCTCTAACTGACTGTTTAAGAGAGTAAGTATGTATACGTTTCTGTAAAACTAAGTGTAGTGGTGTGTGTATAACTGTATATGCAAATAAATGGATGTTTGATCGTTTATTTGCATGTGTGAGTATGTGTGTGAGTAACTGTATGGATGAGTATCGGTGTGTAACAGGATGTATAGATGTATGAATGCAATGATGAGTGAGTACATGTTTAAGTGACTATATAGAACTGTTGGTGGATGAGTGGATGTGTATGTAGATGTTGGAATTACTGAATAGGTTGGTGTAACTGGTATTGGTATCTCCATTTTTTGAAAATATTAGTATTGAAAGTGTGTATTGTAGATTATATTAGGGTGAGAGGAGGTCTGCCACTCTTTCACATGGATGATGTCATCAGTGATGTCATCAATGATGTCATTTGAGATATCAGTGATGTCATCAGTGATGTCATTTGAGATGTCATCAGTGATGTCATCAGTGATGTCACTGACCATGTGATGAGGGATGTAATATGTGACATCATCAGCAGTGCATTGCGGGCGCGCGAGTTATAGTTAGCTGAACTAACTATAACGGTGGAATTTCAATTGTTTTGTATGAGAGAAATGTCCAGCTAACTATAACATGGGTGAAACCTATGGTTTTTTCAGTAAATTTCTATGGTTTTCTAAATGATAATTCCTAACTATAACGTCTCTGAAACCTATGGTTTTTTTCAGTGAATTTCAAAGGTTTTCAAAATGATAATTTTGAAATATACAAATTATTATATTTCTTTCTTTATATAGTAATTTCCTACATTTTTATTATAAATAATTATATTTATTTTATTTTTAAAGTTACATTTCATATTTTTAATCTAAAATAATAACAAAAGTAAATTCAAAAAGAATGCAGTGCTAGTGAAACTGTCTCGGTGAATTTGTAAGTGTTTGTTAGAGGCAGATTTACAACACCCTTGTGCCTCTTTTACAACACTGTTGCATCACTTTTCTGATGAAGCAGTGGTGCAAAAGATGCACCACGATATGTGCTATTTAGAATGTGACGTATCTGGGACGTACGTCACGTTGTAAATCCCTGTACCAGAAGGACACATTCCTACATGGGGGGGCATTCCTGCGCAGAAACACCTCCTAAAAGTGGCTGACTACAATCTACAAGATTTCACTTTGTCACTTTTGGGCTCATACTGTGTCAAAACCCTGCACTACCTTGAAGCAGGTGTAAGAATTGACACAGCAGTCCGAGCATAGGGCCCCCAGACCATTGCTGGAGATACGTTGCACTTCCAACATAACTCAAACAATGCACCACCTTTACAGCACAGATACATTACATATATGTGCCATTTTTATCCCATGGTACACCGCATTGTAAATACGGCGCATCCATTGTGATGCTGTCACGGAGCACAATAACTGACATATTCCTGGGGATATGCCAGTTATTGTATATGTGCCCATTAGTGTTTTAATGTAGTGATAGGATTACTACATACCAATGAATGAGTCACTACAAAACTAAAACAACAGTGACAGAGTGTTTACTGGAAGTGTAATGATACAAACTAATAAATTGAACGGCAAAAAACACAAATTTGCAAGTACATAGAAGACTGCATACATCGTTTATAAGGATTTTGAAACAGTCTATGCCCTAAGGCCTATTTTAATGCATGAGTACTTAGATAGTGAGTGGATGATTACAAGACAGCAAAGGAAAGAACGTGATTGAATTTATAACAGCCTCAGTTGTACCACAGTACACAGATAAACACATACTGCTGAATGGCTCACTACAATATTGAAACAGTAGTGTGAGAATGTTTGTTGGAAGTATTAGGATACACATTGAGGAGTTGAACGTATAAAACATAAGTTTGCTGGTGCATAGAACAGTGCATCCACAGTCCATAGAAGTTTGAAACAGCCTATGCACTAAGTCCTCTTTTAATCCATGACTATCTAGATACTGACTGGATCATTACACTTCTGCAAAGAAAGTTCGTCACAAAATTAATTACAGCTTCAGTTTTACCACCGTACAATTAAAAAGAACATACTGCTGAGTGGCTCACTACAATACTAAAATAGCAGTGGCAGGGTGTTTGGTGGAAGTCTAAAGATACAGACTGGGGAATTGAAGGCATAAAACACAAGTTTGCACCTGCATACTAGACAGCATGTATACTTCGTACGGATTTTAAACAAATCAATACCCTCAAACCCACTTTTCATATTTTAAATCAATATAAACATTTTAAGAATATATAACTGAATCCATAACTGCTTCACTTTTAGTACAATAAATACATTAGTAGATAGTGCTCAAACCTTTATTATTTTTCAACAATAAATGTATTCTTCTAACATCTCATAATTTAACAGACATTCCAATACAACTTCAACAGATATGTCATACAGATCAATTTCCTCGTCAGCAGGTTCTGATTTAATGTGTTCTAAAATTTCAAAATAATTTAAAACATCAACGAAATCTGCATCACAGCTTTCGTTTTCAAAATCACAATTAATGTCTGCAACACTAATTTCCCCTTCTTCACTCTCATTGCCTGTGACAGATACGATTAGTTATTCAATTATACTCAAAATAATATCCAAAATCTCCTGAGTATGAGGCTGTTCTCTTTCGATAATTTTTCCTTTATGTTCTTGCTGCTTGTATAAAATATAAACAGTTAATGTTATCTCTTTTTTCGTAATATATAATACAAAACTACAGTTTTCACATATTTTGGCCTACAAAAAATACTATATAAATACAATTATCTAATAACATTCCATTAGTACAGTTGTACTCCTATCCAAAATTATACATACTTGTAAGGATGCCCTGTTCTTAGATTTTCTTAAATTTTGAAAGCAATCACTCCTTATGACTATAGGAAAAGACTCAGACTGGTATAGTAAAATACACTACTATAAAATCTAGAATATGTCTATTCACCTTACCCTTTCCAAAATAGTAAATGTGTTTTACTATAATGGAAAAGATAGTATTCATTGTCGTGAACAACACTGTGTATCTCTATAACTTAGTCTAACCCTACTAATTACCTACCCCTTCCAATTTTGAACTAGCCTCTCCACTAGTATTTATCTGCAACCTTGTAGCTTACGGTTCTCTATTTTTCTCACTGCTTTTAACCTATAATTACGTAAAATTCATTAAGCTAGGCCTCTCACTTTATTGTCTAATTTTTATATTATGAATTTTCATATGTTCTTCTACTAACTTTTCTTTATGCAGTTGCTTGTTATCTATTCTCTCAATCCTTCAATATCTTGTGTTTTTCATTAATGTTCCTTCTTAATTCAAAAGTCTTTCTTCTATTCCTAACTCAATGTGTTCTTTCTCCCTTAAGACCTTGCTTATCACAAATGTTATTGATTCTTCTTTTAAGTAAGAGAAAATACATCGACTGACTACATTCAATATTGTCTATAATGTAAGGTAAGTTTACTTACTCACTAACTTGTCAAACAAAAATCTTTAACTCTCACAGAAATATTTAGACTTTCTCTTCAAGAATGTCTAAGGAGCAATTGAAAACAGGCCTCAACACCGAAACATCTTCGGTGAATGGCGCACTCGTTAGTGAGTGCACGCCTCACCAAGGATTCCCCACAACTCTGTGGTAAATGACTAGATCGCAACCGCGTCTTTCAGCCGCGGCCTGTGGAGGGACTTGCGATGGGGCAGGCAGGGCGGGCGTGGGAGGGGCAGGGTGAGGGGTGATAAACAACGGAATCCGCATGATTGCAGGTAAATAAACTATTACATTAATAAAACTAATTTCGGGCCATATTATCAACAAAACACGGTATCAACAAAAGACGACACATTATCCCCGCTTTTATCAGCAGGAAAGTGCCGATAAAGCGGCGATAATCCTTCTCGTTTTGTTGATAATATGACCCGAAATGCATGCTAATGGCTTTGTGGTGACAATAACGCGTGGTTAGGGGGTCGTACATGCATGTTTAGGCTCTATTTTTATTTTTGAAAAATCGACACAAATGCGTACATAAATATGTACAATTACGAGCAGGAGCTGCATTCTGATTGGCTGTCAATACTCCAAACCAGGAAGTGTTGCAAGCCCTCTTATTTGTCACGGCAGCCGAGTCACAAGGAAACAGTAAAACAAAGTTGACAAATAATGAAAGGGAGCACGATAAAAACATTCTCAACCTATAGTGTTGCTCAGGGGGTTGTACATTTATTGTACGTGTACCAACCACGTATGGACGACGTACAGCTGTAATGTTGAAAGTCGCCACGTACGCGTACATAACCAAGAAAACTACAAATAATTTGAGATATTTATGAAGTGTATTTGTTTATGTGTTGTGTGGCTCTAAATAGAGCCTTTGTGTTTATTGCGAGATTTTAGTACCTACAAGTAAGTACCAATGCAGAGTTTTAAGTTTATAAGGAACACTCTGTTCCCCTCATCTGTAAAATGTACACCATCTCTCCTATAGATGCCATGCATATTGAAACACAGATTATTGATGTAAACGCACCCCATTCGGTAGTCTCGGAGACAGGCAGAAACAGATTTATTCACATGTTTCCTAGCTTTTTCAAACTGTGCTCAATAGTGGTTGGACCGCTTCCATCTCTGCCTTTGGCATACATTAGAATACACAAAGACAGTTTTTGGGAACAGTGTCATTAATTGGGCAAAAGTGTCCTTCATGAGCATTTCCAGAGCTACTCCAGTCAAAGTGCCTAGGTCATTGCCACCACACTGCACAATTATGAGGTCAGGGTGTTGGAGATGCACAAAGGATTTCACCAATGGCATCAATTGGTGCAACTTTAATCCTCTCTGTCCAATCCATTTAATGTCTACATTTGGTAAACCTAAGTTCTTGTGAATTCTTTTCCGTTCTGCGTACCTTTGACTAAGAAAATATAGCTGTATCCCACAATCCACACTGTAAGCATTTTGAAGAGAGGTCTGGATGCACTCTGATGGCGTCTGTAAATGAAATGCCAGTTTCAAAAGGAAGATTTATCTAATATGGTGGACAACATGCAGTTTTGAAAAAAGAAAAGACATGATTGGTTGTTTGACAACATTTTACAGAAAACTGGGTCCATGTTCCTCCTATTTAAAAGCCATATTTGTATTGGTTAAGAAAAAGTGATAGAAAAGAAAGGTACATAGGATAAGCTGGTATATTCTCCAGTCAAGCACACTTGCTGTTTTAATTTGCAACAATGTATGATGAACTTTTCACCTGTGTGCTGACTTAGGTGTTCCCTTAAGTGTTTCTATGGTAACTGGCAGATTGTGGAACGGGGGAAGGGTTGAAAGTTCTATTAGTTCGAAAGCTTTGGAATGTTAAACCAATCGAAATGTGTGTTTTCTTTTGAATTAATGTGAACATGATTTTAATTGGTTATTTATATGTATGTATACGTAAAATAAGAGGATGTTCCATTTGACGGTTGTGCTGCAAACACGGAACTCCAGAGATTTTGTAGAAGAATATCCACTGTGTGAGTGGTATTCCTGTTAATCTAGAATTCAATTTGAAAGGTGAGTTGAAAAGTTGTATGGGAGTGCGTCTGTGTGGTGTATCTTTGTACTAAGCATGAGCGGTAAATCCGTTACGCCCACGGATTTTTCGGATTTTTGGGGAATCCGCAATCCGGAAGAGGTGTGGCGCAGCGGCCAGGGCGACTGCCTCTGGAATCTGGGGCTCACGGTTCGATCCCCGGCACCGGCGGCAGATTAGCCCAGCACCATGTGACTCTGGGCAATAGCTTGCTTAATCTTCCTGACAGCCCCCAGCGCCTAGAGACCCTTACGGGTGATTGTGCGCTCTACAAATGTGGATTATTATTATTATTATTATTATTATTATTTTACGGATTTCCCACAAAATCCGAAAAAAAAAATCCGCGGACGTAACGGGTTCAAAAGTTGAACCCCCACTCATGTAACTATTTTACAATGGCGCCAGCAAGCTGCCAGCACCGTTGTAAAATAGTTACAAAGTTAGCTTGCACAGGAACCACTAGATAAAACGAAGCAGGTGCTGCTTTATTTTATCTAAGTGCTTCCTGTGCAAGCTAACTTTGTAACTATTTTACAACGGCGCTGGCAGCTTGCTGGCGCCATTGTAAAATACTACAGCAGCTCACTCAAGGGACCCCTGCGCCCTTCGGGGCGATTGCATAGTAACACACACATGGTCGCTCGAACTAGTTGATGCTCAAATTCAGTGACTCATTCATTAGCCCAAAAACAATCGTGAGCGTCGTCGAGGCTGGACAGGTGTGCCTTCTTCCCAAATCTACCGTGGAAAATCAGCTGTGATGCTGGATAGACTTTGCATCCTTGAATTTCACGAGCGCAATACCCATGAGTAGGCACATTGTATTCGCACAGGTTTCTGCACGTTCGCGAGCGTTTTGTACAATAAAACCCTCGCGAACTTGCAGAAACCCGTGCAAACACAAAAACAAAAAAAATACACTAGGATACGCGGATTTTGCGTATTTTTGAAATTCGCAAATCCGCAAATCCGCAAATCCGCGGATTGCCAATACGCAAAATCCGCTCATGCTTACTTTGTACATTAACGAATTATAAGATATCTTATCAAGACTCGGCGATACAATTATCGTCAATTTATCTGCAGGAAACTGACGATAAAGTGTTCATAATATTATCGCCTGCATTGATAATATGCTCCTATATTCATTTGTTGTTAAACATTTTATAGTAGTAAACGTGTTTTGCTATAATGCATGCTGTTATGTTTTTTTCTATAATATCATTTTGTGCCTCTGTACATTAAGGGATTATGGGCCATATTATCAATAAAGGACGATACATTATCGCCGCTTTTATCGACAGGAGACTGCAGGTAAAGCAGTGATAATGTTCTCGATAATATATCCTTGTGCATTCCCATAGAAACCCAGGTTATGGTGTTAACCTTGGCTTCTATGGGAATTCACAAGGATATACTATCGACACCATTATCGCCGCTTTAGTGCCAGTTTCCGGCCCATAAAAGCGGCGATAATGTATCGCCCTTTACTGATAATATGGCACTGACAGGCATATTATTAAGAACCAGTGTTAAAATTATCGACGTTTTATGGACAGTAAACTGCCGATAAAATGGCAAAAATGGGCTTGATAATAGCTTCTTGTAAATTGCTATAGAAGCACAAGTTCTAGTGTTAACCTGGGCTGGTATGAGAATTCTCAAGGGCATATAATCAAGCTCATTATCGTCGCTTTATCAGCATTTTCCTGCCAATAAAAACAACAATAATCTATCGCGTTTTGTTGATAATATGTCCCGAAATTCATTTTATTAATTTATTGTTTACTTACCTGCAATGATCGAGGTGGCATATTACCAAGGTGGGCGATAGGCAGTTATCATCGATTTACCATCCGTTTTCGGCCGCTAAGCGGCGACAATTCTATCGTCCTATTAGCAACCTGTCACTAACTGATGTTAGCAACAGCTTTTACGCGATAGCGAGCAGTTTGGGGCCCGCTTTGCATGTCAGCGATGTTTATCACTAATGACATGCAAAGTGGGCGTACTCAACCAGTTACCGACTAAAAGCAGTCCCTAACGTCGCTATCGCCTATTAGCAAGGCAGGCGTACCGTTAGAAATATTTGCGTTAACCGCGATTATCTCCAAATACTGACACCTGCCCAGACCAGTTCTTAGCCATGTTATCCAATGGCAAGTAGATACCATGGCTAAGTCTCTAATACGTGAATATCGCTGTATTCTCACCGATATTCACGCATTTCGCCGCTATCGCTGGACATTTTACCACAATGGAGAAAAACGTTGCTAATAGCATGTTTTCTCCGCTAACATATCCAGCGATAGGCAGCGATAAAAAAATCGTCGCTAACCCTATTTAGCGATAAATATCGCTACTTGTATGTAATATGCCCCCAGATTCTGTTGATTATCACTCCTTACCCTGCCCCTCCTCCGCCCCGCCTGCCTGCCCCCTTCCAACTCCCTCCACGGGCCACGGCTGTTTCTATATTCCGTTATATTGCACTGTCTATTTATACTGTCATTTTTTCTTAAATTTTCCTTGCTTCATACTCCTTGTTCTTTTGTTGTAAGTCCTCTTATTTTTGTACTCCGAGTTTTGTCCTAATATTCCTCCCTCTCTTCTTGTAAGTAATATAATAGAATATTTGATATATTTTTCTTTGTAATGTTACATATATGTTTTTTATTATAGGTTGTGTTTATCGATACTAAAAGTACTGCATCATGCCAATGAAGCACCAACAGGCGAAGCAATGAAAGAAAAGTGTGTATTTGAAGAGAACTCACCAAGAAGATTTACATGAAGAGAGATGTCTTAACAAACAGAAAGAAACTCCTGGTAAGAGCATGAGCACTTTTTTGAGGAAAATACTAAAGAGTAAGAGTAGTGTTCAGAAACGAAAAAATGTCCTTAGAGTATCAGCAATGAAAAAAAAAACTACTAATAAACAAAAGAATCATGGAAAATCAAGTGGAGACAAAACTGTGTATAGTACAAGCAGAAAAAATCAATTCATAGAAATTAGGAAAAAAATGTTTTATAATAGATTGGTATCAAATTTAATGAAAGAAATTATGGTATATAAGTAAAAAACAGTATTTTATAAGAAAAAGAAAGCTATAGAAAATGTAGTTGAGAAAGCTTTGGAATTGAAAAGAAAACTGTTTATATTAGTAATCAATAGAATTAGATCACTAGATAAACCAATCAATTTAATGAAGAGCAAAACATTAATTAACAGAAGTAATTTTTGTGAGTTTTTTTTGGTTGAATGGAAACATACTTCAACTTCCGAGCCCTTTTTTTAATGAAGAAAGTTATCTTCCGAGTAATGATTTGTTGCATGCTGTTGACACTACTGGACGTGCTTATGAGGTTAGAAATGGTTGTCCTATTGAGTAAGAGAAAATTGTTCCTAGAAATGGAAAAGAGGTGTTAGCTGCTGAAGTTTTATGGAGACGTCCTAAAGCTCCAGTGTACACTTGGAATTGTAGTAGTATTTGCAGTGTCCGGCAAGAATCTATTGATTTTTTTACCCAATTTCTTACGTAATTACACAAAGAAAAGTGTTAAACAAAAGATTAAGATGCTACAAGGACTAGACCCTTGCAGAGTTAGAGAAAATACTGTTTTACAAGGTCATACTCTCCCTTGTGTTTCTAAAAAAGAATGTTGAAGTGTTTTCCACCATTTCAGGATGTTAGCAGTTCATCATACTCAGATGAGGTAATTAGTCAGAACATTGTATTACGCGAAAAGTCCAGCACTAATTTAAAAAAAGTTGAACAGTGCTCTTTTTTGTGGATCTGTATCAGATGTAAAAAATGTTTGTGATGAAATTGAGATTAGTTACTTTGGTCCTCAGGAAGACAGTGCAGAAAGTGAGAGATTAATAGAAGAAAATGTGAAGAGAATGTAGGACAGTGCAATGTAGAACATTTTCAACAAGAAATTATACAGTTTAAGGTGATTTCAAGTGAAAGGCCAAATTATTCTTGTATCTGTTGTCGACGAATTCATTATAAAAATCAGACCAGGACTGTTGATCTGTATAAAAAAAGTGAAAAGGAAAATATTAATGAGTGGAAGGATTTTACAACGTATTTGTTGGTAGCGAATTGTTTTGATTTGTGTTCTGATCAGCGTATTTGTAAATATTGTTATAACAAATTAGAAGAGAACAAAATGCCTGCTAGAGCTGTGCATAATAATCTTGAGTTGGTAAATATTCCTTCTGAACAGATGGATTTAAATACCTATGAGTCTATTCTTATTCAATGTGTGCATCCATTTCAGGCTATTGTTCGTATGGAGCCTAAGACAGGAAAATTGCCTCCTTCTGATTTACAGATGGGATTGAAGGGAAGAGTTATATATTTGCCTCTAAATTTAAAGAAAAATATTGAAACTATTGGTGTAGAAAATGTAGAGGATGAATCTTTAGTTATTCTTGTAAATGGCGTTCCTAATAAGAGTAAGAAAATCTGGCAAGAATTAGTGGATGTTAGGAAAGTGAAAAAGGCAACGTTGTATCTGATAAAAAATAATCAATATTACAAAAATGTGTATGTGGGAGAAGAAGAAATACCTGTACAAGAAGATACTGACTTGCCCTCTGGACAAATTGAAAAAGTGGATGTGTCCAGAACTGAAGAAATCTGCGAACATTACAATGTTCATCCATTACATTCCAAAGAAATGATAGGGAATGCTATAGAGTTATTTCAAATGAAAGAAGCAAAAGGAAGTCCTATTAGTGTATGGGAAAAAAGCTTTGAAGCTTGTTGTTTCCCTCAGTTGTTTCCTAAAGGAAAAGGAGGACGATATGATGAACGACCTGTGCAGATACCTGCATCTGAATACCGGACATCAAGATTATATGAAGAAGATGCAAGATTTCGACAATGTATTCCATATTTGTTTCATCTTTTGTTTGAGAGTGAGTTGTCTGGACTTTCTTATGCAGTAAACCACATATTGAAAACAAGTGTACATCTGCAAAATGTTTCAGCAAAGGAATTAATGAATAAAGTACAGCAGAAAGATAATGTGTTGGAAACTCAGCTGATTAATCTGATGGCATGTCAGTGTGGTACTAATGAGTACTGGTACCGTCGTCACAGATAACTCAAATGTATGCTAAGGAACTTAGGAACTCCTACATGGTTCCTTACTCTAAGCTGTCTTGAATATGCTTGGGATGATTTACTTCAATTTCTTCGAGAGGCAAATCCAAATATACCAAATATCGAATACAAGACACCTGGAGAATTGTGCTCTTTGGATCCTGTTAATGTATGCAGGTATTTCAATTATAAAATCGAAGCTATGATGTCTTTTGTCACCAATAAAAAAAATCCTCCTCTTGGAGAGGTTCTAGATTTCTTTTGGAGAAAGGAGTATCAAGCGAGAGGTGCTCCTCACATACATATGCTATTATGGATCAAAGATGCTCCCAAATTTGGAACAGACTCAGAAGATACTGTGTTGTCTTTTATTGAAGAATATGCTACATGTGAAGTACCCAAAAGTACAAAAGATAAGGACTTAAGACAACAAGTCTTACGTTTCCAAAGCCATCGTTGTGGAAAATATTGTTGTCGAAAGTAAAAATCTAAGGTCAAATTCTACAGCAAATGCCGTTTTGCATTTCCTCGACCTGTAATATCAAAAGGAAGAGTGGACAGTTTTATGTCATCTTTGCGACATAATATCACAAGAAAGTCTCCAAAAAATACCTACAACTTAAGAAGAAATGAAGAGTCAAAATACATAAATGACTATAACTCAGTCATTTTGTCTATGTGGAATGCTAATATCGATATTCAATATGTTGCAGACAATTCCATTGCTGTTGCTCGATATGTGACATCGTACATAACAAAATCAGAAAAGATGGAATTAAAGGAAATGTGGGATGAGATTTCCCATGAGAAGATTCTAAGTAAGAAATTATACAGTTACAGTTTGAAGATGTTATTTCATCGAGAAATTGGAGCGTATGAATGCTCGGATCGCTTATCATCTGCAAGTCTGTACTCTAAATCCAGAAGAATCATTTGGGTGAGTCTAGGTCTTGCTGCAACACGAAACCGAGTTCTTAAATCTGTACAAGAAATTTAATATTGAGCTGAAAAAGAAAATGTACTGATATTCTGAAAACAAATGTGTTGGATACATATTATCCAAATAGAAGTCATCATCTTGAGAACATTTGTCTCTATGAAGTGCTGCAAAAAAATGTATTAAACGGAATATTACCAAAAACATTAATAATGGTATATATGCCGTTATTGGTTCTGAAGGATGTCTGGTGAAACAAAGAAAAGGACATTTGATTAATCACCGTAAACTGAGTTGCGAAACACCTGACAAAAGGGAATTGTACTATTTAGCTCTTTTGCAACTTTTCAAGCCATGGCGTTCAGAATTGGAATTACTTGGAGATTTTAAGAGCTATGAAGATTTCTTCAATGCAACTAAATATACTATAGAATGTCCTGTTTTTGCTAATTATGTCAAAATATTGAATGACGAAATTGAGCAAGAAGCTACAATTGCAGCTGAGATTGCTAGAGATAGTTCTCAAGACAGTTAAACTTCTCCTCCGTTGATTTAGGACCCACTAGGAGAACCAATTGTTCTAAATGAAGCAGCAACTGCTATGGAAGACGTGGAAACAGTAATGTATCAAGGTCAAGAACATCTAACAAACTTAGGAAACTTAGAAGAACAACTAAATCTTGAGCAGAAAGAAATATATGAGCAAGTGAGAGAACAGATTGACCATGGATTTCTTCATGAGAAAAAAGAGTGCTCTTGCTCATCATTTGAACCTATCCATATGTATGTGAGTGGACAAGCTGGAAAAGGAAAAAGTTTTTTAATTAAAGTAATCACAACTTTTCTTTAGAAAGAACTGAGTCGCATTTGTCTTATGTTGTCACTGCTCAAACTGGGTTGGCGGCACACATTATTAAAGGAATTACTTTACATTGTTTATTAATGCTACCAGTAGAGCATGACAACACATTACAATACCACAAGCTATCTGGAGAAGCTTCTTATGAAGTTTCAAGAGTGTTGAAGAAAATGAAGCTTCTCATTATTCATGAGGTAAGCATGGTCTCAAACTTAATGTATGACGTATTATTCGGTGGAAAACACGTCATAGTTTTTGGAGATCTTCTACAACTTACTCCTGTAAAACGACAGCCAGTGTTTAAAACACTCATGCATGAACATACTAGAAAGTCTTTGGAGAGTATTGGCAATGTAAACATTTGGTCATATTTTCAGTGTAAGGGACTTACTACAAATATGCGATAAGCAAATGATGTTGATTATGGAACTATTCTTCAAGATATAAGAATTGGAAAACTGACTGAACATGGAAAACAAGCTTTACAGACACGATTACTTTCCCTTTTGTTTCCAAATACAAATATTGTCCCACAGAAAATATACAAGAGAATTGCAGAAAACAAATCACACTGCATGAATGTTCTATATTCAATGAAGAAATGTTAAAGTTTGAAAATAAAGAAATTATAAAATTGGAAGCAATTGATAAAATAGAACATGAGAGAATCAGTATTATTTTGAGTGAAAACTGGAAGAGGAAATTGGATTCTTTAGAGAAATCGATAAGTAAAACTGCTGGTTTAGAAAAGAATTTGTATGCATGTGTAAATTGTAGAGTAATTTTGCGACGTAATTTGGATGTGCAAAAAGGTTTAGTAAATGAAGCAATGGGTAAAATTGTTGATTTTGTTAATTATGTAAACAGAGCTGGCATTGAATTTTTGAAAATCAAATCTGATGAAATAGCACAACAAGTTAGTCGTTGGGTAGCTCGTTTTTTGCTTGTAAAAGATTTGTATGTCTGCAGAAAACAGTTTCCTGTTTGTTTGGCATATGTGGTGACTGTTCATAAATCTCAAGGTTTAAGTGTAGATTGTGCTTTAGTGAACATTGGAAGTACTGTGTTTATAGAAGGTATGGCGTATGTTAATTTGTCTCGAGTCAGAACTTTATCTGGATTGTACTTGATTGATTTTGATGAGACAAAGGTTTCTGCAGATACAAACTGTGTGAAAGAGTATAATAGGTTAAGAAGAGAATATGCACCCAATTTAGGTCAATATCCAGTGATTGAAAAGCGTGTGATAGGTAGAAAAAGAAGATTTGAGAATATCGGTTCTGAAACTGTAGAGAAAGAAAAAAAACAAGATGAAGTTGCGCCTCCAAGCAAAAAGACAAAGGACAGAGTTGTAGAGAATGTTGGATATTAATTTGAAAATAGTTCTGGTGTCAACTGCTATGCTAATGTAGTTGTAAATGTTGTTTTTTTTCTTCAAAGTTTCCAACAGCAATTCGTAGAAAATCGAGACAAAAGATTCTGTTCATTGTTGAATTCTGTTTATGAGAAATGTACTAGTGATAAAAGTAAAATACAAAGGGTTTCTGATATTCAAAATGTTTTGGACATGTGTTCTGGTTCTACTCAATTTACGCAGAATATTCAGCAAGATTGTCAGGAATTTGTAATGTTTATGATTGGTGTACTGGAAGATGAAGGTATAGATGTTGAAAATATTTGTGGCCTTTCTTATAAATGGCATCATGACTGTCGAAATTGTTTGTTTACATGTAGCACTGACATAGACATTGAGAGATTCATATATTTGACTTTACCTGACTGTGAATCAGTGTCTTTTAACAATCTAATTAGAGGAGCAAGTCAAAACATGGAGTGTAAATCAGAAAAGTCATCAACATTATTTATACAAAGATATGGACAGTATGTTATTTTAATGCTGCAACGTTGTAGAACTGATGGAACAAAATTGAAAACTTTTGTAGCTGGTCAATGTTCAATATCAGGAAGAACTTTTATAGCTATTGCTAATATTTTTCATGATGGACCTTCTGCCACTGTTTATTTAAAATCTGCCATTGTTTATTTAAAATCTCTGAAAGGTTGGATACAGGGTAATGAAACTCAATTAGTTTTTAAGCAACGTTTGCCCAAAGAGTTACCAAATTCTTACCTAATATTTTTAAAGACAAAATTTTAAGATCAAAATTTGCCATTTAGGATTAGTGTAGTTAAGGTAGATTACTCTGGTGTTGTAGAGTATTTTGTAAGTGAGAGTGAGGCGCATAAAGGTGATCCTTTTGTTGATATTTAGGCAGTGTAGGTGTATCAGGTGGTGGCTGATGTGGGTGCAGCCAGGGACATTGATGATCAGTCAGGTAGTGGTATTTTAGATTTGTTGTAGTTGTTGTAGGTGTTTGGCTAGAACTCATGTGTAGAGTGTTTTACCACAGTGTAGTCTGCTGCTCATGAGGGCCTGTGTCACTATTCTTCTTTTGGTTAGGATCTACTTGTAAATGTTGCAGAGCATGTGGAGGGTGTTATAGCAGTACGAGGACATGGTGTTGACTTGCTTACACATGGAGAGGGAGCAGTTGAGGTTGAATCCTATGTTGTGCAAATGGTTAGTAGGTGTTGCTACTCTTCACATTGTAGTCAGGTAGCAGGAGTTGTCTGAGGCTGATGGAGTGGGTCTGAGGATGAGTACCTTCATCTTCTGCCAGTTTGTGTTTACACTGCTGCTCTTTATGTAGTTGGTGACATCCTTCATTGTGTCGTGGAAGTTCCTTTTGGTGGTATGTGGCTTCTTGGTGACGAAGAGGATGAGCTGGGTGTTCTTTTTGTAATAGATGTTGTTGAAGTTGTGATGGTGGCCTACTTGTGTTAGGGTAGCCATGTAGATGATTAACAGCGTCGGATTGATAGATGAGTACTGGGAGACCCGTAGAAGATGTCGGTAGTTTTGGAACAGAAGGCTGGGAGGCGAACGTTCAGGATTACTATTGAACAACTTCCAAACAAAGGACTTGATGCATACTATTTGGCCGTAAGGAAAAGTGTGCGAAACCATTAAGGACTTTTTGCTGTGTATTTTCTCAGCATCTACTTGTATGTAACATTAATTACAGAATATATTGTTATTTTATGATTGCTTGAAATATCTTATATTTACGTAAGAAATTGCTCTTAGAAAAAAACATTTAAGATATGTTTTATTTCTATTTTTTAAATTGTTATTGACAATGTTGACTGAGTTTTTTTAAGATATCCTTATGGATTGTCTTTTTTTTGCCCGCTGTTATGTGATGAGTACTATTGAACTCACTGTTTGTAGTGAAATTCGATATATTCTGAGAACAGCAAAAAAAGCAAATGAAATGTTTTACAAATAATTTTGTGTTGTCAAATATATCTAGTAACTGTGTTTTTTGTATCTTCCACAGGTGACAATTTTACAATATATACTTTTTTATTATTTATTATGCTTAACGTAAGTACAAGTAACTGACTCAGCCGCGGCCCGTGGAGGGAGTTTTGGTGAGGTAGGCAAACTGGGCGGGGGAGGGGTAGGGTGGGGGTTATAAACAGAGGAATCTGGATGATTGCAGGTAAGTAAACAATTACATTAATAAAATGAATTTCGTATCCTGCGCCCTACATCGCAAAATGCGATGCAGAACATGGAACGAAGTCGCATTGTATCAACAAAAGGCGATACTTTATCGCTGCTTTTATCCGCAGAAAAAATTCCGATAAAACGGCGATAATGGGCTTGATAATAGAGCCTTGGAAATTCCCATAGCAGCCTAGGTTCTGGTGTTAACTTGGGCTGTTATGGGAATTCACAAGGGCCTATTATCAAGCCCTTTATCGCCGCTTTATCAACAGTTTTCCTGCTGATAAAAGCGGCGGTAATCTTAATAATGTCTTTCTGTTGACGAACACGCGCTGCAATGCCTGTGACTTACGTCCTTCAAATTAGTTTTTAGGTATACGTGTGACCAAGTCTGATAACATCAGAATTTAAGGACAAACACCGTGATGTCTGTGCCTCGAAATCTCATCCATCACAAAGAAAATAGGAGGACAATAAAATGAAAGTAACAGATGTAATAGAAACAACGGTGAAAAACGACTAAAATGGCGGTGGACGGAATACGTGATCAACGTTTGGCGCCTCGGCACTACGTTCCAAATAAATGTAGATAAAATATGATTATTAATATATTACAAAAGTACAGCAGCGGATGACACACACGACCCGGGAAAACAAAGCGCCAAATGTAATACCTGAAATAAAGAAAGCTTTGTTTGTTGAACTTGAAGAAAAAGAAAAAAACGTGGGCTTCGAAACGAGGCTGCGCATGCGTAGAGAGTACAACTGCTACACAAAAAAAGGAAAGTTTTACATATTATCATAGAAATAAAGGGGCATATTATCAACAAAACGCGATACATTACCACCGCTTTTATAGCCAGTAACTGCCAATAAACCGGCGATAATGGGCTTCATAATAGACCCTTGTTAATTCCCATAGAAGCCCATGTTAACACCAGAACATGGGCATCTATGAGAATTAACAAAGGCGTATTATCAAGACCATTTTCGCCGTTTGATCGCCACTTTCATGCCCATAAAACAACGATAATTTTAACACCGTTCCTTGATAATACACCCGTCAGTGCCATATCATCACTAAAGGGTGATACATTATCTGCGCTTTTATCAGAAGAAAACTGCCGCTAAAGCGCTGATAAGGGGCTTGATAATAGGCCCGTGTAAATTCCCATAGCAGCCCAGGTTCTAGTGTTAACATGAGCTTCTATGGTAATTCACAAGGATATATTATAAAGCCAATTATCTCTGCTTTATCAACAGTTTCCTGCTGATAAAAACTGCGATAATGTATCGCCTTTCTTGAAAATATGGCCCATACCTCTTTTTTTTGACCAGTAAACTTAGCTGCATATCATCAACCACCGGTGTTAAAATTATCGCCGTTTTATTGGCAAGAAACTGCAGATAAAACGGCGATAATGACCTTCATAATACGGCCTTGTTATTTCCCATAGAAGCCCATGTTAACACCAGAACATAGGCTTCTATGGGAATTTACAAGGACATATTATCGAGCCTACCCTCCCAACATTAATAAAAAAACTCCAGACAATACAGGTACCCGGAGGTGGAAGGTCAATTTACATATCATTGCTCCAGAAAGGTAGCGTTCCCCGGGACGTTACGGGGAGAGAGAGAGACAGAGACCTCAAAACATTTGCTTTTTTTAAAAAAGACCCCAGGGGTGCTGCTTACCGAGACTGCGGTAAGTAGGACCGTAACCCCCCCTCCCACATACTTCAAAATAAAACCAGAGGAGTGCCCTTTCCCCGTGCTCGGGGCACACTACAAGCCCCCATTATGCAGAAAAATTACCCCCATAATTTGTCCCCCTGGGACCTAATGAATAAAAAAGACTTCTACTTTTTTTTCACCTTTTCCACTGCGTACAAGTACTGCATGAGAATCCCCGCCATTTTTTACTTAAAAAAAAATCAATATTGAGCCTAAAGATCCATGTACCACTCCCTGACCAAGACTATAGGCTCAGAATGTTTCTACCCTGCCCCCTTTCCTTATTTCTCAACTTTCTTTTACTGTTTTCTTGTGACTGTCCTCTCCCGACAAACAACATGGCTGCGAACGTTTCCTGGTTTGGAGTATTGACAGCCAATCAGCATGCAGCTCCTGCTCATAATTGTAGGTATTTACATACACGTACGCCGCAATTTTTCTTTAAAAAAAATAAAATTAAAAATAGAGCCTAAACATTCATGTACGACCCCGTGAGCAAGCCTAGAGGGTCGGAATGTCTCTAGCCTACCCCCTTCCCTTATTTCTCAACTTTGTTTTACTGTTTTCTTGTGACTCAGTTCTAGTGAGGCACAAGATGGCCACCAACACTTCCTGGTTTCGAGTGTTGACAGACAGTTCACAGCCAATCAGAATGCAGCTCGCGCTCATAATTGAAAAGATTTCAGTAATCGTACTGAACTCCGACTCTAGATATTGCTATGATTTTACTTCCAATTTTCTCAGAAACTACTGAACGTATTTACACCATTTAAGAAAAGCACAATCTGCGAACTGAACTCTACCTCTCCGCCAAATTTCATGTAATTCCGTTCAGCCGTTCGGGCTGTAGCCCTGGCTAAAAGGTCCCTATGGAAAATTGCATGGGGACCCCCCTTTTTTTATTGGCCCCCACTTGACGAATCACCCCCCAAACTTTCAGGTAAGAAGCGGAAACGAACAGGCCATTTTCTTGGAGAAATTTGCGAAGATTCGTCCACCGGCGCCAAAGTTATTCCAAATAGAATGTTGTGGATTTCCTATGGAAACTAGGTCCTAACTATAACTACCGACTGGCGACCGCCAGTAGGTAATATATACATATATATATATATATGTATATATATATTGTTAAATGTCTTGAAAGGTATAGTTGAATGATGCATCTTATTTATTTTTAATTGGTTAAATATGCACTAAGAATGTTTATGTTCAAAAATTTTAATATATGATGCAGTTTATTAGGCATGATTATTTATTTTCTTTTAAAAGGTATAGTTTAATAATATTGCATTATTATAGATAGTTTGGTAAAATGAGGTACAATTGTGTTGTTTGCAAGATGATCATAGAGGTGTTAATAATTATTATTCTGTTATTAATTGGGACAGTTTGTGCGGTTTTAGAAATTCTCAGTTTGATGATGTTGCACATTTTTAGATTTAATGGTCCATATGTAGCTCAAAAGAAAACAGTATATTTTATTCATTCTTGTAGGTAGTAGTTGTTTACTTAAGTAGTTAGTATGTCATGACTCATGCATTTGTTTAGATTGTTTTTATAAATATTGTATTTATATTTACTGAATTAATGAGAGGTACCTGACAGATTAGAGGAATGCAAAGGTAGTGAATATGTGATTTTATCAGTGCATGAGAAGTGGTTTACTGGTTCTATATTTTGTAACCTCGTAGTTAGTATTTATATACTATCTATGCATTTAAGGAGGAAGTCATACAGTAACTTATGTAGTGGTAAAGTCAGCAATACAGTATACATACAATCCATCAATTCCTTTGTCAATCCCTGTAGACTCTTTTAATCATTCTGCCATGTCCTTATTTAATCACTGTGCCAAAAGGCAAGCAGTGATAAATCACCATTCTAATAGCGATGTCTTTATCTAATCACTGTGCTTAAACACAAGCACTTATAAACTCGCCCTGCTGTCAAGTACCTGCACTCTAACTATTCAGGCATTGTCCATGCACTTGTACAATGCCGCAGGCATTAAGACATATAGTGCTACAGTCACATGTGCACAATCAATGCTGTCCCCTAACCCCCTGCAGACTACTGATTCACTCCTGCAAAAATCCAGATAGTAGCCATGTATTTTAGCAACCACAGTGTCAATCTCTGTCCACGCCTGCTATCATCCTGACTGAACCATGTCCTTATCTAATCACTCTGTTGAAACACAAGCACGTATAAACTCACCCGGCTATCAAGTACCAGTACCTCTATCTATCCAGTCACTGTCCATGCACTTGTACAATGCCTCAGGCATTAAGACACGCAGTGCTACAGTCACATATGCACAATCTATGCGGTCCCGTAACCCCATGCAGACTAATGATTCACTCCTGCAAAAATCCAGGTAGAGCCGAGTAGTTCAGCAATCACAGTCTCAATCTCTGTCCACTCCTACTAACATCCTGACTGCACAATGTTGTTATCTAATCACTGTGCTGAAACACAAGAACTGCTGTCAAGTACCTGCACTCTAACTATCCAGTCATTGTCCATGCACTTGTACAATGACTCAGGCATTAAGACATGCAGTGCTACAGTCACATGTGCACAATGTATGAGGTCCCCTAACCCCCTGAAGACTACTGATTCACTCGTGCGAAAAACCTAGGTAGTCGCCATGTAGTTCATCAACCACAGTGGCACTCTTTGTCCACTCCTACTATCATCCTGAAAGAACCATGTCCTTATCTAATCACTGCACAAAAACACAAGCATTTATAAATTCACCATTTCTTTTTCTCGCAGTACTCTAATAATCCACTCAATACCCATGTAATCATTAAATGACCCAGGTACTAATACATTCAGTACTACAATTATATATATCCACTATTGATGCAGTTCTCTAAACACATACACACTTCTTATTCAGTTCTACAATTATCCAGTTAGTATCTGTGCCATGCAGTAAATGGATTGTGATTTGAAAACAACGTTTTTAAATGGTTTTTGTATACAATGTGTTTGTTTAGTAATACAGTAGTATATTTTATAAATGTATTTTAATAACGTCATATATATATTTTTTTTTTAACATGGATTGTTCATCATCATTAAAAAAAACTTACCATGACTAGAATAAAACAAAAGAAGAAACAACAAAAAAAGACTATTATTTGAAGAAAAGACAACAGCAAGAATTAGATGAACTACAACATGTGGGAAAAATGAAAAAGTCTTGCGGCAAGAGAGAAAAATAATGTATTAAAAAACTTTCAAAGGCTAGAAACAGTGTGCACAATGTGGAAAGTAGAAAGAATACATCAACAAAAAAAGGAATAAGAAGAAAAAAGGCAAAAATATTGGGAAATCACGTTCTAAAGAAACAATGTATGGAAAAAGGAGAAAACATTAATTTGATGAGATAAGGAAAAGAATGTTTTATAATAGAGTTGGCTTTAATTTGTTAAATGATGTGAAAAAATATAAAAAAGGATCAGCATTTTATAAAAAGAAGAAACAGATTGAAACTATTGTTGAGAAGGCTTTTGATTTAAAAAAGACATTATTAATTTTAGTTTTCAACAGAATTCAATCACTAGATAAGCCAATACAATTTATGAAGACAAAAATTAAAAAGAAGAGAATAATAAACAGAACAGACTTTTGTGATATTTTTGGGGGTGAATGAAAACACAGTTCAAGTTCAGAGGGTTTTTTAATGAAGAGAGTTATTTTCAAACCAAATATATTATTGCTTGCAGTTGATACCAGTGGTCGTGCTTATGAGGTTAGAAATAGTTGTCCAATTGAAAAAGAGAAGATGGTTCCCAGAAACGAAGAAGACGTGATAGCTGATGAAGTTCTAGTGAGACGTACTAAAGCTCCAGTGAATACTTGGGATTGTAGTAGTATTTGTACTATACAACAGGAATCTATTGATATTTTACACAATGTCTTACGAGAGTATAGTGAAAAAAAGATGTGGCAAGGAGTAGATCCTACAGCGTGAGAAAAAATAATAGTTTGCAAGGTCATTCTCTGGCTTGTCTTTCTGGGAAAGTGTGTCAAAGTGTTTTTCATCATTTTAGAATGTTAGAAGAACATCCTTCTCAAATTGTATTACGCAAAAAGTCCAGCAATAATTTTAAATGATTTGAACAGTGCTCTTTTGCATGGGTCAGTATCAGATGTTAAAAAAGTTTTTGCATATATATATATATATATATATATATTCACTGAAAAAACCATATGTTATAGACCATATATAGTTAGGAATTAGCATTTACAAAACCTTGAAAATTCACTGAAAAAACCATAGGTTATAGACCATATATAGTTAGGAATTAGCCTTTAAAAAACCTTATTTTACTCACACAAAACCATTGAAATTCCATATATAGTTAGTAGTACTAACTATATATCGCGCACCCGCAATCCACTGCTGATCATGTCACATATTACATCATTCATGACATGGTCAGTGACATCACTGATGACATCACTGATGACATCTCAAATGACATCACTGATGACATCACTGATGACATCTCAAATGACATCACTGATGACAACATCCAGTGACTGTGTATTTCTGTAAAGTTAAAATATGTCTTACATATTGAAGAATGAGTGGATGTAGAAGTGTCTGGATGAAGGATTTAGTAGGTGCATGCCTGACTGTATGAGTGAGTGGTTAAATGTGTCTCACTGAGTGCATGGGTTAGTGACGAACTGTCTTAATTTGTGCATCATTATGTTTGTTGTTCTGTAAACTGCTGCATCTGTTGATCAGTAGCTATATGAGTAAGTATATGGGTTATTGATTGGTTGCTCAAGTATTTGTATGGGAGACTGAGTGTGTGTGTGGGTGGCTGGGAGGTGTATGACTCTGTGCATAGATGTGTGAGCAGTTGATTCACTAGATGTATGGGTTCAAAAGTGCATGTGGAAACAGCTGTATGGGTGGTTGACTGTGTGCATGAGTGCATTGGTGAGTGAATGGATATCTCAGTGCTACATGTCAAAGTAAGTACATATGTAAAACACAGTACATGTGAGAATTGGCATATATAAATAACTGTGCATAAGAGTCAGTGAATGTGTGAGTGGCTGTATGGATCATTGTGAACTTGTATCAGGGATTGTAAAAGAGAGTAAATATGTGTTAGTATATGTTTGAATAAGTAAGGTGTGTATAACTGTATAGTTGAGGAAATTGAGGTGTGATTGATTCTTTGCATGACTGACTAGGTGTGTAAGTAACTCCATGGATGAGTGACAGTCTGTGAGTGTCTGTTTACACTGAGTGTATCTAAGGTTATATTAGAGTCTGAAGAGGTTCATCGTATTATCACATGAATGATGTCATCAGTGATGTGATCAGTAATGTCAAATGAGATGTCATCAGTGATGTCATTTGAGATGTCATCAGTGATGTCATCAGTGATGTCATCAGTGATGTCATTTGAGATGTCATCAGTGATGTCAGCAGTGATGTCATTTGAGATGTCATCAGTGATGTCACTGACCATGTCATGAATGATGTAATATGTGACATGATCAGCAGTGGATTGCGGGTGCGCGATATATAGTTAGTACTACTAACTATATATGGAATTTCAATGGTTTTGTGTGAGTAAAATAAGGTTTTTTAAATGCTAATTCCTAACTATATATGGTCTATAACCTATGGTTTTTTCAGTGAATTTTCAAGGTTTTGTAAATGCTAATTCCTAACTATATATGGTCTATAACCTATGGTTTTTTCAGTGAATTTCAATGGTTTTTTAATAGCAAATATCATAAGCTGTCGATTGTCAAGTACGTGGTAAGAAAAAACATTTTCGTGTTTATGCACACTGATCTGCTTTCAATGCTGCCCTCCCCCTCATTTCTATTAGGAGTAGTCTCTCTTTCCAGATAGTGAAGGTTAGTTAATGCAGGCCTTTGCCCCGTTGTAATCCGTCGTGCCTGCTTCTCTCTCCATTTGATTGATTGTTATCCAAGCATTTGCAAACAAGCACAGAATCGCCATACTCTGTTTAGTCTTTGCAGATAGTAAAGGATAGGTAAATGCAGACTTTTGTCCCCATTGTAATCCGTCATACCTATTTTTCTCCCCATTGATTGATTGATTGAATCGAGCATTGAATTGTTCGAAGTTGGTTCTCTTAAGGATCTTCTCTGCCTGCAAACGGGGAAGAATAGGAATATTCTCTCTCCCTTTGCAGATAGTGAAGGGTAGGTAACGCAAACCTTTAACACATCGTGCCTATTTCGTTCCTCATTGATTGATTGTTTACCCGAACATTGACTGTTTGGGAATTGGTTCTTTTTGGAGGTATTCCCTGTTTGCAAATAAACGTAGGAAAATCTTTGCAAGTAGTGAAAGGGTAGGTAATGCGGACCTTTGTCCCCCGTTGTAATCTGTCATGCCTATCTACTCCCCACTGATTGATGCACCTGTTTCACCCGGACCATTTACTAGAGATAGGTCATCTGGCCCGACCAGAGAGCACCCCTAGTGAAAAGGACATATGCAATATTAACGAAGTGATCACTGTATCCTGTTAACAGAAACTTTAGCATGAAACAACCTGGAAAGAAAGGAATAGGAAAACGAAAATCAGTAGGCCACTGATGAACTTTTTATTAAATAACAAACAAACAAACGATAACAATACGTAATGATAAAACCTATTATTGTCCTAGAAACAAGAAACGTTAGAAGTAAACCCGTAATAAGAAACCTGAAAACAGTAAGAGAAACCAAGTGTGACATTGCAACGGCCACAAGGCAACGAGGCTTCATCGCCCCTCACTGCCCCAAAACGTGTCTGTCCCACCGCCTGCCACGGCCAAATAACGGCAAACTGGGAAAGTTACAAGTCAGCAGACATCCGCCCCATTCTGGAAACTTCCAAAGTGCAACAGGTTTCCGGCTACGCCCAGCCGGAAGCAACACATATAAGGCGGGTCCTGCTGCCAACCGTCGGCAGAAGATCATCACGTAGGGTGTAGCCGGAGGAAAGGCCGAGGCCAATGGCACCCGTCCAGGGGGATTGCTACGACCACCCTGGAGAGTTGCAAGGGGGGGAATGTCTGTGTCCTCGACCCTCCCCTCTCTCTCCCAGTCCGGCCACCATCAACCAGAGGCCGAGGCCGACGGGATCCGGCCGCGGTGGCGGTAACCCTGGAGAATTGCAGGTTAGACCCTCTCTCTCCCAGTCTGGGCCAGCATCCATGGAGGGCCTGGGAGTGGAGAGGCCACTGCACGAAAGGCCCAGGAGAGGCACCACACGCCAAGGCCTGCCCCACCGGATGAGCCAAGGAACCCGTTCATGGGGCCAGAGCAAAGGGCGTCCGGCCGCCATCCACCGGAGGTCCGGCCCAAAGACGGACGGGACATTTCTTCTTTCTTTTATAATGGCTGCGACAACACTGGGGGGGGGATGTCTTGCACATGCCTCCGACCCCCCCCCTCGTCCTCATCGCCTGGTCCGGCCATAACAAATGTCAAGCGAGACGCCGTGGGGTGCACTGGGTGGGAGAGACGGTGCGAACAGGCCTCTCCCGCCTCCCCAGGTGGAGGCTTCCCAGCTGCACCCTCAGCGCCCCAGGCGCCCGGAAAAGGGTTCTTCCACTGTGGCGATGCTGCAACGTCTCGCCCGGCAGGGTGGAGCCCGTCCGCTCATTTGACCCCGCGATCGTCGGTAGCTACCGAACTCTCAAAATGGCGGTCGACCTGGCAAGAGCGGGCCCAGCATAAAGAAATGGCCCGGTCACTGGTTGACTCCACCACCGTAGTCCTCCACGATCTTGAAGATTCTAGAGGAGCCGCGGGAGTCCCCGACCCCCGCAGACACCCCCGATGGGGAATGACTGCCATGATCGCCCGTGGAGTGACGAAACTGTAGCCGCGGGACGTCGGCGCTCCCATGCTGGCGCCAGCCTCAGTTTGAATGACTAGAATCCTGCAGACCTCAGTTCCGGTGAAAGCACAGTGTGACCCGGTAGGAAAAATTGTTGCACCCCCTCCCCTTTTTGACTGATGGTTCAAACCACCGATCCTTTCCTTTGCCCTTTTAACAGAACTTTGGACTGCCTCCCCCCCCCCGCGGCGCCCCACGCCGTTATTTGGTGGGCGACAACTTACTGGACATCACCTTGGTGCCATCCAGATTTCAGCGCGTTCTGCTGCCTTGGAACTATTAGCGCGAATATCTCCAAAAGTTGGTAATAGGAGATAGCGATGTTAGCGACTGTTTCCAGTCGCTAACATCTTGGCATGCCCACTTTGCATGTCATTAGTGATAAATATCACTGACATGCAAAGTGGAGCCCAAGATGGTTGCTATCTCCTACTAGCGGTCGCTAACTGGTGTTAGCGACAGCTACGTAATACGGAGATAATTTTATCTCCGCTTTCTTGGCTTTTAAAGCCAAAAAAGCGGAGATAAACCCCCTTGATAATATGCCCCGTTATCTCTCCCACACTACCGGTCCCCCTGGGCTTAAACGCCGAGATGGTAGGGACTGCATCCCGTGGAGATAGGCCGACACGTCACTCAGCAGGAAAACAAGTCTATAAACATACAATAAGTTAAAAGTCAATCATTCTTCTTTCCTTGTAGTACGCTCCCCAGTCCACTTCCCGTTACGCTAACCGGGCGCACCCCACCAAAAAAACGATTTTTTTTTTTTTTTTGCCCCTCCAAAAAGAACCAATTTTTGCACTCTATACTATAAGTCTTTTTTTATACTACAATCACTTCGCTACAACCTCATAAATTAAAAATAAAAATGAATAATGTCTCAAACAATTTTTGATTTCTAAATATAAATTTATTCTTCTGAATTTTCATAATTTGAAAGAACTAGTAACATGTCCTCATCAGGAATTTCCTCTTCAATCATCTCATCAGAAATCTCCTCATGAAAAGTCTGCAATGATGATTCTTGTAACTCTATGGTCTCCAAACATTCGATAAATTCGCCGTCAAGAGATTGATCAAAAAAATCATTCAAGTCATCTCCTCCTTGTGAGAATATTTCATTATTGGTGCTGTCAATTTCAATAAATGTAGTGGATAATTCAAAAGAAATTGCCACGGTCTCTTCATTGTGATCCATTTTATTTTGAAATTTCTTGCTGTAAATTGCAGAAAAAAATAATCACTTTCATTTATCGTTTTTAGTAATACATAATATAAAACTAACTTTATCAAGTATTTAGTATAACAGAAGGACTGAAAATGAATAACAGAAAACATTTTTCAAATTATCTTAAAGTGTACAACATAGTTCCCCTTACAAATTAACAACTCACCTTTTTGAAAGTAGGAGAAGTGTTAGTACTGTGTAAATCAAACACCAGAAATTGAGCACCAAAAATTCCTCACAAATGTACCTCAGACAGTAGTATCACAAAATGGCTGTGGTTTCCTCTCATTTTTGATATATACATAACCAATTAACTTTCATCACACACAAATACAAAACCAAAGTAACATTTTAATTGGTTCTAAATTTCAACACTTTCAAATGTGTTTTCCCCATGCAATTTTCCATAGGACATTTAGATACGTCTACAGCCTGAATGGCTGAACGGAATTACACCAAACTTGGCAAAATGGTACATCAAACCTAAGAGGTCAGTGAGGATCTACTATGCCCCCTTATGGTCATTTGCCCCTTCGCTTTGGCCTCCTCTTGTCTCTCGATCCTACCGAGAGACAAGATGGCGGCCGCTACGGACTGTTTACAGACGCCGGAGAACCAATCAGCTTCGCAAAGCTACGTAACGCAAAAAGTGCGCGAAGCGGAGCGCTGTTACAGATATATATCTTTTTTTGAACGTTCATTTCTCAAAATCCACTGGAGCACATATATTGAGACCTAGCAAAGGCACATCGGGCTACCAGTCCCTACAATTTTGCCAAGTTTCGTGCAAATCCATTCAGCCGTTCGATTATTATTTTATTTTTTTTGCCCCGCGGGGCCCTTTTAAAACCTCCACATCAAACCTAGGGGGTCAGGGAGGATCTACTATGCCCCCTTATGGTCATTTGCCCCTTCGCTTTGGCCTCCTCTTGTCTCTCGATCCTACCGAGAGACAAGATGGCGGCCGCTACGGACTGTTCTGTTTGGAATGTTTACAGATGCCGGAGAACCAATCAGCTTCGCTTCACAAAGCTCCGTAACGCGAAAAGTACGCGAACTGGAGCGCTGCCTGGTCCGCTGTTACAGATATATATCTTTTTTTGAACGTTAATTTCTCAAAATCCACTGGAGCACATATATTGAGACCTAGCAAAGGCACATCGGGCTACCAGTCCCTACAATTTTGCCAAGTTTCGTGCAAATCCATTCAGCCGTTTTGGCTAAAAGTGAGGCCAACCGCCCTATGGAAAACTCAATGTTAAAAACACGTTTTGGGACCCCCCCTTTTTTCTCGGCCCCCCCTTGACGAAACCCCCCCCCAATTTTCAGGGGCTTCTCAGAAACAAAATGTTCCATTTTCCTGAAAATTTCAGCCAATTCCGTCCACAAACGCCAAAGTTATTAGACATAGAATTTTCAAAAATCCCATAGAGAAAAAATCCTAACTATATATACCTACTGGCGACCGCCAGTAGGTAATATATTATCTACTGGTGGTCACCAGTAGGTAGTTATAGTTAGGACCTATTATCCATAGGAAATATGCAACATTCTATTTGGAATTACTTTGGCGCTGTTTTACGAATCTTCGTGAAATTTTCTAAACTAGTGAGGTGCTCCGGTCCGCTCAGGGTGATTCCTAAAGTGGGGGCCAAGAAAAAAGGGGGGTCCCAAAACGTGTTTTGTCCATGCAATTTTCCATAGGGACCTTTTATCGCAGCTACAGCCCAAACTGCTGAACGGAATTACACAAAATTTGGCAGAAAGGTCGACCTTGGTTCAGAGTCATGCCTTTCTGTTAAATGGTGTACATCAGTTCAGTAGTTTTTTTAGATATTAAAGGAAAAAAATACATATATTATCTGGGCAGAGCCTAACCACACATCTCATCGTGAGATCTGATTGGCTGTCAGCACTTCATCCAAGAAGTGTTGGCAGCCATCTTGGGACCAATATACATGATAGCACCTCATTACAAAGCATTGCAGTTAGTTGAATGTTTTTTTTTTCTGCTCAGAATAATTTTATTGAATTTTCCAAAAAAATGTAACTGAGATAGACAATATAAAAAAATATATATATGTGTAATGAGATGTAAGTAATGGAGTAATGCAATTTCTTAATAAATTACCATGAAGCAATAGTAAAAAACAAAATATCAGTCAATCAAGGGGAAAATAAAAATTCACGATGATGAAGGAGGGGAGAGGGATAGAGGAAAAGTACATAATATATCAACTTATGAGAACTATAGAGTGACTATTAACATAGAAATATTGAGTATGCAACTATTGTGAAAATAAGTAAAATAATAGTAAACAACATAATTATAACAATAAATATGAATCTATAGGTGACCAAAAGGAATTATAAGAAACAGAGTTATGAGTAAGACCATGTAATGATAATTGAGCACCTCTTCTTGTAAAGACAATCCAAGACCACCAGGCATGTACTGAGAGAGAAGAAGCGTCTTTCCAACAAAAATTGACTGATTTTAAATCAGCAGAAATTAAAAAATCAAACAAATTTGCTTCAGAATCCTTAAGAGGATGTGTAAGTACAACTGATTTACATATTAACAATTTATAAGAGAGAGCATCTTGAATAGGCAATATTTTCAATATAACATCCCAAACTTCAGTCCAAAATTTTAAAATGATAGAGCAATCAAATAACATGTGACGAAAGGAGCCAGTATGTATCTTGCAGTACCAACAAATATCTAAGGGAAGTAATTTAGCACGATGCAGACGCAGTGGAAACCATAAGGAGTTAAACAAAATATATGCATTTGTCTGATAGAGAGACACTGTTAACCAACCTGAAATGCTATTGAGCCATATATTTTAACATGAATCATCAGATAGGGAAGTGGAAAGTTCAGAGTTCCAAAACGTTGAAATCATAGTATTATTGGAACCCATGGAAACAGCAAATCTCTTGTATAGGGTAGAAACAGCATTTGATGATTTAGAAACAGCATGAAGATAAATGGATAAATCAGTTGCAATTGTGGAAGGAATACCATTTGGAAATGAGTCTAAAATGGAGTTGCATAAAAATTGATATTTCACCAAATCAGTATTAGGCAAGTTAAAATTCAATCTCAATGTATCAAAAGGAATAAAAGCATCATCACAAAATATATCTTTAAGATAGAAAATTCCCGATTTAATCCATGAATTCCAATAAGTCAGACTTCTATTCAATTTGATAATAGCACTATGCCATAATGATAAATTTAACGTAGAATCTAAGGGAGAAGCAAAGTTAGAATCTAAATCATAAAGTATTAGTTTTGAAGATTTAATTATGGACGAGTGGTGTACAACAGTAGATTTATGAGACATTGTAAGCAAAGATGGTAATGGGAAAGGAGCAGTAAGCGATTTTTCCATTTCAAACCAAATAGGAGGTTTAATTAGTGGGGAATCTGTAAACTATAATGAACTTTGTTTCAATATGAATGCTTTGTGTTACAGCAAAAAGTCAGGAAGGCTAAATCCAACAGAATTTTTAATTTAAGCAATTCGGGGGGTTTGTTGTTCCAAAGAAATTTAGATAATAATTTATCTACATCTTTGTAGAACTTTAGTGGAAATTGAGTAGGAATCATAGCAAGGGAATAAAAATTTTTAGGTGCAATGTTAATTTTTATAGATTCCATTCTCCCCCACCATGTGAGATGAAGCGAAGACCATTTGGAAGTTTTACTTTTGACATAATCTAAGATAAAATCACTATTTAATTTTAACGTGGAAGGTAAGGATGAAGAAAATAAAATACCTAAATATTTTAGTTTGATCTTTTGCCAAATAATATCTGATACAGGCAACATATCAGGGGTACAAAGAACATTTAAAGGGAAAAATTCAGTTTTACTAACATTAAGTTTGTATCCTGAGACTACAGAATATTGGGAAATAATATCTAATAAAAATGGAACCGAGGAAATTGGATTACTAATAAACAATAAAACATCATCTGCATAAGCTAAGGTTTTAATAGTGACATTTTTTATGGTAATACCTTGAATATCTGCACAATTACGTATATGGTTAAGGAAGGGTTCAATTCCTAACAAAAATAAAAGTGGAGAAAGGGGGCAGCCCTGTCGTGTGCCTCTAAAAAGGGAAAATTGAGTAGAAATTTAACCATTAATAAATAAGCGAGCTGTGGGAGCAAAATATAATGCAGATATCATACGGATAAAAGAGGGACCAAAATTAAATGATAATAAAGTTTTATATAAAAATTGCCAATGAATTTTATCAAAGGCTCTTTCTGCATCTAAAGCCATCACCCCAGCAGGGGCCGAAAGGGTTGGGCTCTGTTTTAGAACATGGAGTAGTGATCTCGTGTTGTTAGCTGAGTATCCAAGTTCAAGAAGTCTTTATTCGATTAGTTCATCATAAAAGACATAAAATACAATATATACGTAAAAACAGATAATACAATTATTAAATCGTTTGACAAGCTAATCAGCTTCTTGTGCATATATACAAAACTTTACATATAAACATATAGGAGACATTGCATCATCAAGTTGAAGGATACTGGACAGTCACCTGTTTGTTATTGTTAATGAACCTGCTTCTAAGCACCCAGGCCCACCCGAGGAATTTGGCGACCCCCACAACAATAAGCAAATCCAGGTTAGTTGTTAACAGTCTGGTTGCTTCTGCAGCCAATCTGGTTCCAAGCTGCCGACATACAGGTTTTAGCCATTTGGACCTTGGGGCAGAGTATAACGGGCACACATACAACAAATGATCCAGGCTTTCCCCAATGTCTTTACAATTAGGACAAGAACCCGACCTTTCAGTTCCCCATTTTTTAGTAAACTCCCCAATGGGAAGTGAACCGCATCTAAATTGAAAAAATAGTTTGCGGTCCAGGGGTTTTGTTATGGTGTCCCAAAATCCCTCTAGCTTGGGTATGTCCTTGTGTACAATGAACAATCCAGTGAGGCTACTAGGATTAGTTTTCAAGTACATATTGTGGGTCACCCAGTCCCAATAACAGCTTTTCAAATCCTTTTTCAAGGGGAAGTTGGCTATCTCTGGCGAAGACCACAAATCGCCATCGCCCAAGACTGTTAGAGTAGTCTTAAGGTCACTGAACCATCCTATGTTTGTGGCACCAGGACTATTTTTGACCTCCAGACAGGCTTCTGCATAATGGTGGAGTTCTGGCAATGTCCACAAACGACGCCAGAATGCAAGAGGGCGGAATCTAGCTTGAGCCTCCACAGATTGACACCCTAGATCAAAAAGCAGGGGAGTTATTGGAGTCGACAGAGGAAGACCTGTGGACAGTCTTAGAAATTTGTTTTGAGCAAGTTTTAATGAGTTCAAATTACTGCCACCCCATAGTTCCGCACCATACAGGATAGCTGAGAGAACCTTACCGCCATAGATCTTAATAAGTGGAGACATTGGCCTCGTAAATGACCCTTTGTGTTCTTTAATTAGTGCTCCGCCCAACTGTTGATGTTTCAGGGTCATAAGTTCAATCTGATGGGTCCAGCTCAAGGTGTCACTGAAGGTGACACCTAGATAGGTGAAGTGTTTGGTTTGCTCCAGGGGGATATCCCCCATGGAAACCCTTGCATTTACTTGTTTGCGCCCCCTTAAAACCATAAATTTGGTCTTGGAGACATTCACCTCCAGCTCATGATCGCTGCAGAAACTCTCGAACCTTGACAGTGCACGTTGCAGGCCCTGTCTGGTTCTTGAAATCAAGAGAGTGTCATCAGCGAACATGAGCAGGGGGATTCTCATGCCTGCCAGGGTTGGAGCATCCGTGGAAAAGTTGTCGTAGTATTTAATGACTCTGTTGATATATAGAGAAAACAAGGTTGGTGCCAAGACACAACCTTGCCTGACACCCTTTGCCACAGAAAAGTTCTCTGTCACCTCACCCGGTTTGCCCCATCGCACAAATGCAAATGTCTCAGCATGAAGGTTCACTATAAGACGCACCAAAGTGGGAGGCATGCCCATATCTAATAGGCAGTTCCAAAGCCCAGCCCTCGGGACAAGGTCGAACGCTGACCGAAGGTCCACGAAGGCGGCATAAAGATTGCCTTTACCCAAGGTAACCGTCTTCCAGTGCAGAAGCATGAAACGGAACGCCTGGTCCAGGGTACTCACACGAGGTCTAAACCCAGCTTGGAGGGGAGTAAGAATGTTAAATTCCTCAATCCAAGCCTGAACCCTTAACAGAACAAGATGACTGATGATCTTCTGGACTGCGTCGATTAAACTGATCGGCCGGTAATTCGAAGGAACCGACCGATCTCCCTTCTTAAAAATGGGCAGTATTTCAGCGCCTGCCCATGAGTCAGGGATCCTGGCGCCCATAGCCAACGCATTTGCCAAACGTACTAAGTACGGTACCCATAAGTCTTGGTCTTGTTGGAATAGGTCCGCTGGGATACAATCTGGACCGGGCGCTTTACCCCTTGGGATGGTTTTCAAAACAGATTCTACCTCTTTTGCTGTAAACACAAGTGTATCGATAGTGATTGGCCAACTAATAGAGTCTTGCGAACTGCCAAAACACCTAAATTGTTCTTCAAAGTATGTCACCCATTTCTTTTGTTCAATAGATGCCGGGGTAGGGCGATCATCCTGGGACTGACCCCACCTAAGGAGATGCCAAAAATGTTGGAAGTTCCTAGCGCCACAGGCCTCAGCTAAGAGGCTCCAGCGCTCCTCGTCCCATGTAGCTTTTGCCCGGAATTTAGCTACTTTATATGCCTTCCTACAGTTTTTGATCATGGCTGGGTTCTTTGATTTCAAAGCCTTAAACAGAGACAGCTGGGACTCTCGACAGGCTTCATTATACCAGTTTACTGGCCTCTTACCCTTCCCCCTACCCCTGTTGACAACAACAAATTTAACAAACAGCGTTTTTAGGGATTGAAACAGGCCAGCATGGATATCTGTGATCTTTGAGATTGTAGTTCCCCGGTTGTCACAGTTGTCAATCTCCGTTAAGGAGTTTGATACTAGAGTTCTAATTTTCAATCGTGCTTCAGTATCCACAGCAACCTTTGGCCAACGCACCCTCCTCATATCATTTGTTAAAACCACGGCTTCTTGTACGGGGTTAGGCTGAGGGTCAGTCGGCCCTGCAAAGCTGGAATCCTTCAATTCCGCTATAAGTGGTTCGTGGTCACTTTCTGGACGTGGCTTAACTGACATGTCCTGAACTAAATGCCACATTTTGATATCAACCAGAATGTAGTCGATACGACTGCTATGTCTACCATTAAAAAACGTATTGTTACCCACCCTGTCAGAGACTACGCGTCCATTAAGTGCACGCAGCCCCCAGTTTAAACAAAGACCTTTTGTAAATGTGGCTGCCTGGGACCACTTAGTGATCGGGGGTAAGTCGAGTTGAGGAATCCCCCAAGTCAAATCCTCCTCCTCGGTTAGTAGTCCATCCTCTACACCTAGGGGTTCAAAGCATGTATTGAAATCCCCCATAACAACCACGTGACCAGACAATTGAGTGGAACCCAGGAAGTCATCCAAACAAGTGAGGGTGGATGACACACGACCACCCGAAATACCTCTTATATATACATTGATAAGCAGTATGCTCAACCCACTACTAGTTTTTACACTAATTATCAATATATCAGGGCAGTCTAAAAAAACTTCCTTCACAGACACACCTGCTACCTGGCGAACCCATATGATAAGGCCGCCCATCGCCCTACCTCTGTGGCCTCTAACTGCTGGTTTATTAAAATTCAGGAAGCCTGGAAAGTACACTGGTTTGGTCGCCCAGGTCTCCTGGAACGACCAAATATCACCCTGTTGAATAAAAACAGCCCAATCGGGAATACAAATACAAGAATCAATTCCTGCGACATTCCAACATCCCAAGGTGGTGCCCTTTTTACATAAATGATCACACATATTGGTTACAACATTAGAATATGATACATTGGGCAGGTGGGTAGATGCAACATGCCCCACTACATCTGTAGCCGGACCATCCGATAACAGACCCTTTGACCCTGCCTGGCTCATTGACTCAGAGCTTGCTCCTACAATATCAACATCATTAATAACCAAATGGGAAGATTCCAGAATAGATGTCTCAGGCTCTCCTCTGTAGGCAAGACAGCTCTCCACAGGATGATAAAGTTGGATTTCCAAACTTCCAGGCTCATTCATAGGGATACCCGGAGCAACCCCCCCCTCGGACTCTCATAGTTGAGAACATCAACCCAAGACGAGCGTGCTGGTCAATCGTTCGTCGCCAACCAAGATAGTGGGTCATACAAGTTCCTCAAGGGGATATTCCAAAGCTCTTGGGGCCGGGTAGGCCTATTTGGAAGGGGGTAATCAGATAATGAACATGGGAACTGTTGAGTCTTAGTAAAAGCTGGTGGCATGGGAACCGATGGATGCTGAGGGTTATTAGGGAATGGTTGATCAAATAGAACTGGGGGGCCCTTGAGCTGGGTATTGATCTTGGCCCAGCCCGGCGTCTGTACGGGACAATTATAGTTAGATTGAATGTAGGAACGATACTGCGCCTCAGGATTAAATTGAAATCCATGGTAGTTAGTGGAAAAATTAGTCCATTTAAGGAGGCTTTTTGTGTTATTATAGTTATTTGCAGGAGGTTGATCCGATGGATTGATCAGGGTTTCGGGATAAAAGTATGTAAGATTCCTCGTAGAAATCCCTCCCTCATTACTTCCCACATACCAATCGGAAAGATGGGATACTACTTTGTGGTCCCTGAAATTAATGATGACTATGTCCCCCTCTATGTCCTTGGGGCGAACCCCTACCCACCTACATCTCCTGACTGTAACTATGTCCCCGTTAAGATGTGAAGGAAGGGGCCTATTTGTTTTCAGCCAGAAGATGACTTTGTTTTTTAAGCTTTCGTTGTTTTCCCTGTCCCCTTCCGCAACTGGTGGCACACCCGTCATAACAATAACATAATTTGTGGAGTCCGGAGGCAAATCTACATTAATCTTATGAGGAGGGGGTCTATTAGTAGTGCCAGAGGGGTTCGCTGTTTTACCCATCCCCTTCCTTGACTGGGGCACAACACCCTTCCCAGGAGGTTTGTTTGCTGTCACACTGGGATTTGCTTTAGCATTAATTGCCGCTGTGGGGGGATTAGCTGCTATAACCGGTGCTTTATTATTAGTAACCATAGCAGTGTTAACAACACTTTTGGTGGCTTTACTAATAGAAGAACTTTTAATACCACTACCCTGGGGTGGACCGGAAGGTATATTCAATGGACCTTTAACCTTATCCACGCTAAGAGCCTGTATAGGTTCGATGTTTGCCAACAGGCGGTCAAGTTTATCACCCAGTGTCCTAACACGTTCCAACACAGGAAGCATGTACGATTTAATAAGCGTCTCTATGTTAGCGTAGGACACCTCATGGGCCTCTTCACTCGCTAACTCCGGGATTTCCATCACCTGTATGTCTGAGACCAGTGGCGCTACAATAGATGGTAACCCCGGCTCAGTGTTAGACTTGGACTGATCTGGTGAAGATAGCTGACCGTTATGTCCTTTCCTTTTTACCCCGCCCTTCCTCCTTCTTTTCCTTGGTGGAGAATGCACAACCCTTTTGGCCTCATCAGGCTTAGATCTACTATTATGTTTACTCATTGAGAATATAGACTCGCCTGGGTCTATACCTGCCAATGAGAGGTTGGGCAATATAGGACAAGGGTCTAAATCAATAATATTGTTAGATGGGATATTTGTTCCCAAGAAGCTGGAGTGATCCACTGGCGGACAACCCAGGTGAACTCCGCTGGTAGCATCAACACAGGGCGGGGAGATAGTTGGAAATCTAAATATTCTTGGGGTTTCATTAATGTCAGTGGTATCGGCCTCAATTGAACTCAGGCCTTGGGCAACCATATCCTGAATAGAGTTTGAAACTGTATGTGACTGCAGTGAGATTTTCTTTAGCTGCTCAACAGATCGTCGACGCTCTGCTCTTCTCTCTGCTAGGAGTAGGTCCCTGTCTAAGTCCTTAATAGTTTTTATAAAAAATTTGTCCAATGGACCACAGACAGAGGTGCCTGCACCAGGAGGGGCAGAGTGACTCATGACAGATCTGACTGATTAGATATTCGCAACCCAATTAGCTGAGTATCTGTATTTCATGAATCCTGATTGATCAGGGTGAATAATAGAATGAAGAATAGAAGCTAATCTAGAGGCAAGGATTTTGCCATATAATTTACAATCTTGATTAATTAGGGAGATAGGACGATAATTAGAGACTAGGGTAGGGTCTTTATCAGGTTTGGGGAGAACTATAATTAAGGCATCAGCAAAAGAGCCCAAAATGGTTCCAGTGGAACCAAAATATGAAAAGAGTTGAAATAAATAAGGCAAAAGGGGAGCTTGGAATTCTTTATAAAATTCTGCCGGGATACCGTCAGGGCCTGGGGACTTATTTTTTTTAAGTGATTTAATGGCGTTCAAGATTTCTTCATTGGTGATTGGAGATTCTAATCCAAGTCTAGCAGAAGGGGAGATTTGGGGTAAATCACAAGTGTTTAAAAAGGTATCAATTAAGGAATCAGCACAAGGATCTGGCTTATTGTATAAATTGGAGTAAAAATCTAGGAATTCTTTAACAATATCATTGTGAGACAGCGCAATATTGCCTGGAGGGTTACAAATGGATGTAATCTGTGTTTTATCTCTTTTAATACGTAGATAATTAGCAAGAAGCTTCCCTGACCTATTGGAATTAAAACGGAATTTAGCATTTGATTTCGCAAGTTGAATTCCAGCTCTTTTACTAAGTATGGAGTTTAATTCATATCAAAGTCATTGGAGGAAATAAATATTCGTTCATACTTTGCTATTTTGTTTTCAAGGTTTTTAATATTAGCGTTAAACAGTTTATTCTCATGAGCCATAATAGAAATTGGGGAACCTCTAATATAAGCTTTAAATGCATCCCATCTATTAATCACAGTAGTAGAATTTTCAGGATTGAACAAAAAATAGTCCTGAATAGCTTGCAACAATTTAAGTTTATTACGTTCGTTAAGAGCAATATCAGAATTCATGCGCCATCTGGTTTGTTTAATAATAGTGGAGGAGATATTCAGATTGAAAGAAATTATAGCATGATCTGAAATATCTATAGTATTAATAACTGGAGTGGTTGCAGCTTGAATATGAGACGAAGAAATAAAAAAATAATCTATTCTGGAATGGGAATTATGGGGATTGGAGATAAAGGTAAAACATTTTTCAGTGGGATAGTGTAAGCGCCAAATATCCGCTAATTTGGTAGTTTGAATAAAAGATTTAAAGGCATGAAATACTTTATGAGGACGAAATCTAGTTGTAGATAATCTATCCAACAGAGGATCTGCAATAACGTTAAAGTCACCCCCAACAATCAGTGGAATGTTACCCAGTTTCAAAACTTCAGTGGTGAGAGTAGACCAGAAAGTAGGATCATCTGCTGTCGGACCATAAATATTAAGTAAAAAAAGTGTAGAATCATGTATTTAAATTTTAGCTATTATATACCTGCCCATAGGATCAGAAATTTTACTTAGAACTTGACAATGCAATTGTTTTGCAAAGAAAATGGCAACCCCATTTTTCTTTCCAATAGCAGGAGAAGAAATAATAGTGTCAACCCACTTTTTCTTCATATACTGTAATATCTTATCATCAATATGAGTCTCTTGAACAAAACATATATCAGCTTTACAACAACCTAGGTGATCTAAAATTTTTGTACGTTTGACTGGATGTCGCAAACCTTTAACATTAAGAGAAACAACTTTGATATTATGAACACTAGCCATTTTGAGTAAGAAAGGAGAGAAAAACAGTATTGACACAAGAAGAGATGAAGAAAATCATAAGGAAAAAAGAGATGAAAACAGTAACTCTACAGTAGATAATGAAAGAGGAAAAGAAAATAGGGAGAAAGGAACAAACAAGATACATGAATAGAAATAGAGAAACGCACACACGTTCTACAAGCATGGCCAGAACCGTTGAAGCCCGCAAATAAAGAATTAATCAAATATGTGCCATATAAATTCTGAATAAAAAGAGTCAAGTGTTAGGGTCATGAGTATCCATTGACGGTGGAAGTTGCTGCTCAAGAAATTGCTTCAGGTCTTCAGGGCGTTGAAAAGATTTGGAGAAGTTGTCTTTCCAAATGCGCATCGTGGAAGGATCAAATAGTCCATATTTGAAACCAAGACTTCTAAGCTGTGGACGGTAGGCCGAGAATTCCTTACGCATAGCAACCGTTTCTTTAGCAAAGTCTTTGTGAATAAAAATTTTGTTACCATTCACCATTAGTGAGGGGATTTCTCTAGCAGCTTTCCTTATCAGGACAAGATGGTGATGACACAGTACTTTGAAAATCATTTGCCGAGGCTTAGAATGACGAGGGTTACGATGAGAAGGGATTCTGTGAGCTTTATCCACTTCAAATTTTTCTGGGAACTTGATATACAAAAGACCAGGAAGCAGAGATTCCAGATATAGCCTGCAATTAGAACCCTCAACTTCTTCCGGCAAATTAAAAATGCGAAGATTGTACTGCCTGTTTCTATTTTCCATGTCCAAAAGCTGAGTATGCATAGGCATTATTTTAGCCACTAATGGAGTAAAAGCGTCCACTTTACTTTTATTATCTTGAATTTTAATGGAGTTATCAGAAATTTTCATTGATAATGAGGCCATATCTTTGCGCACACTTTTCACTTCTAAAGCAATATAATCAGTACTAAGGCCTAAAGCTTGAATTTCTTCTAAAATTAAGGACAGTGAAGGTTCAGATGACTCTACCACCTTGGACTTGACTGGAGGAGAAGAGACTTGTTGTCGCCTTTTATTATTGACTGGGGTTTTAGTTTCCATTTTGTGGTGAAAAATGCACAGTTATAGGAAAATAAAACCACAATTGCAAAATATAATCCTCAAATATAAGAAAATGAGGTAAAAAGTGAAAAATAACAGTGAAAAACACTGTAAAACCACTGGTGCAGCAGCTATGTTGGGCTGTGGGCGTGGCTAGGCCAAAGCTAGGCCCTTTCCTAAGGATACACCCCACCCCCTTAGCACTCAGAGCAGTCAATACCTTCAGGAGAGGCTGGGAGCAGGAACCAGGAGGCTAGAAAGCAGGCTTCCGCTGAGCAAAATCGCCCCAGACATGTAAATCCACTGCAGAAGGTAAGCGCAGCTATTTGCGCCGAGTTTGTGACACAAAAAATCGTCGTTTTATAAAGAAACGGGCCCATGAATTCACGGAGCTCCGACGATGGCGGCCATCTTGATTGACGCGCTCGCGCGTCCCACTGTTAGTTGAATGTTTTAAGACTTTAGTTACATTATAAATCATGTGTTGACGGTACCATACTCATTTTAGTAATTGTGGTGTGTTCTAAGGTGATTTTACCATGTAAAAAAGACTTCTGCTGGGATGTCATGAATCATGTTTGAGAGAAAATTATTATGTCATGCTTTTGCCGCAGAGGTTTGGAAGGTGATCTATAAGCTAAACTAAGAGCATATTTTCTGTAAATTCACATTATCTTTCTTAGTCATGTTAGAATGAAGTCTGACATTCTCAGTAAAACATGTACATCCAACAAGGGCAGAGGCGGTCAGTTGATTTCTTTGTGTTCTACTGCAGCTTCCCAGACTGTTCTAAAGAACAACTAGAGCGCTAACAGTCCTACTTATGACAAAGGTATGACACACCTGAAGCCATCTTGATTGGAATAATGTGGTAACTATTAAAACATTTAATTTAAAAAGGAACAAAATGAGGGGGTTCAATTTGCTATAGAAAGTATAATTAGTGCTGCAGAAAGAAAAAATAGGGCACATTTTGAGTGACTTCTCAAATCCCCTTCTATTTCATTAAAAAATTCTGACATGCATACTGAAACATGCACTTCCAATACCAATAGCAGATTTCCCTGATGAGCAGAAGCTTTACTAGAGTGATCTAATAAGCAACTAGAGTGCTAACATTCTGACTTTATGGCAAATGTGTGACACATCGGAATGCCTTCTTAATGGAACCAAAGTAAACAAGCATTGAAAATGCAATAGGTCTAGCCCTCGTTTAAGTTAAAGAAATTCTGTTTGTAATTAGGTGAGTTTTTAGCTTTGCTTGAATTACTCTTTTGCAAACTGTCATGTACATAACATGCATGTGTATGCATATATGTACATGTATTTAAATACATGCATTTATATTTGTATTTATATAGATATGCAGATTATATATATGTTTATATATGTATGTGCAAATGTGTGCGTGTAGAGAGAGGTAGTGAGAGGTAGAGGTATAGAGGTAGAGGTTTAGAGGTAGAGAGGTAGAGGTATTGGTAGAGAGGTAGAGGTAGAGAGGTAGAGAGTAATAGAGAGGGGTAGAGAGAGGTAGAGAGTAGAGAGTGGGTAATAGAGAGTAGAGAATGAGTAGTAGAGAGAGTAGCAGAGAGTGAGTAGTAGAGAGTCGTACAGTGAGTAGTAGAGAATAAGTAGAAGAGAGTAGTAGAGAGTGAGTAGTAGAGGGTGAGTAGCAGAGAGAGAGTAGTAGAGAGTAGTAGAAGGTGAGTAGTACAGTGAGTAGTAGAGAGTGAGTAGTAGTGTTGTATAGCGTTTTAGGACCCTAGTGCAATGTTCCCGATTCATTCCCTTATATAGGTACAATTCACATTACCCTTATATAGGCATAGAAATCATACCCATATTTAGACGTAGCCCATGCAGTCCAAATTCAGGCATGGCTACTTCCACTAGTTCCAAAAAGCCACAATGATTTCTTGGAAAACTCGGCTTCAGCAGTCAGGGACATCCCCTTTCTTGAATATTGCTTGTCCTAGAAATCATGGCGATTTCAAAGAACTACCATTCCCATGGTGTTCTTTGGTTAAGTTATTATGTCCAACTTTACGTCAAACCAGGCACCTTCTAGGTATAAATATGTCCACACTTGCCCTAGCAAACACGCAACTATCTGCTTTCCCGACGCAGCTCGCTACAGCAAGTGCCGAAGGAAGCCGACCCTCCAGCTGATGCACTGACAGAGAGGCTGCCTTTCTCTCGCTGAGAATCCAGCTCCAGTGTTTACAAGCTCCCCTTGCGGGGTGTTGGGAAATCAAGTCCCGAGACAGAGATACCAGACCTCCTTCATTCTAAACCAAGGTACGGAGCTTATTAGACCCTAAGAGAAATCTTGGATATATTCTTGGCTAAGAAACTAAAACCTATGCTACACCATACTTACTTCTTCCCTCATACTAGACTTAGGTTAGGTACATTGGGGTAGGCGTGTTTTAGAAGCACCAGTTGAGTACTTTTAGTCTTTGTTATGTATGTATGTATTTTATGTCTTAGAAACCATTCCATGCTTTTACAATATTTATTTATAACACTCTTCTTGCTTGTACTCATTATACTTTCTTATCTTAACAAAAATGTGTACAGCGCACGTTCACCCAGGGGTTTCTTGGCGCTAACCGATGGAGCTGGAGACTAAGCCCAAGGGGAGAGATGGAGAACTAGGCCGGTGTCTAAATAAACAGCCACGTATTAAGCTGTGTCCTGAACTGGAGAAGCGTGGTGGAAGAGCGGATCTCTAACGTAAGGGAATTCCACAGTTTAGTGGTAAGCGTGGCAAACCTGCGTCCTCCTTTCCGTTGAAATTTAAAACGGGGGACAATCAGGAGAATCTGAGAAGCAGACCGCAGAATGCGAGGAGGAGCATACTTGGGCAGAAGTTCCCGGAGTAGTAGACAGCGAGTTGTAGAGAGTAGTAAAGAGTGAGTAGTAGAGAGACAGTAGTAAAGAATGAGTAGTAGAGAGTAGTATAGTGAGTAGTAGAGAGTGAGTAGTAGATAGTGAGTAGTAGAGTAGTAGAGAGTGAGAGGTAGAGAGTAGTAGAAAGTATTAGAGTGAGTAGTAAAGAGTGTTTAGTAGAGAGTAGTAGAGTGAGTAGTGGAGAGTAGTAGAGAGTGAGTAGTAGAGAGTGAGTAGTAGAGAGTAGTAGAGAGTGAGTAGTAGAGAGGGAGTAGTAGAGAGTGAGTAGTAGAGAGTGAGTGGTAAAGAGTAGTAGAGAGTGAGTAGTAGAGATTAGTCAGGAGTGCGTAGTAGAGAGTAGTAGAGAGTGAGTAGTAGAGCGTGAGTACAAGAGAGAGAATAGTAGAGAGTGAGTAGTAGGGAGTAGTAGAGAGTGAGTAGTAGAGAGTAGTAGAGTGAGTAGTGGAGAAAGAGTAGTAGAAAGTGAGCAGTAGAGTGAGAAGTATAGAGTAGTTTAGAGCGAGTACTAGAGAGCAAGTAGTAGAGAGTCTCTACTACTCTTTACTAGTAGTAGGGAGTGAGTAGTATTGAGTAGTAGAGAGAGCAGTAGAGAGTGAGAAGTAGAGAGAGTAGTAGACAATAGTAGAGAGCGAGTAGTAGAGAGTGACTAGTGGAGAGTGAGTAGTAGAGAGTAGTAGAGAGAGTAGTCAAGAGTGAGTAGTAGAGAGAGAGTAGTAGAGAATGAGTAGTAGTGAGTAGTAGAGTGAGTAGTAGAGAGTGAGTAGTGGAGAGAGTAGTCGAGAGTGGTTAGTAGAGTAGTAGAGAGTGAGTGGTAGAGAGTAGTAAAGAGTAGTAGAGAGTGAGTAGTAAAGCATAGTAGAGTGAGTAGTAGAGAGTGCATTTTAGAGAGTAGTAGAGAGTGAGTAGTAGAGAGTAGTTGAGAGTGAGTAGTAGAGAGCAAGTAGTAGAGAGTAGTAGAGTGAGTAGTAGAGAGTGAGTAGTAGAAAGAGGGTAGTAGAGAGTGAGTAGTATAGTTGTAGAGAGAGTGGTAGAGAGTAGTAGAGGGTAGTAGAGCGTAGTAGAGAGTGAGTAGTAGAATGTGAGTAATAGAGAGTGAGTTGTAGATAGTGAGTAGTAGAGAGTGAGTCATAGAGAGTGAATAGTAGAGAGTGAGTAGTAGAGAGAGAGTAGTAGAGAGTGAGTAGTAGAGTGAGTAGTAGACAGTGACTTGTAGAGAGAGAGTAGTAGAATGTGAGTAGTAGGAAGTGAGTGGTAGAGAGTAGTAGAGTGAGTAGAAGAGTAGTAGAGAGTAGTCAGCCAATGTCCAGTCAGTGTCAATCAGTCAGTATCAGTCAGTGTCAGTCAGTCAGTGTCAGTCAATCAGTGTCAGTCAGTGTCAGTCAGTCAGTCAGTGTCAGTCAGTCAGTGTCAGTCAGTGTCACTCAGTCAGTGTCAGTCAATCAGTGTCAGTCAGTGTCAGTCAGTGTCAGTGTCAGCTAGAGCAGCTCCGCTGACCTGGTTCCATGGCTCAAAAGCAGCTCTGCTGACCTGGTGCTGTGGCTCTAAAGCAGCTTGGCTGACCTGGTTCTTTCACTCTAAAGCAACTCTGCTGACCTGGTTTCTCTGGCTCTAAAGCAGGTCAGCTGACCTGGTTTACTGGCTCTAGAGCAGCTCTGCTGGCCTAGTTCTTCGGCTACAGAGCAGATCTGCTGATCTGGTTCTCTGGCCCTACAACAGCTCTGCTGACCTGGTTCTCTGGCTGTAAAGCAGCTCTGCTGATCCGGTTCCATGGCTCTAAAGCAGTTCTGTTGACATGGTTCTCTGGCTCTAGAGCAGTTCTGCTGGCCTGGTTCTCTCCCTCTAAAGCAGCTCTACTGACCTGGTTTCTAAGGCTCTACACAGCTCTGCTGGACTGATTATCTGGCTCTAGAGCAGAGCAGCTCTGCTAACTGGTTCTCTGGTTCTAAAGCAGCTCTGCTGGCCTGGTTCTCTGGCTGTCAAGCAGCTCTGCTGACCTGGTTCTCTCCCTCTAAAGCAGCTCTGCAGACCTGTTTTTTCTGCCCCAACAGCAGCTCAGTTGACCTGGTTCTCTGGCTCTAGAGCAGCTCTGCTGACCTAGTTCTTAAGTTCCAGAGCAGCTCTGCTGACCTGGTTCTCTCCCTCTAGCAGCTCTGCTGACCTGGTTCTCTCCCTCTAGTGCAGCTCTGCTGACCTGGTTCTCTCCCTCCAAAGCAGCTCTACTGATATGGTTTCTCTGGCCCTACAGAGCTCTGCTGGCCTGGTTCTCTGGCTCTAGAGCAGAGCAGCTCTGCTGACCTGGTTCTCTGGCTCTAAAGCAGCTCTGCTGACCTGGTTCTATGGCTCTAAAGCATCTCTGCTGGCCTGGTTCTCTGGTGGCTCTAAAGAAGCTCTGCTGACCTGGTTCTTTCCCTCTAAAGCAGCTCTGCTGACCTGGTTCTCTCACTCTAAAGCAGCGCTACTGAACTGGTTTTTCTGGCTCTACAGCCAATCTGCTTACCTGGTTCTTAGGCTCTAGAGCAGCTCTGCTGGCCTGCTTCTCAGGCTCTAAAGCAGGTCTGCTGGCCTGGTTCTCTGGCTCTAAAGAGGTTCTGCTGACCTGGTTCTCTAACTATAGAGCAGCTCTGCTGACCTGGTTCTATGGCTCTAAAGCAGCTCTGCTGACCTGGTTATCTGGCTCTAGAACAGCTCTCCTGACCTGGTTCTATGGCTCTAAACAGTTCTGCTGACCTGGTTCTCTCCCACTAAAGCAGCTCTGCTGACCTCGTTTCTCTGGCTCTACATCTGCTCTGCTGACCTGTTTCTCGGCCTCTAGATCAGCTCTGTTGACCTGTGTCTTTGGCTCTAAACCAGCTCGGCTGAATTGAGCCTCTGGTTCTAGACCAGCTCTGCTGACCTGCTTCTTAGGCTCAAGAGAAGCTCTGCTGACCTGGTTCTATGGCTCAACAACAGCTCTGCTGACATGGTTTCTCTGGCTCTACAGCAGCTCTGCTGACCTGGTTCTCTGCGCTCACGATGCACGCACCCGACTTCGCGAAAATATATTTTAAAATATCATAAGTTTATTATAAGTACAAATATATTATTTGTTTGAATATCTTAGATAATCTCTTGTCCTAATGTATATTAAAGACACATACATATAATTTTGGAACAAACATTTTTTTGCAGGAGTCGTGCATCCAGCACACCCCAGCATGTATATGACATCACGCGGGACCCGCCAATGCACAAGCGTCTCGTACCATAATGCGCATGTGCTGTGAATGTGCTGGAGCAGGAGTTGCGGACTTCTCGCATACCAATTGCGCACATCACGTAATATTAAAAGTATATGATGTAACTGAAAAACACGCAGCCGTCGCACACCGTACGTGGATCCTTCACGACTTTTCTAAAATGACGACTAGAATCCGCGCACCCACCGTGATGTGAACACTTTGAGTACGCGACTCCCCACAAAAAATGTTGAATTAAAATATGTTTTTAAAAGATAATAATAGAAATATATTTAAATAAAAAAGTTAAAATAAAAAAGTAATCACTATTTCAGTTTGAATTTTTTTTGTAATTTATTTTTGCAATTTTCAGAAAAATATACAGTTAATGGATAAAATATTTGTAAATAACAGTTAAAAACTGTAGACAATCAGCACAAAAAAATAGGTATAACTACTATCACACTTAAAAATTTGCATTTAAAAAACCTTTGAAATTCACTGAAAAAAACATAGGTTTCAGAGACGTTATAGTTAGAAATTAGCATTTAAAAACCATAGAAATTCACAGAAAAAACCATAGGTTTCAGGGGTGTTATAGTTAGCTGGCTATTTCACTCGTACAAAACCATAGAAATTCCTCTGTTATAACTATAACTTGCGCGCCCGCAATGTACTGCTGATGATATCACAAATGACATCATTGAGTTTGAAATAAAAAAAATTATATACAGAAAGCGACCAATTTCTTTTTTTAATACATAACATCTATAAAATGATAGATTCCAGTTTATATTGGTTCGCTTTTCTTAATTGTCGACGGTGTTTTGTTGTTAACTTCTCTAGCAAATATCGCGGAGAAGGGCATGCAATTAACAACTCGGCACCAATTTTTGGGACTGTAATTGAAATAGCCCGGCACATTTTAACTTTAATTTAATCAACTAGTTGGGGTGAGAATTGCACCACGCAATTGGAATATAACTATAATTTAGATGGCAAGTATGGATGATACAGCCAGTAAGGGGTACTCTTAAGTATAGCACATAGGAGATTTTTATTTTAAATTAATTGAACTACTATGGCACATTTACCTTGGACCCAATCAGTAACTAATACAGTACACGTATGGAGACTGCGGTGACCGCCATCCATCGCCCGCATGAGGGAAGATATCACCTTCATAAACAAGTGAAGCCTGAAGCAGAAAGGACAGCCATTGGGCACCCCACAAGAATTGCTAGGGCCACACGATTACTAGGGGTAAGTTAACAATATATTATTATTATTATTATTATCATGAATACCACCAGCGAATCTCTCTCTAAATATTCCCACTCATCTTCTTTCTCTCTAATATAGAGTATTTGATTTTGTCTTTCTAACAGAACCTGGCTGGGTTTCTTAGTGAGTATTTTTATTTCACCTGCACACGATTGTCATGCATTTCACCAACATTGAGCAATTCCAATACCAGGTAATTTCCAACCCTCATTTTTCCTAGATAAGGATCATACTTTCAACTGGCTCTAGATTCTAAACACATATCTCTGTTTCCCCAGATGTCCCCCACATCACATGTCGTGAAGAGACTCTAGATCCATGTTAGGGTCGAAATGCCCTTCGACAATTAAGAAAAGCGAACCAATATAAACTGGCATTCTATCATTTTATAGATGTTATGTATTGAAAAAAAGACATTGGTCGCTTTCTGTATATAACAAAATTTATTTGAAACCTTGCACATTTTTTTCACAAATGCTATTGAAATGCTTTGGTTCACAATTTCACTTGGGACACAATACACAGTTGTAAATATCCATTGTAGAAATTCTTACAAAAAACTTTTGATTTCAATACAAGTATTGTACAACTTAATCAGTGTCTCTGCGTCTCTTTCTATCTGACATCCCATCTAATCCCTATCTATACATGCGATTGTCGCTTTATCTTATCAATCAATATTAAGTATCTTTTTCACAGGAACCATTGTTTTCTTAAAATACTTAATCACCTGGTTCCGTTGTGAGTAGGGTTCCCTTGTTCTCTTTTTAGACAGTCATAAAACAGCCGACAACAGGTCAGAAAAAGTGTAGGAGGAAGTCAAAAAGTTCAGGGATATCCCTGCAAAAAGGGCCAAGTCCAACACAAACACCTTTCAGCCAAAACGCAGGGAAGACCAATCACAACCTTAATGGGCCTCCCTGATTGGGCGATAGAACCTGTCCAGCAACATCAGGGGCATATTCAAGTTCTACGCCAATCTAAAGCCATTTCAATTCCTCTGTCCATACTCTCAGGGTTCATCAAGCTAACACATGTTGAACCCTTCTGTGAAGCATCTAACCTTAACTTGCAGCATCTAACCTTACCTTGCTCACAGGTGTGTCTCAACAGACAGACAGCAAGCCACAGTGGCCACTGACAGTAGTCAGGGATGAGAACCAGGCCTTATGCCTCTCCGGGCTCTCAAACCTTTGTGGCGTCAGAGAGCAGGGGCAGTAGCCCCAGGTGCTTGGCACCCTTTGTCCACTCTCCCTCCTGTCAGGTTAGGTATGACATCATGACCCTGACCCACCAGCCCCAGGCCTGTGCCAGGCGGTGTGACAAGAAACTGGGTTGGGCTCCCCTACCAGAATTGTCAGGGTGCCTGCAGCAGGTGTCCTGCACAAGTCACCCACCAGTTCAGGGGTTCTATCCTTCAACTGGACTTCCAGGTCAGGGGGGACACCCTGAACCTGGCCCTCCAAGCTAGGGTCTAAACCCTCAGGCTGCACCGGGTTCAGAGGCAAGGACTCCCTCCCGCTGCACCCCCATACAGAGCGGTGCACCCTCCCAACTGGAGTGGTACCCTTAGAAGCTACATTGGTCAGGACACTGACTACAGTTGCCCCTTCCTCCAGGTCAGACAGCACCTGAACCGGGCCTCCCAACCCAGGGACCAATCCCTGTGGTTGAACACTTGCCCGGTGTACCTGGACTTGATTGGGAGCACCTAAGCCCCCCCTGAGGGTGACACATAACTCATGTGTTGTGTGACAGTCTGCCTGGTGCAGATCTCCTAACCCCTGTCCATCTGACAGTGCGCGAAGATCCCCCAGGACAGAAGTGGTGTCACCATGGTCATTCACTGGTGATGCAACCCTTCTGGCTGGCCCCTGACCCACTGGTTCTTCCAGTGGGGACTCTCTCCCCCTCTCACCCCTCAGTCTGGACTTCTGTACCCTCCACTTAGGAGCGGCACTGCCAGGCACCAGAACTAATGGAGGGCTGCTTAAAGACACTCCCAGTTCACCAGATACTAGGGGATCCCCCTCAAAGGGTGGCCCATCAGGACTGCCTAGGCCCCCCACCTGGTGTTCCCTTAAAGAACCATCCAGGTTCTGAGACTGGGTTTTGGGCACCTTAGGACACGCAGCCCCACACTCACTCCTTCTCCACTGAGACAGGACGTGAGCCTCTATACCCGTCCCACTACAACGGGACCTAGCTGGGCTACTCTGCACCACTTCCACCACTCTGGGTTGGAAGATACCTGAGCCACTCCCCACAGGGTCACTCCCCCATGCCTCTCTAGCCCCTCTGATCTACCAAAAGGTCTGCCTCCCATGTGATCTCCCTGGGGTCAGAGAACTCACCTTCCAACAAGTGTTGGCATAGATCTAGAAACAGGGACTTACAATATGCTCTCCCACAATCGGATCACACAGCCCCCTACAATGGTTAACCAAACTATCCTTCACCTCACCATCCAGTGCCTCACACACGTACTCCACACCACTCTCCTGAGATTGGCAAGACAGTATCTGACTGTGTCATTCAACCCACACTCTTCTGGGTGGTCTTCACACTCAGATACCAGGACTTCAACTGTGGTGGAACCCTTCTCCCTGCACCTCTCATCGAGAGTCAGTAGAGTGTCCCTCTCACTACTAGTACCATGAACCCCTTCACCAGTTACCCCCTTCTCCTCAGGGACACTGCGCACTACTGCAGCTACCTCATGTCCTTGAACCGCCTGGTGTGTTTTAACCCCCTCCAAGTCAGGCGCCGAATCTCTGTATGTGTGTACTACACCCTCAGCACTACAAAATTCAATGTTGCTGCCGCCATCTGAACTGGATTCTACCTTCATCTCAGCAAAGCTCACTTTCTGAGCTGCCCACATTTCCTTTCCTTGAGATAAGGCCCTCTGAACCTCCTCAAACTCTCTCTGCTCTTCATCAATCTCTTTCAGCCGCTGCTCGTGAGCCATAAGTCAGCTATTTTTTTCTGTTTCTCCCTCACTTTTAGAGAATTCCTCCTCCTTCCAGCTGGGTAACTCATACTGAAATAGGGATGCCTCTAGATCCTCCCTGGACCTTCTATTCACAGGCAGCCCCCTTTCCTTGCAAAACTCACGTAGCTCCTTCATTGTGTAGACAAACATGTGCCAGAAGTCAAGTTCCATTCTGCAGTAATTAACCAGAGTCATGGTATCAAAAATATCTCCAGGAGGACACCATAACACAGAAAAACAGTATGTGGTTGTGTTTGGTCTGCACTCACAATCACTGTATTTGAGTCACAAATGCAAGTCCAGAATCCTTACCGCTGACCACCAATGTTTGATTTGAGGGTCCCTAGTTGGCACCGGTAGGTACTTGTGACAGGTCTGGACCCTTGCCTCTAGTCATGGTAAGGGGATACACTCCTAAAGCAACCCCTGTTCACCCTCTTGGTAGCTTGTCATGAGCAGACAGGCTTATCTCAGAGGCAGTGTGTAAAGCATTTGTGAACACATACAGTGATCAAGTGACAACACTACAGCAGGACACCACACAAGTTGTATATTAAAAATAAGTATTCTTTAAATAGATTTAACACAAGACCACAAAAGAAAAAAATCCACAATACTATACTTAAAATGGTAGGTTTAGCTTAGTTCTCTTTAGATTTTAAATTGCTATACTTTGAGTCAATGTACCTTAAGAGGCGACACACAGGGCAACAAAAGTGTTCCAAGATGGATTTGTGGCAAAGACCATGTACAAAGAAATAAAGACGCCAAGTTCTTCCTGATGCAGCATGCTTCTCGGATGTTGTGAGAAGACTCAGTTCGAAGCTTCAGCTGCGGCGGCGACACCCGTGTTCACTAATGCGACAACATCGGCTTTGGCGGTGACACTCTTCTCCAACAATTCAAGACGCTTCCGCTCAATGCGACAACTGCAGCAGCGACACCCTTGTTCAGTGATGCGATGACAACAGCTCCGACGGCCGCACGCTTCTCCGTGGAAGAGAGACCCTTTTTGTGATGCGGTGCCATGCGACAGCTACAGCGGCAACATCCTTACTCAGTGATGCGACGGCTGTGGCTGTGAAGGCGATACGCTTCTTCCTCATTGCGAAACGCTTCCCTTGATGTGGTGCAATGCGTCAGCTACAGCGGCGACATCCACGATGAGACGGCAGCGGCTGCGACACGCTTCTTCGGGGTTGCGGGACGTGTCTTGAGATGCGGTGCAATGCGTCAGCTACAGCGGAGACATCCACGATGCGACGGCAGCGGCTGTGACGGTGACACGCTTCTCCCTATTGAGTCGCACTTACATCTCCTTGTGACACACAATCCCTTAGAAGGTCCAAAACAGCAGCAGGCACTTCCAAAGAACTCTTGGGGAGCTGGGGGTTGAATTATATTGTCCCTGAGACTTCAGCAGGAGGCAAGCTCTCTCTCAATCCCTTGGCGATCCTTACAAGTTGAATAAAGAACACACAGTCCTATCTCCTTTCTTTGGCAGTCAGGCAACCACTGCAGGCCAATCCCCCAAGCAGCACATCAGCTTAGGGATAGTCTCTCCTCAGTTTTTTTAAGGTTCCTCTCCTCAGCAAAGGTTTCTTCTTGTTGTCCAAAAGTGATATATATTCTTGGGATTAGGGTCCCAATACTTATACCCCAAAATCCTTTGTCCTCTTAGGGCGGAAGGGCCTTTGGTTGTAATTCACTATTAGGACATGCCACACACACACCAGGGAATGTCCTACCTTATACTTACAATGAAAACTACCCTTGGGCCTATCATTGGGGTGTCTGATATGAAGAAAAGGGAAGGTTTAGGGACTGGCAAGTGGGTGCACTTGCCTAGTCAACATGGCAGTACCAGACTGAACATAGGCTCTGCAATGGCAGGTCTTAGACACACTTTTACAGGCTGCTTCTGTGGGTGGCACAATCAGTGCTGCAAGCCGACTAGCAGCATTTGGTTTACAAGTACTGGGCACTCTCAGTGCACTGCACTAGGGTCTGATAAGTAAACCAAACCAGCCAATAATGGAATCAATAATTCATACATCAATTTACAATAGGGAGAGCATAAGCACTTTAGCACTGATCAGCCGTGGTAAAGTGCCCAGAGTTATAAAACAGCCATCAACTGGTCAGAAAAAGTATAGGAGGAAGGCAAAAAGTTCAGGAATGACCCTGCAAAAAGGGCCAAGTCCAACACACACCAAGATAACAGAATCATCTGAGGTAGTATAGAATACATTTCTTGACCCCACTTGTAGTCTAAATGGAAGCATTGTAAATCATTTTACATTTTACAAAGAGTTTTGTGAAAAATACATCATTACTAATAATCCGAAATCAAAGGTCTATTCAGAAAGCAAGTCTATGATCTTGCAGCACTAGGTCATGATACAGTCTTTGTCATTATTAGTCCATAGTTGCCGGGTGTAAAATTCTGAACAAGGCAGACCCTTATGAACAGGATGTTTATGGCCAAAAGTGTTTACATATGGCAGTTAAATAGTAGACAATTAGATCAGGGAAGTCCAGACCTCCATTTTGTTCAACCCACTGTATAAGCTATTCGTTCATACTATCCATTTGACTTCTTCTTTGTTGAGGATAGGGCCATTTTCTGTGCCTCCAGGGCAAGGTTTAATGACACTGATGACTTGCCATTGAATGTTGTTCTATGTATGTCCATGTTCAATAAAATAGTCAGCAAATGGCGCTTTGGGTACCTTGCATCGTAAGCGGCTTCAGTGTTGGATAGTCTGTCCAATGTAGATTGGATTGCAAGGCATGCAATGGCATCATAACATTGGTAGAATTGCAGTTTAAATTACAGAATTACAGTTCATGAACTAGTTCAATTACATTTTAACAAATTCTTTACTTTCAATGGTGAATTGACATACACTAAATCCCTCACATTTAATATGTCCAACCATGGGGACCAGACCCCATATATCAGTGAGAGTATGAGTTGTCTTTTTTGGTGGAAGGCAAGCTCTGACCAAATGGTATTTAATGTTTGAATTTTCCCAAAATTGCAATAGGGGGCGCTCAAATGTAAGATCACCAGAATTGAGTCCTTGTCAGTGTTTCATATACATTTCTTGACCTGATTTGATAGGGGAGGAAAGAACCTATAAACTCTAAGTGGTCATTTTATGTTTTATCCTTAGGTGAAAGAAGTGCTTCTTATGGACAATACCATGCTCTTTTTAAGGATATTTTTACAAGTTTACATGGGTATCACCAGGGCATGAGTTTTACATCCCAAAAATGTGTTTCATGTAAGTAGTCCTGTTTGAAGGAACAATTCTTTTTTTCATAGTTTTATATAGCACAAACTTGACCCGACTGTATTAGGTATCAGAGTGCTTTACCTGAGCATAGTTGCGTTACACAAGGACACATTAATTTTGTTTGTTAGGCACAGGGAGATCAAGTGATTTGCCCAGTCACAGGGTGTTGAGCGTCATTGCTGAGACACAAACACAGTACCACAGATTTGAGATCGACGGCCATAGCCGTTAGGCTAAATCCTCTCCCTAAATTCCGTCTTATGATGAGAATCTGGGAAAATGTTTGTGAGTCCTTCAGAGCCTGTGGATGGTGGCTGGTATAGAAGAGCAGAATGTTTCTTTCATTGGGTTTATGAAATAGTGTGGTGCATGGTTCACCCTCAATTGGTTTGATAAGTAGATCAAGGAAAGCTATTTCAGATTTACTAGGTGTATGGTAAATTGTAATCCATTGCCATTAATATTCAGCCGATCGTGGAATTTGAAGAGACTTTCTTCAGTGCCCAGCCATATCATAAAATTGTCATCAATATACCTCTTCCACATTTTAATACTATTAAAAAATCCATGTACAGAATGCCGAAGTTCTGAGTAAAAACTAGTCCCGTGGAAGTGCCCTTTACTTGCTGAAAGAATTGGCCATCAAATGAAAAAAGTTATCAGTCAGGCAAATATTTAACAACAGCAGAATAAATGATGTAGGGACTGAGTGTGGATGAGTTCTTGAATTCAGGATCTTTTCAATAACGTGAATGCTCTGTTCCTGGGGGATATTTGTGTAAAGTAATTTAGCATCAAATGTGCAGAGTATACAATTATCAGTGTTGAAAGGTAAAAGGTCTGCTAGTTTTACCATATCCATTGTGTCCTTAATATAACAATGTATTGTAGGTACAAATTCTTTAGAAAAGGAATCTACTTACCGGCCAAATGGTTCCAAAATATATCCACATCCAGGCACTATTGGGTGATCCGGGATGGTGTCTGTGCTTTTGTGTTTGTTAGGGAGTGAAAATTACTGGTGTCCTATGGGGACCTGGCATTGAGGAAAATGAACTCATTAGTACTGTTTTACCATTCTCAGTAATTATATGAATAAGACTTTGAATTTCATGGGCAGGGTCTGAACGTAACCTCATATTGTGTTCTGTGTTGGACAGCTGCTTAAAAATGACTTTTTTTTATATGAATCAGTTTCTTGGATCACAATCCCACCACGATTGTCTGCAGGTTTAATACTCAATTTTGCCTTGCTTGACATCCATAAGGACATTCTTCTCACACAAAGTAATATTATATGGAATGACATTGGGTTTATTTTATAATCCAGAAGTCTCCTATAAAATACATTTCCTCAAAGGTGTGTACCTCAGCTGAGATGCTACTGCTGATGGGGCTGAGAATATAGAGTGCAGTTGAAATGGTGTGTTGGCAGTGTTAGTCTGCCAAATGAAAGGCATTCAGTTATCTTGGACAAACCCTTTTAGACAGATCCTCCTGAAAAGTGTAAGAGCTTGAAGTCACACTTGCTCCAGGCAGGAAAAGTCGTCCAAGATAGAAATCTTCAAAGGTGATGCTGCCTTTAAAATATTTCTAAGGGAGAAGGAAAGATTTAAACATGTGTTCAATGGGGAGGAGCGCCCCCATTCAATCAGCACCACCCTTAAGGCGGAAACAGGTAATGTGGACACTGCTTTACCAATTCTGCCATCTTGAGATGCTAGGAATTAGACCTATCAGGACTAGGGTAGTTCAATTGTTATATTCCATATAGGTACTATGATATAGGCCTCGGTAAACTAGTTACCCCTCACCTATATTCTCTCCCTACAGTACACTTGTCACAGTTTACAGGGACTGATCTTTTACCTAGATATTACACTGCATTCTGAACGCGGGGTTTCCCTAGTTCAAACTCTCATATATTATGCACGAGGGTTATTGGTAGCACAGCAGGACTCCCATCTCCTATATAAAATCTATGTATAGAGTCTGTTCCCAACATCATCCTTAGGCCGACACATCAAAATAGCATGGTAGGACCCCTGGGGAGACCCATGGGTATATATACATCACATCTTGCTAAGATAGCTAGAGGAAACCGATACTTCCTAGCTGACACACAGACCAGAGACGCTGAGGTACCAGCATACATATACTCCAGCTCGTCGTGGTCTAACATCCCTCATGGGGTGTCCAGCTCGAGACCAGGATAAGGTCCCACAGTCTCACTTAAGGTAATGGGGTTGACTTAATCCTAGAGGAATTCTTGGCTTAACACCTACACCCATGCTAGGTACACTTGGTACATCTAGTTAGGGTGGCATCATAGGACTATGCATCTATTATCATGTATTTTATATACTTGAATGTATTCATGATTTTAGTAAGACGGTAGAACTCTACCATCCTTTTACCTTTATAGTACTGTATTTCATTTATATGTTATACTGTCTAATTGTTGTTGCAGCACATCTATTTTTCACCAGAATAATAACTGTTCAATAAACGCCCAGATTGTTTCAGTTGTTGTATCTCTTTGAGACAGACTAAGTAAGTACGAGTGACTGAGCGAAAAGTAGTTATTGTTTTCATGGTCCTGAGGGATCAGGGTTGTCATGTTTGATGGTTGCCAAGAACTATTCTATCCTAGGTAAGAGGAAAGTCCAGTGGCACTGTGAGCTAGTTGGTACAAAAAGGCCCAAAAAACTCATTGGGGTTTATCAGAGTTCATCTGACACCAATCCTACAGTGTATGTTGTCTTAACACGCAGATCCTGTATATTGTCTATAGGAACTACACGACATTGCACCACCAAAGTTTTTTGGGTACTTATTTAACAGTGTAATCTGAGTATTTCAGTTGTGCTATTCTCAGAAATCCCTATTCACAAAATGGAGACGTCTGGAGTGGGTAGGTTAAAATCTGCCACAGCTGAGTAGGCAAACGTCCTATTTATTGGCTGATTGCTTAATCAAGCTTGAGGGACACAGGGTTCCTAAAATTGTGCAAAACACATCGTCTAAAAGTTCCTTGAATAGTTCTTTGTCTCTAAAGCAATGACTGAAGATGCAGTGAACGGGGGAGGAGTTGTACAAAACTTGAACCTCACAGATGATGAGGAAGATGCAAATGCAATTCCGATTGCAGAACGTTTTAGAAATGCAGTCACCCTGAAACTGCTCGCGCATGGCCTAACACCTAGGGCTGGCATAATAGCTTTCATGATTGAGGCAAACAAGTCATATAGAACAGATGTATTTTATTCATGGGTTATATTCCCAGCTGCAAATACAAGAAGAAAGACATTTCACACCAACACAGAAGGTGATGTGCCAGTGAAATACTGTCCCTTTGAGGACATTGAGGTTCCACTCATGTACCAGGAACATTTCTACTGGTTTGAAGGCACCCTACCACACATATGAGGACTTAGTCCACTCAGAAGAGAAGGAGCGATATGGCCAAGATTAGTAGCCTACACACCACACCCTGACATCGAAACAATGCCTTGAGGAGACTTACTCATACTTCACAAAGAATTAATAAAACTTTGCAGAAACATGACACAATACGTCATGAGGAGATTTACATTCCAGCCAGCAATGGCAACCACAACTACAGCTGAAGTTAAAAAAACTTACGACTAAAATTATACCACAAATATTACACGCAGTAATTAATAAGATACCTGCAAAATGTGAACAAATGCCATTCTGGATAGCTCAGAAAATAACACAGCTAGAATCAGTATTCCCAAATACTAGCTCTTATAAAAAACACAGAATGCTAACAATCTGCTTGCCCATGGGGATCACACCACAACTAGAGGATTGTACCCCGTGTTGTACACTTTTCGCTGCCATATATACCAGAACTCATGGTATCATATGATTAGCTGTAGTACCAGATGTATTAAGATAAATACAAAATGAGTATGGAGCAAAGCCTGCTCTAAACTTAGAGATGAAGTTACTAGGTAACCATGCCCAGGTATCAGCCATAATATTAGCAAATATTAAAGGGGAGGCAGCATCAGTGGCCATCCACTAACGCCTAAGGGAGTTCCATCCTTTACAACAAGAGCAAAAACTACCAAAAATGATTAAAACTGCATATGAAGATTTAGGCAGGGACAGTTTGGGTAGAAAAGCATTAAAACCACAACTGATAATTATGACAGGTAACCTGGGAAAGGGAGGGGTCTCTCGCATTTACCAATCACTAAACAATAACACCCCAAGCATGCTAGATTGATGGGATGGATGGATCGAGGAGGAAAACTGGATGATGGCACCAAAACCATATCCGCCAGACTCTGTCTGGTCCAATTATATCATTTACACACCACATATCTAAGCCCAAAATACCTTCACAGTGCAGCCCTTAAGAAAGCTGCATCATGAACATGTTGTGCGCAAGATCAAGCATATTTCTTCTACATGGAATAGACATGCCCCATCATCGCACCATACTGGGACTCCTTAGAGAAGTAACTGACAGAGGTCCTAGGATGGGAGGGGCCCCATAATCCATTAAGCGTGCTCCTGGGAAGCACGAATTGCTTAGGCGGACCTAGATTCAACAAACTATTTCTGAACACAGCTATGATAGTGGCCAAGAGAGACATTGCTGCCATGTGGATAAACCCTGCCCCACCCATTATAATGAAATGGTTCTGGGGGATGGACTGGTGTGCAGCACAAGAGAAACCTGTGTATGAGGCCAGGGGTTGCCCCACAAAACACCATAAAGTCTGGGCAAATCGCTTGGGAAAATAGAGCAAGAACCTCACTCTGGGAATATGAGCTATGTGTGCGAGTTATGAAACTTTGTATCTCAGGTGCATTTTTTGTTTATGGCACGTGATGACGTCCTACAGTTGCTGTGAAATGCTGTAAGTGATTATTGCAGACTTCTCCTGTTTTGCAAAACCAATACAATTGATTTTCAAGGAAAAAAAACACAACTGATGGGTAGTCTGGAGAAGGAGACTTTCAGGCAGACACCTAGGGGCACATGCATCAAGGTAAATTGCATTTGCAAATGGTGCGAATCGCAAAATTCGGCCGTTTGCGAATGCAATTTTCTTTTTTTGGGATGAATCATGTTTTTTTTATTTTTTCGCAATTATGTTGCGATTTCTTAAATTGCGATTGCATTTAAGAAATCGCAATTTCTGATTTCTGAAATGCAATGCATGAATATTTTTTTTTGCGAATTCGCAAATAGGAAGAGGTAAATTACCATGAAGTTGAACTTCAAGGTAATTTGCGAAAACTTTCTAAAATTTCATTTTACACACACATATGCCCTTTGGGCATGTGTGTGTGAAAAATGTTCTTAAAGTTAAATTTCAGGTGTGCAGGGGGGTGTCCTTAGGACCCCCCCTGCACCCTTGAGATAGTATTTTCATTTTGCGATTCCTTAATTGCGAATCGCAAAATGAGAATGGCTTCCCATTCATTCCTATTGGCCTCTAGGCCCATAGGAATCAATGGGAAGGGATTCCTTAATTGCGATTCGCAAATTGTGAATCGCAATTAAGGAAAATTAAGGAATCGCAAAAAAATTGCGATTTCTTTATGCATAGCATTTTGCGATTTCTTAATTGCAATTCCTTAATTTTCGCAATTAAGAAATCGCTAAATGTAACAATGATGCATGTGGCCGCTAATTCTTCTAAAAAGAAGTGATACAATAACAAAAAACTAAATGTTAACGAAGACAGATCTCAATCCAGAGGTAGATCTCCTCCACAGCACTCCGAAAAGAGGTATAACCTTAGGAATAGGGATAACACACTTGAAATAGTATTCTCATTTTGCGATTCCTTAATTGCGAATCGCAAATTGAGAATGGCTTTCCATTCATTCCTTTGGGCCTCTAGGCCCATAGGAATCAATTGGAAGGAATTCCTTAATTGCGATTCGCAAATTGTGAATCGCAATTAAGGAAAATTAAGGAATCGCAAAAAAAAGTAGCGATTTCTTAATGCATAGCATTTTGCGATTTCTTAATTGCGATTCCTTAATTTTCGCAATAAAGAAATCGCAAAATGTAACAATGATACATGGGGCCGCTAATTCTTCTAAAAAGAAGTGATACAATAACAAAAAACTAAATGTTAACGAAGACAGATCTCAATCTAGAGGTAGATCTCCTCCACAGCACTCCGAAAGGAGGTATAACCTTAGGAATAGGGATACTATTAGGAAACCTGACAGGTATCAGGGTACTGATACATGTTCCTCTAGTTCCTTTCAGGATTCATCAAAAAACTCTGAGAGGGAAGGACAGTCAGACAGACAAGAAGAGCGTACAAAGTCCAGAGACAAGCAGAACTCTCAAGACTATACTTCTAAAACGAAGACAAAGCCAAACCAAAACCACAGTTCAAGAAGAAGAAGGTTGCAGGTCTAAAGATCAGACATGCCCAGAATTCTGAGGACTCAACTACTGAATGTGGAATGGGGTCTGACGATGCTAGACAGTGAGGCAGAAGTGACAATAGCTCACCAGAACCTGATGGACTTTCTGGTGACACCGGGCTTGAATGATTATATCACAGTGGAAACACCTGATACTAGAGTAAGTGTCCCACATAAATTGTATGAAATAACACTCCAAATGGAGGGGGACAAATGTAGGAGAGTTAGAGGTCTCTTTTGGGAGAACCTAACATTTGGCTTTGCCATTTTGTTAGCTGAACAAGATTGGCCACTAGCATTCGTCATAGATTGCCCTGGAGAGAAATGGTATTTTTAACAGCATTTTCTGACCACATTCCAAAATATTTGAAAGATACATATGTGAAGAAGTGGGCAGTAGCCCAAACTCCAGCATTATACAAAAACCATGTTAGATGTGATGAGGATTCAACCCACCATATGATTCCACTAAAAAACAATCCAACTGCACAAAGGCAGTATCATATACTGCAAGAAGCTAAAAAATAAGTCAGGGAGATCTTAGATCAACTTGAATATCAAGTGGTGGCTAAGACTTTCACCTCTCAAATGAATAACCCTTTGTTTCCAGTATCAAAACCAGACAAGTAATATTGTTTAGTTTTAGATTACATATTAAGCGCTTGCACTAAGAAGATTGCAGTTCAAAATGCACACAGTGCTGCATTAATGAATATCATTGTGCAGATAAAAGTACAAAACTACAATAGATATCTCAAATGGATTCTTTTGCCAAAATATAGCACCTGAGAGCAGATATTTGACAGCATTATCAGCGCTAGGGCCACAGAGGCAATTTTGTTGCCCCCCCCAGGGTGATAAGAACATCCCAGAGTTATTTTCAGTAGAAGTAACTGAATTACTCCAAAATCTGGATAAAGAAGCATTGTCCTATGTGGATGGTATTTATCCACCAGACGATGACCTGGAGAAACACTTGAAAAGAGTGAACACCATCATTTTGGGGCAATCTTTGATCAGTGCCGGGTTCTTCATTGCTGTAGGATCACCTCCTCCGTTGGCCCTAGAATGGTCAGTCAGAAATTTGACCCATTCTGCCTCTGCGATGTTTCCACTCCTCCGGCTAATTGACCCATTAATTTGTCTATTCATTAGCGCCCAAAATGCTCTTGAGTTGCGATTTTTACTTTCCCAGAGAAGTTTACAACAAAATTGTTCAAGGTTAGATTGTTTATCCTTTTGGTGTGCCTGTCTGAAGTTTTTTGTGCAATTTTGTAGTCGTTCAATCGATCATTAGAATCTGGATGCATCCTGGTTGTCCGTAGGGCAGTATTTCTGATCTTTTTTTAGCACCATGGTTTGGCTTGAAATGGGAAACGGTGGTACGAGAAACCATATGAGAGAGCGAATGAGATGGAAAAAGAGTTAACAAATGAGAACAGAAATTTGACCATTCAACGATGGGAGAGGCTGTAGAAGGAGGGCCACCTAGTGTAAGTAACAGACATTCCTTCATGATGTTAATGCTGATGTCGTCATTCCATCTTAAACGTTTTAAGTTTTCAGAGTGAACTCCCTTGTAGGTTGTTGGAGCAGAATCATGATAAGCTGGGTTTAGGGTGAAAGTGACGACTTGTGGGCGGTGGTCCCTCTCAGATCGCGCTATGGTACTTTTGTTTTCCAAATGTGAAAACAGGGCTGAGTTGCAGATGGTGTAGTCTAAGTAAGAGTACTTTCGACCGTTTGTCCATGACCAATTTAGGGGAATGTCCTGTGTGAACCTACCGTTCATTAAGAAGAAACTGGCACTCTAAAGTTGCAACACAGAGAGCTCCCCTAAGCAGCAATATGATTAATTTGGTGGTTTAAACAGATCCTTCAATGCCGGCGGAGGGAGTGGTAGAAGACCTCCAAAATCCAATGGATTTCCCTGAAAAAGATTGGTGTTAAAGTCGCCGGTAATTAGGCAATCAGGATTAGGAAAGTCCCCAGCCAAATCACACAGAGTTTTAATCAGACAGTTTAAGTGAGCCCTTTTTGTTTGTGCACTTGGAGTAATTAATATAAACATAAAGAATCAGAAGGACTTGCTGTTGTCTCCACCAGCTGATTTTAACTCCAAGCAACCAGTTCTCATTGAAGTTTAGTAATTCTGTTGGACCCTTTAGACTGCAAGAGATGTAAATGGACAAGCCCGCCTTGCGGCGTCCATAGTTACAATCTAACACCTAGTTTCCAATATTCAATGAATCCCACAATGGGGCAGTTGTGTTTAGCCCATGTCTTCTGGAGGGCAATTAAGTCATGACTAAAAATAAAATTTTGGGTCTCCAATGAGGTCATTTTATGATGAAGGCCACTAATGTTCCACGAACACAGAGATAGGTGAGGCTGCAGCTGTGGATTTGTAGGGTTTGTAGGTTAAAGCTGAGGAACGCTAGGTTTAGCAGCCTCCAATGAACTCAGTTTTGGTGAGTGTTGACCAAGTGGTCAGGCTGGGTTTTTATGGGACAGAGCAGCTGGCCTTCAACCCCAGTCTTGAGCTTCATAGAGGTGTGGTCCATGATCTTTCTGTTAAAGATGCATCACCTACTGCATTTTTTAAGATTGAATACAGCTTGTTTCTATCACCATTCAGGGTGCGACGAACACTTGTCTGGGTATCTGATTGCTTGGCTAGCACTGTACGGTAGCCTGGATTGAGGTGTGGGCAGAATTTGATTCCCCATGACTGAAAAATATCTTTACAAGCTAGAAAGGCTTGAGCCCAGATAGTGGATTTGAATGTTACCAAGAATACTTTAGAGGTTTGCAACACTCTTGAAGGGATACATTCTATGTATTCAATGTCTTCGGATTCCAGATCCCGGTACTCCTTTCAGTAGTTTGATGATATTAGCTCTGTTAATGATTTCATGATAACCTTTTGATTTATATTCAGAAGCAAGAAGATTTTTGGAGAACTGGAGATCACTGGCGGCACTCTGATGGCAAGGGCCCGAGTCAGGTAGGACATTTTTTTCGGTTAGTGAGCCAGGAACTATTCCTAATTTAGGCAACGGATTTTCTCAGGACTGAAAACTTGTCAAGGCGTCCTCGGGTGGCATTGGGGTGTGCTTGAAGGTTACTTTTAAATGGATATTTTCGGTGCTTGATAGAACAGTCTGAAAGCAAGAATGAGGAGAAGGTTGAGTTTGGGTAGTCGTTTCTGTTGGCAGGTCTGTTTTCACTACTTGTATTTGAACAGTTGTTTTGTCTGTGCCAATTAAACACTCTATTAGTTTTTCAGCAGCTGTGGCTTTGTGAAGATTTAATATGGGAGCTGTTGAACAAGAGGGAAAAGCGTATTGAACATGGTGGTGTACCTGAATGGGCTGCGGCACATTTGATGTTGGGAGAGCAGTAATGATCTGTTGATCCTGTTTTAGTGAAGTAAAACTTGAAACTTATTTATTGTCCAAGTTTTTAAACAATGGGAACAATTTAAGTGGTTCAACTGTAGATTTTACTGTTAACTTGTTTCTTTGTTTACGTCGGCGTTTTCTCTCTCTCTTACTGAGAGAGTGGAGTGATTGGGGGTTTGTCTTTGAGTGGTGTGGGGTAAATGTGGGTAGCTTAGTGCCCAGCTCTGCATGAGCAGAGTCAACTAAAGGTGTTAAGTCACTCACAATTTGAAGTCTCAATGGCAAGGGTGGTATGGGCTTGGCTGGTGGTATCAACCCATGATCCTTATGATACAAATGCGGTGCTACAGAAGATTTTACCTCTAACATCCCGTAAACCACTGATGTTGGAGTGTTGCCGTTTGTTTTGACGGGACTTGAATCTGTACACTTTAAGTAGTCCTGGTTCTGGCGCTTGCTGACACTACCTCCTGACAGTTGTTTGACTTCATCTAAGACACAGTTTAAGAAAGCTGGAAGCGCTGAAAGACTGTCAAACATGGGCAGACCAATTTGAAGATGGTTGAGCCCTTATTATTAGGTTATTTAGATTCTCTAACTTGTTGTTGATACCTGCTTTGAACAGGGCTAAGGTGTTGAAAAGGTCAACTTGCATGTCCAGTTTGTCTGATTGGTAGTTTAATGCTGTGACTGTAGTTTGAAAGGTTTGCTGCAGGTGTGGCCATACGCTTGTCGTAAAAGTGAGGGGGGACCCATGAGTTCTGATTTCAGATTAGATAGTTTGTCTGAATCTTTAAGAAAGAACAATAGATCCAATAGTGATTGGTGATTTGGGTTGGTTCCTTGGTGGTGCTTTGTAAGAGCTGTAGCTGTTACTGTAGCTGAGTTTGAAGGGGTTTTAGACAGAAGCAATTTAATATTTCCCTTCGGTGGTCTAACCCTTTGAGCTGCAAAAAGGACTAAATACGTCAAAGCTTGGTGTTTGATTTTTTTGTGTAAGAAAAAGACTTGGAAATGAGTTTTGTGGTAGAGTGGTCATAGGAATGTCTGTTTGTTGTGGCAAAACATTAACTTTTGACTATGACTTACATGTTCACGACAGACATTCATCCCTACCAATGCAATTATTGAGCCTAGTCAGTTGGCTCCCCCCGAGGGGACACCTAATGGGAACATGTATATTAAAAATTTTATTTCTTCTATAATGTACAGCACGTTATGGAATAACTATACTAACAAGGATCCTGAGTTGCGGTGGCCTATACATGGGTCATTTGATCTTAGAAAAATTCAGTATGTGGAACTATGTATGTTTAAGTGCAAAAGTAGACTAGATATGTTAGACTGTGTAAGAATGTGGGAGAAAGAAGCGTGTGAACGAGTGAGAAGAGAACAAGCTTTGATAGATAAGGAACAATGGAAAAATATCCACGTGAAAGCGCTGGAATTAAAAAATAAAGAAATTAAGGAGATAAAGGAGAGCGAAGATAGGGAGCGTCGTTTCCAGTTAAATGGCCAATACCCTGTCCAGCGCCCACTCTACCCTCTCCTTAATAAACCACAGGATGATTCAATTTGGCTAGATCGTTCTTCACCTCCATATACTTTTCCCTCCACTCCTGTCCTTGATTCTGATGATGATATTTCGGATCAGGATCAGTCAGGATCAGATCCTCTGCAAGTGATTCACTCAATGCTGACGGCTGATCGTGTGGCTACTTTTAGATCTGCTGCTCGTAAAGCTGCCCGTGATAGTATTTCTGCTTTTGATATTTAAGCTGACATGCAACAATGGCAAGAAAAGGGAGCAGAAATGTTTGCCATAGAAGTAATTGAATCGGTTAGGAAGCGTTATGCGTGATGGTCTTTTTATTTTCCCTCAGGTGGCTGACTTAATTAGACGTGTGGTTAAACTGCGAGCTGATTCATTCTATTTGCGAGAGTAGAAAAAGGCAACTGCTGCAGCTGCACAAACACTTCAGACCCATGCAGGAAGCCGCACCTTTGTATGTCCCTCCTAGGGGTAAGTGAACAGATGATAATAAAAATTCTGTGGATGCAAAGGGTTATTTTTTATTTATAATTGTGTTTATATTCCTTGGAGTAGACCAGATGTCATGGCTCCTAAAGCTTCTCTGCCTGATCCGCGGAAAAAATATGGCCGCTTTTTATGAAGTAATTGAAGGAGTCATTAGTTCTTGTACCATGACTTTATTAGATATTGATATGTTTTTTGGGCTTATTTTACCCCCTGATATGTGGAGATCTATTCGTAAAGTCGATGATCATACAAACTTTTGGGGATGTTTGGAAGGAATTAGAACGGGTCGATGTGGAAAGGGAACCCGCACAGAAACCTCAGCAAGAAATTTTAGATCTTCCTAAAGCTATACTAGTTAAAGTGAAAACTCTCATTCCTCCTAAAAAGATAGATTGGACTGTGTTAGCATCCTGCAAGCAAAAGGCAGATGAATCAGTCTCTGACTTTTTCACACATTTTGAGGAGGCATTGCACGACTTTAGTGGCCAGTCATTTACAGATGACACAGGCAGGCATCTGTTTGTCGATAAATTTGTCACACAAGAAGTCCGCTCGGGCAGATGAGCTAATAGTTTTGACATGAATGTATGAACTTAGTACTGACTTATCTGTGAACATTTATACAGATGGCCGCTATGCTTTCGGAGTGGCTCATGATTTTTGGTTACTCTGGAAGGAAAGAGGCTTTCTTACATCCCACAGGATGCAAATAATGCACGGAGAATTGATGCATAATCTTCTGACTGCCTTGACATACCCAAAGAAAATAGCAATTGTTAAATGTAGCACACAAAAGAAAGTGACCGATGAAATAGGACAAGGCAATGCCTTCGCAGATCACGCAGCCCTTGAAAATTGCGATGCAGTGCAGCACCACATCCATGTACGTAGTGAAGTCACAGGCTGAAAGTTGGCATGATGTTAGGCATGCAGAGATCTGCCTCTGCTGAAGAACTTGATTATTGTTCTGCAGAGGGATCATTGGATGTTGAGGGCTATTGGCAAAATAAAGACATGATTAGGTGGAAGTTGCCCACAGCCTATTTACACCCTATGATTCATATGGCACATGGGCCGGCACATGTTGGAGCTTCCTCAATAACGAAATTGCTCACGCAAGTTTGGGAGCATCCAGAAATTGCCGGAACAGCTCAACAGACAGTACAGTCCTGCTTGATTTGTCTCCAGTACAATCCTGGTAAAGGGACACAAACTCATACAGGAGGGTTTGCTACACCAACTGCACCTTTTGAAGTTTTGTAAATGGATTACATCCAGCTTGAATGCTGTAGCAATCTGAAGTATGTTCTAGTAGTGGTATGTTCCTTGAGTAAGTGGATAGAGGCGGAACCTACAAAGGATAATACAGCTCTTACTACAGCAAAAGTGCTTCTGAAAGAATTCTTCCCCAGATTCGGTGTTTGCAAATTTTAATGTAGTGATAACAGGCCCCTTTTTATTGGGCAAGTTGTTGAATATGTCCTGAAAGGAATAGGTGTTAAGCAGAAGTTTAATGCTGCCTTCCATCCACAATCAGCACGGCTAGTGGAGAAATACAATCCTACTCTGAAGTTGAAGCTAGCAAAAATACAGGCTTCCACCTCCTTGAAATGGCCTGATGTATTACCTTTGGCCTTGTTGTCTATTAGATCAGTGCCACATTAACAATCTGGTCTTACACCATATGAGGTGGTATTTGGAAGACCTATGATTATTTGGAGAATTCCTAAGCCACGCTCCATATGATGTGCCATGTGTTTTGATGAGTGACTACCTATCACGGTTGACTGACAGCTTGTTTTCTATTCATCAACAGGTTCAAGAAGCTCTTCCTGACAGGTCTGCAGGTGAGAGTTCTGGACTCCGGCCTGAGGTCGAGCAGCTTGGAGCCCAGGTGGAGCGGCCCAGAGCAAGTACTCCTCGCAACGAGAACTGCAGTGACGAACAGGAGGAACTGGAGGAACTGGGTGCATTCTACCCACTGCAAGAAGGTGCCGTGTACCCTGGTGGGACCTGCTGCCCTTATCGACCATTAAGACATCCTGGATACAGAGAAAGGCCAAGGCATATCACCTGAAGAACCTGCAGAATTCTTCCCAGACCACATGATCCCTTGTGTATCCCGATACCAACTGCGACCCTGGAAAGAAACTTCATTGTCGGAAAAGACTGGTTGAGCAACTGTCCTGGGTTAGTGAGAGACTGAGCTGTGGGGGGGGAATCTTTTGGGGTAGTAACACCCGTCTTAACCCTCAGTGAAGAAACCAACGGCAGCCTAGGACTTTAGAGCTCCAACGATTTTTTGTTACTTTAACAACAAGATGAATATGTCTAAGAAGAAAACATCAACTGCTGCAAGAATCTGTGATAAGAAGATAATGTGCATTACTGGGTTTACTGTCACTGTGGTCACCATGGCAGTGATAACTTGGGTTGTAGAGGAAGTGGCCCCTGCTTGCAAGTTTTGTCTGCCTCTACACCGGCACCCATTGAACACGACAATTTTACTCTCCCTTACCAGGAGCAGAAGCACAGACAATCTCATTTGAACAACACGTTCATCAAGATGATGCACCACAGGCACAATGCCACTAACATTACTAACTGTTGGGTATGTGGAATGATGCCAGCTCATCAGAAAAAGGGAGGAACACCTTTCATTCCTCTTCCCTTTTCCCATAATGGCTCTTGTCAAGCTTGGTTTGAACTTCTATTTGCTTCTCAAGTGGCTAATATCACTGATATGGGTGTGGGGAGAATAAACTACTATCTCAATAAAGCGTGTTACCTTGATGAAGAAGATGATCCACAAGCTAAAGGGACTAAGTGGGAGATGGAGCAGTATCGACGAGGAAATGCTTGTACATGTTATGTTTACCCAAATACACGAACTACCAAGGGTAATAGGCCATTTTTAATAACTGTCACTAGAGCCCAAGCAGACTTGTATGCGAGCAGTGTTGGGAAATTTCCAGTAGGAAGAAGCAAATGTACTCAGGTTTTGACCATTGAGGGTAGTAACAATAGAAGCTTCACGTCTTCTCGTAATACGTATTTCATCTGCGGGACCAAAGGATACTACCATCTACCTGTTGGATGGTCGGGAGCCTGCTATGTGTCCTTTTTGTTACCTTCTGTGTTTCTGGCACCTGCATCATGTCATAAGGACTATCAATTGTTTAATGACATTTCTAAAAACAACTACAAAAGAACTATAAGTAATGATGAGATGGACCAGACTGACACTGCACTACAGCAATATGTTGATTTCAATTTGGGACTGTTCTTCTTTGTTGGTGCAGCCTTGAACAGCAGGAAAATCAGACAATGGACTTGTGTTGTCGAAGCTGTGACCAACCAGACAGCTATGACACTTGGAAACATCACAGAGGAACTGCAAATTGTGAGGATTGAGGTGCTCCAAAACCGTATGGCCCTAGATGTAGTCCTGGCCGATCTGGGTGGTGCATGTCGCATTATCGGAAGTAGTCACTGCGTGAACATTCCGGATCATGCCCCTCCAGTTTTTGATGCGATTTCCAAATTGCACAAAATTGCTGCTAAAATCCACCCCGATGGGGGGCGCTAGAGGGTGCACTGCGGGATGGCTGGTGCCTGAGACAGCTCCGCCAGACGGGAGACTGCCGAGAGGGACAGCGCAGTGCCAATGACCCCAAAATGAACGGTCTTTACAACAAAGGCGGTCGGAACATGTGAGAACCCCGGGGCGGGTGTCTCCGAGGTCTGTAACGGCCTGAATAGTCATAAACGGGGAAGAACGGAGCGGACATCGGACAACCTGTCAAAATGGCAGCGACCGCGATATGAAGGAACGGCTCCAAAGGACACCCCTGGGCCAACACATGCAACCTTCGGACATGTGTCAGAGACCGTGGACCGCACCCCCGATGCTTGTGTGCTCCACAACCAACGAATGTCAACGGTAACGAGGAAGGCGCACGCCACTCACAGTCAACCACGAGTTAACCGAAGATCCCCTGGCACAACTGGCGAAATGGGCAAACGAGAAAAACAACAGACCAAGCTGCAATTTGAGGCAAAAAAGCAAGCCAAAGACGCAACTGGTGGCCCGGAAACGGAGACTGAACAGGAGGTGATGGAGGGCACCGGAATGGAAGGAGTGTTAAGGGCCATTCAGCGCAGCCTGCAAGAAATGAACGGCAAATTGGATACCCTCACGCAGAGAGTCGACAATATGGCTGCTAAAATGGACAAACATGGTGAAAGGCTAGTTGAGGCGGAAACAAGGATATCGGCATTAGAGGATGTTTCTGCCACCAACACCAAAACCTGTGCCACCATGGAGAAAGCGATGGAAACGCTACGCAACAAGACAGAGGATTTGGAAGCGAGGTCCCGCCGCAACAATATTCGCATAGCGGGGCTTCCGGCGATGACCAACACTGGCAAGATGGAACTGTATGTGGAGAATCTTCTTAAAGAACTCTTTGGTGAGGAAGCATTCTCAACGGTGTTCCTGGTGGAGAGGGCCCATCGTTCCTTGGCACCACCCCCGAAGCCAGGGGCGCCTCCCCGCATCATCATAGCACGTCTGTTGAACTACAGAGATAGAGACATGGTCCTACGGAGAGCGCGCGAAAAGGATGAAATTACCCACCAGGGGAATAAACTCGACTTTTACCCGGACCACACAATGGCTGTGCAGTTGGCCCGTAAAGAGTTCCAATCGGCAAAAAAAAAGCTCAGAGATTTGGGAGTGGACTACTCCATGCTCTATCCTGAGAAACTCAAGGTAAATCAGGACGGGAGATCGACGGTTTTAGCAACCCCTCAGGCGGCTCACAAATTCATAAAAAAACTGATTCGGCGGAGGAAGACGCCAGAGCGGGACTTGCAGCAGGACGACGAAAGCTGAGAGGTTCTGCGAAGGTGGTGAGGTTCCTTTGTTCGCCTAAAGCGCCACATGCCTGAATGACTACATCTATGTGGACCCTGTAGTGTACGGTGTACAGTGTTGATGACACGTTTGAACTCTGGAGGTAAGCAGGGAAATACCAGGTCGGGTGGGGTTTTTCCTATTTCCGGCTGCACTCACTGTACTTGTCTAATTGATCCAGCGCAGAAACTCTTAACGGGCCTGGACAGATACTGAGACTGATTGGGAACATTAGCGACCTGACTGGTCTAGATGGCCCTGCTTCACGAATACTGCACTCAGATGTGGGGAGTGTGTCTAGTCGCGGCTAGAGGGGTACAACCAGAGGACTGCATGATAACTGCATGAAACTCTTCTGCTGTAACCAAGCGACACTAGGATGGGCTGGTGCTATCACTCTGGGAGGGAAGGCGGGGGAGACTTCGGAGGCTGGATCTGAGACCTGAATACATGGCACACCATGGCCCTAGTATTTGTAGCGACAATGGGTTATTGGCGCAAAGATTTCGCTTCGATCAATGTGGCAGTCTACCCATCCACATCCACCATGTGGATGGAGACGTGTGCACCTGGTGGACCCCCAACCAGGGTGTCCCCCAACAAATGTTGGTTTTGTAGTTTAACCGGTTTGGGGTATTGGCTTTGGCAGGATTGTGTTGCTGAAGTGGGTGGGGGGAGAAGAGAAACAGTTGGGGAAGTTCATTATATATCACTGTATCTGAGAAACATTGCGAACTCCGAAATGCGCTATCTGTGCGAGTTGGTAGATTTCCTGTTCAATGGTATGGAGCCACACGGCACTCAACCTGTAATGCATAGCGTCGAGAGAATGAAATATATCAGGGTCACACATTGACACTATAAGAGACGCTAACCTAAATATTCTCACCTGGAATGTTAGAGGAATGAATCAACCCAAGAAAATACGTCTAATCTTCACGTACCTTACTAGACACAAAATAGATATTGCTTTCCTCCAGGAAACACACATCGCAGCACACTCCCCAGCAACAATAGGGTGCAGATGGGCGGAGTCTGTGCATAGCTTCAACTCCTCCTCATATGCCAGGGGCGTCAGCATTTTCATAAGGAAGGGGCTCAATTTTCAAGTGTCTAAGGTGATCAAAGATCCGGAAGGCAGATTTGTCATAGTGATTGGTAGGATCAGACATCAATCTATAGCTTTAATAAACACTTATGGGCCAAACAAGGATGACCCCAGTTTTTTCACCAAGCTACGGCACACTATTTCCGACCTACATATTCCACATTTGGTATGGGGTGGTGATTTTAATATAGCCTTGCAAGATGAGGTAGACAGATCACCAAACACCTCAGAAACACACAAACAGGCACGTGCTGAGTTGATGGCTGCCATAGAAGAGTTACACCTACATGACATATGGAGAACTCGTAATCCAGGAATTACAGTAGCTACCCATGTTAATGCATGATAGTTGGTCAAGACTTGACTACTGGTTAGGTTCAGGGGATGTGTCCTTATGGACAGCCGCTATCACGCACTTGCCACGCACACTCTCGGACCACAACCCAGTATTACTATCTCTAACACTACCTAATTACACACCGCCGCCCTTCGCCTGGCGATTTAATGCGACGGCGCTCCATGATACGGTGTTCACGGAAACCATACACGAAGCCATAACAGAATATTTTGACATCAACGCTCCAATGACCGATGACAAAGGAGTATTATGGGAGGCGTTTAAAGCTACGATTCGGGGAAAGTGTATTAGTACGACAGCGGGGATCCTGAAAGACATTAGACAACAACTACGAGTTACAGAGTCTAAATTGAGCGAACTTGAGCTCCGATATGAACACACTCAAGACACCACCATACTAGGGGATATCAAACAGTTATGGACTGAGCATCAGGAATACGCCAATTCAGAACTTAAATACATATCGAAACCGGGTATAGCCAGAGCATATGGTGAAGGGGGAAGGCCCGGAAGGACACTATCTCAAAAAATATGTAAAGGCCACGCACCACAGCACATTAACACGATACGTGACGACATGGGGACCAATCGGTATGACATGCAGGGAATATTGGAAGAATTCCGTAAGACATATGGCCGTCTGTATGAATCGAACCTCTGCATGTCACCTGACGCCATATTAGCTTACATGGCTGATGTTGAAATCGCATGGCTCTCAGATGGACATAGAACATATTTGTCCAGCCCGATCACAGTTGAGGAAGTGACCGAGGTCATTAAAGCTCTGCCAAACGGTAAGGCGCCGGGGCCCGATGGCTTTACTGGGGAGTTCTACAAGGCATTTGCAGACCAGTTGGCCCCGCACTTGGTGAGGATGTATGGAGAGTAACCCTGGGCATAGTGTGCGGAGTGGGGCTCCGCGGAGCTACGCAAAGTGGGCACATAACTACGCCCACCCGCGCACTCCGCGTAGCCCCACTCCGCGCCGCCCGCCTCCCTCCCGCCCTCCCTAAATACATAAATAAAAGTATAAAAAGCTAATCAAAACACTTACCTTGTCTGCCGCGTCCCCGGGGCTCCCTCTCGCCGTCCCGCGATTCGCGCCGCCACCGACCCGGAATAAATGCGCATGCGCGGGCGGCCGCGCATGCGCATTCCTCATGAGAAATGCGCATGCGCGGCCGCCCGCGCATGCGCATTAGGACCCGAAATGGCGGCGAGAATCGCGGGACGGCGAGTGGGAGCCCCGGGGATGCGCCAGACAAGGTAAGTGTTTTTAATAGCTTTTCATACTTTTATTGATGTATTTAGGGAGGGCGGGAGGGAGGCGGGTGGCGGCCGGCTACGCTCCGTCTGCGGAGCGCGCGTAGTGCCGCCTGGCTACGCCCGCTACGCAAAATGCGTAGGAGACGGCACTCCTTGCACGGAGCGTAGCTGGCCGCCCACCCTTAATGGAGAGGCACATGAGAGGCAAATCATCCCGGCGACTCTCCGTGAGGCGATGCTTATAGCACTACTCAAGCCCGGAAAGGACCCAGACTTATGCGACTCCTATAGGCCTTTATCACTCATTAACGTAGACGCTAAGATACTTACCTGTTTACTGGCCAAGCGTCTTAAACCTCTAATGCCATCATTGGTAAGACCAGATCAGGCGGGTTTCATACCTGAAAGGTCGACGACGCACAATACAAGAACACTGTTTGCTCTCTCACATTACTTGACACCAGAAACCAAAGCCGCGGCGATCCTACTGGACGCCGCGAAAGCTTTTGACACAATTGAATGGGAGTATTTACACGCCGTTTTGAGGAGCATGGGCTTTCCTGTGATGTTTATGCAGTGGATCTCAATGCTCTACTCAGGTCTGATAGCGAGGATAAGAGTGAATGGTTACATATCGGACCCCATAGAGATAGGCAGAGGGACTAGGCAGGGGTGCCCCTTGTCCCCTCTGCTATTTGCGCTAGTGCTGGAGCCCCTGGCATGTAAAATCAGACAACTTCACCATTACTCGGCCCTTCAGTTTCCTTCAAGGCCCCTACACATATCACTCTATGCGGATGATATGGTGCTGTACGTGAGGGACCCCGCCCAAAACCTCAACCCTCTGATGAGAGAATATATTAAATTTGGGCAGCACTCTGGCCTGCAAATCAATTGGGCCAAATCTCAAATACTGGCATTATCGGATAGCACAGTTCCGTTCCCATTGGATTACCCATTAGAATGGCGAGAGGAACCCACAAGATACTTGGGAATCTGGTTTCATCGTGACCCTGAACTGGTCATTCGTTCAAATTACGGGAGGGTCATATCGGAATTGGAGGAGAAAATAAACAGATGGAACAAACTGCCACTTTCCCTAGCAGATAGAACTGCCATAGTGAAAATGGTGCTGCTACCCAAATTCCTTTACTTATTTGGTGCTGAATCTTATTTGGGCAGGGAAGAATGCCAGACTACAACTTCAAACACTAACATTACCATATGCTAAAGGTGGCTTCAGGGTGCCTGATTTCTATCTATATTACCTATGCACGCAAGTGCAATTCGCGTTCTTCTGGTACCATGAGATACCATTCATGTCACACGTGGCAATAGAGACGGGAGACGCACTCCCCATTCCATCGGCCGCAATACTGCCACACAAACGCCCGCCACTGCATACAAAGGACATAAACACGATCGACACCACTAACACGGCATGGCACCTGATGGGTAAAAAGGCGAACAAACTCCCATTGTATGCACCGGACTTACCCCTAGCGCATCACCCAGAACTCTCAGTTACGCAAGACACAGTAGGCATGACACTGCTACAACAGGCAGGTATAGATAAAATGGGGGATCTGCCTGAAAGCGAATTGCTGCTAAAAACCCTGTTATCGCCCAGAGGAGAACAAATACCTCAGGAAGCTGTGCCCTCGCCCACCCGCCTCCCGCCGCCTGACCCCTGCTCTATCTTTGGGTCTGGCCGCCGAGCGGAGCGCCGTGCTGGGGCAAGACAAAAACTACACCATCCAGCATTCCCGGCGACGCATTCCGCGTCAATCGAGCGCCAGGAGGCGCATACATTTGCTGTCACCCCGGTCGAGGGGGGGATCTGCCTGAAAGCGAATTGCTGCTAAAAACCCTGTTATCGCCCAGAGGAGAACAAATACCTCAGGAAGCTGTGCCCTCGCCCACCCGCCTCCCGCCGCCTGACCCCTGCTCTATCTTTGGGTCTGGCCGCCGAGCGGAGCGCGGTGCTGGGGCAAGACAAAAACTACACCATCCAGCATTCCCGGCGACGCATTGCGCGTCAATCGAGCGCCAAGAGGCGCATAAATTTGCTGTCACCCCCGTCTCGCGGGACGCCGGGCGAAGCCCGGGCCAAGGGCGGGCCCGTTTCAGCCCGTTCCAGTTTGATCCAGGTTGGGCTGGGCCACCCCCCTTGCTTCATTCCATCCGGACCCTACCCTAAAGGTATCATCTTTGCCCATTGACTTTGGACATTTTGAACATTCAACTGTGAGATCTTAAATTGATATAACTATGACTAGGGGTTTAAGATGCAAAACAGCCCTTAAAGCTGCCTCATTTACAGGACCTATTGATTTATTCATTTCTAAAACAACTGAGGCCATTAATCAAAATATTGCTGTTTTAGAACGTAGGGTGTCCCAGGACCTTGCGATTGCCCGGAGATCTTCCTTGGGCCCTATAGCAACAGCCTTAACCCCACTGCCATCAGCTGCCCCTATCCCAATTCTGATACAGTCTGGCACCACAGCACAAGTTCATTCCATCCCTAGTGCTGTAGATTTATCAGCCACTAATCTGTCACTGGAATTGGATTCGACTGAGAACCTTGAGACAACCCCAGACCTTGAGCATATTTTATCCGAAGATCCGGCTCAGGATCTAGCACAAGCCAATAAGCTTAGGGGGGTCAGAGAAGGTGCCGTCCCAAAACAGCCTGAAGCGCACAATAAGGGGAATACTAATATAACCCACCCTACTTCCAATAAAAAGAAAGGGCCTATTGTCCCATTAGTCAACAATCCCCTTTCCAGTAAAAACCCTGTTATCTCAGATCCATCTAGTCTACAATGCCCCAATTTGGACAATGTTCAAGAGGGCGGCCCAAGCCCGTCTGACAGTGATACTTCACAACTCCTTGCTAGTTTTAGGGACTTACTAAAATTTCACCTTCAACCCTTGGAGAGGAGTATTATGGCAATAGAAAAGCAACTTGCCATACTCCTCACCAGAATACCCAATCAGACTAGGGTGGGAACTTCTAAAACCGGAGGGGTACCAGTAGCAATTAATTCTGGGTCTACATCGGTTAATCCACCCTTACCGCCTGTTACACCTAAAGTACAGGCAAAAACTAAAGAGCCTTTAACCACCTCATTACCTGCTTTAAATAATCGTGCAACTTCCAAACCCAATGCCAAACCCACATCTCAACCCACACCCCAGTTACACATATCCAGTCAACAAAACTCTACCCAACTCCCTCCTGCTGTTATACCCCCAGCCACCAGTGCCATCGCGGCCAAGGGGTTTCTGCAGCCACTTCATGACAAACCCCCGGTTACCCAAAAATTACATCATACAGATACTAAGAGGGGGCCTAGGTCTAAACGCCCAGTTCATCTTCCACCGGAGGTCTCCCCATTTACGGTAATTTTAACGGGAGTCCCGGAACTTCCAGCAGGTACTGATGAACCTTCGTGGTCCCTCTTGAATAAAATTCTCCAATGGCTTAGTATCAACAGGCCACTACAGCCTACTAATACCTGTAGAATATCTTCAGTCCGTAGGGTATCATGGGTGGGGGCGAGTCCTAAGAGTATTCAGGGGGATTGCGTCATTGTTACCTGCGAAGACGCATCCTCGGTGAATCATATTTGTTCATGGCCAGAGTTGGAGAAGAAAGGGGGAATCGACATTCAGCGGCTCTCCTTTTTCTATCCACCTGTATTTAATTTTCATGCTCCAATTTTAGCCCCCAACTGGGTTATTCCTCAAGAACAAGCCTGGAATTATGGAGGCCCCTGGATGACACAAAAGAGCAGGAATAGGGATTGGCTACCCCGTCCCTGGTACCCCAACAAAGGCCATCCTATGGGGAATGGATGGCAAGGTATTCACACCAGCAATAGATTCGACTGTCTGGAGATGGTCGACTGACGTAGTGCCCCATCACCCTCTAGTCAGCCAGCTATCAAGCAGCCTGGGTCCCCCTATGTTTGCAAGCTACCTGTTAACGATAGAACTACAGCATCCCGTATCTCGGACTGTGTACCCGCTGTTGATCGGGCGGGCCGACGACATGATACGGTAAATGAAGGATGCCCCACAGAACCTTTTCCACCCTATATTATTACCAGTAATAACCAAACCACCCATTCTTGTAAAGGTGCCCCCTGTATTAGCCCTGAAGTGAGTGTGTCCTCTGATGCCTCTAGACCGGGCTTAGTTGTGGGTACCCTGGAAGTTAGTCCAACCATACCTTGTGTTCCTCAGCCGGTGATGCCCGTTTATGATACTATCGAGTCTGCCGGTTTTACCCTTATCTCCTGGAACATAGCCGGTATTGCAGGGAAATTAGACTCACCCTTTTGGTCCAGGTTTATTGGGGAAGGTTTTGATATAATCCTCCTCCAGGAAACCTGGTGCCAGGATCAAATCAACATTGAAGGTTACTCATCCCATTGCCTCAAAGCCACCAAATCTAGTTCAGGTAGGGCTAAGGGGGGTCTTCTGTTGCTTCTGTCCAACAAGTTGTGCAACTGTGTAGTCAGAAGCAGTTCGACTGTGGGAACCCACAGCCAGGTAGTGAGGGTTGATTGCAGTAAGGGAATCGATCTGGTTATAGTAAATTTTTATAACAACATCTTTGATGCCTCCAGAGGGAATATTTTATTCCCCCTTGAAAAGGAAATTGTAAAGGTTATGGGCTTTTCGAACAGAAAGGCAGATGTTATATGGGCAGGAGATTTTAACCTACAGCCATGCCACCTGTCCAAAGGGAATCCCTGTGGCCTTGGAACAGTAATGTCTAACCAATGGGGGGGAGTGGGAGAGAGGGAAGATTTCCTCCACTTCCCACACTGTCACTATGGATCTATACTTAATAAAATGTTAACCAAAGTAGACCTACACCTGTTAAACTGTAACAAAAACATCCAGACAGATACGTGTCCCACCTTTACAGGAAGGGATGCTGGAACATTTATAGATCATATTTTGCTGTCTAGTACAGGGGACTTTTCCAACCTGTATATCAAAGAGGAAAGCCTCAGTGACCACAATAGTATTTGTATTACCCTCCTGGGTCACGGTACTTCACCAGCGATAGGAGAAAAGTGCTCCACTGATTTAGTACCTATCAGACCAAATGGTCTAAGGATCAGATGGTCTGGAACCAACTCCATGGCCAAACAGAAGGAGGTTATATTTAGCTGTAAAATCCAAATTAGCTATTGTTTAAAAAATGTAATTAACCCTGATTCCCTATTGTCACACTTCATCACTATCAACACTATTATTGAAGGTATTTTTACTAAGACTCCCTCATCTAACAGAGGCATGAAGCAGGGATGGTTTGACAAACCTTGTATACTTGCCCTTCGGGAATTGAAGAAGGCATTAGGTACCAAACCACGAGACAGTGACGGAATAAAACATCTCAGGGCCAACTATAAAATGGTAATTACCAACAGAAAAAAGATCTTACAAAGTGAAGCATGGGATAAGTTAAAGGAAGCAGCTGAGACCAAAAACTGCAAACTATATTGGGATACAATTAACAGCCCTTTTCTCAACAAAGATGGCATCCCTGAATTAACTTCCTATGTCGCATGTAATGACTGGATTATCCATTTTCCTAACATCTTTAACCCAGAAGGGACACCCTTAGTTGTATCAACTATTGAGGCTTCACCCTGGATACCTCTACCCATGGGAGTAACACTGGAGGAAGGTTATGAAGGACTTTCCAATAGTAAAGGGGGAAAAGCTCCAGGCCCGGATGGGGTTCCCATTGACTTACTAAAAGCTGAACCGAATTTGTGGGTCCCCATCCTGGTGAGGATTTTTAATTGTGCGGCAGAAGGCAACTTTCCTCCTTTTTGGGGTCAATCAGTTATAATTCCCCTATTTAAGAAAGGTAGCAAATCTGAGGCCTCCAACTACCGGCCGATTTCACTGCTGGATGCTTCAGTGAAGGTCATGAGCAGGATTCTGCTTAAAAGGTTAGAAACCTGGGCAACTGATTCGAATATCTTAACTAAAGTGCAATATGGCTTCCGGAAAGGTATGGGCACTCTGGAACAATGTGTAAATTTGGACCTTATCATCAACAAATATACTGTAGCCAAAAAGGGCAACCTTTTTTTATGTTTTGCTGATTTGAGCAGCGCGTTCGATTTAGTTAATCATGCTATTCTTTGGGAGGTTTTGCTAGAGTCAGGGGCACCGAAGGAAATCGTCCACTTTTTAGCCAGGCTTTACGAAAAACTCTCTTGTAAGGTCCGTTATGGCACCCTAGGCGAATGTACCCCATTCCTCAAAGTCTCAAGGGGAATTCGCCAGGGATGCGTTTTGGCCCCTCTTTTATTTTCCCTTTTTAATTAATGGTGTTGATCGTACCCTGGTTGATATTTCCGCAGATGCACCTTTGATTGGAGGTAATCCCGTCCCACTTTTACTATATGCGGACGACGCTGTTCTTTTATCCCGTACCCAGGTTGGCCTTCAGCGCCTAATCGATAGTTTTATGTTGTTTATTCAAAATAGAAGGCTATGTGTGAATAAATCGAAGACTTATGTTATGTCATGCGGGCAGGCTGCAAATAAGATGAAGCATAGTTTTTTCTTGGACAGTGATAAAATGACACACGTTAAATCTTTCTGTTATTTGGGAATCACCTATACCAACAATAGGTCTTGGACTACTGAATTTGATAACATCAGTTTGAAAATGCTGCGGTCCACCAGCAGTATATTTCGATTCGCCGCTAAACTTGGATCGAGAAGCATCCCAGATATGACCAATATATACAATATCCGTGGTGTTTCTTCTGCACTGTATGGGGCGGGTGTATGGGGCCATAGTGAAGGCCCTTTGCTCCAAACTGATGAAAACAAGTTTTTAAAGAGATTGTTATGTGTTCCTTCTTCTGCCTCTGTACAACTAACCCATGATGAGGTAGGGATCGAGTTTATATCTGACTTAGCAGCAGTTCGGCCACTTTTACTGTGGCGTTATATTTGGGCTAAGCCAGAGACTCGATTCACTCAAGAGATTATTCTTGATTGTATAGGTTTGGACCACTCGTTACGCATACAATGGCTGAGATACATTCAGTTCTGGTACAACCTTTTATTTGATATTGATGTCTTTCTTGATCCAGAACTGGCAGTCGCCATCTCCAAAAAAGAAATCAAGCAAACGTTTTTACATTTTAAAAAGGCTGAGCGTGACAAAGTGTACGGTAAGTCAGCCACCGTGAAGTTCTATAAGGAACTGAATTTAATTCCGGGGCTTCAATCCTACCTTGTGAATGTGACTCGCCCATCTCATCAATTCGTATTAACCCGAGTCAGATTGGGTATCGTACACCACCTTGTTGCGTTCCCAAACCAGAAAGTCAGATCCGAGACCCCCTGCCCGTGTGACAACACTTCACGCCAGAGCTGTTGCCACTTTTTACTTTTCTGCAAATTTTACCAATTTTTAAGGGTAAAATACCTTAAGCCCATATTTTTAAAATACAACATCCGATCCGCAAAGACCGCATTGATATTATTATCCTCTTTGGAGAATGTGGATATTTGCTTTTTTTTGGCCACTTTTATCTTGAAATGTACAGCTGCCAGGAAAAGTATAGTGTTGTAATACCCTTATACATACCTGTCTGTACTGAACGACCTGTATATGTTGTATACAAAATATTTTTAACCTTGTATTTTGCTAGTTTTATGCCCTTTTGAGACGTACAGCTGCCAGGAAATGTATAGTGCTGCTATTACTTTATACATTCCTGTCTGTACATAAAAGTTGTGTAAATGCTGAATTATCTTTTATGTTATAAATCTACAGTATGTATTGTATGGTCCTTTTTCATACACTAAATTTTTCCTCTCATGCCCATTCGAGCCGCCCGGACTTTTGTCTTGTTTTAAATGTACAGCTGCCAGGAAACACCATTTGGTGTGATAAATATATTTGATTTCCTGTCTGTACACATATGATTCTTTTGTATAACTTTTATATTGCCCATATTATTTAACTATTATCTGTTGCCTACTAATTGTTGCACATGTTTCTTATCCCCTTTTTGCACACATAAGGTATTGTATTTTAATGTTTGCTTGTATGATTTGTACTTTCAAATCGAATAAAAGCTTATGAATTGAATTGGGTGATCTCTATGAGGATGGGCAGTTTAAAAAACTAGAGACATTGACCTATATTAGTAATCAGACGGCACTATTCACCTTCACTTATTACAGAATGCAGAGAGCAGTGAAGACACTTTACGCCATGTATCCTGAGGAACCTACACAAATGACCTCCCTACAATATCTAATAACGACGCCAACAGCATCCCATATAGTTTCTCGATTATACTCCAGGTTGCAAGACGACATAGCAAGCGACACTGACAACATGAGACTTAAATCCACTTTCAGTTGAAGACTGGTCTAGGGTATGTATGCTTACCGGTATGCTGACCCCGAATGGCAACTTGAGAATAATCCACTATAAATATTTGCATCAAGTATACTACACACCAAGCAGGTTACATCGCTATGGTCTGAGGGACGACTCTAGATGTAGGAGATGCAGAATTTAGGACGCTGATTTTATGCACCTCGCGTGGAGCTGTCCTAGGATAGCGGATTACTAGAAAGAAGTAACAGAGGCACTGAGTGTTATGTTGGGCACGACTATGGAGTGCTCAGTGAAAACCTGCTTGCTGGGCCTAGTTCCAAATGTACGCGCGACCCAGCGTAAATACTGTGTAATCGCATTATTAATGGCTAAACGTAGGGTCTCGCTTCATTGGGACAGTAGGAGATGCCCCAAGCCAAAAGATTGGTTGACAGATCTCACGTATTGCATAGACACACTGAATACGTATGAGGAGGAGCTACCTGCGGGTTCTAGACCCATAGACTACTGGATGTACCTGATAGACTATTTACAGGGTAGACAGCAGCCAGCTGCAGAGAATGTTGAGGAGTGCTAGGTGGAACGGCGGGAGTGGGGAAATGCCATGCTCGAACTACATGACGAAGAACAAAAATGCACAGGAGGAGTGAGAATGTTGTGATGCAGTGATAGTTACATGGTTATAAGAAGGTTAAAAAATGTATGTACGAGACAATAGAAAATGTTCTACTGTGCTGATATGTAAATTTTAGCATGCTTCAGATACACGAAATGATGCAATGAACTGTGCTGAGCGCCACCGGACCTCCGGGTTGTCGGTATAGAGGCTGTGTCACACTGTTTAATGCCACTTACACGCTATTACTGATGTGCTGCCGGCCTCCGGGTTGTAGGCGAAGAGCGGTGTATCGAAAGAAACTTGCAATAAAACAGTTTGAACATCAAAAAAAAAGAAAAATCCCCCCCGATATTGGCACATGGACTTTTGCCAGCTGGTTTTGGACACAACTTGTTACCTGGGGCTGGAAACTGTTAAGAGTCTTTTGCATACTGTTTGCAATTCTGCTGACATGCTGCCTATGTATACAATGTGGTCCAATGCTTTGCTCCATCTGTATTACTGCCTGTACAGCTGCTAAACGTAATTGTTGTAATCCAAATAAAAGGAGGAATAAATGTAAGTTCCAAAATAGGAGTTCATTCAGATGAGCACAGTACAGATGTCCACAGCAGAAACTCCCAGCAAGAATGCCCCCACAGCTCCATTCTAAATGATGTAACACAACTGTAAGGCATGAGCCATGGATTGAAAATATACACAGAGTTAAAAGAGAAATACACAATTAAAAGTGAAACATAGAATATAACAGTAATGTTGCACAAATGAATGCCCAGTACATATTAGACCAAGAAATTGATCAATTGATGCAAATCGATGTACATGACATATATTTAAACTCCTCTAGAAGGTGAATATCTTCAGCTAATGCTAAAAGGGTCGTCTGTGGAAATTTGGCATAGATCGATGTTAGCATTTAGCTGAAGCCATCTTGTTTCCGGCAGCCATTTTGTCTGCCATGGTCTCGCCATGTGCTCTTTCCTTCTTCTCTGTCGTTTGCCCTTGTGCCTTTCTGAAAGAACTGGCTATACTCAGCTTCTGTAGCTGCCCATACGCCTGTTTAGGTCTGTTACTGTCAGGATATTTCTACTGAAGTCAGCAACTGTTAGCTCCTCCTTCTTTGTTGACTGTGCATTTCTGTATGACCATTTATGTATGTAACTCTCCTATGTGTGCTTGTACCGCCTTCTTTTGAGCCCCTGTGTGGGTATAAAAGACCCATGGTTCTTCTAGTCCTTGTGCTACTTCATACACTACCTCATGAGGTTAAATAAATATCTCTTTTGACATTTCAGTTTCCGTGCCAACTTCTACTTACTGGTCTGAGGACTTGCGTGCAGTGAAGGGCAAACCCCAATCACCTTGAAAGAGGTGTATGAGGAATCCATGGAGGTGGGAATACTCCCCCCTCAATGAGGGAAGCAATAGTGACATCCCTCTTGAAGCCTGGTAAGCCCCCTGATTCTTGCGATTCTTATAGGCCATTGTCGCTGTTGAATTGCGATACGAAAATGTAGGCGAAGTTATTGGCCAATAGAACAATTGGGTTTCGTACCTGGCAGGGCCACCTCCCACAACCTCAGACTCTATTTTCCCTAATTCAGACAGTTGCCCCCGACTACCCACTCGCCACAGTGTTTTTAGATGCCACTTAGGCATTTGACTCGGTGGAGTGGGATTATTTATTTGGGGTGTTACAGAGAATGGGCATTCCCAGTTTGTACTTGTCCTGGCTTTAATTGCTATATCACAAACCCACTGCCAGGATTCTGATTAATGGCCCTCTGTCCCAGTCACTCCTGATCTCACGAGGGACTCGGCAGGGGTGCCCCTTGCCCCCACTATTGTTTGCCATCGCAGTGGAGCCATTAGCGTCTAGGTTACGTCAAGTACACCATGATAAAACGTTTAGTTGCTATCAAAGTCAGATACTAATTTCATTGTACGCATACGACATAAAGCTTTACATCAGAAACCCCCAACATAATATTAATCCCATACTATGAGAATTTATAAGATTTGGCAGATTGTCTGGGATTGGCATGAACTGGGGGAAATCCCAGGTCTCTGTGACACAATTCCCACTCGATTTCCCGCTAGAATGGTGCGATTCGGAATTAAAGTATCTTGGCATACAACTGACCAGGGACAGGGAAGACACTATTAGGGCAAATTATGGCACGGCCGTAACACGACTCTATGCTAACGTTAAACGCTGGATATCGCTGACCCTTTCACTAGCAGGTCGGGCTTCCTTTATCAAATTGATCATACTTCCACAATTCTTATACCTGTTCCTTAATATCCCATATCACCCTGGACAGTATTTCTTCAAAACACTAAGATCGGAACTACTGAGATTGTTTTGGGGAGGGAGGCAGCCGAGACTTAAGCGGTCGACACTGACAAGACCGTATGATCAGGGGGATTTGACGTCCCTGATTTGGAGATATATTACCTCAGCACGCAGGCGCATTATGCGTACTATTGAGTGTATCCCCCTCATTATATGCCACAGATAGCCACAGAAGATTGACTTGCGGACCCAATACCGTTTGATCCACGGGCCTGCCCGCACTCGAGGGACATCACCCACCACCATCACCAGCATGGTGGATGCATGGCACCAGATAACTTCATTGTTGGCATCACCTGTCCTCTACTACCCTCGTCTCCCACTATCGTATCACCCTGGCTTATCATTGTTGCAGGAAAAGGGATTTCATGACCTGTGTAAAAGAGCTCATATTGTTACCTGGGGGGACCTTTTCCATGCTGGGGCATTCCGCTACATAGAACAGTTGCTACAAGGAATACAACCTGCACCTCTAGACGTATATCTGTATGTACGCCTGCGGCAAGAGATGCGGTCAATTCTTCCTGACTTCCCACATAAACCAATGTGCCTTGTAGCTCTGCATCATATGTTGGGCTCTACTGATGGGAAGCATTTAGTGTCAAGCCTATATAACACTATACGAGCGAACAGGGAGGGAATCGCTAATCAGGCTCGTGTGCATTGGTGGGAGGATCTGGGGCATGATATTACTGACGAACAATGGCAGTATTGTTGTTTACAAACAGCACAAATCTCAGCCAGCTGCCGATTACGCGTGATCCACTACAAATACTTACACCGTTTTATTATACATCGGCGAAGAAATACAGATTCCAATTGGCTGATACAGATAGATGTGATCAGTGCCAACAGCAAGAGGTAGTGTTTCTTCACTTAGCCTGGGAATGTCCGAGAATAAGAGATTACTGTTAGCAAGTATTAGTGGCACTTGACAAAATGACAGGCAGTGTGCTGGCGAGAGATCTTTACTCACACTGCTAGGGTACCCAGCGCAGATACCTAGCACATACAGGAAGCTTCTGGCTATCTCGCTACTGTTAGCTAAACGGAGGGTGTACTTATTATATTGTCAAGAACAAACCACCACATATGCCGAATTGCTTACTCATGCTTCCAAACACAGAGACATATGGGGTCCTCTTCAGGGATATCTTCTTTCACAAAGTGGCGACGAACCGCCCACTGCCTCACCGACGGGCACCTAAATGTTTCCTTTCTTTTTCTTTTTTCTTTTTTTTATCAACGGTGCCTGGGAATTTTGATGTGGTCTCTAAATGTCCTATTGCTCCTAACGCACTCCACATAAACTCCTGTGCTTCATATTTGTTAGTACTTTAACAATTATTTTTATGATGTCACCTAATGTGCTGTAGAATGGACAATTGCTGTTGGGAACTATTGAAGCTGTATAATTATTCACTGTGTATGCTATGGCCATGTATTGTTATGTCATATCTTGAATCTTGAAAATCGGAAAAATAAAGTAAAAAAAAATAAATATATATATATATATATACAGATGGCGACATATTGTAATTCAGCATCCTATGCTGGGCAGTATGGAAATCAAGTTAAGGTCATGGTCCCAGACAACTGACCGTGAGCCGGTACGGAATCAGGGAGAGGTTCTTTTATGCCACCGCACAAATAGGCTCCGGGGAGTAGGCTGATGAGAAGTGTTAGAAGTGGGCAGGCACATTACATTTTCTAGAGACGGCGAGGGAGTCCTCTGATTTAGTGGGGTCTGGGTCAATATCGAGAACAGATTTTGGGAGCAGAGCTCTCAGTTTTCTGAGGACCATGCACGCGTAGCTAGCTGGTACGCTCCAAGGTGTTTCTTTTCATTTTGGTTTATGTAGTACTCATTTTATTTTGGGTTCAACAGAGCGTCACATCCAGATTGCACCCCCCTGCTTTGTATGAGCTACCCACGCGTGGAACCTGCAGTCTCGGCGCATGCAGCGCACTCAGCAGGGTGACGACTGGCATCCGGATCTCACAATCGTGTCACAGTCATTGTCTGTCACTGTCTTTTTGTCATGGAAAAGACTGAGACAAAGTGAGTGACTGAGTGTGACCACTAATGCTGCAACAGACTTCAAGAGTCCCACTCCAGACCGGGGCCAGCCTGTGACTTCACTCCGAATCCTCATTGCAGGCATAAGCAGCCCGTTATGAATTACCACGCTTGCCAGCATTAAATTGCAGCAACTAGTAAGTGAATTAATATATTCTCTGCTTTTGTTTTGTAAATAAGTTACTGTTATGCGGCTGGTAATTGTTGGCAGGGCAAGCTCCTTTTAGTGGTCTCATGACTCTGCATGTGTCTAACATCAGACAGGATCAGACTTTTTTTTTACAATCAACTTGTTTCCTATCAAGGTGAGGCACACATAGCGCACTGTGTAAACTTAAGTTCTACTGCTGCCAGCATTTACCCTTTGTGACCCAGTCATGGTCTGGCAATTGTACACTGTTAGTGCAATATCTCTGTGGTTCTGAAAGCAGCAGTGATGATCACAAGTGAAAAATAATGTAGGATTCGATTATGGGTATACAATCGTTTGTCAGTACGATCAGGTGATTTGCATCCGTTTCCTTTTCTTTTCATAGCTTGTCCTTGCTTAAATGAGTGTAATTTCTTATGTTTATCTGTTTACATGAACTAACAGCCTGATTCATGAAGCGAAATAGCGCCCGCAATCGCAGCGAAAATGCAATTGCGGGTGCAAATTACGGAATTGGCATTCAAGAACAAAATAGCGAATTCGCAAACACATAATAGCGAATATAATAGCTATCACGCTATAATAGTCGCAGATTCCCGGTAGTCGAGCATTAGCGATACGGAAATAGCGACCAACCACGGAATCTGCGAAATAAATAGCGAAACGCAATATATTCTCTATCGGCATTCATGAAAAATATACAATTGCGAAAAACCCCAAAATCGCAGTTTGCGCGGCGCAAATTAAGGACAACTCAAAGCAGGTGGTAACCATAAAAGCCATGATTAAGTTAAATTTGAAAAACCGTTGGCCAATCACCAACAGGTCCAGGCCTGACCAATCACACATAAGGACATTCAGCAGCAGCATTAGGCGTTCCACAATGCCAGGAATGTACATGGTGGTGAGGCGGCGAAGGCTACAGCGAGCAGCACGGAGGAGACGCATGAGGCAGGAAAGGATTTACCGGCAGCGGGTCACCTTGCTGGGCCAAACCAGAGAACAGATATATGCTAAATACAGGCTGAATGGGGAAATGATCATCTGGCTGATACATGAACTTGACCCCCTCATGCAGCACCCAACAAGGCGAAACAATTCGGTGCCTACACATGTGCAGGTATTGTGTAGCCTGCACCTCCTGGCCTCCGGGAGTTTCCAGGGCATAGTAGCGGCTGCTGGGGGGATATCCCAGCCCACCAATGTCACGCTGCCTCCACACTTTCGTTGACGCCATGCTCACCCAGCTCCACCGCCACATCACATTTCCCACGAGCCAACAGGAATTGGACCTGACAAAACTACAATTTTACAATGTAGCCCATTTTCCCCATGTCCTCGGCTGCATAGACTCTACCCACGTCGCCATCTGCCCACCAGCTGCCACGGAGTATATGTACCGCAACAGGAAGTCCTACCACTCCCTCAACATACAGATGGTCTGCAATGCCCAGACCATCATCACTGACATTGTCGCCCAGTACCCAGGGAGTACCCATGACTCCTTTATCTTCAGGCACAGCGGACTCCACACACGACTGCTCAGGGGAGAGTTTGGGGAAGGACACCTACTTGGTAAGTACACTTTGTCGACAATGTCACATTGCTATGAAGTCAGTGCGCTGCACAGGCAATCAACATCTGCTCCTCTCATTCAGGTGACAGTGGCTACGCCCTACGGGAATACCTCCTGACCCCTTACCTCAACCCTGCCACACCTCAGCAACGGCGCTACAATGTTGCGCACATCCGGACAAGGAACTGTATAGAAAGGACATTTGGGCTGCTCAAGAGCAGGTTCCGTATACTGCACAAGACAGGTGGGGCCATGTATTACAGTCCTGCTGTGTGCTGCCGCATTGTGGCTGTCTGTGCAATGCTTCATAACATTGCAACCAAGCGCCGGATACCTGTTGACATCTCAGGCAGTGAATCAGAAGGGGACGACCGGCCTCCAGCACATGCGCACCATGCACGCGGGGAGAACCCAGCTGAAGGCCACAGACGTCGCAACCACATCACAGAGAACAATTTCTAGCCCACCCTCTTCCCTCACCCCACAAATCACAATTGCATGCAAAATGTAATGATTACACAACGCTAATGTGTGCTGCAAAATAAATATATTTGTTTCATTCACAAAAAAAAAGGTAATCAGTACAACTATTTACAACTAACAGTATTCCTTCATACTGCAGTGTGAAAGGACATGGCAGGCTTATAGTCAGCCTGTGCCAGTGTTTTTCTGAAAGAGTCAATTGCGCCTCCTGCGCGTAATGCCCAAGCGCCTCTGAGGCTCTTCCTCTTCCGGGGCACCTGTACCTGGCGTTGCCCTGGTGCTGCGCCTAAGTGGCGGGACTAGTGTGGCAGATTGGCTGCTGATGCTGGAAGCCCCCTCACTGCCATCGTCACCCCCTACAGTGGCAGGTAGAGCAGGAGGGTGTAGTGCCGTTACCGCCGTGGTGAGGTGCTCCAGGACCCTGGTGATGTCCTCACAGCACTGTACTAGTTGGTGATGCTGTGTGAGTGACCGCCGCGACAACTGTGAGGTGGCATTTGCAGCCACATAATTAGACCGGCTGTAGGAGGCCAGCCGGCTCATGAGCTGGTGGTGGCGCCGGCTTGCTGCACTGCGCTGCTTGATCATCGCAGCAGTGTTTGCCTCCATGGCTGCAGTCATGCGGCCCATGGCCGCCGTCATGCGGTCCATGCGGTCTCCCACTCCGGCCACATTGCGCCCAATTTTGTGTAGCTGGAGCTGAATGGCACCTTGCTGCTGTGACTGGCGCTGATGGATCCTCAACATGCGTCTTTCTACGCTCAAACAGGCATGTCTCTGTCCATTGCCCCTCCTGCTGATTGGAGCTGTGGTGTGATGGCGAGAACTCCCACGCCTGCTCTGCTGGCCTGTCACAGTGGCTGGCCGCTGTGTTGGCGCTGTCGCAGGCCCAGATGTCGTAGCACCAGCTGCAGGTGGTGTCACAGCAGGCGTTGCTGGTGCGGCAGGGACTGGAGGCACATTAGTGGGGTGCCTGGCTCTGGCTGTGGGTGGAACGGCAGATGCAGGGGCCACAACAGTGGGGGGCCTGGCTTTGGCTGTGGGTGGAACGGCAGATGCAGGGGCCACAACGGTGGGGGGCCTGGCCTTGGCTGTGGGTGGAACGGCAGATGCAGGGGCCACAACGGTGGGGGGCCTGGCTTTGGCTGTGGGTGGAACGGCAGATGCAGGGGCCACAACGGTGGGGGGCCTGGCTGCTGGTGTCGTTGCAGCGGCAGGGGCTGGTGCCTGGGTTTCCGGTTGAAAATCCTCCTCCTGGGTCTCCTCATCTATTTGCAGCCTCTCACTGTCGCTGCTTTCTGCGCCACCTGTGAGGGTAAGTGGATACTCATTAGTTGCATGTGACTGTCAGACGTGCTGATGTTACATGCATGCTGGGTGACATTCCCTGGATGGCTGTGGATTTGCGTACTTTGGAACCTGTCTGGCTGCATTGTGGTACTGCCACATTGTGGACATACTACATCTCCCACAATGCTTCAGGGCATTTCCTGATGCGCAACAAAGGCATGACTAAGGGACATTATGTGAGCCTATTTGGTCAGGGACGGTCATAGGGGACAGGGTCGCAGTCGCATGCCACTTACCTTGGGTGTCTTGGGTGGGGCGGGAGGAGTCCAGAGGTGTGACGCCAACGCACGCCTCCCTCTCAAGGGTGTTCTCCACCTGGTCCTCCAAGGGTGTGTTGGGAGGGACTGTAGGTCCGCCACCTCCAGTGCCCGATGCCTCTCCAAGGCGCTCCGCCACCCTCTCCTTGGCACGACCTCGGAGGTCATACCATCGCTTCTTGAGCTCCTCCAATGACCTATCGGCCACACCCACGGAGTTCACACTGGAGGCTATTCCCAGCCAGATCCTCCTTTTGTCTTGCTCTGGGACCTTCCTGGAGTTTATCCCAAAGAGTCTGTCGTGGTTGGCCACCACCCCTTCTATCAAATTCTCGAGCTCCTGCTCCGAGAACTTTAGCTTCCTCTTCCGCCCTGTGCTGTTGCTGGGGCCAGGAACAGGTTCCTCAGACATGGCAGCAGTTTAGTAGTAATTTCGCAATCACCAGATTAGCTGCTGCTTTCCAACTTGTTCCCTCGAGGTTTGCCTCACTGTGGTGTTTGAGGGGTGGGAACTGCCTGCTTGCTGGTTGTGATGTCATCACTGTGCTCGAAAAGCGACTTCCCGTTTTCCCGATCGCGCGAGATTGCGACTCGCATTCCTGATAGCACGAGATTGCGACTCGCATTCCCGATCGCACGAGATTGCGACTCGCATTCCCGATCGCACGAGATTGCGACTCGCATTCTCGACGCTGGTAGCCGGAAATAGCGATTATTCTGCGATTATCGTTAGTCGCTAACGGATTTAGCGCCCGCGTGCGAGTCGCTTTTTTTTCCGGTAATGTACATGAATTCTGATTTGCGAGTTCTCAATAGCGATTCACATTTTATCGCTATTTGAGACTCGCAAATCCCGTTTTTCATGAATCAGGCTGTTAATTTCTTGATTTTGCTCGCAAAAAAAGTGTCACTCTTAGTTTCATATATTTAACAGTTGAATGTCATTCATAAGTACTCTGAAACCTTGAAAATGTCACACATACGCACTCTTACAACGTGGCAAACATGCAGTCTGTTTTCATGTTGAATAGTGCCCTTCCATTTCTGGTGCTTTGCATTAGTTTGAAGAACTTCATAGAGTTTCTCGTTGCTGAAATGGCTGTAATTTGTTATATATGTTTCCCTCTTCTTCATTGCTTGATTTTTGCTCGCGAGAAAGTGTCACCATTAGTCGTTGAATGTCACTCATAATTACACTGAAATGATGCATAAGCAACCTGAAATGTTGGCAGCTGTGCACTGTGTCACTTTTCTCTCAGGTCCCAGACTGTCCGACCTGGCCTGGTGGTGCAGCCCTGTGCTGCTGTGGCCTTCGACTCGTGGGACCTGGCCGCAGCATGTAGAAGCAAGCACAAATTGAAATAAGTTCATTTATAGTAAGAGTAGGAATGAGTGCTATATGATAAGTACAGCACTCTGAATCAGATGTTATTGTTATTTTTCATGTGATCATTTGCTGTTGTAAAGTGCTCTGATAACTTTGGATCTAGCTATTGCTATATAATACTCTCAAATAAATAAGTGAAGGTTGCTGTGCTACTGTCTGTGTGTTACCTGTTCAGTGTGAGGGAAGCTCACACTCCTGCTGCGGCCACATAATTTCCCATAGGTGGTACTATTATTCAATTTGGGTAGAAGACTGCACATTTTGGAAGCTAAAAAGTGTACTATTTTACGTAATTACCTCATAAAGTACCCCCTAAACAAAATACAATTTAAAGGAATAATTATTTTAACATGGGTTTGTCTCTGAATTTCCCTCTCATTTGTTTCCAAATGTTTCCAAATATGCTGTGGATGAAATAGAAGTGGAGGTTGTCAGACTCCATTCGGGAAGGAGGAAGGGGGCTTGAGGGCTATGGGGTAAACGGGGGCTACTAGTATTACCTTTGCGAGTTGTTTAAAATACAAATTAGAATGAGCAGTAATTAGCACTGGTTTTCTCAAACTCTGTGTTTTCTACTATTGTAGTTTTAGCAGTGCCTGTTACAAGTTGCAATGTCACAGTGGTTACAGGTCATGAAAATGAGTAGCATTAACACAGGTGCCCAGTTAACCCCCTTCCACTATCTGTATATTGAATAGAATTTAGATTCATCCTTCAAGTTTTTTCTGATGACTATTTCTGCATAATTTGAGAGTACTGAGTTTAGGCTGGTTTTTGGGCTGAAAGTGGTCTGGTTAGGCTTATTTTGGGCTTATATTTGAGCAGCTTTGGGCTTGGGACGGGTCTAAAAATCTGGCAACACTGGTCTAGAGGAAGCTGGTCTCACCCCTGTGATGCCGTTAGTGACCCTCTACATAGTCACGTAGGCTGACATCATGGTGGCCGCCCTGCCCCTGTGATGCCATCAAGGGTGGCGCTAGACTCCATGAGGATGCAGAAGGTAGGCGGATCCCCTGAGACATTGGTCAGCAGCATGACTCAAAAGGGTCCAACGACAAACTCAACAGCAGCCCCAGAGCACCGCAGACCCCCAAGCACCGCAGACCCCCGAGCACCACAGACAACCAAGCACTACACCCCTCTGAGCATCGCAGACCACCAAGCACCGCAGACCCCTGAGCACTGCCACCGCACACCCCCGAGCACTGGAGACCCCTAAGCACCACAGACTCCAGAGCACCGCACAGATGAAGTGTCTCTGCAGCCTGAGATTCCCCTTGAGGACCGGCCATCAGGGGAGCACAGACCCTGAGCATTGCACAGATGAAGCATCTCTGGAGCCTGAGATGCCCCTCAAGGACCAGCCATCATTGGAGCACAGACCCCGAGCACCGCAGACCCCGAGACCCGCAGGTCCCCAAGCACCGCAGACTCACAGAGCACCGCAGACCCCAAAGCACTGCAGACCCCAGAGCACCGCAGATACCCAGAGGACCGGAGACCCCCCTAAGCACCGGAGACCCATGAGCACCACATGACCCATGAGCACCTCAGACCCCTGAGCAGTGCAGAGCCCCAAGCACCGCAGATTAATGAGCAGTGCACAGAAGAAGAGTCTCTGGGGCCTGAGATGCCATTCGGAGATCGAAATGTGTGGGACAACGGGTCACATATAGGACCACGCTGACCACAGCCCACAGAGCGCCGCACTGTCGAGGCAATCTCGAGGGGCATGGCTTGTGAAACTGGGACTGCATTCCCCAGCGGGAGAACCAGGCAACACACACATACCCAGGACCCGTCATAGCTGCAACAGGCTCTGGGAGAAATAGGCCTGATGGGGGGCAGTGAGCCCTACACCAAGCACCAACCAGCAGATGAAGCACAGCCCAGAGCACCGCATGGCTGAAGCGAGTACTGGGGTATGAATCTCCATGCCTAGGACAACAGGACCCACCAGTGCTATTTCAACAACACGACCCTCAACCGCCAGACTCTCTTAGGTGAGTATAGGCAAGAATTGTTTTTTATTTGTAAAATTGCTTAGTATATTTGTATACTTTGTTCCCCCTTACAAAAACACATACACCCTGGAAAATAATTTCTAGGAGCTGTAAAACCCGTATGGATACAGCCTAGTGTGTCATGCAAAACCTCCAACAATATGTTAGTGTTAGGCACAATTAATACAACCCAACCCTGCATTAAATACCTATCAAAATACATTGTAAATATATAACAACCCCCCATTTTTTTACTTGAAACAGCTGGTCTGCGGCATTAGATTGAGCACTGCCATTCCGATTCATGCTTTTCACTCTGTGGTAATGGGTAGCCCATTTCTCCAGAAAACTTCAAATAAGTAGTTCAAAAGTGGCTTGTGCATGTGGATGTGTTTATGAGTGCTTTTGGTGGCGTTTGTAAACTTGTTACAGCATGCTAATTATGCACCGACGTCACTCTGTGTAGGGGTGGACTCTTAATTGTTGTTAGTGTTTTGTGCGTTTTATTTCACAGCCCTAGGGTATTTCCCAGAGTGCTAACTTTATAATAAGTGTTAAGCAAACAAATAATGCTGAAAGAATCACACAGTTACCCCTAGTAAAGAGATCCAGGTTGTTATTTTGCTCACCATGCCACCCCAGTTTAGACCCAGCCATATGCAAATTATGCTTAACCTTGCTTCTCATGGGAACAATCCAGCCCAAACTGCCAATTCAGGTCCTCCCAGGACCGGAAAACAAGGATCCTGGAACTGGTTTCGGGGTAATACCTGTCATCAGGCAGGCTAGTTTAAATCAAGTGGAACAGTGAGCAAGGGACCCACGTCTTGGCATACCCATCCCATATAGTGGGGTCTGAACAGGGGTGGCTAATTGAGCTAAATAACGAGGTTTCAACCCAGATATCTGACTGGGCTGAGTGTCTCAAAAGTATCAGCGCTCCGTCCAACAACTCCTTGTGTTGGCTTTGTTCATCCTAGGTTGGCAGGGTATGCCCAGCCGTGGGTCTCTTGCTCACTTTTCCATTCGATTCAACATAATTTCCTTGCATATGTTTTTTCTCTTTTCTTAGTCTCCTATTTAGTTTTACAGTTAAAATGTGATTGCTGACCTTTTGTTGGTAAACTTGCCAAGTTTTAGAATGCTGCTTCATCTCACTGTCCTTATCTATTCCTTAAGGTCACCGATGACTGCTGCCTTTTAATTATTTATGGGTATAGACATTGATGATACAATATGATAGAGTTCTATGCTCATTGAAATGGTTTTAGGAAATTTTAGAGGAAAGTTTGATTCTTCTGATTAATTCTGAGAGGTGCCTCCATCTTGCTCAGCTGGCCACGTCCTTAATGGGAATATCCTGAAACAGAAGTGAAGTGTCACCTGGGCTTAACTCAGTTATTTCGCCTTATGAGCGGGTCTCCTCATCCTTTTCTATTACTGTTGTAGATATTTTCACTGTCTCTTATACAATGATTATTACATTTTTGGCCTTTTAGATTAGGTCTCTAAGTCCAGTCCTGAACCATGATTGTCAAGGGGTTGGATAATAATTGAGTTGTCTCTTGAAACCTTTGTATAGTTTGTCCAAAGTTGGATTTGGTACTTTTGATACTTTGTTTTTGTGCCTGTGGTTGGTAGCGGGTACAGCTATAGTCAAGGCTGCTTATTTTTGCTGTATTATCCTCCTACAGTCCACATGATTCCAATATCTGTAGAACAGAGTGTAGAACAGAGTGAGGGACTGCTTGCAATATGTATAATTATTTTTGCACTAGGAGTTCCAGTGTGGCAATTCTATGCACTCAAATGTCTCTCAGTCCTTTAGCACCTTGGCTGCTTGAATTATTCCTGTGCTGCGCTGGACCATAATGGAAATGGGTGTGGTCATGATGAGCAAAGCTCGTCATGAGAACAACAGCACTGTGCCTCATGACGAGCTGAGCTCGTCTTTAGCACCGAAGGGGTTAGATTAGGAAGTTGTATCCAGGCTGTTCTCCTTTCTTTGGAAATACAAAGTCCTTCTTTTTGATACAAATTCAGGGAAAGATTACTTGCTAAGATGTAGGTTGAAATTGTAGGTTAGAGTTTGTCCGTACATTTTACCCTAACCCCTTTAAAAGATTGCCCTTAACTCTGGTTCACTTTACACCATTGTAAAATCTTGATAAATCTGCACCTGACAGAATGGATGTGAGGAAAGTTGGTGGTGCAGGTGGTACGCAAATGGGAAAGAAGATAAACTGAATGGTTAGTGAGTGATGGTGAGAATTTGGTAAGTGATTTGTCTTGCATGTATCACCCCTGCTGTGTTAAAGTGATGAACTGCTGTTTCAAAGTTATGAATCAATGGTGCATATTTCTTTTCTTCATATACCCATGATTAAGTAAATGTGGTATGACCCAGAAAGAGTCCAAGGACCTGGGTAACGTATAATATAAAAAACAAAGTGGTCCTAGACACAATTTATCTAGTGCATTTCAATGCAATATTCATTTCTGCATATAGGTAATCTTTTAAGGATTCAATCCTAGAAAATGGAAGAAACAACAGAAAGCCAAATGTGTAAGCAGTAACTGCGCAAAATTATACATATGTACACTAAAGCATTATTTCCACACTGAGTTTTTATGAAAAAATAAATTCACATTTTATTTCATATTAATATATACATATTTATAAACGACAGGAATAGGAAAGTTCTGCCAGTGCAGTAGAGAGTGCAATAAGGTGTGCTCAAGAAAGACAGGAAAAATAAAGAAAAGAAATTCAAATGGTTTTAGAACAAAAGGTAAAGTTCTATTCTCTTAGTGTTGAGACTGCCTCTCGTGTACTGTTCATATGGTTCCGTTATAGTATTTCACATGGCGGGGGGAGAGAGAAGGGTGCAAGTCTCAGAAAGGGTAGGAATCATCGACGTTTTGACCCTAGCGCTGTTGGGGGAGGATCAACGCCTCAGCTACGGGTCTTCATCGGGACGGACAGAAGGGGTGGGGCGAACCTGGGAGAAACCATATTGTGAAGCAAACAATTGTTCTCTAACTTAATAATCCAAAAGTAAAAAGAACCCAATCAATGGGTTGGGTACATTACCTAGACTGCAGAGACAGCGTCCCAGAATGGGGGTAGCTACCTAGAGATACAAGACACAAGGCTCAGTGCCTACAACCAAATACGGACACTCAAGATAAATCTTAATGCACCATATACAATTCCAGTGCATTTGCAAGAAGAAAAAAATATATAAGCACTCACTAGTTAATGATGTGCTCCATTAATTCAAAGTTCAAACATCTGATTTAGCAAATCAACCGTGCATGGAGAGGTTACTCGGAAAAATATCCAAATGGATTGTATCCAAATCACTAAAAACAAACAATATATATCCATACAAATAATTGTCATGCCATACATGTATCACAAACTGACTCAAAAGCGGCATTGACACAAGACATTACAAAACATTAAAAAGAAAACACTCACCAAAAGGTGGTGTTCAAGAACGCGGCAAACCCGAAGGGAGAGACTGTATTAACTGTTTTAAACGAACGTAGTCAAAATGCCAATCTTTTACTTCCAAAATATCGTCCTGTAAATGGTAACATGAGCTAATTAGTCAGGATTCCGAATTATTCCATAGAGCATAGCCCCAGTGCTCATATGTACAATAGACAGCCTTGTAATAAATCCAGACGACCTCCTAACTGGGTGCCATCACCTCAGACCAACCGAGAGAAGTGGCGTTGGGAAAGGTACGCCAGACGCGTTGCGTGCACGCTTACTAGGAGACGTTCAGTCTGATATAGCAGTGTCAAAATAAGAGTCCCGTCCTCCCCCCCGGGGCAGCGTCTACTAAAAAGCCTTCAAAGATAGAGTCCCTGATCATCGAAGGATGAACTTAGAAAGGCAACAGAAAGGTGCTAGAAAATGATGTGTGACACAGACAACAAAGCACAAACAGAGTAACATTGTTGAAATAATGAGCCCATATAGAAATATATGTACACAGCTTAATAATCCTATCAACTTTGGAGAATATAGTCAAATGTACAAGGTTAGCGATATAATACCCATCAACTTGGGAGAATGCAGTCAAATGTACAAGGTTAACAATATAATAACATGATGAATCGTTGTCTTAATTGCAAGGTTCATTATCTATATTGTAAGGAAAATTATATACATCTAGCCACAAGATACATCATTTCAAACTTAGATGAAGAATGCATAAGGTGAATCACATTATGACAGACTGAATATATATTCAAAGCCCACTGTTCATACATCAAATACATATAACATGACTATATCTCAACCATTGTTTAATGAGGCCATTTGTCTAGTGACCTCCTCGTATTCATTAAGCCCCCTGTTAACTGTGTCGAAAATATGCATCCATTTGCACTCACGGATGCTTAGGACGCCTGCAAAATTTCCTCCACGGGGGTTTCTGATAACTTTCTCAATAACCCACCATCTCAGGCTCTCAGGGGAGTGGTCAAATCTCACAAAGTGTTCCACAAGTGGAGCCCCCTGGGTTTTACAGCGTACCCGACTACAATGCTGCAGGATGCGTGTTTTAACTTTCTGCACCGTCTGACCTATGTACATAAAGCCACACGGGCAGAGGATAGCATAAATTACTCCCATTGAGTTGCAATTCATATGCTGTTGTAGCACATGGCTTCTCTCATTGTATGAACATTTTTTCAGTTCCACAGTCATTGTACAGGCCTTACAGAACCCACATTTATGATGGCCTACTATGGGTTCCATATTCCACAAGGTGGTCTGGGTCTCCATACTTTGTTTAGGGAGGAAGGATTGGACCACAGAGTCCCTTACACTTCTGCCCTTGCGAAATGCATGCATCGGGGAATCTGGCATATCAATCTCATCTGCCACAAGGTGCCAATGGGTATTGATAACCTTCTTTATGTCTGTACTGCGGGTGTTGAAGGTCATAACACATGTCATTCTTTCATTATTTTTGTCTTTTGCAGGTTTAGGTACAAGAAGGTGTTCTCTATGGTAGAACCATGCTCTTTTTTTGGCTTTCTTGAAAAGGCTCTTCAGGTATCCTCTCTCTAGTAGACGTTCGGTGAGGATGGCTGCCTCTGTAAAAAAGTCAATTTTTCGACTACAGTTCCTACGCAACCTCAGGAACTGTCCAAAGGGGAGATTGTCCCTGAGGTTGCGAGGATGGTGGCTGGAATATCTAAGTAGTGTGTTTTTCTCAATGGGCTTTCTGAAAAGGGTAGTATGTAATTTGCCCTCCTCCTCCCTGATGGTAATATCAAGGAAGTTGATCTCCCTATTGCTGTAGTCTAGCGAAAACTGAATTTGTCTGTTCCGGTTATTGAGCCACCCATGAAATGCTGTGAGTTGGTCAGTATTGCCATTCCATATCAACAGAACGTCGTCAATATAACGACGCCAAAGTCTAATGTTGGCATGGTACGGGTTACAATCATTGAAGATATGTTCATGTTCAAAAGCATCCATGTATATTATTGCTAAATCCGGGGCAAAACTAGCCCCCATGGCTACTCCACTGGTCTGCACGTAGTAATCTCCCTCAAAAAAGAAAAAGTTTTTTCGCATGGCAATTTCAAGGAGATCTATTATAAAACTAGTGGGGATTCTGTGTGGTCTAGGTCTTTCGTTTAAAACTCTATTTGCCACATCAAGAGCTGCTTCCTGAGAGATGTTAGTATATAGGGATGTTATATCCATTCAGTGGAGGTTGGTGACATTTGAAAGTGGAGAGGCGCAAAGCGCGTGGTGGAACGCACCGTGGCGAGCGAGCGTAGCGAGCGAGCCCGATCCGCATAAGTAGGCATTACAGGTGGTGAATCCTCATTCCCAGAGTACATCAGTGAGCCCTTTGATTAATCTTTCAAACTATACCCTGACCAGTGAAGAAGAAAAAATACTTGGTAAGGGTTTATCTTTTGTTCCCACAACTCTACCTAATACATTCAACCTCAGGATTGAACTTCATCAGTTCTTTCGGAAGGTTAGATTGAAGCATTACTTCAATAAAATTCCCTATCATCCCGTGTTTAGTAACACTGGGCTTCGACCTCCCTCCACTTTTACACCACCATCACAAATGATGCCTCACAAAATGTTGGCCTATGAACAGGTAGTGTTAAGGGATGTCAGTAAATTGCTGACAGAAAGAAAGTACACCAAGTATAACATAACTAAACAGGAACGACAGGCCCTGGAAACTTTGAAAACCAATTCAGGAATTGTAATTAAACCCGCCGATAAGGGGGGGGGGGGGCAATTGTAATCCAAAATAGGGAGGACTATAAGGCAGAGATTATCGCCAGTTAGCAGTTGAAGGAAATTACAAGAGACTTCCCATGGATACAACAAGAGAGATTGCAGCATCCATAAAGGGCATTACTGAGACAGCAGTACAGGAAGGGTATATCACCAAACATGAGTTTGAGTATCTCAACACCTCTCACCCGAGACTACCGACAATATACACATTACCGAAAGTGCATAAGCGGCTCAACAACCCCCCGGGTAGACCCATCATATCCAGGTGTGGCTCTGTACTTGAGCCGTTGTGCAAGTTCATTGATGTTTTTATTAAACCTATTGCTGAGGAAACTGCTACTTATTTAAGAGACACTATGCAGGCTATAAAACTAGTTGATGAGCAATGCTTTAATCAGGATGCGGATTTGTTTGTAACAATGGATATAACATCCCTGTATACTAACATCTCTCAGGAAGCAGCTCTTGATGTGGCGAATAGAGTTTTAAACGAAAGACCTAGACCACACAGAATTCCCACTAGTTTTATAATAGATCTCCTTGAAATTGCCATGCGAAAAAACTTTTTCTTTTTTGAGGGAGATTACTACGTGCAGACCAGTGGAGTAGCCATGGGGGCTAGTTTTGCCCCGGATTTAGTAATAATATACATGGATGCTTTTGAACATGAACATATCTTCAATGATTGTAACCCGTACCATGCCAACATTAGACTTTGGCGTCGTTATATTGACGACGTTCTGTTGATATGGAATGGCAATACTGACCAACTCACAGCATTTCATGGGTGGCTCAATAACCGGAACAGACAAATTCAGTTTTCGCTAGACTACAGCAATAGGGAGATCAACTTCCTTGATATTACCATCAGGGAGGAGGAGGGCAAATTACATACTACCCTTTTCAGAAAGCCCATTGAGAAAAACACACTACTTAGATATTCCAGCCACCATCCTCACAACCTCAGGGACAATCTCCCCTTTGGACAGTTCCTGAGGTTGCGTAGGAACTGTAGTAGAAAAATTGAATTTTTTACAGAGACAGCCATCCTCACCGAACGTCTACTAGAGAGAGGATACCCGAAGAGCCTTTTAAAGAAAGCCAAAAAAAGAGCATGGTTCTGCCATAGAGAACACCTTCTTGAACCTAAACCTGCAAAAGACAAAAATAATGAAAGAATGACATGTGTTACGACCTTCAACACCCGCAGCACAGACATAAAGAAGGTTATCAATAACCATTGGCACCTTGTGGCAGATGAGATTGATATGCCAGAACCCCCGATGCATGCATTTCGCAAGGGAAGAAGTGTAAGGGACTTTGTGGTCCAATCCTTCCTCCCTAAACAAAATATGGAGACCCAGACCACCTTGTGGAATATGGCACCCATAATAGGCCATCATAAATGTGGGTTCTGTAAGGCCTGTACAATGACTGTGGAATTGAAAACATTTTCATACAATGAGAGAAGCCATGTGCTACAACAGCATATGAATTGCAACTCAATGGGAGTAATTTATGCTATCCTCTGCCCGTGTGGCTATATGTACATAGGTCAGACGGTGCAGAAAGTTAAAACACGCATTCTGCAGCATTGTAGTCGGGTACGCTGTAAAACCCAGGGGGCTCCACTTGTGGAACACTTTGTGAGATTTGACCACACTCCTGAGAGCCTGAGATGGTGGGTTATTGAGAAAGTTACCAGAAACCCCCGTGGAGGAAATTTTGCAGGTGTCCTAAGCACCCGTGAGTGCAAATGGATGCATATTTTCGACACAGTTAACAGGGGGCTTAATGAATACGAGGAGGTCACTAGACAAATGGCCTCGTTAAACAATGGTTGAGATATAGTCATGTTATATGTATTTTCTGTATGAACAGTGGGCTTTGAATATATATTCAGTCTGTTATAATGTGATTCACCTTATGCATTCTCCATCTAAGTTTGAAATGATGTATCTTGTGGCTAGATGTATATACTTTTCCTTACAATATAGATAATGTACCCTGCAATTAAGACAACGATTCATCATGTTATTATATTGTTAACCATGTACATTTGAATGCATGTTCCCAAGTTGATGGGTATTATATCGCAAACATTGTACATTTGACTATATTCTCCAACGTTGATAGGATTAGTAAGCTATGTACATATATTTGTATATGGGCTCATTATTTCAACGATGTTACTCTGATTGTGCTTTGGTGTCTGTGTCACACATCATTTCCGAGCACCTTTCTGTTGCCTTTCTATGTTCAACCTTCGATGATCAGGGACTCTAGCTTTGAAGGCTTTTTAGTAGACGCTGCCCCGGGGGGGGACTCTTATTTTGACACTGCTATATCAGACTGAACGTCTCCTATTAAGCGTGCACGCAATGCGTCTGGCGTACCTTTCCCAACGCCACTCCTCTCGGTTGGTCTGAGGTGATGGCACCCAGTTAGGAGGTCGTCTGGATTTATTACAAGTAAGGAGGCTGTCTATTGTACATATGAGCACTGGGGCTATGCTCTATGGAATAATTCGGAATCCTGACTAATTAGCTCATGTTACCATTTACAGGACGATATTTTGGAAGTAAAAGATTGGCATTTTGACTACGCTCGTTTAAAACAGTTAATACAGTCTCTCCCTCCGGGTTTGCCGCGTTCTTGAACACCACCTTTTGATGAGTGTTTTCTTTTTAATGTTTTGTAATGTCTTGTGTCAATGCCGCTTTTGAGTCTGTTTGTGATACATGTATGGCATGACAATTATTTGTATGGATATATATTTTTTGTTTTTAGTGATTTGGATACAATCATTTGGATATTTTTCCGAGTAACCTCTCCATGCAAGGTTGATTTGCTAAATCAGATGTTTGAACTTTGGATTAATGGAGCACACCATTAACTGGTGAGTGCTTATATATTTTTTTCTTCTTGCAAATGCACTGGAATTGTATATGGTGCATTAAGATTTATCTTGAGTGTCCGTATTTGGTTGTAGACACTGAGCCTTGTGTCTTGTATATCTAGGTAGCTACCCCCATTCTGGGACGCTGTCTCTGCAGTCTAGGTAATGTACCCAACCCATTGATTGGGTTCTTTTTACTTTTGGATTATTAAGTTAGAGAACAATTGTTTGATTCACGATATGGTTTCTCCCAGGTTCGCCCCACCCCCTATGTCTGTCCTGATGAAGACCCGTAGCTGAGGCGTTGATCCTTCCCCAACAGCGCTAGGGTCGAAACGTCGTCGATCCCCACCCTTTCTGAGACTTGCACCCTTCTCTCTCCCCCCGCCATGTGAAATACTATAACGGAACCATATGAACAGTACACGAGGGGCAGTCTCAACACTAAGAGAATAGAACTTTACCTTTTGTTCTAAAACCATTTGAATTTCTTTTCTTTATTTTTCCTGTCTTTCTTGAGCACACCTTATTGCACTCTCTACTGCACTGGCAGAACTTCCCTATTCCTGTCGTTTATAAATATGTATATATTAATATGAAATAAAATGTGAATTTATTTTTTCATAAAAACTCAGTGTGGTAATAATTCTTTAGGGTACATATGTATAATTTTGCGCTGTGACTGCTTACACATTTGGCTTTCTGTTGTTTCTTCCATTTTCTAGGATTGAATCCTTTAAAGATTACCTATATGCAGAAATGAATATTGCATTAAAATGCACTAGATAAATTTCATCTACCCATGCCCATGTTGATTTATTCCTAATGCTTACGCGTTCATTTGGCATTTGACTTGTGGGCAAGAGTTTTGGGTATGTGCCATATGTGAAACTGTGTAAATTGATGATTGTTGGAACGTTGAAATTACTTTATGCAGAGTATTGTGAAATATTCTCAGAAGCCATTTCTTCTGCCTTCAATTTGCATCAGCAAGCTGAGGGCGCTGTAGGTGAAGACATTTTACAGGCTGGGCAGATAGTTGCAGGGGAGTGGTCATTGTGCAGTAGGACATCCCACCTTCTGCCTCCTCCTATGGCTATGTTCCATATAAAAGAAGAATGTTTGCGCTGCAAAGGCGTGTACTGTGCAGAGGGATCCTTCGAGCACAGACTGAAGCACCTGTAACTGCAGTAACCTCTTCAGACACCAGGTAAGGGACAAGCAATGTGTGGGAATCCAAACCAGCGCCCCTGCTGCAGGTTCTAACCCAGACCATTACCTAAGGCAGTGGACTAGCCCTGGCTAATTTAGCCTGGTAGCAAATCTACAAAAAAAGAATACTTTGATTATTTGCATGCTGAAGTTCACATGGATTTACTAATTTCACAAACTCCAAATAAATAAATGTGACAAAGAAAATAATTAATTTCTACCCGGGCTCTTTTCTCCTGTATCCAAAGATTTAGAGGTGTGGAAATATGCACTTGAATGCACGTGTTTTCTTATTTTTTCGCACCACCAAGACATTATTTTTCCATGTATAGATAACTCCACCAAACAAGAAGATTTTGACTATTGCACCTGTACTGGGGGTATTTTCAGTGTGCATTTATGTTGTTAAACTACACTTGGAGTAATCATGGATTGTGAGTGAGTGAATGTTAGAGTCAGTGACCGAACAAGTAAATAACTGGGCATGTATGTGGAATTTGCATAGAAGGGACGTAACCATACAACAAAAGAGAGATGTTCATGGTGTCATGCAAAGAGTGATTAATAGAGTATGCTGTTACTGCATCATGATGTAGTGTTCTTGGGTAGAGTTGGCTGCCCATGGACGTTGATCCCACCCTCACCAAGAATTGTTTTTGGCCTCACACATTACATCACTCATAGCATGGTCTAAGACATCATTGATAGCATTGCTGATTACCCCACTACCCCCTACTATCATCCAGCCCCTCCCCACAACCTACTATGCACACCAGTCAAAGAGATTTCTGAAAAGAGAGGCACATCCTTCTGAGAGAGCTGTCTCAAAGACAATCCAGTCCATCCCAATGCACTACTAAGCACACCCATCATTTGAAAAGGAAAGATCTCAAAGAGGAGGCTAGTCCATCCCCACACTCTACTACAAATATTCATCATCTGGGTGTCTACAAGGAGGGTCCAGTCTATCCCAACACCCTACTTCACACATGTGTCATCCAAGAGATGAGTCTGAGCAGAGATTGCAATCTCTCCCCAAAGCTTAGTACACACTTCTATCATGCAGAGTCATGTGCCAGAGTAGGGGGTCAGTCCCTGCGCACACCCTACTATTCACTCCTGTCATCCAAGAGTGAGTTGTCAGCATATGGAAAGTTGAATGAAGCAGGTCCTTTGGCTCTCCACAACAGGGTGTTGTATTAATGTATAAAAATTAAATATTACATTTCTTTAAAAAAAGTTGAAATTCACTGAAAAACCAAAGGTTAACGTAACATTATAGTTAGGTGAATATATCAGTGACACCATTAACGCTTTGACCTAAAACAACACCCAGGTACCTCACCATGCCCCATTTAAAAAATATAATAATCTTTGATGGGATCTGCAGATGCTGCTGAAAAAGTAAAAAAAAAAACAAAGTGTGTGCTTCGTTAACTATCCGGCCCCCAGTGGGCCAGGTCCCAGTGGTATTAGACAAATAAAGGAGGTGGCACAGGGGCTCTTCTACTGGGGTTTACTATGCCCCAGGGCCCACCATACACAGCAAGGCACACCTTTTGAGGGCAATTTTGTGACCATTTGTCAACCGGAACAAGGCAAAAACACAAAAAAAATCCAAAGCCATCCAATTATCCATAACCACCCTAACCTCTAAAAATTCCGTACCAGTCAAAAACCTATACCTACCCTCAACCCTTAAAATACAATTGCCACCCAAAAACACATACCTATGCTAAACCCTAGAAAACCTTTGCCACCCTAACACCAAAAACCTCCATTGCTGACCAAAAACCCAAGCACACCGTAAACCCTAGAAACAACTTTTCCATCCTAATGCCAAAAACTACCTTACCTCCGAAAAATAACCATCCGCCCTAAACCCGAAAAATGTCCTTGTCACCCAAAATCCATTCCCATCGAAACCATAAAAAAGTTTATTTGCCCTCAAAAATCCACACCCACCCTACAAAGTCCCTCACAAGATGCACTCATGAACCCATGCACCCAGGGATTAACCCACACAGACATCCATGCAGGGAGTCACACACCCCTTAACCCACCCCTTAACACACTCAGGCACCCATACCAGTACTCAGACATCCATACAGGTACTCCAACAACTAATAAATAATCCAAATAGACACTCATATACCTACTCTCCAACCCATGCAGCCACTTGCACACAAACTGCAGACTGATACACAGATTCACAGAGTAGTCACTCACCCATACACTCACTAAGACACGTTTAATCACCCACTTATAAGTCAGTCACACACCAACTAACTCATCCATACAGATGCTCATACACCCACTCATTCCTCGAATACGCCTTGGAGTATCTATTTATCTTTCTATCTATCTATCTATCTATCTATCTATCTATCTATCTATCTATCTATCTATCTATCTATCTATCTATCTATCTATCTATCTATCTATCTATCTATCTATCTATCTATCTATCTATCTATCTATCTATCTATCTATCGATCTATCTATCTATCTATCTATCTATCTATCTATCTATCTATCTATCTATCTATCTATCTATCTATCTATCTATCTACCTATCTATCTATCTATCTATCTATCTATATATATATTCACTGAAAAAACCATAGGTTATAGACCATATATAGTTAGGAATTAGCATTTAGAAAACCTTATTTTACTCACACAAAACCATTGAAATTCCATATATAGTTAGTTGCACTAACTATATATCGCGCACCCGCAATCCACTGCTGATGATGTCACATATTACATCATTCATGACATGGTCAGTGACATCACTGATGACATCACTGATGACATCTCAAATGACATCACTGATGACATCACTGATGACATCTAATTTGACATCTTTCTTGTGCTAATACGATAAACCTCTTCAGACTCTAATATAACCTTAGATACACTCAGTGTATACAGACACTCACACACTGTCACTCATCCATGGAGTTACTCACACACCTAGTCAGTCATGCAAAGAAACAATCTCACCTCCATTTCCTCAACTATACAGTTATACACACCTTACTTATTCAAACATATACTAACACATATTTACTCTCTTATACAATCCCTGATACAAGTTCACAATGATCCATACAGCCACTCACACATTCAGTGGCTCTCATGCACAGTTATTTATATATGCCAACTCTCACATGTACTGTGTTTTACATATGTACTTACTATGACAAGTAGCATTGAGATATCCATTCACTCATTAATACACTCATGCACACAGTCAACCGCCCATGTAGCTTTTTCCACATGCACTCTTGAACTCATACACCTAGTGAATCAACTGCTCACACATCTATGCACAGAGTCACACACCTCCCAGCCACCCCCACACAAACTCAATCTCCCATAGAAATACTTGGGCAACCAATTAATAACACATATAGCCTCTCGTATAGCTAATGATCAACACATGCAGCAGTTTACATCACAACAGACATAATGATGCACAAATTAAGACAGTTTAGTCACTAACCCATGCATTCAGTGAGACACATTTAATCACTCACTCATACAGTCAGTCACGCACCTACTAAATCCTTCATCCAGACACTTATACATCCACTCATTCTTCAATATCTAAGACATATTTTAACTTTACAGAAACATACAGTCACTGGATGTTGTCATCAGTGATGTCATTTGAGATGTCATCAGTGATGTCATCAGTGATGTCACTGACCATGTCATGAATGATGTAATATGTGACATCATCAGCAGTGGATTGCGGGTGCGCGATATATAGTTAGTGCAACTAACTATATATGGAATTTCAATGGTTTTGTGTGAGTAAAATAAGGTTTTCTAAATGCTAATTCCTAACTATATATGGTCTATAACCTATGGTTTTTTCAGTGAATTTTCAAGGTTTTGTAAATGCTAATTCCTAACTATATATGGTCTATAACCTATGGTTTTTTCTGTGAATTTCATTGGTTTTTTAACAGCTAATATCTGTAGCTGTAAAATGTATTCTTCTTTAAATCCAAAAATATATTTTATATGTTTATGAATAATTTTTTTTTTAAATATTTTTTTTTCTTCGTTCCCGCTTCGCGAATCGGGAAGCTTCCCGTTAGCTGACCTTGATGCCGCGAAATAGACCGCGAGCCGGTAAACGTTTCTTTACCGCAAGTGCCGCGTTAGAAAACAACATCGTGACGCCTCCCGTCCGCATGACGTTTCACGTTGTCGCGTGATACGTCATATGACGTGCTACGTTAGCGAACTGGTACGCGAAGCGAGTCGCAAAGCGCAGGTTTCTGGAAGCAAACCGGGAGGCCCTGCAAAGCGCTTAACGTAAACACAGCAAGTCATGTGACTTGGTAATAACACTTTTCATTGGTTCATTTCACTTTTGGTTTCCTAATGATGTAAGACTAGGTCATATAATCTAAAATGAACACTTTTGATTGGTTGAGAACTCTTGTTTTTCCCAAATGATGAAAATCCCTCCTTCTTTCCTCACTCTGACTTTCATCATTGTGAGAGAAAGACCCTTTGTGATCACTGAGCAATGGCTTCTTTAGTAGCTTCAGCTGGTGCTTCCCCACCACCTCCACCACATCCAAGGAAGAGTGGACCACCTGCTCAAGTTGTAATTCAACAAGAAGAAGAAGAAGAGGAACAGGAGGACGAGCACGAAGAGAGGCAGTTTTTGCCTGAGCAGCCCAAGACGTCTCACCGGAAAGAAAACTTCATTTGGCAATTTTTTAAAATTCCCAAAGGTCAGAAAAAAGTAAATGCATGATACGTAACTTGCCTTATATGTCAAGATAGACTGTCCAGAGGGACCGACAAAAAATACAGTTTCGGAAACTACACAATGCATCGCCATATGACTAGGTGGCATCCTAACAACTACAGTGCTGCACAGTTTCGGAACGACCTAGATAATCTCCCTATTATGGCCAGAAGATCTGTTGTACCGGAAGTAACGGGACCAGAGGGCAGGGAGATGGTGCCAAATATACAAATGAGATTTGGTGAAGTAAAACACACCTGCGTATTTTGCGATGGATTCATTTCCTACGGAGAAAGAAGCATCACTCTGATCAACAGAGCTATTGACTATCATATGCAAGTTTGTCCGAAACGCCCAAAATAATAAATACTTCTTTTTTTTGTTTTGTTGCTCCTGTTGAGCCCTTTACAATGAATCGTTTTCATTGCCCCCTCCAAGAAAAACCCAAAAAAATATAAAACTGTTCCGAAAAATTCAAAAACAGTAAAAAAATGTTCAGAAAAATAAAAAAAAAAGTTCTTTTCAGAACTACCTCCCCGTTATTAAAAAATTGGTACAATATTTGGAACTGTGCCAACCTCTATTTCTCTTAGTTCGCTTCCTAGTTCGCTCGCTGGTACGCGAACTGGAAGCGAACCAAAAACAGTAAGTATAAGGGAAGGAAACACACACTTATCTTAAAAGAAAGACAGCTATAGGGGAGTAAACTAGAGATACCATTACCCATAATCCACTGCTGATGATGTCACATATTACATCATTCATGACATGCTCAGTGACATCATCAGCAGAGGATTGCGGGTTTTTTGGCAACATGCCTTATCCACGGTTTAATAACGCTGCCTTTTGCTTTATATAAGTTTTCAAATTGTATGAAATATATACCAATAGGTCGTTATGAACCTTTAGGTAGTGCTTTTCTTCATGAGGTCTGGTCGCTTCCATACACATACAGATGTTTCAAAGATGATCAAGAAGTTTATCTGAATGGAGAGGAATGCACTGAGACGCCAGATCATTCACTAATGTGTAGGCACATACAGTTACACGATTCATGCAACAAACACCGACCAAATATGGCTTGCGTGTTGCAAGGCACGCCAGTTCCTGCTATCATCCCCACGTTCAAGTTGTTGGAAAATGGTAGTTATTTGATGCTCAATAACGAAGATTGTTCTGAGTTAATTAAAAGTATTCCTTTTATCGTAACAGTAAGTGAACGGGTTATTTGCTGCAGAAATGTTCTATTTCCTCCCACACATGAACATAGGGAGTTTTCAATCTGACCACAAATACCAACCTTGGGACACGTTTCAACGGCATGGCAAGAATAAGAGCTCTTTTGTCTCAGAGAGAGGTGGCCTTGAGTTCGGCCCGTGAAACTTTCGTACTTCACATAGCGAACACCCGTACACAGGTTTGCCTTTCAATTTCAGCAACATGTTTCCGACTATCTTTAACGCATCCTCCACAAAATCCCTGGCACACTTTTTTAAAGTTGTTACCAGTGGTCTCGTGACTTCATTTGAGAAAATCTTTGGAGTCATCCCTGCTCCCTTTCATTGTATTTTCTGCACTCTGGTTCGTGGATTGGCATTTTTACTTGCATTACCAGCGGACGCTCTTGTGCTTTTTTAAATTTTTAAATATGGATGTCCCTCCTATGCAACCTCCGACCCTGCAGCTGCTGACACTGTTCCGCAATCGCATGCTAGAATATTATGGCACAATGCCGTTGGCGATATAAAGCACGGCATATGGATTATCTTTTCGGTTCTCCTACTTCACCTGTGTCCAGCCTGTATTTCACTGCCTGACCTGTGATTTCGATTGGGCCATTGATTTGTGTCTCTGCGGACCGGTTTCTCCTGACGTCGACTTTAATCAGCTGATGACTCCTATCTTTACTCACGAGTTGATTTGTCCTGGCGAAAGGATTATGGCTGTGGCATTGATGCATGGACTACTTGGTCCCTGGAATTTACTGGCGGCAGCACAGTCTTTCTTGGAACAGAGCTTTCTTGAAAACCCACCGAGCTGTCCTCTGATGGTGATAGAGGATCCGGTGCTGGGAGAGCACGTATGTTCTTTTCCGCTTTTAAATTGGATGGCTGAACTGTTTTCGGATGAAGACGGTGACTTCCTATTGGAGGCTGTTGCAGCTTATTTTGCATACACAGTTATGTCATAGACCTTTTTCATGTTTGATATGCTGAGTACTAGCATTTCATTGACAATTCATTGACTTATTTGTCAAGTTTTTATTATTTACCTTGCCTATTGGCTTAAGACTCGATAAAGTACTTGGCTGTTTTATTTTTCTTTAGCATTGAATTTTCCTAGTTTTTAATGCTTTACCTTGCGGACCGTCCACATATAAACTTGCAATCTGCTCTCATGAGATGGCACTTCTATTATCTTATTCAGTTCGTTTCCGGATCATGAGGAGGTGTCATCTAGGTCCTGGATATCTTTACACCGTGTTAAGTTAGCATGGGCTCATTACCGGTTTAAACGCCATTTTTCCTTTTTTGCAACTTCTGCACACGACACTTAGTTGTTGCTTTAGCTTTCCACCTAGTAGTTCATCGTGGTTTACATGAGAATAATATGTTATTGGTCTACTATCTGCTTTACTTGTTAAACTATATCTGTACAGCGAGTGCTAAAGTTTCAAGAACAACACGATACAGAATTGTTATGAGGTCTGATCTCCACGACTTCATACTCATAACATAAGTGCAACTTCTGCCAATTCTGGGCATGAGGCGGTTTTATATTGCTTTGCCGAACACACATACACAACAGTTGATGCGGTTCACATGAAGAGAGAGCTGGTGTATGCTGATGTGATTCCTTCAAATCTAAGACACTAAAGTATGGGCACGCCCTAAACCAACACAAAGAGACCTTCTTAGCAAATAATATAATATGTGTATTAGGGAGGGTGAGATATAAGCAGCCGCGGGCCGTGGAGGGAGTTACGATGGGGCAGGGAGGCGGGGAGGGGGAGAAGCAGGGTGGAGCCCTCTCTACCTTGCCCCTCCCCCTCCCCGCCTCCCTGCCCCACCGTAACTCCCTCCACGGCCCGCGGCTGCTTATAAGTGTTGCTAACTCTTATTCATTTACAGCATGTTAACATACTGTCACCATTCGCTTTTTATGTACTAGTAACTATGCTGGTAATTTTGCTACTGATAATATGTGTACTTGTATTCTCCACCCTGCTTCTCCCCCTCCCCGCCTCCCTGCCTCACCGTAACTCCCTCCACGGCCCGCGGCTGCTTATAAGTGTTGCTAACTCTTATTCATTTACAGCATGTTAACATACTATCACCATTCACTTTTTATGTACTAGTAACTATGCTGGTAATTTTGCTACTGATAATATGTGTACTTTTATTATCTAAGGTACTACGCCTGAGAAGACGGCATTAGTAAATAAACATTTTAAATACACATCTGTTCTTCTTAACTCCATGTTCTGGTTTCTAAGAAATCTATAACGACCGACTGTTCATGAGTTCCACGTATCCTGAGGTACTATAAGTTCATATTCTGGATTGTCTAAACATTGAGAGTTTGTTATATCCAATGTGACACTGTACCTAGCTTGCTAAATAGTTTTTGATTACTAACGTGAGTTTTGGGACACCCTAATTCGCCGAGGTTCCAATCCTCTGTCCACAGTTCTGTCTGAGAACAGAAACCCTGCGACAGGGGCACCCCCGACCCTTGCTGGAGCTTCATCACACTTGCGATACAACTCCAGCAATGCATTCGCCGAGGTTCCAATCCTCTGTCCACAGTTCTGTGTGAGAACAGAAACCCTGCGACAGGGGCACCCCCGACCCTTGCTGGAGCTTCATCACACTTGCGATACAACTCCAGCAATGCGCCACCTTTACGGCACAGATACATCACGCATCTGTGCTGTTTTTGCCCCATGATGCGCCGCATTGTAAATGCAGCACACCATAGGTGACGGAACAGCGGCACAGAATGACTAACACATCCCTGGTGATGCGCCAGTCATCATAAATGTATCCCTATGCTTCTTATCTTGTTAGAGATGAACCGCCATATGTATCATCAAAGTTATTTGCATTTCCTAAATAGCGAACTTTAAGGAATAAATAGCGATTCTTTACCATTCCTAGTTTGCGATGAGCTATTTGCTAATTAGCCGAATGTAGCCCAATGAAGCCCAATGTAGCCCAATGTAGCCCAAAGATGGCCGCCAGACACACAAAAAAACAAATGTAGCCCAAATATCAGCCAGATGTAGCCCAACTATAGCCCAGTGACAGAATGACCAATCAGCTTCGCAAACCTCCGTTACGCGAAGCGGAGCGCTGTTACAGATATATATCTTTTTTTGAACGTTAATTTCTCAAAATCCACTGGAGCACATATATTAAGACCTAGCAAAGGCACATCGGGCTACCAGTCCCTAATATTTTGCCAAGTTTCGTGCAAATCCATTCAGCCGTTCAATTATTATTTTTATTATTTTTTTTTGCCCCGCGGGGCCCTTTTAAAACCTCCACATCAAACCTAGGGGGTCAGCGAGGATCTACTATGCCCCCTTATAGTTATTTCCCCCTTTGTTTTGACCTCCTCTTGTCTCTCGATCCTACCGAGAGACAAGATGGCGGCCGCTACGGACTGTTTGGAATGTTGACAGACGCCGGAGAACCAATCAGCTTCGCTTCACAAAGCTCCGTTGCGCGAAAAGTCCGCGAACCAGAGCGCTGCCTGGTCCGCGCTTACAGATATATATCTTTTTTTAAACGTTAATTTCTCAAAATCCACTGGAGCACATATATTGAGACCTACAAAAGGCACATCGGGCTACCAGTCCCTACAATTTTGCCAAGTTTCGTGCAAATCCATTCAGCCGTTCGGGCTAAAAGTGAGGCCAACCGCCCTATGGAAAACTCAATGTTAAAAACACGTTTTGGGACCCCCCTTTTTTCTCGGCCCCCACTGGACGAACCCCCCCCAAATTTTCAAGGGCTGCTCAGAAACAAAATGTGCCATTTTCCTGAAAATTTCAGCCAATTCCGTCCACAAACGCCAAAGTTATTAGACATAGAATTTTCAAAAAACCCATAGAGAAAAAATCCTAACTATATATACCTACTGGCGAACGCCAGTAGGTAATATATATATATATATATATATATATATATATATATATATATATATATATATATATATATTCACTGAAAAAACAATAGGTTTCAGCCACGTTATAGTTAGGAATTAGCATTTAAAAAACCTTAGAAATTCACTGAAAAAAACGTAGGTTTCACACATGTTATAGTTAGCTGGTCATTTCACTCATACAAAACCATTTAAATTCCCCCGTTACAGTTAGTTCAGCTAACTATAACTCGCGCTCCCGCAATCCACTGCTGATGACGTCACATATTACATTACTCACTTTTTTCAGAGAATTTGTAAGGTTTTTTAAATGCTAATTCCTAACTGTAAAGTGGCTGAAACCTATGTTTTTTTCAGTGAATTTCTAAGGTTTTTTAAGTGCTAATTCTTAAGTATAACGTGCCTGAAGCCTATGGTTTTTTCAGTGAATTTCAAAGGTTTTGTAAATTATAATTTATAAATGTATTAATTATTATGTCTTTCTTTTTATACTAATGTCTTATATTTTTAATATAAATATTTATATTTATTTTACTTTTTAGATTATATTTCATATTCTTATTATAAAATAATAACAAAATTAAATTGCAAAATATTTTTGGGATTAATTATTGCTTGATTTTGGTTGCAAGCATAACACAGCTCCAGCAATGCTCTTGGGGCCCTACGTTCACAATGCTGTATCAATCATTACACCTGCTTCAAGCACGTGCAAGGTTTTGACGCAGCATAAGCTCAAAAGTGACTGAATGAAATGTCATACATTTCACTCAGTCACTTTTAGGAAGCGTTGCTGCACCCCCTCCTGCACAGGAAAGCCTCCTTCTGGCGCAGGGCTTTACAATGTAATGCAGCTTCCAGACGCGTCACATTGTTAATTGCACACACCATGGCACATCTTTTGCACCACTGCTGTGTCACAAAAGTGACGCAACGGTTGTGTAAAAGAGGCACAAGGGGATTATAAATCCACCCCTAACACATACAAATTCACCCAGGCCCAGGCCAAATTCAGCCCCCGGATGGCTACAAGATCACCCGGAGGGACCGCGTCAACCAAACCGGAGGAGGCATCGCCATCGTTCACAGAGACACCATCCGTATCACGACCCACTCCGACGACACCCTCACCGCCGTCGAGCACCTCCACTTTCAGATACACACCGACCCCAAAACCACCCTCAGAGGCACTCTCATCTACAGACCCCCGGGACCACGCACACAATTCAGCGAAGCCATCGCAGACTTCATCAGCCCGCACGCCCTAACCTCCCCAGACTATATCCTCCTAGGGGACCTCAACTTCCACCTGGAGAACAACAATGACAGCAACACCACCGCCCTGCTGGACAACCTCGCCAACCTCGCCAACCTCGGACTCAAGCAACTGGTGATCACCCCCACCCACTACGCCACCCACACGCTTGACCCCATCGTCTCCTCCAGCCAGCATATCTCCTTCAGCCACTCCACCGGACTACACTGGACAGACCACAGCTGCGTCCACTTCAACTACAGGAGAACCACGACACACCATCACCCGCAACAGGCTCCCCACAGAAGCTAGAGCAAGATCACCACCGACCAGCTCACCACCTCCCTCAGCCAGAACCCTCCCACCAACACGACGGACCACAACGAAGCAGCCCACAACCTCACACAGTGGCTCACCAACTGCGCAGATGACCTCGCACCACTGAAGAACCCTCCCAGCCGACCCAGCAGCAAGAAAACCTCGTGGTTCACCGACGACCTCAAAAGCTCCAAGAAAACCTGCCGCTCCCTCGAGAAAGCCTGGCGCCACAACCAGACAACAGAAAACATGACAGCCATCAAGAACGCCACCCGCAAACACCACCAGCTGATCTGCACCACCAAAAGGACAACATTCAAGGAACAACTGGACAACAACACCCACTACAGCAAGGAACTCTTCAGCATCGTCAAAGAGCTCACCAACCCCTGCGCCTGCAATAATGACATCACACCCTCGCAAGACCTCTGCGACTCACTCGCCTCGTTCTTTCACCGCAAGATCGGCAACATACACAACAGCTTTGGCGCACTGACCACACACCCAACCACCAAACCAGCACCCTCCACCACCACCCTCTGCACCTGGACCCCAGCATCTACTCCGGCTCCCCTACCGAACCCTGTCCACACCACATCTTCAACAAAGCCGACTCCATCATCGCACCCCAACTCCGGGACATCATTAACAGCTCCTTCGCATCTGCCACCATCCCGGAGAGCTGGAAACATTCCGAGCTCAACGCCCTCCTGAAGAAACCCACCGCGGACCCCACCGACCTCAAGAACTTCCACCCCATCTCACTCCTCCCTTTTCCTGCCAAAGTCATCGAGAAGACCATCAACAAACAACTCTCCGCCTACCTCGAGACAAACGGATCCCTCGACCCCTCGCAGTCCGGTTTCCAAGCAAACCACAGCACCGAGACCGCCCTCATCGCAGCTACCGACGACATCAGGTCCCTGCTCGACAACGGGGAAACAGCTGCCCTCATCCTCTTGGACCTCTCAGCAGCCTTCGACATTGTATGCCACTGCACCCTGATACAGCGCCTCAGCAACACCAGAATCCAAGGAACGGCCTTGGAATGGATAACCTCATTCCTCGCCGGAAGAACCCAGAGAGTCCGCCTCCCCCATACCGATCAGCGGCCACCGAAGTCATCTGCGGCATTCCGCAAGGATCCTCGCTCAGCCCCACCCTCTTCAACATGTACAGCCATCGCATGCCAACACAACCTAAACATCATCTCCTATGCCGACGACACCCAGCTGATCCTCTACCTCACCAACGACCCCGCCACCACCAGAGCCAGCCTCCAGGAAGGAATGAAAGACGTTGCGGAATGGATGAAGCTCAGCCGTCTGAAACTGAACTCAGACAAGACGGAAGTCCTCATCCTGGGACCATCTCCCTCTGCCTGGGACAACTCCTGATGGCCCCCTGCCTTGGGCACCACCCCCAAGCCAATGGACCATGCACGCAACCTGGGCTTCATCCTGGACTCCTCCCTCACGATGACCAAGCAAGTCAAACCGTCTCATCTTCCTGTTTCAACACCCTGCGCATGCTCCGAAAGATCTTCCGGTGGATCCCCATTAAAACCAGGAAGACGGTCATCCAGGCCCTCGTCACCCGCGGACTGGACTACGGGAACACCCTCTACGCTGGAACCACAGCCAAACTCCAGAAAAGACTCCAGCGCATACGGAACGCTTCTGCACGACTCATCCTGGACATCCCACGCAACAGCCACATCTCCGCCCATCTGAAAGACCTGCACTGGCTCCCCTTAACCAAGAGGATCACGTTCAGACTCCTCACCCACGCACACAAAGCTCTCCACGACATGGGCCCAAATACCTCAACAGCCGCCTCACATTCTACACACCCACCCGCCAGCCCTGTTCCGCCAGCCTCACCCTCGCCACCGTCCCATGCGTTCGCAAAGCAACCGCCGGAGGAAGATCCTGCTCCTACCTAGCGGCCAAGACATGGAACTCCCTCCCCACCCACCTATGGCTGACCAGGACCATCTCTCCTTTAGGAAACAACTCAAGACCTGGCTGTACGAGCAATAGCGGCTCCCCCCTCCTCCCAGCACTTTGAGACCCTAGCGGGTGAGTAGTGCGTTTAACAAATATGTTTGATATGATATGATATAGGCAGTTTCACCAGCAGTGCAAATTGAAGCATAGACTTGTAACATATTTATGTACATATGTTACATTCAAGTGCTTCGGAGGTACTATGGTATACTATAAGTAAACACCGTATAAATTTATTCTGTAGCACTTCCTTATAGTTCTTCACTTTCACAGGTTCTATACACAAGTAATGTATTCATGATCGCCCTGACTTCGTCAGACACGGTCGCTCCCACGCTCCCTGGCTCCAGTGGTATCGTTACTCCCTCCATTAACCTCTGACCATCTGTGTGCTTGTAATTGAATTGCGCATTTGCATTAGCGCTTGTAACTGTGCATTTATTATAGCGCTTGTGATTTCCTCTTCAGTCTGCTTACTCTGTGCCACTGATAACGCTACAGCGTTTCAGGTATTTAGCAACATAGTATCGTTTTTGCCATACAATCAGCGCGACGGAACGGAGCTGCGCTCTACCTATTAACATAGAAACTACCTGTGTTTAAAAGCGCTTGTGAACTTTCTCAGTGCCCCAGCCTCACTCGACTTTTTACCTCCTCCATCTTGTTTGTTGTTGTCTCCCTGAGCCCTTCCTCCTCGCAACGCTCCCGCCTCCCTGCTGCCCCTCCCACCCACTGACCCTTACTGTAGACCCCGTAGAAAGGACATCTGTGATCGCCCTGACTTCGTCAGACACGGTCGCTCCCACGCTCCCTGGCTCCAGTGGTATCGTTACTCCCTCCATTAACCTCTGACCATCTGTGTGCTTGTAATTGAATTGCGCATTTGCATTAGCGCTTGTAACTGTGCATTTATTATAGCGCTTGTGATTTCCTCTTCAGTCTGCTTACTCTGTGCCACTGATAACGCTACAGCGATCAGGTATTTAGCAACATAGTATCGTTTTTGCCATACAATCAGCGCGACGGAACGGAGCTGCGCTCTACCTATTAACATAGAAACTACCTGTGTTTAAAAGCGCTTGTGAACTTTCTCAGTGCCCCAGCCTCACTCGACTTTTTACCTCCTCCATCTTGTTTGTTGTTGTCTCCCTGAGCCCTTCCTCCTCGCAACGCTCCCGACTCCCTGCTGCCCCTCCCACCCACTGACCCTTACTGTAGACCCCGTAGAAAGGACATCTGTGATCGCCCTGACTTCGTCAGACACGGTCGCTCCCACGCTCCCTGGCTCCAGTGGTATCGTTACTCCCTCCATTAATCTCTGACCATCTGTGTGCTTGTAATTGAATTGCGCATTTGCATTAGCGCTTGTAACTGTGCATTTATTATAGCGCTTGTGATTTCCTCTTCAGTCTGCTTACTCTGTGCCACTGATAACGCTACAGCGTTTCAGGTATTTAGCAACATAGTATCGTTTTTGCCATACAATCAGCGCGACGGAACGGAGCTGCGCTCTACCTATTAACATAGAAACTACCTGTGTTTAAAAGCGCTTGTGAACTTTCTCAGTGCCCCAGCCTCACTCGACTTTTTACCTCCTCCATCTTGTTTGTTGTTGTCTCCCTGAGCCCTTCCTCCTCGCAACGCTCCCGCCTCCCTGCTGCCCCTCCCACCCACTGACCCTTACTGTAGACCCCGTAGAAAGGACATCTGTGATCGCCCTGACTTCGTCAGACACGGTCGCTCCCACGCTCCCTGGCTCCAGTGGTATCGTTACTCCCTCCATTAACCTCTGACCATCTGTGTGCTTGTAATTGAATTGCGCATTTGCATTAGCGCTTGTAACTGTGCATTTATTATAGCGCTTGTGATTTCCTCTTCAGTCTGCTTACTCTGTGCCACTGATAACGCTACAGCGTTTCAGGTATTTAGCAACATAGTATCGTTTTTGCCATACAATCAGCGCGACGGAACGGAGCTGCGCTCTACCTATTAACATAGAAACTACCTGTGTTTAAAAGCGCTTGTGAACTTTCTCAGTGCCCCAGCCTCACTCGACTTTTTACCTCCTCCATCTTGTTTGTTGTTGTCTCCCTGAGCCCTTCCTCCTCGCAACGCTCCCGCCTCCCTGCTGCCCCTCCCACGCCCCTCCCCCCTTTCAAGGAGCTTAAATGACAGATGTGCCCACGCGCAGCGTCCACGCGCTACGTTCGCGCCGAAGGTGCGCCAAAGGTAAGCCCGTCTACGCCCGTCCGCGCCTCGACCGCGCCCAGTGCCAGACCCCTTGCCCCTCGCGCTCCCCAGCCCTCCCGCATTACCTACGATGCCGCCACCCTCCTAGCCCTTAACCCCGGTCGCGCCCCCAAATGCGTCCAAGCCGCTCCTGGACACACTCATGGACCTTTCTCTTGCCACTCCTGCAAATTCATCGGCACCAACAACATCCCCGCTACGACCACACCACTGATTCCCGACCCCAATCACCTACAATGCATCCTTCTCAACACCCGATCGGTCCACAGACACGCCATTGACCTATGGAATCTACTAAACACCATCTCTCCAGACGTCGCCTTCCTAACAGAAACTTGGATGAACGATTCCTCCGCCCCAGACATCACCATTGCCATCCCTGAAGATTATAAGATCACACGCAAGGACCGTACCGGCCACACAGGAGGAGGAATCGCTATCGTCCATAAAAAATCAATCCGCATCTCTACCAGCTCTGACGTCAACCTCGCCAACTCTGAACACCTTCACTTCCAGATCCACATCGACCCCAAGACCACACTCAGAGGCACCCTCCTCTACAGACCACCAGGACCCCGCGCAAAATTCAGTGAAGACATCACGGACTTCATCACTCCACACGCGCTCCCCTCCAAAGATTACATCCTTCTGGGAGACCTCAACTTTCACCTTGAAAAGAACAACGACCGCAACACCACCACCCTCTTGGACAACCTAGCCAACCTTGGACTTAAACAACTGGTCACCTCCCCCACCCACATCGCGGGTCACACACTCGACCCCATCTTCACCTCCAGCAATCATGTCTCCTTCAGCCATACTACGGATCTCCTCTGGACTGACCACAGCTGCGTTCACTTCACCTACAACAAGCCGAAACCCATCAACCACCTCCAACCAACTCTACAAAGAAACTGGAATAAAATCACCATCGACCAGATCTCCTCATCGCTCCTTCTAAACACCCCAGCCCACTCCTCTAACCCAGACCAAGCCGCCGCCAACTTCACCCTATGGTTATCCAACACCGCAGACACCTTAGCACCAATGAAAAAACGTCAAAGCAAACCTGGCAGCAAGAAGGCCTCATGGTTCAACGATGATCTTAAGAATTCCAAGAAACTCTGCCGCTCCCTTGAAAAGGCCTGGAAAAAAGACCCAACCACCAGCACCAAGGACGCCTTCAAAAACGCCACCCGCATACACCACCAACTAATCCGAAAGGCCAAGAAAACAGCATTCAAGGATCGACTAGACAACAACGCCCACAACAGCAAGGAACTTTTCAACATCGTCAAGGAATTTACTAATCCCTCGGCCAACTCCAACGACATCACCCCCTCTCAAGCCCTCTGTGACTCCCTAGCCTCATTCTTCCACAACAAAATTGCAGACATCCACAACAGCTTCGACAACCTACCCGGAGACCAACCCACCCAACCATATGATGAACATTCTCCCCCCTTGAACACCCTTAACAACTGGAACCCAATCTCCACTGAGGACACCATCCGCCTGATGAACTCCATCCACTCAGGATCCCCCACTGACCCATGTCCTCACCACATCTTCAACAAAGCAGACTCCGTCATAGCACCGCACCTCCGAGACGTCATCAACTGCTCCTTCAACTCCGCTACCTTCCCAGAAAGCTGGAAACACGCTGAACTCACTGCCCTTCTGAAAAAACCCACAGCGGACCCCACCGAACTCAAAAATTACCGCCCCATATCACTCCTTCCTTTCCCGGCCAAAATCATCGAGAAAGCTGTCAACAACCAGCTTGCCGCTTTCCTCTAAGCCAACAAATCCCTCGACTCCTCACAATCTGGCTTCCGAGCAAAACACAGCACTGAGACCGCCCTCATCGCAGCAACAGACGACATTCGAACTCTCCTGGACAATGGAGACACAGTCGCCCTCATCCTCCTCGACCTCTCCGCAGCATTCGACACAGTCTGCCACAGCACCCTTTTACAACGCCTCAGAAACATCGGAATACAAGGAAAAGCACTTGAATGGATCACCTCGTTCCTCACCGGAAGAACCCAGAGAGTCCGCCTTCCACCATTCAAGTCCGAGGCCTCTGAAGTCATCTGTGGCGTACCACAAGGATCCTCACTCAGTCCCACCCTCTTCAACGTATACATGAGCCCCCTCGCGGCCATCGCACGCCAACACAACCTCAACATCATCTCTTACGCGGATGACACTCAACTGATCCTCTCTCTCACCAATGACCCCAACACCGCCAAAACTAACCTACACGAAGGAATGAAAGAAGTTGCCGAATGGATGAAACACAGCCGTCTGAAACTGAACTCAGATAAAACTGAAGTCCTCATCTTAGGTACATCCCCCTCTGCATGGGACGACTCTTGGTGGCCGGAAGCCCTTGGAAAAGCACCCATCCCGACAGACCACGCACGGAACCTAGGCATTATCCTGGACTCTTCACTTTCAATGAACAGACAAGTCAGCGCCGTATCCTCATCCTGCTTCAACATTCTTCGCATGCTCAAAAAAACATTTCGCTGGATCCCCACCGAAACCAGAAAAACAGTCACCCATGCTCTGGTCACGAGCCGACTGGACTACGGAAACACCCTTTACGCAGGCACTACCGCTAAACTCCAGAAAAAACTCCAACGAATCCAAAACGCCTCAGCCAGGATCATATTAGACATCCCGCGTAACAAACACATCTCTGGCCACCTGAAAGACCTCCACTGGCTACCCGTCAATAAGAGGATCACTTTCCGACTACTAACCCATGCACACAAATCACTCTACGACATCGGACCAGAATGCCTCAACTCACGACTGTCTTTCTACACCCCCTCCCGCCAACTACGTTCTTCCAACCAAGCCCTCGCCACTGTACCTCGCATCAACAAGACAACCATGGGAGGCAGTTCCTTCTAATACCTGGCTGCTAAAACATGGAACTCACTCCCCACGTACCTTCGCCTTACCCAGAACCACCTAGCATTTAGAAAGCAACTTAAAACTTGGATATTTGACAAGTAATCCTCTTCCCCTCCCTAAGCGCCTTGAGACCCTCTGGGTATGTAGTGCGCTATATAAATTCTTTGACTTGACTTGACTTGACATTCATTTAAGAACTACACATTCTTTCTTTGACCTGTGAAGGTAGTTCTAAAAAGAACAGTTTTTTTGTCATTTTAGTTTTGTATTTATTTGTTATGTTCTCAAAAAATGCCAAGCGGAACAAAAGAATGAAAAAACCCCAACTAATATCGAGGACACCAATGGTTCTGCATCCTGCGTTTAATCAGGTCCATAGATGGTTCCCCATAACACAAACGTTTTTCGCAATAAATGGATACAATTTTAACTTTAGCAAAGTCAGGATCAATTTGTGAGTGTGGACTGCTTGCTGAAAATGCTGCTGCACCAGTTGATGTGCTTGCTGTAGCACCAGGTGGGTTTTCGTGCAACCTCCGCCTTGCAGCTCGAGCAAAGTTGTGGGGTGCAAGCTCTTCACGTGTCGGACCATATTTGGTGTCCCAAAGGAGTCTTTTTTACATGGATCACCCCTTGAAAGAGTTGTTTGGCAAATGTTACAGGATACTTTTCCAGCATTACCCTTTTTTGCCCTTCTGGAAAAGTAAAAACTTCCAAATTAGAGCTTCTTTCCTCATCTTTGGAGGTTCTTCAGGAATGAAACCTCCCTCTGAAGAACTGCTGGAAGATGAGTCCATTGCTCTTATTATGGTGATCTTCCTTCTATTTGAGAAGATTCTCAGAAGAAATGCTTCTTCTTAGAAAGTCAAAGTCGAATGATTATAATGAGACGAAACTTTCAACAGTTGCAAAGAAAAAGTTATGAACCAATCAAATCTCTCCTTTTAAAGTCACATGGCTTTGCGTACGCTAATGATGCGCTAACGCAGTTCTTTCGATACCAGTACGCATGATGTTCTACCGTGATTTGTGTAATTGTTTTTAAAAGTAATATATGATTGTTAAAACTGTAAAAAAAAATGTCATAGTTATCTCAAATAATATCTTCCCTTAGTATGTACATTAAATACATAAATATATGTTTTTAACCCTGTGGAAACATTGGCTTCTTTCGCATTCCGAACGCCGTACATGACATCACACGGAAGCTTTCATTGCGACGCGTAACGTCAAACCATATTGGTACTGTATGCGTGGGTACACGCTGAGTATGATTAGCAGTACAAAGTATATTGTGATCACCGTCTCAGTGACAAATCAGAGCTCAGGGCGCGCTAAGAAGAATGATTAGAAGTGGTCACTCATTGAAGATCCGATTCTGGGCATGCCTCTGCGCACATGATAACACCGCCCCATCTCTCTCTGTTGTTAATTGTTGGTGCACACACTAACACTTGCGCGGTGTACGCCCGCCCACACTCCCCACATGCCACAACTTAGCATACTTGCTGTCACTAAGCCTGGAAACGAATACATTAGCCAATGGGATGTCCCCCAAGGCCATCAATCTTATAGACCGCGAAAACGTTACCACTGATGGCCCTGTGCTTGGTTTGCTAAGCCCCCGCGGTTCCCATATAATGGGGGCACTGACGTGAGCACCCTCTCTTTTGCCTGCCTGTGCTGCGGTGACAGGCAGATTGTCATCATCGATTTTACTGCAAACTCATTGCTCGAGCGGAGGAAGACTCCTGACACTTGATGTGGTTTCACTGCTGCTTCCGCCCAGCCACAATACCAGAGGCGCGGCGGCGCCCGCACCCAAAACACCCCCGACCCAGCGAAACCACAGCCTTTGAAGACACGACAAAAGACGACAGAAGCAAAGGTAAGAGAAGCCGTCACAACATCAGTCTCCGCTGTAAATTTTATATGCATTATGCAATTTTTATCTCCATCAGATGGATCTCCTACCCCTCAATGGTTTTAAATTGTATGCACATAGTATGCAAATTTCTTTCTGTGTCACAAGGTCCTATACACCTCTAATTTTATAAATTCTCTCTGCATAATTTTGGGTTTCATATTTTTGAACTGTCACCTGCTTTAGCCTGTATTCTTATACATTGCAGGCGGGCAACTAGAGCCAAATTTGGGGGGGGGGGGGGCTGGAAAATATTTTGGGAGGGGCTAATTCTTCTAACCACGGACAGAGTGGCTGTAAGAAGGGGTGAACACACAACAAAAGCCTCATTTGCAGTAAATGGTCTTTTAAAGACCTGTTAAGTACTTGTGTGCGACTGCAATTTGATCATCGCCCGCCTGCGAAGCTGTCTCCCCTGGGCTGACACACACGACGGGGGGGCTGAAGCCCTGTGAACCCAATGGGTATTACGCGACTGATGCATTGTGCGTTCATAATACTATAATTTTTTTTAATCCGTCACGTGGCCCTCCCAGCTCTGTTTTGCTTTATTTTTCTGGGATATATGCTTTCTGGTTCATCGTATTTGCTCCATCCTAGTTCTCCCATTACTTTCAATAAATATTACTGCGTCACATGACACTCCCAAGCCTGTATTCTTTTAAATTATTCCTACATGGTTGTAATAGTTATTGCTGCGTCATATGGCCCTCCCAGACCTCTATGTCAATTAATGTTTAGGAGTAGAATCGAGTAACGTTTAGAACACTAAGACAAATGTAAGATGTTTTAAAAAGTTTTTCAACTGAAGTTTTTTTATTTTGAATACATATTCCATTCACATTCACATTTTCAAATACTTTTAAGTCTAAAGGAATGTAATTGGAATGTAATGTAAACCTATTCATGATTGCATTTTAACTCTACAGGTACCTTTTAAGAAAATGGACATTCTTCTTAGTCCGACAAATACTTGCTGTCATTGGATACTTCTGGTAAGTGCAAGTTTTTCAACATTATTAGTCAGTTTTGAAAGTTATTGTTCAAAAATATAACTGCTTGTAATAGTTTAAACTGTCTACATTTTTTTATCAAATAATTTAAAGGCTAATCTTTTTAAATAATTTTGTAATGTATCTAAAGTAGACATCTGTACCGTGAAATGTAAACTCTCCATACTAAAAATCATATTTCTATAATATTTTCTATAGATTTCCAAACCTTTAACAAAGATAATCGTTCATGATTCCCGGAGTAACAAAATTAAAACCTATCAAGAGTTTTTATTATATTGAAGGTAACTTTTCCCTATAAAAAATGTTCCCTATCTCTTTATTATTTATTATATTGCACAAATATAAAATTGCCAATATAATTTCTCTTTATGAAATTAAAAAAAGCAAAATATTTCACATAACCATTCGTATCTCTCTAAAAGGTTTTCCTACCGGAATTGAACCGTCCCAACTATGACCAATGACAGTTAGTCATCTTAGGGCCATATGTATCAAGCAAATTCGCATTCGCCAAGGCCGAAATTCGCTGAATTTCGGCCTTTGCGAATGCGAATTTGCTAAATGGTATGTATGAAGCAAAGGGCCATATGTATCAAGCAAATTCGAATTCGCAAAGGCCGAAATTAGCAGATTTTCGGCATTTGCGAATACCAATTTGATAAATGGTATGTATAAAGCAAAACCTTGTGCAAAACAAGGAATCGCAAAATTTGCGATTCCTTATTTTGCAATTGCATTTAAGGAATCACAAATTTTGCGATTCCTAAAATGCAATGTAAGAAGCAAAAAAAATGGTCAAAATGTCCTTAAGGAATCGCAAATTACCACCAACTTCTAGTTGGTGGCAAATTGAGAATTCCTTGAAAAAAGCACTTTTTTGAATTTTTCAAAGTGCCATGTGACACACATACATGCCCTTAGGGCATGTATGTGCGCCACACGTGTACCCATGCATATTTCAGGGGTGCAACAGGGTGTCCTTTGGACACCCCTGCACCCTTGAAATTATTCTCAATTTGCGATTAGCAAATTGCGAATCGCAAATTGAGAATAACCTCCCATTCATTCCTATGGGCCTCCTGGCCCATAGAAATGAATGAGAAAGTATTTCTTAATTACAATTCGCAATTTGCTAATCGCAATTAGGGAATTTTAAGAAAACGCAAAAAAATGCGATTTTGTACATACATACCTATTTGCGAATCTCAAATGGCGATTTCTTAAAACTCGCTATTTGAGAATCGTAAATCAGGTTGATGATACATTTGGCCCAAAATCTGGCGCAAACCAAGGAATCGCAAAATTTGTGATTCCTTATTTTGCAATTGCATTTAAGGAATCGCAAATATTGCGATTCCTTAAATGCAATGTATGAAGCCAAAAAAAAAATGCAATTTGTCCTGAAGGAATCTCAAATAGCGATTTCTTAAAAATCTCTATTTCAGAATCGCAAATCAGCTTGATGATACATATGGCCCTTAATAGCTTACCCCCAGATGCATCAAGCATACATTTTACAATTCCTTATTAGCGAAAAAATAAGGATTAGCTAATAAGGAATAGCAAAATGCCATGCATGAAGAACTCGCTTAAAAAACTTAGCGATTTCTTAAAATTCCTTAATTGCGACTCGCAAATTGCGACTCACAATTAAGGAATACCTCCCCATACATTCCTATGGGCCTAGAGGCAATTAATGGGAAAACATTCTCAATTTGCGATTAGAAATTAGCGAATCGCAAATTGAAAATGCAATTTCAAGGGTGCAGGGGTGACCAAAGGTGCACACCTGAAAACTACACATGGGTACATCTTGCACACACACATGCCCTTAGGGTATGTGTGTGTGTAAAAGTGGAACTTTGAAAAATGCACTTTAGTGCATTTTTCAATGTTTTTGCAAATTACCATGAAGTTCAACTTCATGGTAATTTGCTACTCCTATTAGTGAAATCTCTTTTTTTTTTAGTTTGATACATTGCATTTAAGGAATCTCAATTTGGGATTCCTTAAATGCAATCACAATTTAAGGAATCTCAATCTAGAGATTCCTTAATTGCGATTTTTGCATTTGGGATGATGCATCCCAAATGCAAACATACCAGTCGCAAAGGGGTAGATTCTGAGAATCTGCCCGTTTTGCGACCATTTTTTTTCTTGATGCAACTTTTTAAAAATACTTGTAAACGCTAAAGAGGGTTTTCAAGGATAACATTTAGGAATGTCTACCAAACGAATCTATAGTGCCCGTTGGATGGATATTGCTATTTGCATATCATTTTGTCTCACCACTACTATGGTCCTAACATGGTTGCTCGGAAACCTATGATTGGTTTTCAACCCCAATCCTAATACAAACAATTACTATTCTTTTGAATAGTTGTGACAGCCCCATTGCTTTAATTTTAAAACACTTGCAACATGTAGAATAATTTGCAAACTAACTTTTCAATGGTTAGCATTGCTATTATGATGCACTAATATACATATTTTTTACATTTACAGTCTGTTGAAAAGTATTGTGGTGTCTGCAACTAAAAAGCTTTAGCAACTTATACAGAAAACGTTATGGTAAGAATCTTTTCTGAGTTGCGTCCACTATGTTGGAAAGCTGACTATGCACCATCAGGGATGTGAAATTCCTATAGCCCGACGCACACGACATATTGTTTGGGGTCAAGGGCAACACGTTTTCAGGTGAATTGTGTCCTTGGCACAAGTAGGCCCAACTCCCAGCAGCACAAACCCTATGGCTGCCAGTTAGCAGTACCGCATAATGGGTCAGAGAATGGCACTGTCTGCAGTTAACGGAATATGTTTGCCGATATGATAATGCTGTTCAAACCTGTATTTATGGTTCATTAATTGAATGCCTTTATTACTCGGGCGCGCACTTGTAACCTCTGAGTGCACAACTGTCAGTGGCTCCAGTATACAAAAGCGTGCAGCTCTGAAGCACGCCTGACCCACGTATGCTTATCAGAAACTCTTGCACCTCTCAATGTTCAGCATCATATCTGTATTGGGGCAAGTGCCATCAAGATTTCGCATTTATTTTGTCCTTGGAACAAGTAGTCCCAGGCCCTCCAACACAAATCTTTCAGCTGCCAATTTACAGTAAAACGTTTTGTAGCAGGAATGTGAAGTGTCTGCTGCCGAGGTAATATTTGTATCCATATGTTAATGACCTTCAAACTTGTACAACATTGATGTAAAGTCATTATTATTAGTTAGAGTGACTGTTCTAAATAAATGTTGTAAGCTCAGACTGCACCACTGACACTTTTTGTAGTACAAAAAGTGTACACAGATTTCCAAAGTTTAGCACTATGATGCTATGTATACTGCTCCCAGAATGCTATGCGATTTGATGCAAATATCTGCAGAAGCTTAAAAGCAAGTTTGATAATACTTTGCTTTCAAAATAAAATGTTCACACAAAAGAGAATTACTATTTAAAAAAAACAAGGGAACCCACTAGGTAAGCAAGGACCTGTGGTATCAATCAAAATGAACAACAGTGGTCCTTGGCAAAAAGAGATAAACAGTGGAATAATTATAGGCTACAATCTGCACTATAATGAACATGAAGTCCAGTCGGACTTCGAATTTTATTTGATACTAAAATAATTAAGGATACCCAAACAACAGTAAAGCAGTGGGACATAGTCCTGTATCCACAAGGCAAAATGTTTTTGTTACCTTACTCTTCACGCACCTCGCAGTTGCGGCTCTGAATTCAATATCCCTACCACGGGTTTCTCATCCCGGGGAATTACAACTCACCCCAAGGCTGCGTTCCTGCCCTAACATCCCTACCGCAAATCGCTTATTCTGGGTGTCTACAATTCACTACGAGGCTTTTAAATACAGGCAACGCATTGAATGTCCTGATGATGATCCATAATTGTAGTTGGATCGAAACGCCGTCGACAGTTTATGTAGTCTAAACACCAGTTCACAACTTTGTGCCTAAATCATGTTTTTTCTACATATGTGAAGCAAACTGATCATAATTTTTTGCTCTTTCAACTTTCAATTGCCTGAAAACTCATACAGCCTGATTCATGTACATGCCGTTTTGCGTGTCCCTAATAGCGAATCATAGCGATTCGCTATTGAGGACACGCAAAACGGCATTCATGTAGGAATTGCTACTTAAATAGCGATTCCTACATGTTCTTTATTTGCGAGTAGCAATTTGCTACTCGCAAATACTCCCCATTCATTCCTATGGGCCAAGAGGCCCATAGGAATGAATGGGGATTTGCGAGTAGCAATTTGCTACTCGCAACTAAGATAGCGATTTTAAGGGTGCCAGGGGTGTCCAAAGGACGCCCTGTAGCACCCCTAAAATGCACTTTTGGACAGGTGTTGCGCACACACATGTCCAAAGGACATGTGTGTGTGCTACATGCAACTTTGAAAAATGCTTTTAAAAGCATTTTTCTGAGTTTTTGCTATTTACCGACAGGTCTGACCTGTCGGTAAATAGCGGCCCCAAAAGTTCAAAATCGCTATTTCTTGATGTTTCATGAATAGCATTTGAGGAATCTCTATTAGAGATTCCTCAAATGCTATTCCTCGCATATTTGCGACTTCTTAAATAGCGATTTTTGCATTTGGTATCATGAATACCAAATGCAAAAATCGCACTCGCAAAGGGCCAGATTCTCAGAATCTGGCTCTTTGCGAGTGCAATTTACCTACATGAATCAGGCTGTTAGTCATTTGTACTGTAAATTGTTTGTCTAGCCTTGTGGATACAGGACTGTGTCCCACTGCTTTACTGTTGTTTGGTTGTCCTTAATTATTTTAGTATTCCTTTGCTGCATTATCAATTCTTCTTCTTATAATACAAATTCAAAGTACATGCCCTTTATTGAGCCTTCTTGGTAACTACTACCAATGAATGGCAGTGGGTAATTTGCACACTTGCATCCTTTCTTATTTTTTCACCTTATACATCTTCCACTCAATCAACACATCATCTACACGTACACACACACCTACTTTCTACCTTTGTTGGCTATGGTTAACAACTATTCTTCTATTTCATATCCATATTCAAAATGCAGGCACTTTATCAAACCTGTTTGTTGTAGCTACTAACCCGGCCGATAGCCGGGTTAGTAGCTACAACAAAAAGGTTTGATAAAGGGCACACTTGCCGCCTTTCTTATCAATTATTCTTCTTGTAATACAAATTCAAAGTGCAGGCCCTTTATTGAGCCTTCTTGATAACTACTTCCCGTGAATATCAGTGGGTAATTTCCACACTTGCATCCTTTCTTCCATTGCACAGTCTGTGTAATGAGCTGGGAATCCAATGATCTACTTCTCTGATAAGACAGTGGTTACTTTGCACGTCTGCACCCTTTCTTACTTTTTACCTTATTCATCTTCCATTCAATGAACACATCATCCACACATACACACACTTACTTGCTGCCTTTCTTGGCTGAAGTTATCAATTACTCTTCAATTTCATATTCTGATTCAAAGTCCAGGCCCTTTATCAAGCCTTTTTGCTGTAGCTACTATCTCGCGTAAAGGCAGTAGGTAATTTCCACACTTGCATTCTTTCTTACGTTTTACATTATTCATCTTCCAACCAATTAACACACCATCTAAACATACACACACCTACTTGCTGCCTTTCTTGGCTGTGGTTATTAACTATCGTTCTATATCATATCCGTATTCAAAGTGCAAGCCCTTTATCGAGCCTTTTTGTTGTAACAACTACCCCGGCCAACAGCACAGAGAACTTTACAGACTTGCTGCCTTTCTTAGCTGGGGTTATCAATTTTTCTTTAATTTCAAATTCTGATTCAAAGTCAAGGCCCTTTATCGAGCCTTTTTGTTGTAGCTACACCCCCGGTCGAAACCAGTACAAAATTTACACAATGGCTGCCTTTCTTAGCTGCGGTTATCAATTCTTCTTGTAATACAAATTCAAAGTGCAGACCCTTTATTAAGCTTTCTTGGTAACTACTACCGATGAATGACAGTGCATAATTTGCACACTTACGTCCTTTCTTGCGCCCTTTCTACCACACAGTATATGTAATTTAAACAGTTGCTTCCCTCCTTAGATGTTCTGACAGTTTCTCAGGGTCCCGCTACGGAATTCGACTCACAGTCTATAATGGCCTGAAAAACAAAACACCCATTTCTTTTACAAGGCAGTGCATAGTTTCAACATCTGCTGCCTTTCTTAATTTTCACCTTTTTCATCTTCCACTCAATCAACACATCATCCACAAATATACACACCTACTTGCTGCCGTTTTTGATTGGAGTTATTAATTATTCCTGAATTTCATATTTTGATTCAAAGTCAATGCCCTTTATAGAGCCTTTTTATTAAGCTACTACCTCAGCCAAACACAACACAACTGCGATAGTTTCTCAAATCAAAACACTATGCACTTTATAATGTTCTCTGATTTTCATACTGAAATTAGGAAGAAAACTTTAATTCCGCTTTTGAGGGGCATGGGCTTTCTTCAGGTTAGACCAGCACTAATGTACCTTCAATTGTTAGACAATACCTGGAACATTTTTAACATTGCTCGTTTTCTTATTGCTGCTGTTCGCCTTAGGAAACAAAGATTCCCACTGATGATTGAACTGTGTATTCCTCCTGCATTTTTAAATACCATGAATTTTTTTTAAATGATATATCTTTCTAGTTTTAAATAATTTATATATGTCTGTGTACTAATGATCTACAGTTTTATATCGCCTATATGTATTGAATTGTCTCGTGTTTTGTATTTGTACTATTATGATTTTTATTAATCGAATAAAGTGGTTTGAAGACTGAAGAATATAACCTCTCATAACTGAATAAAGCTTCTAAAATAAATTAATCATGTATTTCATATTTCTGATTATCAATTTCAAAACTCATATCATCATACTCGATGTCATCTAATGCTTCCACAAAATCAGCATCTAAAGTTTAGTCTAGGAAATCACAGCTGATATCTACAGCATTTATATTTTCCTCTTCATTCTCCCTACTTAAAAAAATTATGTTTAGCTCTATGACACTGTTACTAATTTCGAAACCGCCTTCCAAATTGTTTTATTGATTTTCCATACTGAATTTCTTATGTTGTAGGTCCTTGTACAAAAACATAAACCCTTAATTTTATATTCACTGTAATATCAGCATATGTGGTGATTCATATGAAATATCTTAATAATGTATCTTACAATTAAAGCAACAATATTTTCTACATGAGTGTATATTATTTTCAAAATATTCTTAAATTAAAAACAATAAATACAGTGTCACTCTGCATTGTGTCAAGTGCTTTATTTTTTTATTTATACTACCTACTGTTTTGCAAACTTAAAACAATGACGACAGCACTGCCTTAGTTTGACTCACCCCATTACATTCTTAATTAGGGTGGAGGGAGGCAAAGGAAAGGAGTAAACTACATGTCTACAGATGTACTCCTATATTTAGAACACAGGATGAAGCACTGAATGACTAAATAAAGTTAGACACAAAAGAACATACACAAAAAAGGCTGCATAAAAAAAACACAAAGGAAAGCAACACAAATAGGTCACCGAATCTTGAACACAAACTGGTAAGTCACCAAAAGAACAAAAAAGCTAAGAACACTGCAACGGACGCTACGCTGTGGAACTCATTGTGAAGAAAGGTAGAAACATACTGTAAATAAAGCAGAATTCAAATAAAGAAAAAGTAAAAAAGATACATGGATGACAAAGTCACTGGAGTAATACTCTGTTCCCCAACACAAAAAAAGTTTTTGCATAAGTTATATGTACGAATGTTTAAGGAGCTGCAAAGGGACCCAATCCCCCGGGACTGAAAAAATAACATTGGGGACCGTGGGGAGCCGATTAACTTGCTCTCTCTTTCAAATAGTAAACCAGTTTGCTCCCGCCCTACCATAGCAAACAGCAGTGTCCCGGGGATAGGCACCCCAAGACACTGCAAGAGCTGGCCCTGGGAAATGATGGTCCCCAGGGCCATCAAGGGTTCCAGTAAGGAGGCAGCGTGACCCCCTCCCAACATTAAAAAGTCCTGAGAAGTGTAAGTCCCCGGAGCTGGAAAATCCGTGCCATCACGGACCCCCCTATTTTAAATATTACTGCCCCAGGAAGGTGGCGGTCCCCGAAGAATATAGGAGAGCCGTGAGCCCCCCGCATACTTCAAAATAAACGATGGCTGTGAATACTTCCTGGTTTGGAGTGCTGACAGACAGTCGACAACCAATCAGCATGCAGCTCGTGCTCGTAATTGTATGGATTTCCATACGCGTACGCCGCGATTTTTCTTTAAAAAAAATATATATATATACATCGTGGATATATATAGCCTAAACCTAAGCCTAAACGACCCCCTAAGTCACCGGGTGTGTTTGCACACATGTGAACTCTGACCACACCCCCTCCCTTCACCACTGTGCAAACGAGCCCTGTAGCCTGTTTTAAGTTGGGGGATTAACTTCCCTTGAATACTGAGGGTCCCTGGGGTGCAACTTGCCCTCCAGCAACCTAAACTAAGCGCCACAGAGCTCTATTGCAGAGAGGTGTAAAAAGGGGCATGGCCTCAGAACACCTCTCTGCAACGCAGCCCTCTGGAGCATACTGGGGGTTCATGGTGGGCTAGTTGGCCCCAGGGGATCCCCAGTATTTAAGGGAAATTTGTTCCCCCTCTGCAAACACTCCTGGGGGTGCATTTGCAGAGTCCTGAAAGGAGGGGGCGTGGCCTCAGGCGCGATGCCGGTATTTTTTTTATTTTTTTTAAGAGGGGTGCTGCATAGCCCCCCTTCTTTTTCTCATTTTTGGGCCCTGGGGACCCCATCCCCCAGGGCCTGCCCCCTATATATATTTTATTTTTTATTAAAAAATTGGCAAGGGTGCTACGTTGCACCCCTCCCGAGGCCTTAATCAGCCCCAGGGACCCCATCCCCCAGGGCATGAGCTTTTTTTATATATGTTTTTGGGAGGGGGCTCCCTTGAGCCCCTCGCTATCGCCCCGGGGACCCCATCCCCCGGGGCCGGCATTTTTTTTTTTTTAATAACCCCAGTGACCCCCACTCTGTTGGGGACTGTGAGGGGATCCCCTATCCCCCCACGGTCCCGCCGGCTCCCCGCCTCCTGCGGGAGCCGGCACTGCTTCTCCACACGGGTAGCAGCTAACATGCTGCTCCCCGTGTGGAAAAGCAGTCTGCTTTGCTATTTACAAGAGAGAGCAGTTTGCTATGGCAGGGTGCGAGCCGTGAGGCTCCTGCCCTGCCATAGCAAACTACAGTGTCCCGGGGTGGGCACCCCGCGACACTGCAGGAGCCAGCCCTGGGTGGTGGTGGACCACATGGCCCTCCAGGGCTCCAGGAGGTGCCCCCCTCTCATGTTTTTCAAAGCCCCAGGGGGTGGTGGTCCACGGGACTGGGGGAACCATCACGGATTCCCGAATTTACATATTTAGTGCCCCAGGGAGTTGGCGGTCCCCAAACACAGGGTATAATATTTTTAAAAAAGCCCTTGGGGTGGCGGTTCCTGGGGCTGCGGGGGGCCTGAGAGCCCCCTGCAACAAATTTAAAAGAAGCCCCAGGGGTGGCCATCCCTGGGGCTGGAGGGGCCTGAGAGCCCCCCGCACATAATTTTAAAAAATCCCAGAGGGTGGTGGTCTCTTTGGGCCCCCCTTTACATAAATATATTGTCCCCTGGATTTGGCACCCCAGGGGCTTTGGGGGTCGATGTGGGACCCCCTGAACAGGCCTAGGTGTTTCTACCCTGAACCCTTTTCGTGTTTTGCGTGTTTATTATTTAAGTATCTTGTGCCAAGGTACTACCGATTTAAAAAGCAACAGTATCTCAATCGGTATTACTATAGTAACAGAAACAATTGTATGTACAACATTACAAATGATCTGGAGAAAATCAGAGAGACTCAAATTTTTGATATTCACGTTTAAACAGTCAAGAAACAGTTTTAGGATGTCAGCACTAGAAGCATATAATGCATTTAGAAACCCAAAGGGGATTGTGCGCTACATGATAGTGAGTCAAACGGTGACGGCGCAAGTGACATATAGGTGAAAAAAAGTGAAGGACGCAAGGGAGACAAAAATAGAAAATACAATATGAACAAAGTTACTGGTTCCTCATTAGTGAATAGGTATTTACAATTAGTTTAGGAACCAGAGGGAGTAATGCTCCATTAGTCGCGCTGTATTGCGGGTCGACGGCGTTTTGATCCTATTGATTTAGGGTCTTCATCAGGACCAGGTTGCCGAATGAAGAAGGTGCTGAAAGGCAATGGATGGACAGGTAAGGGTTAGGGAGGGGTGGCGTGGAAGAAGCGCGAGGGCTGTGAGCTCTGATGGCACTGGGGGCAAATAGAAGGGGGAGGGGGAAGGAAAGGAAAATGGGGGGAAGTTCCAGGGGGGCACATGGAGGAGGCATAGTATAGTGGGTGATCGGGAACTGAAGAAGAGGAGGGGAGACCAGTGAGTGGGGGTAGTTTGGGAAGAGCAAGCGCCAAGGAGGGGGTAGTTCAGTAAGATGGAGGAATAAAGATTTAGGTCATGACGGTTGGGTAAATGGGGAACTACTGAATGGAGTTACCCATTTAAGCAAAAGGTACAAGTCTGAACTGAGGACTACCTCTTTGCCAAATTTGGTGTAATTCCGTTCAGCAGTTCGGGCTATAGCCGCGATGCACGGTTCCTATGGAACTGATGTAATTTGAGATGTCATGAGTGATGTCACTGACCATGTCATGAGTGATGTAATATGTGACGTCATCAGCAGTGCATTGTGGGCGCACAAGTTATAGTTAGCTGAACTAACTATAACGGGGGAATTTCAATGGTTTTGTATGAGTGAAATGTCTAGCTAACAATAACATGTGGGAAACCTATGGTTTTTTCAGTGAATTTGCAAGGTTTTTTAAATGCTAATTCTTAACTATACAGTGCCTAAAACGTATGTTTTTATCAGTGAATTTCATAGGTTTTGTTAATGGCAATTTTTAAATGTATCAATTGTTATATTTATTTATTTTATACCAAGTTCCTCAATTTTTTTATAATAATTATTTTTAGTTATTTTATTTTTTAAATTGCATTACATTTTTTTGTAAAATAATACAAAAAATCAAAAATGATTTTTTTCTACACTATATTAAAATTAATTGCAATATATATTTTTTGCATTTTTTTGTGGTAAACGTAGGGTACGCGTACCGTCCTCGCACATTCTTGCGCCACTGTAATTATACTGTACGCGTACCTGCGCATACGTCAAGGATACGTTTTGACGTTACGCGTCGCATCGGCGATTCCGCGTGACGTCATGTTCGTTTGTACGGCGTACACTACGCGTACCCCACGAAAATGAATGAAAGAATACATTAGTAGTTTATGGTAAATCTGATAGTGCAGAACTATAAGGAAGTGGTACAGCATAAATCTATAAGGTGTTTACTGTAGTACTTCCGAAGCATATGAATGTAACATATGTACATAAATATGTTACAAGTCTATGCTTCCCTTTGCACTGCTGGTGAAACTGCCTGGGTGAATTTGTAAGTGTTAGTGTTTTAATGCAGTGAATGGATTACTACATACTGATGAATGGGTCACTATAACAGTGCGACAGCAGTGACAGAGTGCTTGGTGAAAGTGTAAGGATACAGACTGGGGAATTCAAGGTGTGAAACACAAGTAAGCAGGTGGATACAAGACTGCATACATAGTGCATAGAGGTTTGAATCAGTGCATGTCCTAAGGCCTACTGTCCTGCATCAGTACTTGGGTACTGACTGAATGATTACAGTTCTGAAAGGACAGTTCCTGACTGAATTTATAACTGCTTCAGATCTGGCGAAGTGAATGGATTAGTACATACTGCTGAATTAGTGACTACAACAGTGGAACAGGTATGACAGAGTGTTTATTGAAAGTGCAAGGATACAGACTGGGGAATTGAAGGTGTGAAAGATAAGTGAGCAGATGGATACAAGACTGCATGGATAGTGCATAGGAGTTTGAAGCAGTCCATGTCCTAAGGCCTACTTCGCTGCATGACTACTTGGGTATTAACTGAATGATTAGACTACTGTAAGGAGAGTGTCTAAGTGAATATATAAGTGCTTGAGTTTTAGTGCAGTAAATGGATTAGTATATACTGCTGAATGGGTCACTACAATAGAGCAACAGTAGTGACAGAGTATTTGGTGGAACTGTAAGGATGCAAATTGGGGAATTAAAGATGTGAAACACAAGTGTGCAGGTGGATACAACACTGCTTGTATAGTGTATAGGGGTTTGATGCAGTCCATGCCCTATGGCCTACTTTGCTGTGTGAGTACTTGGGTACTGACTGAATGATTACAGTTCTGCAAGGAGAGTGCCTGACTGAATGTATACGTGTTTCAGTTTTAGTGCAGTGAATGGATAAGCATATACTGCTGAATGACTCACTACAATAGTGAAAAAGCAGTGAGAGAGTATTTGGTGGAAGTGTAAGGATACAGACTGGGGAACTGAAGGTATAAAAGACAAGTTTGCTGGTGCATAGAAGACTGCATGCATAGAGTATAGGGGTTTGAAGCAGTCCATGCCCTAAGGCCTACTTTGCTGCATGAGTACTTTGGTACTGACTAAATGATTTCAACTCTAAAAGGAGAGTGCCAGGCTGAATTTATAAGTGTTTCAGTTTTAGCGCAGTGATTGGATAAGCACATACTGCTGAATGGGTCACTACAATATTGCAACAGAAGTGACAGAGTGTTTGATTGAAGTGTAAGGATACAGAATGGGGAATGGAAGGTATAAAAGACAAGTGTTCAGGTAGATACAAGACTGCATGCATAGTGCATGGGGATTTGAAGCAGTCCATGCCCTAAGGCCTAATTTGCGGCATGAGTACTTGGATACCGACTGAATGATTACAGTTCTGCAAAGAGTGCCTGACTGAATGTATAAGTGCTTCAGTTTTAGCGCAGTGAATGGATAAGCACATACTGCTGAATGGGTCAACAAAATAGTGCAACATCAGTGACAGAGTTTTTGGTGGTAGATACAGACTGGGGAATTGAAGGTATAAAAGACAAGTATGCAGGTACATACAAGACTGCATGCATAGTGCATAGGAATTTGAAGCAGTCCATGCCCTAAGGCCTACTTTGCTGCATGAGTACTTGGGTACTGACTGAATGTTTACAGTTCTGAGAGGAGAGTGCCTGACTGAATTTATAGGTGCTTGAGTTTTAGCACTGTGTATTGGTTAGTACATACTGCTGAATGGGTCACTATAACAGTGCGACAGCAGTGACAGAGTGCTTGGTAGAAGTGTAAGGATACAGACTGTTGAATTGAAGGTATAAAAGACAAGTGTGCAGGTAGATACAAGACTGCATGCATACTGTATAAGGGTTTGAAGCAGTCCATGTCCTAAGGCCTACTTTCTGCATAAGTACTGGCTACTGACTGAATCAATAGAATACTGTAAAGAGAGTGTCTGAGTGAATCTATAAGTGCTTGAGTTTTAGTACAGTGAATGAATTAGTGCATAGTGCTCAATGCTTTATTATTATTAAACAATACAATTATTCTTCAGACATCTCATTTTTTAACACATCTTCTAAAAGGAGTTCATCTGGTACTTCTACAATATCACACTGCCATTTCAGAGTTTATAGCTTCCAGTAACTCTACATCATCCAGTGCTTCCAAAAAATCAGCATCATTGCTTTCATTTTCAAAATCACAGGTGATATTTGCAGTACTGATGTCCTCTAAGTCAGTCTCGGTGCCTGTTATAGGTAGATTGTGTACTTCAATTAAACTGTTGCTCATTTTCAATGTGTCTTCTGTAATATTCTCCTCTTTATCAATAACAAATCTGTTATGTTCTAGGTCCTTGCACAAAAACATAAACACTTCACTTTAACAGTTTTTTAGTACATAATACAAAAGTAGCTTTATCAACTATTTTGGCCCCCCAAAAAATATTATATAAATACCATTGTCTAATAACATTCCAACAGTAGAGTTTTAGTACTTCATAAGGTTATATAAATATAATTGCTTATAAAGATATCCTGTTCCTAAGTTTTCGTAAAATTCGAAACCAGTCACTGCTTATTACTATGGAAAATGACTCTGGCTCTTATACTAAAATGCATTACTAAAAAATGTGGAATATGTCTATTCACCTTACCCCTTCCAAACTAGTAAATCTGTTTTAGTAAAATGCAAGGGATACTGTTGCTTGTCTAGAATAACACTGTGAATCTGTGCGTATTTAGTTACCATTCTCACACTAGTTTTTGAATACTTCATGTGTTTTCACACACATCAATTCTTAGAGACCTATCCATTACTCACCTTTTAACATAATTAGAAATTAGTCATTCCGTATATAAGTCGAAAATACTCACAGCAACAGTTATAGAACGCCCCTTCAACACAAAGTATTTTGTATGATGAGGACATATTTACATAGAGAGGAAAAGCTACACACAGTAACTTATCCTGTCCTTCTAAACATGAAAGACTGTTTGAAAACCACTCAGTGACTTATTTTATGTTGAGCTAGTTGGTCTCTTTTAATCCTGAAAGTCCCTGGTCTCTACTAGCAATGCATGTCTTTCTATTCAATACCAGACCTAAAAGGAGGTCTCAAAATCCGAAAGAAACGCGAAGTATTCTGGATTTTCTATTAGATACCCACAAAAATGGGTTGAATAGTGATACTCCCTTGGAGAACGCTATTATCTGACTATGCAGCCTTAGTTTTGTAGTATACTAGTATTGTTGGGCTAACTGCTTTAGATCTGACTAATAAGCCATGTGTTCACATCAAAGCACTTCTCTTTGATTTTTTTGAAGTGTCTAAATCTGTTTTTACATTCGACTTCTGTGAATTTTTGATATAATTGGATCGAACATAGAGTCATAATAAGAGATACATATTTTTCTAAACCCCTCTTCTGTTTATTATCAGTCTTTTTTCTGTGTTTATTATTTAGAAACACAGACAATATTCTGTGTTGCAAATAAAAATATCCTTACAACATAGAAGGTCCGTCTTTAAGTTTCTATTCTAATTTAACTGAATAATCCCTTTTTAACCGCTATATATGCACCGTAGTACTGATTGGAATCGACAAGTACGTCATCGGTCCAACTCATAGTTAATCTATGGACATAGAGAGCAGACTATAAAACCGATAATACGACCCGGATCTGGCTAGTGTACCACTTCCGTACTTGCCATCAGACACTGGAGTTTTAGTCGACCGGAGCTACGTTTAGAACACAGACCGCAAATCAGGTAATATGAGAGAGATGCCCTTTGAATTTTAGCTGCGTCACGCTGATTTCATTTCTAGAGTATATGCCTTTCAGCGCTAGTATCTGAGGTTTGGTTTCTATTTTTGTCGTTAATATAGAAGCATCCGTGGTCTGGGTCGTGACTAAATAATCCATCGAATCTGGCCGTTGACATCTCAGGACTATCAACTGCAACGCCTATATGTATGACGGTATTTTTTAAATCCTGAAAATACAATTCATAGCTCCTATATACGTGCATACTAATAATTTTAAGGTAATAATTTAGTAACCCTAGCGTAAATGTTGAGCATTTCATCATGTTATTATGTTAATCTAGTTTACTTCGACACTTATTTGATGCTCACGTTAAAAGATAATATATTAGAAAGATTGCATTGGTTGTTAGTTTTAATGTATACTCATTATCCATTTTACCGTAAATCCTTAAAACTATTCGGCCATACATCTAACTATGTGTTTCACGATGTATGTTTTTGAGAATCTAGATCTCTCCCCTCGATCAACTCAATTTAACTTGTTTGCCCCATACAATAACTCCATCCTTTAAGTTATGGTGTTTCCACAATTGCTTAACCTTTTACCCAACATGAGCCTTAAAATAATCGTACTACTTAAATGTAAAAACGAGGATTTTCATTTTTTAATTTAAGAATTAGTCATCTATTGTCGACTATCCTTTTATTTAATTGCTTCACTGGGTAATAGTTGATGTCATTATTCCTTTTAGAATTTTTGCACCTTTTAATTATCATCCCCTTGAACTACCGAGTTAATTGACGAAGTATCTGAAGACATCACATGCAAATACTATTGCTATACAATAGTCCTCCAAGTAAGTCCTATATATAACATGAGAATATGTGTAGGTGTATAGATTCTGTGACGATCTCCACACTATTTTGTGTATTTTAATCTATTTGATTTTGGACATTCTAGAACCATACGTATGTATACCTGATCCCTCTGAGATAATCCCAGATAACTCAGCAGAGCCATCCATGCCTTGCTGTATACTACTGTTTTAAGTAAGTCGACTCTGATATTTTGTCTCCATACTTTGTCACCTTTAATTACCATTCATACACCTTTCTCACGAATAATCATAACAGCTAATCTCGAATCAGACCGTGTTAATTTGAAAATAATCGAGGGCTTGTATTCTGTTCCCCCTCTCCTTTTTCCCCCTCTCCTCCCCTCCCTCCTTCTTTATAAACTCTGATACCCACCGTATATAGGTATGACACCAAACGTATAAGTTAATTCCTTTTCCATAAGTTAATTCTTTTTTAAGAATAGATCTTTTTATCACGTTGGTTTAACGCATCCGTTTTCCTCCCTGTTTTGGCGAAGCAATAAGTTACTCAACTTAGACAGGTATATATATGCATTTGCGCCATGTCACCAAAAAGTTGATGGAGTTGCTCTCAAAAGCAGAATTATGGGGCATATTACCAACGTTAAGCGATATTTATCGCTAACGATGCTTAGCAACGAATTTTTTAACGCTAAGCATCGTCAGAAATTATCGCAGATAAACCTTGCTATTATCAAGGTTTATCGCAAATGCGATAAAAAACGGCCGCAATGCATGAATATCGCTGAAAAGTCAGCGATATTCATGCATTACCGAGCTAATGCTCTTAGCCATGTTATCCACCTCCCATTGGATAACATGGCTAAGAACTGCTCAGGGCAGGTGTTTGTTTTTGGAGATATTCGCGCTTAGCGCGAATATCTCCAAAAGTTGGTAATAGGAGATAGCGATGTTAGCGACTGTTTCCAGTCGCTAACATCTTGGCACGCCCACTTTGCATGTCATTAGTGATAAATATCACTGACATGCAAAGTCGGGCCCAAGATGGTCGCTATCTTCTACTAGCTGTCGCTAACTGGTGTTAGCGACAGCTAGGTAATAGGGAGATCATTTTATCTCCGCTTTCTTGGCTTTTAAAGCCAAAAAAGCGGAGATAAACCCCTTGATAATATGCCCCTATGTTCTCAAGAGTACTATGATTTAATGTATGGAATACATGAACTGTTTGTTATATGAATTATTTTTATATAAATGTCTTGTTTTATATTATGTCTATTTTCATTACAGGTGTGGTAATTTCCTGAAGAAGGCGTTTGATACGCCGAAACGCGCGTCAATAATTATTGATAATTACTACTGTGATAATTATTACTGTGATAACTGCTTCCATACTGTGTATTTTTTACTTTCGCCCTTTTTTACTCTAATTCCTATGTATTGCTATGATAGCCTTTTTTAGTACACTGTATTGAATACATTATATATAATACAAATATACTGTGTTTCTTTTAACATATGTTTTTGCTGTTTATTGTTGTTGTTTTGTTCTCCATGGAACATTGTAATTATGATTTATTAATTGCCTAGGAAATATATCTACTCACATTTCTATTCAATACCATACAGGTGCGTTGCGCAGAGCTTTTCCCAAGCGATGTCCCATTTTATACATCTCTGTGATAAAACTCTCTGACACTTCTTGAATATATCTTCTAAGATAGTGGGTCCCCAGGTACACTCAGTATGCATAATAACTTTCTCATATATCTTTAATAGATACAAACCATCTTTGCACAGATTTGTACTCCGTTCATCTCGTGTTTCTTCAGCTGTGTGGAAGCATAGCACATTGACCATTTTTTATAGTTACTTATACTTACCTTAAAAAGAATAAATATTAAAATAAAACTATATATTATGAAATTAGCATCTGTGGAAGACAAGAAAAAATACAGTTACAATATATATTTTTAAATTTGTAAAAAAATGCATTTGCCTTTTTTGCTGTTCTCAGAATATATTGAATTTCACTAGAAACAGTGATTTCAAGTGTACTCATGACATAACAGCAGGCCAAAAAGACATTAATTAAGATTATCTTAAAAAAAAGTCAACATTCTCAATAACAATCTAAGAGCAATATCTTACGTAAATATGAAACATCTCATACAATGATAAAATAAAAAAACATTATTAGCAATTTTCATACACTGTAAATAATGTTGCTTAGAAATATATGCTGACAAAATATACAACAAAAAGTCCTTAATTGTTTTAGATACTTTTACTTAAAGGTCAAATAGTATGCGTGAAATCCTTTGTTTGGAAGTTGTCCAGTAGTAATCCTGAGCGTCCGCCTCTCACCCTTCTGATCCAAAACCACCGACATCATCTGCGGCGTACCCCAGGGCTCATCCCTCAGCCCAATGCTGTTCAACATCTACATGGCCCCCCTCGCACAAGTGGCCCGCCATCACGACCTCAACATCATCTCATACGCCGATTACACCCAGCTCATCCTCTCCCTCACCAAGGGCCCACACACCGCCAAAACCAACCTCCACGAGGGAATGAAGGCCATCGCCGACTGCATGAGGAGCCGCCATCTGAATCTGAACTCAGACAAGATGGAGGTACTCATCCTCGGACCCAGCCCCTCAGCCTGGGATGACTCTTGGTGGCCGACTACACTGGGAACAGCACCAACACCCACCGACCATGCACGCAACCTAGGATTCTTTCTCAACTCCTCCCTCTCCATGTCTAAGCAAGTCAATGCCGTCTCCTCCTACTGCTACAACACCCTCCACATGCTCCGCAGGATCTACAAGTGGATCCCGACTGAAAGAAAAAGAATGGTGACACAGGCCCTCGTCAGCAGCAGACTGGACGACAGCAATGCACTCTATACAGGAATCCCAGCCAATAACATACGACAAATAGCAACAAATCCAAAACGCCTTCCGCCCGAATGATCGTGAACGTCCCCCGCCGCAGCCACATCACCCCCCCACCTGAGAGCTCTACACTGCCTCCCCATCGGTAATGTGATCAACTTCAAGCTCCTCACCCACGCTCACAAAGCACTTCACAACACCGGACCAGCCTACCTTAAAAGCAGTAATCCTGAAAGGCCAAATTTTGTTCCTAAAACTTTGGCTTTAAGAATATTAGGTAAGAATTTGGTCATTCTTTAGGCAAACGTTTAAAAACAATCGACTATCTTTGCAATGTATTCAACCTTTATCACATTTTAAATAAGCAGTGTAATGTCCAGATGTTGTAGAAGGACCATCATGAAAAATAATTACCACAGCTACAAAAGTTATTCCTGATATTGAAACTTGAGTAGATACAAAATGTTTAATTAAAGTTGTCAATTTTCTTCCATCAGCTGTACAACGTTGCATCATTAACATTACATACTGTCCATAACTTTGGATACATAATCTTGATCACATTTATGATTTACATTGCCTACACTCCATGTTTTGAGTTGCTTCTCGAACTAGTTTGTTAAAAGACACTGATTCACAGTCTAGTAAAGTCATATATATGAATCAGTGACTATGTTAGTGCTATATGTAAACAAACAATTTTCACAGTCATGTTGCCATTTATAAGAAATGCCCCAAAAAATTTCAATATCTATACCTTCATCTTCCAATACAACTGTGGAAAAGTAAATTTTGCCATGTTCTGTGTCCCTACGCCTCATCCATCATATGTTATGTGTGCATGACCAATATGCATATGTTATTCCCCATGTCTGATTAATGACGCAATTCCAGTTGTGTCCACCTCTAGTATGCTAGTTTCCAGTCCTCGTGAATACTACGAATATCAGGCCTATGTAAAGCTACGTTGCCACGTTTCCCAGTGTGCACGTTATTCCATTATAAAGTCTCCGTTTCCAGGCCTCAAAAAGGGCCCGGACATCAGATTCAGCTCCTGTCTCCTGAAAGCCTCGCTGAGGAGCGATACAGCCCCCACCTGTATCCTCGACCTTTCACTTACTTCCTGCCTCGCAGTGCCCGGTGCAGCTTGGCTCTGCCTCTGAGTCTGCCAAAAGTATGTTATAGTTCCAGTTATCAGTTCAGTCCTCCTTCTTTGCATTCCTAAGCTACTGAACTGCATCAATAGTTTCCGTCATTGTCTAGCCTATGCGGCTCCACGTTAGAGAAATACTGTATTTAATGGTCAATTAATATTCTTCATCACGCACTACATGTAGAATAATGCATGGTCCAGTCTTAGAATCAAGTTAGCCTTTCCCCTCATGACTTCTAGTTTATATCAACATGTTCCCTAAACATCAGATACTAGATAGGGTTTAGGTACATGTCGCTCCAACCCTCCAGACTCTAGTCTCTGCTCCTAGCACAGAGTTCATAGCCCCCAGCCTCTCCTCGTAACACGTCATTGCCAGTTTACGCGCACCATTAGGTTAGAGGTCCCGGCTCCTTAGGTAGCCCCCTCCTATGTTTCCGCCCATTCATGACATATTCTGTTACGTTTGCACCACATGCCTATGTATACTCCCAGTTACACCTACTTTTACTGTTATCTCTCGCGACTGCTACGCGTCACGCCTTCTGCTCCACCCACTGCTACGCCTACTGCAATGTAATGCTATGTGTTTGCGCTATGTATATAAGTCCATGTATTGTTATTAAAAGTTAGCGCGCTCATTCCTGACCCAGCCCCGGCAGCTGCCGGGCCCTGTTACCCCCGTTCTATGCAGGTTGTCCTGATCCTGTCCTTATGCTGTAATAAACCTGCAGAAACTCCTACTACCTCGAATCTTGACTCTTATTTTATTGAGCTATCTGTTATTCATTCATTCATTCAAAAATAGATCCGGTATTATTTATTTATATACCACACAACAAGCATATACATTAGAAATTTCTGACAATCTTGCTGAATATTCTGCGTAAATTGAGTACAACCAGAACATATGTCCAATACATTTCGAATATTAGAAACACTTTGTATTTTACTTTTATCATAAACAGAATACAACGAACAAAATCTTTTTTCCCGATTTTCAACAATTTGCTGTTGCAAACTTTCAATAAAAAACAACATTAACAACTACATTAGCATAGCAGTTGACACCAGAACTATTTTCAAAATGATAACCAACAATCTCTTCACCAGTGTCCTTTTTCTTTTTGCTTGCAATCACAACTTCATCTTGTTTTTTTTTCTTTCTCCACACCTTCACTACAGATATTATCATATCTTCTTTTTCGACCTACCACACGCTTTTCAAATATAGGATATTGCCATAAATTGGGAGCATATTTTCTTCTTAACCTATTATACTCTTTTACACAATTTGCATCTGCATTATTCTTTCTCTCATCAAAATCAATCAGTACAATCCAGATAAAGTTCTGACTCGAGACAAAGCAACATATGCCATACCCTCTTTACACACAGTACTTCCAATATTCACCAAAGCTCTATCTACACTTAAACCTTGAGATTTATGAATGGTCACCGCATACGCCAAAGAAACAGGAAACTGCGCACATACAAATCTTTTACAAGCAAAAACCGAGCTGAACAACCACTAAATTGTTGTACTTCTTCAATTTGATCAAATTTGATTTTCAAAAATTCAATACAATCTCTATTTAGATAATTAACAAAATCAACAACTTTACCCATTGCTCTATTTACTAAACCTTTTTCCACATTTAAATTACGTCATAAAATTACCCGACAATTTATACATGCATATAGAGTCTTTTCTAAAACAGCAGTTTTAGATAATGATTTCTCTAAAGAATCCAATTTCCTCTTCAACTTTTCTGTCAAAATAATAGTGATTATTTCATGCTGTATTTTATCAATATCTTCCAATTTTATAATTTCTTCATTTTCCAACTTTAAAATGTCTTCATTGAATATACAACATTCACACAGTGTTGGCATTAAACAGATTACAGATTTGTTTTCTGCAATTCTCATATATGTTTTCTCAGGAACGATATTTTGATTTGGAAACAAATTGGAAAGTAATTGTCTCTGTAAAGCTTGTTTGCCATGTTCAGTCACTTTTCCAATTCGTATATCTTGACGAATAGTTCCATAATCAGCATCATTTGCCTGTCGCATAATTGTAATAAGTACCTTATATTCAAAATATGACCAAATGTTAACATTAACAATGCTACCCAAAGACTTTCTGATATCTTCATGTGCAAGTGGTTGTCCTTTTACAGGAGTAAGTTATATTAGATCTCCCAAAATTATGACGTGTTTTCCTCCAAATAACACATCGAACTCTGTTTTAAGAATTTGCTGCTTTCTTACATGCACAAAGGCAAGCATTAAGTTTGATACCATGCTTACCTCATCAATATTGAGAAGTTTCATTTTTTTCAAGACTCTTGAAACTTCACAGCAAGCTTCTCCAGATAGCTTGTGGTATTCTAATTTGTTTTCATGCTCTACTGGTAGCATTAGTAAACGATGTAAAGTAATCCCTTTACTATTGTGTGCTGCCAACCCAGTTGGAGCAGTGACAACACAAGACAAATTCGACTCAGTTGTTTTCTGTAGATAAATTGTAATTACTTTAATAAAAAAAAATCCTGTTCCAGCTTGTCAACTCACGTACATTCGGATAGTTTGAAATGACGTGCATGAGCACTCTTTATTTTCATGAAGTAATCCATGGTCAATCTGTTCTCTCACTTGGTCATATATTTCTTTTTGCTCAACATTTAGTTGTTCTTCCAAGTTTCCTAAGTTTGTTACATCTTCTTTAGCTTGATACATTGCTGTTTCCATCTCATACCTCGCAGTTGCTGCTTCATTTTGAACAATTGGTTCTCCTAGTGGATCCTGACTCAACGGAGCAGAAGTTTGACTGTCTTGAGAACTGTCTCTAGCAATCTCTGCTGCAATTGTAGCTTTTTGCTCAGTTTTGTCGCTCAACATTTTCACATAATTAGCAAAAACAGGACATTCTATAGTATCTTTAGTTGCGTTGAACGAATATTCGCAGCTCTGATAATCTCCAAGTGATTCCAATTCTGAACGCCACGGCTTCAAGAGTTGCAATAGAGCTAAATAGTAAAATTCCCTTTTGTCAGGAGTATCGCAACCCAGTTTCCGGTGATTAATCAAATGTCCTTTTCTTTGTTTTACCAAACATCCTTCAGACCAATCACAGCATATATACCATTATTGATGTTTTCTGAAATATTCTGTGTAAAGGTATAGTTTTGCAGCACTTCATAGCGACAAATGTTCTCAAGATGATGATGTCTATTTGGATAATAAGTATCCAACATATTTCTTTTCACAATATCTGTACTTTCTGGCTCTTTTTCAGCTGATAATTCAATTTCTTGTACAGATTTAAGTACTCAATTTCGTGTTGCAGCAAGACCTAGACTCACCCGAATGATTCTTCTAGATTTGGAGTATAGACTTGCAGATGATAAGCGATCTGAGCATTCATACGATCCGATTTCTCGATGATATAACATATTCAAACTGTAACTGTATAATTTCCCACTTAGACTCTTCTCTTCTCATGGGAAATCTCTTCCCACATTTCCTTCAATTCCGTCTTTTCTGATTTTGTCATGTGGATATTACATATCGAGCAACAGCAATGGAATTGTCCGCAACATATTGAATATCCTTGTTAGCATTCCACATGGACAAAATAACTGGGTTGTAGTCATTTATGTATTTTGACTTTCCATTTCTTCACAAATTATAGGTATTCTTTGGAAACTTTCTTCTGAAGGTATGTTGCATAGCTGACAAAACTCTTTACTCTTCATTCGGATATTACAGGACGTGGAAAACCAAAACGACATTTGGTATAAAACTTTGACTTGTACTTTTGATGACAGTATTTCCCCCAACTATGGTTTTGGAATCGTAAGACTTGTTGTCTTAAGTTCTTTTCTTCTGGGCTTTTAGGTATAGCACATGTAGGATATTCTTCAATAAAAGGTAACACAGTATCATACGAATCTGTTCCGAATTTGGGGGCATCTTTGATCCATATTGGGATATGTGTGTGAGGAGCACCTCTTGCTTGATACTCCTTTCTCCAATGAAATCCACAACCTCTTCCAAGAGGAGGATTTTTTTATTGCTGATTAACGACATCATAGCTTCAAATCTATGATTGAAATATCTGCATACATTGAAGTATATCATCCCAAGCATATTCAGCACAGCTTAGAGTAAGGAACCATGTAGGAGTTCCTAAGTTCCTTAGCATACATTTAAGTACTCCATGACGACGGTACCTGTACTCATTAGTACCACGCAGACATGCTATGAGATTAATCAGGTGAGATTCCAAAACATTATCTTTCTGGTGTACTTTATCCATAAATTCCTTTGCCGAAACATTTTGCAGATGTACACCTGTTTTCAATATATGGTTGACTGCATAAGAAAGTCCAGACAAGTCACTCGCAAACAAAAGATGAAACAAATACGGAATACATTGTCGAAATCTTGGATCTTCTGCATACAATCTTGATGTCCGGTATTCATATGCAGGAATCTGTACAGGTCGTTCATCATATCGTCCTCCTTTTCCTGTTGGAAACAACTGAGGGAAACAACAAGCATCCAAGCTTTCTTCCCATACACTCATGGCACTTCCCTTTACTTCCTTCATTTGGAATAACTCAATAGTATTCCCCATCACTTCTTTGGAATGAAGTGGATGAACACTGTAATGTTCATATATTTCTTCAGTTCGAGTCATATCCACTTTTTCAATTTGTCCAGTTGACGAGTCAGTATCTTCTTCTACAGTTATTTTGTCTTCTCCCACATACACATTTTTATAATACTGAATATTTTTTACCAGATACAACGTTGCCTTTTTCACTTTCCTAACATCCACTAATTCTTGCCGGATTTTCTTACTCTTAGTAGGAACGCCATTAACTAGAATAACTAGAGGTTAATCTTCTACGTTTTCTACACCAATTGTTTCAATATTTTTCTTTAAATCTTTTTAAATAGAGATCAACCGTCCTAGTCTGAATTTATAATGAGTTTGTCGACAACCAATACAAGAATAATTTGGCCTTTCTCCTGAAATCAACGTAAACTTCGTAATTTCTTGCTCAAAAGTTTTCGTGCTAGAATGTTGTACATTCTCTTCCACATTTCTTTCTATTAATGTATCAGATTCTGCACTGTATTTCTCAGGACCAAAGTAACTAACCTCAATTTCTTCACAAAGGTTCATTACATCTGATACTAATCCACGAATAAGAGCACTGTTCAACTTTTTTAACATTAGTGCTGGACTTTTTACATAATACAATGTTCTGACTAATTTCCTCATCTGAGTATGATGTACTGCTAACACCTGAAATGGTTAAAAACACTTCGACATACTTTTTTGGAACGACAAGCCAGAGAATGACCTTGCAAAACAGTATTTTCTCTGATTCTGCAAGGATCTAGTCCTTGCAACATCTTAATCTTTTGTTTAACACTTTTCTTAGTATACTCATGTAAGAAATTGCATAAAAAATCTATACATTCCTGTCGTACACTACAAATACTACTGCTACTACCAAGCGTACACTGGAGCTTTAGGACGTCTCCCTAAAACTTCATCAGCTAACACCTCTTCTGCATTTCTGGGAGCAATTTTCTCTTTCTCAATAGGACAACCAATTCTAACCTCATATGCTCGACCACTGGTGTCAACTGCATGCAACAAATCGTTACTCTGAAGATAACTCTATTCATTAAAAAAAGGCTCATAACTTGAACTGTGTTTCCATTCACCCAAAAAAATCATAAAAATTAGTTCTATTAATTAGTCTTCTCCACTAACTTTTGGCCTTCATTAAATGTATTGTTTTATCTAGTGATCGAATTCTATTGATTATTAAAATAAATAATTTCTTTTTTAATTCGAAATCCTTCTCAACAATACTTTCAATGTGTTTCTTCTTCTTATAAAATGCTGATTTTCCTTTACATTTCTTCATATTCTTTAAACAGTTTAAGACAACTCTACTGTAAAACACCAGCTTAGATTACTAAGCCATGACAGAGATCGAGATTCCCTTCTGCATGGAATCAACACTTTTTGTTTACAAAGTGAAATACAAACCAGGAGTGTCACATATGCCTGTCTGTCAATTGGTGATGCAGATCATTGAGAATGTAGTTTCTACCCTCTACAGCTATGTCTACAACAACTATGATGAGACAGGTGCAGCCGGATATACCAGGGGGGAACGCGAAGGGACAGAGAGTTGTGGCTGGAGCTAGTGAGTTTGCTAGTATTATGTACATCTCTGTGTAACACATCAGTGCTATGGTGTGAGCGGTCATTTGTGGTGGTACCCTAACCAGATCACATGATCCTTTGATCTGCTGATGCAAAGTACAGTTAAAACAACACTGGTGCAGCATATGTAATACCTGGTCAATCACTAATACGGTTGCAACATCTGTGTTTCAGATTATGCTGAGGGAGAGGCTGACAGACCAACAACCAGTGCTGGCCGACAGGGAATCAGAGGGGAGAATCCCCTGATCCTCCAGGCAGTAATGTCGGAAGCAACTCATGCCCAAGAGGAGGATCAAGATCATGAGGACGTTGACTTTGAGGAGGAGGATGAGCACATATCCATTGACTCCGGGGATGACGATACTGATGTCACAGCATCACATCGGCTGCCAAGCAACGCTCGTCTGCCTCCTCTCAAACAAACTCAGCATAAATCAAACCAGCCACGGCTCACACACATCTAATCACAGACATCCCTCCCTCACAGCCATCACGTCCGGGACCAACATGGTGGCTCCCCTACCCGCTCTTCCCTATGCAGTGTATCCCTGCCATCCTCTCTATCATCTGTGGGAAGTACCAGCCCTGTTATGGTGCAGGTATCCCCTGGGCACCCTTCTCCTGCCCACAGTCTTCCACCTCCCACCCCCCCTATTGTTTGACCTGCTAATCTCATCCCTGGCAGACACCTGCAGAGGGGGCCTGCACGTGGTGATAGTGGCCAGTGGGAGCAGGACTTCTACCAACAGCAGGCAGATGTGAGGCAGGACATTTGTGCCATAGGGGCTACACTGTCAGTCATGGCAGGGTCCCTGCAGGACATGGTCCAATTCTCTCAGGGGTGGACAGGGTGTGCCAAGCTTTGGATAGGATGGGTAGCACTTGGCAGGAAATGTCTAGGAATATGACTGACCTGATATACATCCAAAGGGAAGAGAGTGCAAGACGCCATGCCTTGGCCATGAAGATGATGGAGGGCATGGTGATAGTGATCCAAAGTCTACCTTCACGGCCAACACAGGGAGGGGAACAATCATATCGGCCTGCAGGACAGCAAATCCACACACCTGTAACACCAACTGCACAGCACCACAGCCAAGGTACACAAACACACCAGTACCCTGAACAGGCACCCCCACCACCCCCACCCCCTGCACAAACACCACCAACCTCTGGACAGTCATTCCCACCACCCCACCACCTGCACAAACACCAACAACCTCTGGACAGTCACTCCACCACCCCCACCACCTGCCCAAACACCAACAACCTCTGGACAGTCACTCCCACCACCCCACCACCTGCACAAACACCACCAACCTCTGGACAGTCACCCCCACCACCTGCACAAACACCACCAACCTCTGGACAGTCACTCCCACCACCCCCACCACCTGCACAAACACCACCAACCTCTGGACAATCACTCCCACCACCCCCACCACCTGCACAAACACTACCAACCTCTGAACAGTCACTTCCACCACCTGCACAACTAGCCCTTGTCCAGGTACAGACACCAAATGTGCAGACACCATCTGCACCTGCACCTCTTGATCACCCTGTACAACACCCACATACACGAAGGCGACAAGCTCAACCTCACCCCTCACCGCGTTCATGACCCCCACTATTGCGGAAACGCAAACACGATCGCCAGTGACATTCACGTGGGCAATTTGTCTTGGGGTCCTTAGGTGTATCGTGAAAATAAAGATCTACAAAATATCCTGTTGTGCATCATGTCTTGTCTAATGATGTAGGCATGTGTGTGTGTGTGTGTGAGACAGTTACAAGTGTAACACATCATAGCAACACTTTATTATGTGCATAGCATATTACTCAATAAATATGTGTCTATCTTTGGAAACAGACATTCAAAATGAAGTCAAACAAGTTAAACAAAGTAGAATTACTCAAAGATATTTATGTAGGAAAAAAACTGACCGTCCGTTTTGAAGGGAGGAAGGAAAACAAATGATGATCTTAATGCAGAAGGAGAAGGGAACTTGGATTGAGGTGGGGCAAAACAAATTTAATACGTCAGGGAGCGTCAGGTAAACCAGTCCATTTACAAGGGGAAAAAGAAATCTTCGTCCAGAACAATGTCTCAGTCCAAAAGTCAAGTGTCTTTCTGGTCATCCTCCAGGACCACAATGTCTAGATCCTCAGGGTCTGACACATCCACACGGATGGCTTGTGCAGGAACTGGCACCACATGGGGACTTGACACACGAGGAGTACGGGGGGAAACTGTGTTGGGCAACGGACAGGGAGACACATTGACGGTGGTATGGGAAGGCATTTGGGAGACAAAAGACGATATGGCTGTGCTCATGGACTGCATGTGGGTGCCAAGGTTGTCCATTGATCGTACAAGGTCCGCTCGCATAGACCGTCTCTCCAGACACACTTGTAGGAACATGCGAGCGGACCTGTCAGGTTGACCCTCAACCATCCAACCCAAGTCCCCTGGCACAGCCACAGGAGGAACAACACCGGGAGGGGTCGGGGGGACAGAAGGGATGTGGTGCCTCTGGTCGGGAGCTGATTTGTTCAGCTTGGCAGCTACGAGTAGGGGGACAGGTTTCAGGGGATCGGGCTGGAACCCCCAATGACATGGGGGACAAATATGTTGCATTATTCCGCACACAAATACCCCACATACCATCACTCCGCAAGTACTTTTACTCCGCAAATTTAGACAACAAACACTTTTACAACAAATATGCCTTTACCACGCATGCCTTTACAACGCAAAGGCATGCATGTTAAAGGTATACTCGTTGTAAAAGTTGTAAAGGTAAGTAAGAGTACCCTACCCTACCCTACACTCTAATGTAGTAACCCTGTACCACCCAACCTTGACACACAGTCCTTTTCCTACATTTACACTACCCAGCACGACCCCCAACACTACCATAAAGCACTTTACTTCCCTACACAAACACTACAACACTACCTTAATATATTACCCCAGCATGACCCTACACAAACACTACAACACTACCCTAAACCCTAAAACACTTCACCCAGCATGACCCTACACTACACAACCACTACAACACTACCCTAAACCCTAAAACACTACCCCCCAGCATGACCCTACACTACACAAACACTACAACACTACCCTAAACCCTAAAACACTTCACCCAGCATGACCCTACACTACAAAAACACTACAACACTACCCTAAACTCTACAACACTACAACTGAATGACCCTACACTACACAAACACTACAACACTACCCTAAACCCTAAAACACTACCCCCAGCATGACCCTACACTACACAAACACTACAACACTACCCTAAACCCTAAAACACTACCCCTCCATGATCCTACACTACAACACTACCCTAAACCCTATAACACTTCCCCCAGCATGTCCCTACACTAAGACACTACCCTAAACCCTAAAACACTACCCCCAGCATGACCCTAGACAAACATTACAACACTACCTTAAACCCTAAATAACTACCCCCAGCATGACCCTACACTACACAAACACTACAACACTACCCAAACCCTAATACACTACCCCCAGCATGACCCAACACTACACAAACACTACAACACTAACCTAAACCCTAATACACTACCCCCATCATGACCCTACATTACACAAACATTACAACACTACCCTACACCCTAAATAACTACCCCCAGCATGACCCTACACTACATAAACACTACAACACTACCCAAAACCCTAATACACTACCCCCAGCATGACCCTACAAAACCCTAAAACAGTACCTCCAGCATGACCCTACACTACACAAACAGTACAACACTACCCTAAACCCTATAACAAACACTTCCCCCAGCACGACCCTACACTACACAACCATCACAACTCTACACTAACACTACACTACACTACTCTACACAATCACTACCCCAGCACGGCCCCCACCCCTAAAGAATTAACTCAAACCCCCTTACCTCCACACACCTCCTGGTTCCATCTTCATGAAGTCTGGTTTTTTTCACAACCCAAGTGCTTTTACCATACATGCCTTTACAACGTAATTCGTTGTAAAGGCATGCGTGGTAAATGCACCTGTGTTGTGAAAAAATGCGGAGTGATGGTATGCGAGGTCAATGACATTGCAGAATAATGGTTTGCGGACTGAAAGTCTGTGCAAAAAAAGATGCGGAGTAAAGGTTGATTACCATGTGGGACTCTAGAGGTAGGCAGGGGCAGGTGGCAGGCGCAGATTGAATGTTGGTCTGCCCCGGGGACACCTCTTTGTGACCCACTGGTGAAGAGTGTGTGGGTGGTGCACCCCCTGGCCTGCAGATATAGAGGGCCCCTCCTCCTCCTCTTCCTCGCTGGTGGAAAGAGGGTGTAGCCCCGGCAAACTGATGTCCTCCTGCTCCGGACTTGTTCCTGCGAATCTTCTGTCTCACCAGCCGTGCCTGCAGAAGTGTAAGCAAAATCCTGATGTGGTGGTTGTTTCATGCAGGATGATACACATACATAGATGAGCCAAGGTCAGATTTTTTTCTCCTCTGATCACACTCTACAGTTGTCAGGGGACGATTTACAACTTCTGGCACATCTCTCCTAATCAGCAGAGGTGTGCCAGAAGAGTTGCGACGCATCTGCCCACCCGTGCGCCATCCCAGAAGCACTGCATTTAGAATGCGGCATACCAAGGCGCTTGGGTGGGCAGATGCGTGATGCATCCCCGGAGGAATAGCGGCGCTTTGCTGGAGTGGCGTGGCAAGTTCGATCCCACTCCAGCAAGGGTTGGGGATGCACGATCGCTGACATGCTGCGTCAATCCTTACACCTGCTTCAAGCAGGCGCAGAGTTTTGAAGCAGCATGGCCCTAAAAGTGACTGAGTGAAATTTAATTCAGCCACTTTTAGGAGGCATTCCTGCACTCGATGTGTCACGTTGTAATTACCCAGCAGCATGGTACTTTGTTTGCTCCGCCGCTGCGTCCCAAAAGTGACCCAATGGTGGTGTAAAAGAGAGGCAAGTGCCTTATAAATATGCCCCTCAGTCTTTATGGACTTAATGGGGTTGGGAGCACACTGCCTCACAGTCCCAGCACTGTTTGCCCCTTTGCATCCTGGTAAATGCAGTACACAGTTCAAACTTACTTCAAAATCATCTGTGGTTGCTGGAAATGCTGCCAGGTTCTTCTCAGGTCACAGTACCACTCACAGGCACACAGCAAACCCAGATGATTTTTCTTTGCTCTCTAAAACAGCTGCTCTCTACTGATGAAGCGCTCAAAACAGAAACACGTGTCTAGAGATATACAGCAATGTCTGCACAAACTTTGGTGAATCATTCCAGATACATTTGAAGTAAGTTTGAACTGTGTACTGCATTTACCAGGATGCAAAGGGGTGAACTGTGCTGGGACTGTGAGGCAGTGTGCTCCCAACCCCCATTCTGTTTATGAACTTACATTACATGTATGTTCACTGTCATATACAGAATTGAGTTTGACATGGACATCTCATGTGTATTATTGTGGCTTACACAACGGTATTGGCCAAACCTCAACTTTGGCATTCTTGTGATCTGTGTGTCCTGTCACTGCTACATGTGCATGTTCAAAAACTATTCCACCAAATGAGAACATGAAGAGTCCAGATTTAATAGATTCTTGTCATTGGTATGGATTTGCAGCTATTTAACGTCTGGAGAAGTGTCATCTGCTTTGGAGCATTGTATGGGACAAGGCAAATGTAGGTCACACATCCACATAGGGTCTGGACTACTTCTCAAGCTACATTGTGAGTCGGTAAACACCCATTACAACGCATTTTTTACAACGCACTACCATTACAACGGAACTTTTACAACGCAAATACTATTACAACGCATTTATTTACAACGCATGTTTTTACAACGCAGGTACTTTTACAACGCATACCATTACAACGTAAGTATTGGTAAGTATATAATTATATTTAAAATGTTATATGTTAGGTTTTTTTTAAAGGGGTATTTTTAGGGTTCAGGGTCAGTTTTGGGTTTTTGGGTAAAGGGGTATTTTTAGGGTTCAGGGTCAGTTTTGGGTTTTTGGGTAAAAGGGTATTTTTAGGGTTCAGGGTCAGTTTTGGGTTTTTGGGTAAAGGGGTATTTTTAGGGTTCAGGGTCAGTTTTGGGTTTTTGGGTAAAGGGGTATTTTTAGGGTTCAGGGTCAGTTTTCAGTTTTTGGGTAAAGGGGTATTTTTAGGGTTTAGGGTCAGTTTTAGTTTTTGGGTAAAGGGGTATTTTTAGGGTTCAGGGTCAGTTTTCAGTTTTTGGGTAAAGGGGTATTTTTAGGGTTTAGGGTCAATCAGTACAATCCAGATAAAGTTCTGACTCGAGACAAAGCAACATATGCCATACCCTCTTTACACACAGTACTTCCAATATTCACCAAAGCTCTATCTACACTTAAACCTTGAGATTTATGAATGGTCACCGCATACGCCAAAGAAACAGGAAACTGCGCACATACAAATCTTTTACAAGCAAAAACCGAGCTGAACAACCACTAAATTGTTGTACTTCTTCAATTTGATCAAATTTGATTTTCAAAAATTCAATACAATCTCTATTTAGATAATTAACAAAATCAACAACTTTACCCATTGCTCTATTTACTAAACCTTTTTCCACATTTAAATTACGTCATAAAATTACCCGACAATTTATACATGCATATAGAGTCTTTTCTAAAACAGCAGTTTTAGATAATGATTTCTCTAAAGAATCCAATTTCCTCTTCAACTTTTCTGTCAAAATAATAGTGATTATTTCATGCTGTATTTTATCAATATCTTCCAATTTTATAATTTCTTCATTTTCCAACTTTAAAATGTCTTCATTGAATATACAACATTCACACAGTGTTGGCATTAAACAGATTACAGATTTGTTTTCTGCAATTCTCATATATGTTTTCTCAGGAACGATATTTTGATTTGGAAACAAATTGGAAAGTAATTGTCTCTGTAAAGCTTGTTTGCCATGTTCAGTCACTTTTCCAATTCGTATATCTTGACGAATAGTTCCATAATCAGCATCATTTGCCTGTCGCATAATTGTAATAAGTACCTTATATTCAAAATATGACCAAATGTTAACATTAACAATGCTACCCAAAGACTTTCTGATATCTTCATGTGCAAGTGGTTGTCCTTTTACAGGAGTAAGTTATATTAGATCTCCCAAAATTATGACGTGTTTTCCTCCAAATAACACATCGAACTCTGTTTTAAGAATTTGCTGCTTTCTTACATGCACAAAGGCAAGCATTAAGTTTGATACCATGCTTACCTCATCAATATTGAGAAGTTTCATTTTTTTCAAGACTCTTGAAACTTCACAGCAAGCTTCTCCAGATAGCTTGTGGTATTCTAATTTGTTTTCATGCTCTACTGGTAGCATTAGTAAACGATGTAAAGTAATCCCTTTACTATTGTGTGCTGCCAACCCAGTTGGAGCAGTGACAACACAAGACAAATTCGACTCAGTTGTTTTCTGTAGATAAATTGTAATTACTTTAATAAAAAAAAATCCTGTTCCAGCTTGTCAACTCACGTACATTCGGATAGTTTGAAATGACGTGCATGAGCACTCTTTATTTTCATGAAGTAATCCATGGTCAATCTGTTCTCTCACTTGGTCATATATTTCTTTTTGCTCAACATTTAGTTGTTCTTCCAAGTTTCCTAAGTTTGTTACATCTTCTTTAGCTTGATACATTGCTGTTTCCATCTCATACCTCGCAGTTGCTGCTTCATTTTGAACAATTGGTTCTCCTAGTGGATCCTGACTCAACGGAGCAGAAGTTTGACTGTCTTGAGAACTGTCTCTAGCAATCTCTGCTGCAATTGTAGCTTTTTGCTCAGTTTTGTCGCTCAACATTTTCACATAATTAGCAAAAACAGGACATTCTATAGTATCTTTAGTTGCGTTGAACGAATATTCGCAGCTCTGATAATCTCCAAGTGATTCCAATTCTGAACGCCACGGCTTCAAGAGTTGCAATAGAGCTAAATAGTAAAATTCCCTTTTGTCAGGAGTATCGCAACCCAGTTTCCGGTGATTAATCAAATGTCCTTTTCTTTGTTTTACCAAACATCCTTCAGACCAATCACAGCATATATACCATTATTGATGTTTTCTGAAATATTCTGTGTAAAGGTATAGTTTTGCAGCACTTCATAGCGACAAATGTTCTCAAGATGATGATGTCTATTTGGATAATAAGTATCCAACATATTTCTTTTCACAATATCTGTACTTTCTGGCTCTTTTTCAGCTGATAATTCAATTTCTTGTACAGATTTAAGTACTCAATTTCGTGTTGCAGCAAGACCTAGACTCACCCGAATGATTCTTCTAGATTTGGAGTATAGACTTGCAGATGATAAGCGATCTGAGCATTCATACGATCCGATTTCTCGATGATATAACATATTCAAACTGTAACTGTATAATTTCCCACTTAGACTCTTCTCTTCTCATGGGAAATCTCTTCCCACATTTCCTTCAATTCCGTCTTTTCTGATTTTGTCATGTGGATATTACATATCGAGCAACAGCAATGGAATTGTCCGCAACATATTGAATATCCTTGTTAGCATTCCACATGGACAAAATAACTGGGTTGTAGTCATTTATGTATTTTGACTTTCCATTTCTTCACAAATTATAGGTATTCTTTGGAAACTTTCTTCTGAAGGTATGTTGCATAGCTGACAAAACTCTTTACTCTTCATTCGGATATTACAGGACGTGGAAAACCAAAACGACATTTGGTATAAAACTTTGACTTGTACTTTTGATGACAGTATTTCCCCCAACTATGGTTTTGGAATCGTAAGACTTGTTGTCTTAAGTTCTTTTCTTCTGGGCTTTTAGGTATAGCACATGTAGGATATTCTTCAATAAAAGGTAACACAGTATCATACGAATCTGTTCCGAATTTGGGGGCATCTTTGATCCATATTGGGATATGTGTGTGAGGAGCACCTCTTGCTTGATACTCCTTTCTCCAATGAAATCCACAACCTCTTCCAAGAGGAGGATTTTTTTATTGCTGATTAACGACATCATAGCTTCAAATCTATGATTGAAATATCTGCATACATTGAAGTATATCATCCCAAGCATATTCAGCACAGCTTAGAGTAAGGAACCATGTAGGAGTTCCTAAGTTCCTTAGCATACATTTAAGTACTCCATGACGACGGTACCTGTACTCATTAGTACCACGCAGACATGCTATGAGATTAATCAGGTGAGATTCCAAAACATTATCTTTCTGGTGTACTTTATCCATAAATTCCTTTGCCGAAACATTTTGCAGATGTACACCTGTTTTCAATATATGGTTGACTGCATAAGAAAGTCCAGACAAGTCACTCGCAAACAAAAGATGAAACAAATACGGAATACATTGTCGAAATCTTGGATCTTCTGCATACAATCTTGATGTCCGGTATTCATATGCAGGAATCTGTACAGGTCGTTCATCATATCGTCCTCCTTTTCCTGTTGGAAACAACTGAGGGAAACAACAAGCATCCAAGCTTTCTTCCCATACACTCATGGCACTTCCCTTTACTTCCTTCATTTGGAATAACTCAATAGTATTCCCCATCACTTCTTTGGAATGAAGTGGATGAACACTGTAATGTTCATATATTTCTTCAGTTCGAGTCATATCCACTTTTTCAATTTGTCCAGTTGACGAGTCAGTATCTTCTTCTACAGTTATTTTGTCTTCTCCCACATACACATTTTTATAATACTGAATATTTTTTACCAGATACAACGTTGCCTTTTTCACTTTCCTAACATCCACTAATTCTTGCCGGATTTTCTTACTCTTAGTAGGAACGCCATTAACTAGAATAACTAGAGGTTAATCTTCTACGTTTTCTACACCAATTGTTTCAATATTTTTCTTTAAATCTTTTTAAATAGAGATCAACCGTCCTAGTCTGAATTTATAATGAGTTTGTCGACAACCAATACAAGAATAATTTGGCCTTTCACCTGAAATCAACGTAAACTTCGTAATTTCTTGCTCAAAAGTTTTCGTGCTAGAATGTTGTACATTCTCTTCCACATTTCTTTCTATTAATGTATCAGATTCTGCACTGTATTTCTCAGGACCAAAGTAACTAACCTCAATTTCTTCACAAAGGTTCATTACATCTGATACTAATCCACGAATAAGAGCACTGTTCAACTTTTTTAACATTAGTGCTGGACTTTTTACATAATACAATGTTCTGACTAATTTCCTCATCTGAGTATGATGTACTGCTAACACCTGAAATGGTTAAAAACACTTCGACATACTTTTTTGGAACGACAAGCCAGAGAATGACCTTGCAAAACAGTATTTTCTCTGATTCTGCAAGGATCTAGTCCTTGCAACATCTTAATCTTTTGTTTAACACTTTTCTTAGTATACTCATGTAAGAAATTGCATAAAAAATCTATACATTCCTGTCGTACACTACAAATACTACTGCTACTACCAAGCGTACACTGGAGCTTTAGGACGTCTCCCTAAAACTTCATCAGCTAACACCTCTTCTGCATTTCTGGGAGCAATTTTCTCTTTCTCAATAGGACAACCAATTCTAACCTCATATGCTCGACCACTGGTGTCAACTGCATGCAACAAATCGTTACTCTGAAGATAACTCTATTCATTAAAAAAAGGCTCATAACTTGAACTGTGTTTCCATTCACCCAAAAAAATCATAAAAATTAGTTCTATTAATTAGTCTTCTCCACTAACTTTTGGCCTTCATTAAATGTATTGTTTTATCTAGTGATCGAATTCTATTGATTATTAAAATAAATAATTTCTTTTTTAATTCGAAATCCTTCTCAACAATACTTTCAATGTGTTTCTTCTTCTTATAAAATGCTGATTTTCCTTTACATTTCTTCATATTCTTTAAACAGTTTAAGAGAACTCTACTGTAAAACACCAGCTTAGATTACTAAGCCATGACAGAGATCGAGATTCCCTTCTGCATGGAATCAACACTTTTTGTTTACAAAGTGAAATACAAACCAGGAGTGTCACATATGCCTGTCTGTCAATTGGTGATGCAGATCATTGAGAATGTAGTTTCTACCCTCTACAGCTATGTCTACAACAACTATGATGAGACAGGTGCAGCCGGATATACCAGGGGGGAACGCGAAGGGACAGAGAGTTGTGGCTGGAGCTAGTGAGTTTGCTAGTATTATGTACATCTCTGTGTAACACATCAGTGCTATGGTGTGAGCGGTCATTTGTGGTGGTACCCTAACCAGATCACATGATCCTTTGATCTGCTGATGCAAAGTACAGTTAAAACAACACTGGTGCAGCATATGTAATACCTGGTCAATCACTAATACGGTTGCAACATCTGTGTTTCAGATTATGCTGAGGGAGAGGCTGACAGACCAACAACCAGTGCTGGCCGACAGGGAATCAGAGGGGAGAATCCCCTGATCCTCCAGGCAGTAATGTCGGAAGCAACTCATGCCCAAGAGGAGGATCAAGATCATGAGGACGTTGACTTTGAGGAGGAGGATGAGCACATATCCATTGACTCCGGGGATGACGATACTGACGTCACAGCATCACATCGGCTGCCAAGCAACGCTCGTCTGACTCCTCTCAAACAAACTCAGCATAAATCAAACCAGCCACGGCTCACACACATCTAATCACAGACATCCCTCCCTCACAGCCATCACGTCCGGGACCAACATGGTGGCTCCCCTACCCGCTCTTCCCTATGCAGTGTATCCCTGCCATCCTCTCTATCATCTGTGGGAAGTACCAGCCCTGTTATGGTGCAGGTATCCCCTGGGCACCCTTCTCCTGCCCACAGTCTTCCACCTCCCACCCCCCCTATTGTTTGACCTGCTAATCTCATCCCTGGCAGACACCTGCAGAGGGGGCCTGCACGTGGTGATAGTGGCCAGTGGGAGCAGGACTTCTACCAACAGCAGGCAGATGTGAGGCAGGACATTTGTGCCATAGGGGCTACACTGTCAGTCATGGCAGGGTCCCTACAGGACATGGTCCAATTCTCTCAGGGGTGGACAGGGTGTGCCAAGCTTTGGATAGGATGGGTAGCACTTGGCAGGAAATGTCTAGGAATATGACTGACCTGATATACATCCAAAGGGAAGAGAGTGCAAGACGCCATGCCTTGGCCATGAAGATGATGGAGGGCATGGTGATAGTGATCCAAAGTCTACCTTCACGGCCAACACAGGGAGGGGAACAATCATATCGGCCTGCAGGACAGCAAATCCACACACCTGTAACACCAACTGCACAGCACCACAGCCAAGGTACACAAACACACCAGTACCCTGAACAGGCACCCCCACCACCCCCACCCCCTGCACAAACACCACCAACCTCTGGACAGTCATTCCCACCACCCCACCACCTGCACAAACACCAACAACCTCTGGACAGTCACTCCACCACCCCCACCACCTGCCCAAACACCAACAACCTCTGGACAGTCACTCCCACCACCCCACCACCTGCACAAACACCACCAACCTCTGGACAGTCACCCCCACCACCTGCACAAACACCACCAACCTCTGGACAGTCACTCCCACCACCCCCACCACCTGCACAAACACCACCAACCTCTGGACAATCACTCCCACCACCCCCACCACCTGCACAAACACTACCAACCTCTGAACAGTCACTTCCACCACCTGCACAACTAGCCCTTGTCCAGGTACAGACACCAAATGTGCAGACACCATCTGCACCTGCACCTCTTGATCACCCTGTACAACACCCACATACACGAAGGCGACAAGCTCAACCTCACCCCTCACCGCGTTCATGACCCCCACTATTGCGGAAACGCAAACACGATCGCCAGTGACATTCACGTGGGCAATTTGTCTTGGGGTCCTTAGGTGTATCGTGAAAATAAAGATCTACAAAATATCCTGTTGTGCATCATGTCTTGTCTAATGATGTAGGCATGTGTGTGTGTGTGTGTGAGACAGTTACAAGTGTAACACATCATAGCAACACTTTATTATGTGCATAGCATATTACTCAATAAATATGTGTCTATCTTTGGAAACAGACATTCAAAATGAAGTCAAACAAGTTAAACAAAGTAGAATTACTCAAAGATATTTATGTAGGAAAAAAACTGACCGTCCGTTTTGAAGGGAGGAAGGAAAACAAATGATGATCTTAATGCAGAAGGAGAAGGGAACTTGGATTGAGGTGGGGCAAAACAAATTTAATACGTCAGGGAGCGTCAGGTAAACCAGTCCATTTACAAGGGGAAAAAGAAATCTTCGTCCAGAACAATGTCTCAGTCCAAAAGTCAAGTGTCTTTCTGGTCATCCTCCAGGACCACACTGTCTAGATCCTCAGGGTCTGACACATCCACACGGATGGCTTGTGCAGGAACTGGCACCACATGGGGACTTGACACACGAGGAGTACGGGGGGAAACTGTGTTGGGCAACGGACAGGGAGACACATTGACGGTGGTATGGGAAGGCATTTGGGAGACAAAAGACGATATGGCTGTGCTCATGGACTGCATGTGGGTGCCAAGGTTGTCCATTGATCGTACAAGGTCCGCTCGCATAGACCGTCTCTCCAGACACACTTGTAGGAACATGCGAGCGGACCTGTCAGGTTGACCCTCAACCATCCAACCCAAGTCCCCTGGCACAGCCACAGGAGGAACAACACCGGGAGGGGTCGGGGGGACAGAAGGGATGTGGTGCCTCTGGTCGGGAGCTGATTTGTTCAGCTTGGCAGCTACGAGTAGGGGGACAGGTTTCAGGGGATCGGGCTGGAACCCCCAATGACATGGGGGACAAATATGTTGCATTATTCCGCACACAAATACCCCACATACCATCACTCCGCAAGTACTTTTACTCCGCAAATTTAGACAACAAACACTTTTACAACAAATATGCCTTTACCACGCATGCCTTTACAACGCAAAGGCATGCATGTTAAAGGTATACTCGTTGTAAAAGTTGTAAAGGTAAGTAAGAGTACCCTACCCTACACTCTAATGTAGTAACCCTGTACCACCCAACCTTGACACACAGTCCTTTTCCTACATTTACACTACCCAGCACGACCCCCAACACTACCATAAAGCACTTTACTTCCCTACACAAACACTACAACACTACCTTAATATATTACCCCAGCATGACCCTACACAAACACTACAACACTACCCTAAACCCTAAAACACTTCACCCAGCATGACCCTACACTACACAACCACTACAACACTACCCTAAACCCTAAAACACTACCCCCCAGCATGACCCTACACTACACAAACACTACAACACTACCCTAAACCCTAAAACAATTCACCCAGCATGACCCTACACTACAAAAACACTACAACACTACCCTAAACTCTACAACACTACAACTGAATGACCCTACACTACACAAACACTACAACACTACCCTAAACCCTAAAACACTACCCCCAGCATGACCCTACACTACACAAACACTACAACACTACCCTAAACCCTAAAACACTACCCCTCCATGATCCTACACTACAACACTACCCTAAACCCTATAACACTTCCCCCAGCATGTCCCTACACTAAGACACTACCCTAAACCCTAAAACACTACCCCCAGCATGACCCTAGACAAACATTACAACACTACCTTAAACCCTAAATAACTACCCCCAGCATGACCCTACACTACACAAACACTACAACACTACCCAAACCCTAATACACTACCCCCAGCATGACCCAACACTACACAAACACTACAACACTAACCTAAACCCTAATACACTACCCCCATCATGACCCTACATTACACAAACATTACAACACTACCCTACACCCTAAATAACTACCCCCAGCATGACCCTACACTACATAAACACTACAACACTACCCAAAACCCTAATACACTACCCCCAGCATGACCCTACAAAACCCTAAAACAGTACCTCCAGCATGACCCTACACTACACAAATAGTACAACACTACCCTAAACCCTATAACAAACACTTCCCCCAGCACGACCCTACACTACACAACCATCACAACTCTACACTAACACTACACTACACTACTCTACACAATCACTACCCCAGCACGGCCCCCACCCCTAAAGAATTAACTCAAACCCCCTTACCTCCACACACCTCCTGGTTCCATCTTCATGAAGTCTGGTTTTTTTCACAACCCAAGTGCTTTTACCATACATGCCTTTACAACGTAATTCGTTGTAAAGGCATGCGTGGTAAATGCACATGTGTTGTGAAAAAATGCGGAGTGATGGTATGCGAGGTCAATGACATTGCAGAATAATGGTTTGCGGACTGAAAGTCTGTGCAAAAAAAGATGCGGAGTAAAGGTTGATTACCATGTGGGACTCTAGAGGTAGGCAGGGGCAGGTGGCAGGCGCAGATTGAATGTTGGTCTGCCCCGGGGACACCTCTTTGTGACCCACTGGTGAAGAGTGTGTGGGTGGTGCACCCCCTGGCCTGCAGATATAGAGGGCCCCTCCTCCTCCTCTTCCTCGCTGGTGGAAAGAGGGTGTAGCCCCGGCAAACTGATGTCCTCCTGCTCCGGACTTGTTCCTGCGAATCTTCTGTCTCACCAGCCGTGCCTGCAGAAGTGTAAGCAAAATCCTGATGTGGTGGTTGTTTCATGCAGGATGATACACATACATAGATGAGCCAAGGTCAGATTTTTTTCTCCTCTGATCACACTCTACAGTTGTCAGGGGACGATTTACAACTTCTGGCACATCTCTCCTAATCAGCAGAGGTGTGCCAGAAGAGTTGCGACGCATCTGCCCACCCGTGCGCCATCCCAGAAGCACTGCATTTAGAATGCGGCATACCAAGGCGCTTGGGTGGGCAGATGCGTGATGCATCCCCGGAGGAATAGCGGCGCTTTGCTGGAGTGGCGTGGCAAGTTCGATCCCACTCCAGCAAGGGTTGGGGATGCACGATCGCTGACATGCTGCGTCAATCCTTACACCTGCTTCAAGCAGGCGCAGAGTTTTGAAGCAGCATGGCCCTAAAAGTGACTGAGTGAAATTTAATTCAGCCACTTTTAGGAGGCATTCCTGCACTCGATGTGTCACGTTGTAATTACCCAGCAGCATGGTACTTTGTTTGCTCCGCCGCTGCGTCACAAAAGTGACCCAATGGTGGTGTAAAAGAGAGGCAAGTGCCTTATAAATATGCCCCTCAGTCTTTATGGACTTAATGGGGTTGGGAGCACACTGCCTCACAGTCCCAGCACTGTTTGCCCCTTTGCATCCTGGTAAATGCAGTACACAGTTCAAACTTACTTCAAAATCATCTGTGGTTGCTGGAAATGCTGCCAGGTTCTTCTCAGGTCACAGTACCACTCACAGGCACACAGCAAACCCAGATGATTTTTCTTTGCTCTCTAAAACAGCTGCTCTCTACTGATGAAGCGCTCAAAACAGAAACACGTGTCTAGAGATATACAGCAATGTCTGCACAAACTTTGGTGAATCATTCCAGGTACATTTGAAGTAAGTTTGAACTGTGTACTGCATTTACCAGGATGCAAAGGGGTGAACTGTGATGGGACTGTGAGGCAGTGTGCTCCCAACCCCCATTCTGTTTATGAACTTACATTACATGTATGTTCACTGTCATATACAGAATTGAGTTTGACATGGACATCTCATGTGTATTATTGTGGCTTACACAACGGTATTGGCCAAACCTCAACTTTGGCATTCTTGTGATATGTGTGTCCTGTCACTGCTACATGTGCATGTTCAAAAACTATTCCACCAAATGAGAACATGAAGAGTCCAGATTTAATAGATTCTTGTCATTGGTATGGATTTGCAGCTATTTAACGTCTGGAGAAGTGTCATCTGCTTTGGAGCATTGTATGGGACAAGGCAAATGTAGGTCACACATCCACATAGGGTCTGGACTACTTCTCAAGCTACATTGTGAGTCGGTAAACACCCATTACAACGCATTTTTTACAACGCACTACCATTACAACGGAACTTTTACAACGCAAATACTATTACAACGCATTTATTTACAACGCATGTTTTTACAACGCAGGTACTTTTACAACGCATACCATTACAACGTAAGTATTGGTAAGTATATAATTATATTTAAAATGTTATATGTTAGGTTTTTTTTAAAGGGGTATTTTTAGGGTTCAGGGTCAGTTTTGGGTTTTTGGGTAAAGGGGTATTTTTAGGGTTCAGGGTCAGTTTTGGGTTTTTGGGTAAAGGGGTATTTTTAGGGTTCAGGGTCAGTTTTGGGTTTTTGGGTAAAAGGGTATTTTTAGGGTTCAGGGTCAGTTTTGGGTTTTTGGGTAAAGGGGTATTTTTAGGGTTCAGGGTCAGTTTTGGGTTTTTGGGTAAAGGGGTATTTTTAGGGTTCAGGGTCAGTTTTCAGTTTTTGGGTAAAGGGGTATTTTTAGGGTTTAGGGTCAGTTTTCAGTTTTTGGGTAAAGGGGTATTTTTAGGGTTCAGGGTCAGTTTTCAGTTTTTGGGTAAAGGGGTATTTTTAGGGTTTAGGGTCAGTTTTCAGTTTTTGGGTCAAGGGGTATTTTTAGGGTTCAGGGTCAGTTTTCAGTTTTTGGGTAAAGGGGTATTTTTAGGGTTCAGGGTCAGTTTTCAGTTTTTGGGTAAAGGGGTATTTTTAGGGTTTAGGGTCAGTTTTCAGTTTTTGGGTAAAGGGGTATTTTTTGGGTTCAGGGTCAGTTTTGGGTTTTTGGGTAAAAGGGTATTTTTAGGGTTCAGGGTCAGTTTTGGGTTTTTGGGTAAAGGGGTATTTTTAGGGTTCAGGGTCAGTTTTGGGAATTTTAGATAAAGGGGTACAAGAAAAAAATAAAATAAAAATAAATATAAATTAAATTAATTAAATAAAATTAAATTAAATTAAATTAAATTAAATACAATTACATTAAATAAAAATAATTTTAAATAATATACAATTAAAAAAAATTATATATACTTACCAATACTTACGTTGTAATGGTATGCGTTGTAAAGGTACCTGCGTTGTAAAAAAATGCGTTGTAAATACATGCGTTGTAATAGTATTTGCGTTGTAAAAGTCCCGTTGTAACGGTATGCGTTGTAAAAGTATGCGTTTTAACGTCATACATCCTTGTGAGTCTAGCCTTTAGCCATCCCCATACATCATCGGACAATCCAGTGCCACATAGTGGCTTTGTTGACTTAAACGGTAGTGCAGTACACCGGTGAACAGTGGTGGGTGGTTTTGACAGCTACCTGTACATGTGAAATGTCATACAGGCCACTAAGGGTGAGACGTCTGTCAGTGGACACACCTTGTACATTTAGGAACACTTAAGAGTGATGCAAGGATCTCAAATTATGTCTTGACTCCATGGCACATGATGATCTGTCTCAGTTGGAACCCAACTCCACAGGTGGAATGCAAATCACAACATCCAATACCCTATGGCCGGTCATGCGCACATTGGACAGTCTCTGTACCATTGCTCATACACTGCACACATCAGTTATGATTTACTTGGTTCAATGTTAGTGGTGCTGGCAGAGCAGAATTCAATATGAATGCATGAGTGTGGCTCATTTACCCAGTTGTCATGAAGAAACTACAACTCCCAAAATGCACTCTGCCCTGTACAGTCCATATGCCACAGTGTGCTTCTTTAATCTTGGTGACTGCTGCTTGGACACGGAATTGGTGAATGGAGGCATGGGACACACAATGGTACAGCACTGTTTCACTCACATCATACTCCCAGACACATATTGCATATGATGCACTTATTAGGCCTCTGCTGCTCATGCTCCTCCAGCTGAGCATGGAGGGTCGGCCAAGCTGCTCGCAGTACCTTCGTGTACAGTGGGGAGAGGCGAGGACGATGCACATGGTGCTGAGATGACAGGCCAGCCAGCTCTGTAGCCTTGTGACGGGCCCAGCGCTTTAGGTCCTCCAAGCGCTTGTGGCACGCCCTAGCACTCCTGGTGGACACTCCCACTGTACTGCAGCGCTCGGCGATGTTGGCCCACAGCCTGGCCCGGGCTGCAGTGCTCAGCTGGTGCTCAGGGTCCCCATATAGCTGATGAAATTTCGCCAGCACCCCCTCAACCAAGATGTTCAATTCCCTTTCTGAGAAAGGGGGTGCTCTCTCCTCATACTCCTCAACCATTTTGGGGAAATAAGTTTGATGAGAGCAGCAAGATGCCTGAGGATCTGTTCAGTGATAGAGGATGACTCACAATGAACACAATATGGCTGCCATCTACTTCCTGTGATGTATTTCCTGTCTCCCACTTCCTGTATAACATTGTGTGTAGGAAATTATGTGTTACAGTTTATTTTCGGAATTTGCTGCCTGAAAATGTAGTTTCCGGATCAGGATTGTTGTTTACGCGCACGCGCATTACGGCGCGACACCGGAACTTACGATTTTGCGCCGTAACTTCCGAAAATGAGCCGGAACACATTATATCACACAGGAGAGGTTATACAGGAAGTGGGAGACAGGAAATACATCACAGGAAGTAATTGGCAGCCATTTTGAATTCATCATGGTCCATCCACAATCAGTAATCAAATCCACTCCCATCCTGTTGTTCTGTTGTAGTAAAAAGTAAAATTGCAGTGCAGGTGTGAATCATGAATATGTATCTAAAGGGGGAACAGATCATTTCATGGCATTTCTGCACAGGCAGGGAGGGGCTGGCATAACATCAGAGCCCAGTTTCATTTTCTCATACTTTGCATTATGGGACATTTAGTCCATATTGATTGCTCAGTATCAGAGTTGTGTGATGTGTTACGTAACATTGGTGTGGAGCAGTGTGGATATGTCACAGACACATGGGGCAGATTTATGAGCCCTGTATGCCATATTTGTGCCACAGTTGCGTCAATTTTATGACGCAGCGGCAGCGCTAGGCCAACACCATGCTGTGGCTTATTTTCAACGTGGTACAAAAGGGGGTGGTGATGTGGAAGGTTATGCTCCGACGTGAGTCCCTTGCTCACTTTGCCACTGGATTCAAGCCATGTCTGAACTGGCGTGGCAGAGTGGGCTAAAGAACAGTGATGGATTAAACCCAGATATTTTGACTGGGTGTGAGTGTTTGATTGGTTCAGATGCTCCGTCCATTGCCACCCCCTTTTGTACCGCTTTTGGCTGCCATAAGTGTGGCAGGGTATGCTCAGACGTGAGTCCCTTGCTCACTTTGCCACTGGATTCAAGCAAACCGGGCTGAAGACGGCTGTAATGCCAGAAACCGGTCCTCGGAAGCTTGTTTCCGGTCCAGGGAAGGCATTGCTTGGCAGTTCGGGCTGGACTGTTCCCATGAGGCACAGGGTCAGACTGATTTGCATATAGCCATGTCTGAACTGGGGTGGCAGAGTAGGCTAAAGAACGGTGATGGATTAAACCCAGATCTTTTGACTGGGTGTGAGTGTTTGATTGGTTCAGATGCTCTGTCCATTACCACCCCCTTTTGTACCGCTTTTGGCAGCCATAAGTGTGGCAGTGTATGCTCAGACGTGAGTCCCTTGCTCACTTTGCCACTGGATTCAAGCAAGCCGGGCTGAAGACAGCTGTAATGCCAGAAACCGGTCCTCGGAAGCTTGTTTCCGGTCCAGGGAAGGCATGGCTTGGCAGTTCGGGCTGGACTGTTCCCATGAGGTACAGGGTCAGAATGATTTACATATAGCCATGTCTGAACTGGGGTGGCAGAGTGGGCTAAAGAACGGTGATGGATTAAACCCAGATCTTTTGACTCGGTGTGAGTGTTTGATTGGTTCAGATGCTCCGTCCATTACCACCCCCTTTGGTACCGCTTTTGGCCGCCATAAGTGTGGCAGGGTATGCTCAGACGTGAGTCCCTTGCTCACTTTGCCACTGGATTCAAGCAAGCCGGGCTGAAGACGGCTGTAATGCCAGAAACAAGTCCTCGGAAGCTTGTTTCCGGTCCAGGAAAGGCATGGCTTTGCAGTTCGGGCTGGACTGTTCCCATGAGGCACAGGGTCAGACTCATTTGCATATAGCCATGTCTGAACTGGGGTGGCAGAGTGGGCTAAAGAACGGTGATGGATTAAACCCAGATCTTTTGACTGGGTGTGAGTGTTTGATTGGTTCAGATGCTCCGTCCATTACCACCCTCTTTTGTACGGCTTTTGGCCGCCATAAGTGTGGCAGGGTATGCTCAGACGTGAGTCCCTTGCTCACTTTGCACTGGATTCAAGTAAGCCGGGCTGAAGACGGCTGTAATGCCAGAAACCGGTCCTCGGAGGCTTGTTTCCGGGCCAGGGAAGGCATGGCTTGGCAGTTCGGGCTGGACTGTTCCCATGAGGCACAGGGTCAGACTGATTTGCATATAGCCATGTCTGAACTGGGTGGCCGAGTGGGCTAAAGAACGGTGATGGATTAAACCCAGATCTTTTGACTGGGTGTGAGTGCTTCATTGGTTCAGATGATCCATCCATTACACCCCCTTTGTACCTTATTTTCATCGTGACGCATCTGGGAAATGTGCCATGTTGTAAGTCCCTGCTCCACAGTTGAGCGTTCCTGCGCAGGGGGGGTTCCAGCACAGGAACGCCTCCTAAAAGTGGCAGAGTGAAATCTAAAACATTTCACTCAGTCACTTTAATGGCCATGCTGTGTCAGAACCCTGCGCCTGCTTGTTGAAGGCGTAAGGATTGACGCAGCATGTTAGGCATAGGGTCACCGCTTGCCTTGCTGGAACTGTGTTGCGCTTGCAACGCAACTCCAGCAGTGCTGCACCTTTATGGCAGCATATGCGTCACGCTTCTGTCTATATTTGCCCCATGGCATGCCGTATTGTAAATGGAGCGCATCCATGATGGCGCTAGGGGTGTCTGCTGTGAGGCACAATAACTGGGACATCCCTGCTGATATGCTGGGATGCACCAGTTATTGTAGATCTAGCCCATGGTGCCTGATTCTCTCATGACATCATCACTCACATTCAGGGCCCATTGTTTGTGGTGGAGTCAAATCTGTTGAGGTCACTGGCCTAAGTATGCAACCTTTTGTGAATTGGTGTCCCATCCTTTTGTGGTCCAGGTATGTCTCTCAGGGCATGTATTGTTTGTCATCAGCGTGAATAGTTGGTTTTATGGATGTCCACTACACTGATCGCTGACATGGGCACATGACCTAAGGCACACTCCATCTTTTGACTACTGTCAGCGGCTGTGATTTGCATGCAGTTCATGTGGCTTGCAAAGTCGTCTCAGGGTGGGATTTATGGACACTGTTGTGTCTATCCAAGTTTCATCATTGACAACAGACAGCAAACCACATTTTGTCCATGACACTACAGGTTGCTCATGTGAAAAACGTGGCAGCGAGATGATCAAGGACTTGCACGCCCTGCCGTCAGTCAAGTGCAATGGCCCGGTTTCCCAGATTCAGAGCTAGCCGAGGTTCCAGAGGCATGTGCAAGCCATGTGTTAAGGTAATGTTGTGCAAAACACAACAGGCTAATATAATCTTGCACACAACTTCTGGGGAGTACTGCAGCACACCCACTGTATGGTGGTGACATCTGAATTGTGACTTCAACAGCCCAAAAGTGCGCTATATGATGGGTCGAGTCCGTATGTGTGCCCTATTGTACCTACGCTGAAGTACAGTGTTTGCATGCCTGTAAGGGGTGAGGAGATGTGGGGAGAGTGCATAGCCAGCGTCGCCTGAGGAGGGAAGAAAGGGCAGTTGTTAACATTTCCCTTTGTAACTTGCACAGAACATGATCTATGCGTTCGTACATGCAGTGTCAATTGGGCCATGATTCTCATTGTACAATGGTTAATATTGGGGTGCATTCAGACATTTCAATGGCACATATCACTCATTTTTAGTGCTTACTACTTACTTAATAGCCACATGTTGCCAACTTCTCCTGCAGCCATACGCCGGGAAAGAGGTGACATGCGTAATATGAAGCTGTCATGCGTACTGCCTGGGAACACTGCATGCACGTTGATGAACCTCCCACTGGCATCACAGACAGCTTGCACATTGATGGAATGCCATCTGTGTCTGTTGCAGAAGATGTGTGCAATGTGGCGCGGTGTCTGAAGGGCCACATGGGTGCAGTCAATTGCACCCAGCACACGTGGGAATTGTGCTAGGAGATAAAAATCTCTTGCTGCGGTTTGTCTCATGGCCAGTGTATGTGGCATTTGTATGTATTTGGGGGCTCTAGCAGTGATGCATCTCAGTACCTGATGCAGGCACCGCGACTGGCTCACCTGGGAAATGCCCACAAGGTCACTGGTGACCCTTTGGAATGACCCAGTGGCAAAGAAGTGTAGGGCAGACAGGATCTTGAGATATGCTGGTATTGCATGTGAGCAGCAGGTCACAGAATCAAGTTCCTGCTCCCACTCACAGTTTACCCAAGATGACTTCTGGTGGGAAATGGTACCTGGCCCTTACATCTTGGCTGGTCATTCCAAATAGGTTGATCCTCTGCCTGAAAATCCTCTCAGCTCTCCACCTCCTCCTCAAGTAGTTTTGCCGCATGGCAAGGGGCAGTGCTACAAACACATTCAGTGACATCCTGAAAAGGTTTGTTTGTGTCTGCTCTGCATTTATCCATGTTGGTGGGCTGGGATTGGCTTCAGTGGATCAGCTGATCCATAGTGGGGGATGGTAGGCACTTGAACAGATGTTTACCCTTATCTAACATGACCAACTGCCAAAATTCGTATCTTCCGGCCCGTAATCGGAATTTCCGGCCCGTAATCGTAAATGACGGCACTATTCCGGAAATTGCGTGCAAAAATGGTAAACTCCGCCAAAAAGCCGTAAATTCCGGCCCGGCGGCGGAAATTAAGGCCCGGCAGCGGGCGTAAAGTTAGTAGTCGTAAGTTTATTCTGTGAATACCAAAAGTAGTAAGTTCATTCTGTGAATCCCGAAAGTTGTAAGTTCATTCCGTGAATGCCAAAAGTAGTAAGTGCATTCTGTGAATATCAAAATAGTAGTAAGTTTAGGATTCAGTCTTAAGTACATTCTGTGAATCGGGCACGGTATGATTACAGTTCTGCAAGGAGAATGCCTGACTGAATTTATAAGTGCTTGAGTTTTAGCACAGTGAATGGATAAGCACATACTGCTGAATGGGGCACTACAATAGTACAACAGCAGTGACAGAGTGTTTGGTGGATGTGTAAGGATACAGACTGGGGAATTGAAGGTATAAAATACAAGTGTGCAGGTAGACACAAGACTGCATGCACAGTGCATAGGTATTTGAAGCGGTAGATGCCCTAAGGCCTACTTTGCTGCATGAGTACTTGAGTACTGACTTAAAGATTACAGTTCTGCAAGGAGAGTACCGGACTAAATTTATAAGTGCTTCAGTTTTAGCACAGTGAATGATAAGCACATACTGCTGAATGGGTCACTACAATAGTGCAACAGCAGTGACAGAGTGTTTAGTGGAAGTGTAAGGATACAGACTGGGGAATTGAAGATGTGAATCACAAGTGTGCAGGTGGATAGAAGACTGCATGTATAGTGCATAGGGGTTTGAAGCAGTCCATGTCCGAAGGCCTACTTCGCTGCATGACTACTTGGGTACTGACTGAATGATTAGAGTACTGTAAGGAGAGGGTCTAAGTGAATATACAAGTGCATGAGATTTAGTGCAGTAAATGGATTAGCACATACTGCTGAATGGGTCACTACAATAGTGCAAAAGCAGTGACAGAGTGTTTGGTGGAAGTGTAAGGATACAGATAGTGCACAGGGGTTTGAAGCAGTCCATGTCCTAAGGCCTACTCCGCTGCATGAGTATGTGGGTACTGACTGAATCATTGCAGTTCTGCAAGGAGAGTGCCTAAGTGAATTTATAAGTGCTTCAGTTTTAACACAGAAAATGGATTAGTACATACTACTGAATAGGTCACTACAACAGTGCAACAACAGTGACAGTGTTTGCTGGAAGTGTAAGGATAAAGACTGGGGAATTGAAGATGTGAAACACAAGTGTGCAGGTGGATAGAAGACATCATGTATAGTGCATAAAGGTTTGAAGCAGTCCATGTCCTAAGGCCTACTATATATCTAACTACTGCATTTTAGTGTACAACCCTAACTCATGTTGCAAATACATAAGCAATTTGCTGCACTATTTGCTAGAACATTACATCAAAAAAGTGACACAATAAAAACACAAAGAGGTGCAAGAGGTTTGTAAATCTGCCCCAGACTGTTTACAGCAGTGTATATATACTGACTGGGAATTGAAGATTTGAAACACAAGTCTGATTCTAGACAAGCAACACTATTAATTACTGTGGAAGGGCTAAAATGACAGCACACATTCCAGAAATGTAAGTACTGCTTTTTAGTGTACAACTATAACTCATTTTCCAAATACAAAACCAATAACTGGTTTCTAATTCTATCAAAACTTGAAAAAAGGAAAGCTTTTTAAGCAGCTATGTGTCTGCAAACACAAAAAGTACAAAAATACTTCTCTCAGAATAATTCCTAAATGCACACAGACACACACTGTGATTCTAAACAAAAAAAATAAGACCTTGCATTTTGCCAAAACATATTTACTAGTCTAGAAACGGTAGGGCGACTAAACACATTCTATATATTATACGACTGGTGCATTTTACTATACAATCCTGATTCATTTTGCAAATACATGACCAATTTTCTGCATTATTGGCGCCAGCATTACATAAAAAAAGTGACACAATAGAACAAAAAAGAGGCTTAAGGGGCTTGTAAATCTGCCTCAGAGTGTATGCAGCAGTATATGTATATGGACTGGGAATTGAAGATTTGAAACACAAGTCTGATTCTAGACAAGCAACACTATTAATTACTCTTGAAGGGCTACAATGACTGCACACATTCTAGAAATGCAAATACTGCATTTTACTGTACCATGAGTCATTTTGTAAATACAAAAGCAATAACTGATTTCTAATTCTATCAACACTTGAAAAAGGATAGGTTTTTAAGCAGTTATGAGTCTGCAAACACAAAACATACAAAAATGCTTCTCTCAGAATAATTCCTAAATGCACACAGATGCACAGTGTGATTCTAGACAAAAAAATATTAGACCTTGCATTTTACCAAAACACATTTACTAGTCTGGAAACGGTAAAGTGACTGCACACATTCCATGTATATAACTACTACATTTCAGGGGAAACCCTGACCCGTTTTGCAAATACATAAACAATTTGTTGCATTATTTGTGCCAACATTGCATCAAAAAAGTGACGCAATGACAGCACAAAGAGGCGCAAGAGGCTTGTAAATCTGCAGTAGTGTATGTATACGCACTGGAAAATTGTAGATTTGAAACAAAAGTCTAATTCTAAACAAACAACACTATTAACTACTCTAGAACTGGAAAACTGACTGCACATATTCTATATTTTTTAGTACTGCACTTTACTACACAAAGCTGACTCACCAAACACATTAACTTACCAAATGCTTTTATCACAATGGTTATCCAAATGCAGACAAACTCAGAATGCGATTCTACACAACTAAACTTCTCCTTGCACTTTAGAAGGATAAACACATTACTCTTATTAAAAACAAAATGCACCACATACATCCACTTACAAGTTAACAACTCACCTTTAAAATTGATTTGTAGATTAAGAAGAATGTCAGTCACACAGCAGATATTCTTATACTGAATCTCTGTACTACAGTGTTCTTAGCAAAACCAGAAAATGGCAAACTTTCCCTCTCATTCTACACATATATACATGAAAATAACAAATCAAATTGCTTCCCACATTAATTCAAAAGCAAATACACATTTCTATTGGTTGAACATTTGAACCCGTTCCAATGGCAAAACTTTGAACCCTACCCCCAATTTGCTGTCTGCAGTTACCATAGTAACAGATCATGCAAAACTCAACTGTCCACAGAGGTCAAAAGTTCAGCACACTGTAAAACACTCTTCCTCAACAAGTTTAGACTCTTCATAGGTACTTACTTATAAGTACCAATAAAGAGAAAGGTTCTTGTTAGAACCAACCAACATCTAAACACATAAGCTTGATAGATATCTGAAAATATATATATATATATTTTTTCTTGCTTAGGTACACGTACCGGACGCCTTAGAAACCTCGCAGCATACGTGGTACGCGTACCCTAAAACAAAATAGCCCCTATCACAAATTTTTATTATCCCTGGGGACCCCATCCCCCAGGTCTCATATAAAATTTTGAAGACCGTGGGGGGAGCCCCAATGCCCCCATGGTCCCAGCCAGCTCCCCGCATCCTTCGGGAGCCAGCATTGCTTTTCGTCAGGGAGAGCAGCTAACATGCTGCTCCCCCTCAGGAAAAGCAATCTGCTTTCCTATTTGGAAGAGAGAGCAGGTTAACCTGCTCTCTCTTGCAAATTGGAAAGCAGTTTGCTATGACAGGGTGGGAGCCAAGAGGCTCCCGCCCTGTCATTGCAAATGGCAGTGTCCCAGGGGTGGGCACCCCGGGACACTGCAGGAGCTGGCCCTGGGGGGTGGTGTTCCCCAGGGCCATCTTGGGCTCCAGGAGGGGGACCACACGTCCCCCTCCAACATTTTCGAGAAGCCCCAGGGGTGGTGGTCCTCGGGGCTAGGGGGGCCTCTGAGCCCCCCTCAATTAATACTTTAAAGCCCCAGGGGCTGGGGGGGGGCCTAGGAGCCCCCCACACATTTACATTTGCTGCGGGGGAGCTGTGAGCCCCCACATATATATTTAAAAAAAGCCCCGGGAGTGGCGGTCCCTGGGGTTGGGGGGGGGTTTATTCACTCGATACGTGTATCCTACATGCATTCCGCGATTTAAAAAAAAAAAATGGGACCCCAGAGCAGGCCTACCGGCTCAGGAAGTCCTATGGCAAATTGCAAACTTTTCCTCTCAATCTACACACTCAATCTACACACACATATACATATAAATAACAAATCACATTTGTTCCCACATTAATTCAATAGCAAACATACATTTCTATTGCTTGGCCATTTGAACCCTTTCCAACGGACAAAGCTTTCAACCCTACCCCCATTCTGCCTTCTTCCTGTTACCATAGAAACTCTTCATGGAAAACTTAACTGAGCACACAGGTCAAAAGTTCATCATACAATATTGCAAATCAAAACAGCAAGTGTGCTTGACTTCTCAATATACCAGCTTATCTTATATACCGTTTTTTCTATCAGTTTTTGTTAACCAATAAAAATCAGGCTTTTAAAAAACAGAAACATGCACCCTAGTTTACTGTGTAGGATGTTTTCAAACAACCAATCATTTCTTTTCTTTTTTCAAAACTGCTTCTTATCCACCATTTCATTAAAATCTTACTTTTCAAACTGCCATTTCATTTACAGAGACCATCTGAGAGAATTCAGACCTCCCTTCAAGATGCTTAGAGTGTGGATTGTGGGACACAGCTATATTTTCGCAGAACAGAAAGGAATTTTAAAAAATCTAGGTTTACCAAACGTAGACATTAAATGGATTGGACAGTGGCACCAATTGATGCCATTGGTGAAATCCTTTTTACATCTCCAACACCCAGACATCATAATTGTGCACTGTGGTGGCACTGAACTAGGCCCTTTGACTGCACACATTCCATGTATATAACTACTACATTTCAGGGGAAACCCTGACCCGTTTTGCAAATACATAAACAATTTGTTGCATTATTTGTGCCAACATTGCATCAAAAAAGTGACGCAATGACAGCACAAAGAGGCGCAAGAGGCTTGTAAATCTGCAGTAGTGTATGTATACGCACTGGAAAATTGTAGATTTGAAACAAAAGTCTAATTCTAAACAAACAACACTATTAACTACTCTAGAACTGGAAAACTGACTGCACATATTCTATATTTTTTAGTACTGCACTTTACTACACAAAGCTGACTCACCAAACACATTAACTTACCAAATGCTTTTATCACAATGGTTATCCAAATGCAGACAAACTCAGAATGCGATTCTACACAACTAAACTTCTCCTTGCACTTTAGAAGGATAAACACATTACTCTTATTAAAAACAAAATGCACCACATACATCCACTTACAAGTTAACAACTCACCTTTAAAATTGATTTGTAGATTAAGAAGAATGTCAGTCACACAGCAGATATTCTTATACTGAATCTCTGTACTACAGTGTTCTTAGCAAAACCAGAAAATGGCAAACTTTCCCTCTCATTCTACACATATATACATGAAAATAACAAATCAAATTGCTTCCCACATTAATTCAAAAGCAAATACACATTTCTATTGGTTGAACATTTGAACCCGTTCCAACTGGCAAAACTTTGAACCCTACCCCCAATTTGCTGTCTGCAGTTACCATAGTAACAGATCATGCAAAACTCAACTGTCCACAGAGGTCAAAAGTTCAGCACACTGTAAAACACTCTTCCTCAACAAGTTTAGACTCTTCATAGGTACTTACTTATAAGTACCAATAAAGAGAAAGGTTCTTGTTAGAACCAACCAACATCTTATTATTATTATTATTATTGAATTTTGTACCGCGCACGGTTACCCTAGGGCATCCCAGCGCTTAAAGAAACCAAGAGCAGGCTTACTAATAGGAAACAGAGGAGCTGCAGTTATTCTGGGAAAAGATACGTTTTCAGATGTTTCCGGAATCTGAGAAGGTTTGGTTCGGACCGCAGCGAGAGTGGGAGGGAGTTCCAGGCGAGCGCTGTATGGATAGAAAAACTCCTGCCCCCTGAGCGGGCTCTCCTGATTCTCTTAGTCTGAAGGAAATGTTTATTGTCAGAGCGTAAGGCTCTTGTGGGCTTATAGGGGCGAATCATGTCCTTCAGAATAGCTGGTCCTTTCCCCTGTATGCTCTTGTGGGCGATGCACAGGGCCTTGAAGGTAACTCTCTCTTTGACAGGGAGCCAATGGAGTGCTTTTAAAGCCGGCCTGGCTGACTGCCTGGCCGGAACATTCCGCAGCAGCCTTGCTGCTGCGTTCTGCACTTGTTGCAGGATCTTAAACGTTGACTCTGGCGCTCCAAGAAAGAGCGCGTTACTGTAGTCCAGGCGTGAGATGATTAAGCCTTGGACTAACAGCTTCCGGGAGAGTTCTGGTAACAGGGGGAGAACCTTACGGGCCGACCGGAGCATTCCATAACAAACGCCCGCGATCTTCTTGGCGTGTGTCCTAAAGGACAAGTCCGGCTCCAGCCAGACCCCCAGGCTCTTAATCTCCTTTTTTGGGTCGGGCGGGGTGCCCATGCAGTTGGGCCAGCTGCTTGGCGAGAGGGCAAAACTTGACTGGCCCAAGATCATCAGCTCAGTTTTTGACCCGTTCAGTTTGAGCGATGACCTGGACATCCAATCAAACACATCTCTCAAGCATGCATGGAGTGTCTCAGGCTGTTTCTCCAGCTGTGTAAGACTCACCACTAGCTGGGTGTCATCCGCATAGCTTATGATCTTAAAGCCAAACGGAGACACCACACCCTCCAGGGGTGCCATATACACGTTAAATAACGTGGGGCTAAGGGATGAGCCCTGTGGCACCCCGCAGTGGAGTGGGAGGGGAGGGGATTTAGTATTTCCTTCCCAAACCTCGAAGGTACGCCCCTCCAAAAAGGAGGCCAACCATTCCAGGGCCACTCCTGTGACACCCGACTCCGCTAGACGTTGTATCAGGACCCCATGGTTGACGGTATCGAAGGCCGCACTGAGGTCCAGGAGGATCACTGCCACTGATCCCCCTGCATCCAAAGTGCTTCTGGCCTCCTCTACCACTGCTAGCAGAGCCGTGTCCGTTCCATGGCCTGGTCGAAATCCCGTCTAAACACATAAGCTTGATAGATATCTGAAAATATATATATATTTTTTTTTTCTTGCTTAGGTACACGTACCGGACGCCTTAGAAACCTCGCAGCATACGTGGTACGCGTACCCTAATTTTACCATAAAACAAAATAGCCCCTATCACAAATTTTTATTATCCCTGGGGACCCCATCCCCCAGGTCTCATATAAAATTTTGAAGACCGTGGGGGGAGCCCCAATGCCCCCATGGTCCCAGCCAGCTCCCCGCATCCTTCGGGAGCCAGCATTGCTTTTCGTCAGGGAGAGCAGCTAACATGCTGCTCCCCCTCAGGAAAAGCAATCTGCTTTCCTATTTGGAAGAGAGAGCAGGTTAACCTGCTCTCTCTTGCAAATTGGAAAGCAGTTTGCTATGACAGGGTGGGAGCCAAGAGGCTCCCGCCCTGTCATTGCAAATGGCAGTGTCCCAGGGGTGGGCACCCCGGGACACTGCAGGAGCTGGCCCTGGGGGTTGGTGTTCCCCAGGGCCATCTTGGGCTCCAGGAGGGGGACCACACGTCCCCCTCCAACATTTTCGAGAAGCCCCAGGGGTGGTGGTCCTCGGGGCTAGGGGGGCCTCTGAGCCCCCCTCAATTGATACTTTAAAGCCCCAGGGGCTGGGGGGGGGCTAGGAGCCCCCCACACATTTACATTTGCTGCGGGGGAGCTGTGAGCCCCCACATATATATTTAAAAAAAGCCCCGGGAGTGGCGGTCCCTGGGGTTGGGGGGGGGGGTTATTCACTCGATACGTGTATCCTACATGCATTCCGCGATTTAAAAAAAAAAATGGGACCCCAGAGCAGGCCTACCGGCTCAGGAAGTCCTATGGCAAATTGCAAACTTTTCCTCTCAATCTACACACTCAATCTACACACACATATACATATAAATAACAAATCACATTTGTTCCCACATTAATTCAATAGCAAACATACATTTCTATTGCTTGGCCATTTGAACCCTTTCCAACGGACAAAGCTTTCAACCCTACCCCCATTCTGCCTTCTTCCTGTTACCATAGAAACTCTTCATGGAAAACTTAACTGAGCACACAGGTCAAAAGTTCATCATACAATATTGCAAATCAAAACAGCAAGTGTGCTTGACTTCTCAATATACCAGCTTATCTTATATACCGTTTTTTCTATCAGTTTTTGTTAACCAATAAAAATCAGGCTTTTAAAAAACAGAAACATGCACCCTAGTTTACTGTGTAGGAGGTTTTCAAACAACCAATCATTTCTTTTCTTTTTTCAAAACTGCATCTTATCCACCATTTCATTAAAATCTTACTTTTCAAACTGCCATTTCATTTACAGAGACCATCTGAGAGAATTCAGACCTCCCTTCAAGATGCTTAGTGTGTGGATTGTGGGACACAGCTATATTTTCGCAGAACAGAAAGGAATTTTAAAAAATCTAGGTTTACCAAACGTAGACATTAAATGGATTGGACAGTGGCACCAATTGATGCCATTGGTGAAATCCTTTTTACATCTTCAACACCCAGACATCATAATTGTGCACTGTGGTGGCACTGAACTAGGCCCTTTGACTGGGGTAGGTATGGAAATGCTTATAAAGGACACTTTTGCAGTACTGATGTCACTGTTCCCCCAAACTGCCATTGTGTATTCTAACATATGCCAAAGACAGAAATGGAACTGGTCCAATCAATTTTGTCCACAGATTGAGAAAGCTAGGAAAACATGTGAATAAATCTGTTTCTGCTTTTCTCCGAGACTATAGAATGCTGGAGGGGAGTCTACTACAGTATAATGCACCAGTAATATTAGGAGGAGACTTTAACTTGGTTTTTGATAGCATGCTGGATCGTACTTCTAGAGCTAAATATTCTACCCCAAAAAACTCCCTCCGAGCCTTAAGAAATATCATGAAAGATTTTAATATCTTAGACGCATAGAGAGCGAAGTACGGTGCTGTTAAAGAGTATACCTTCTTCAACAAGAAATATAAACATTATTCAAGAATTGACTATTTTTTGTTAGATCGTTCTTTAATCCCCGACCTAGTGTCAGTAATTCATTCATCGCTAGGTATATCTGATCACTTTGTGATAGAGCTTACACTGAACTTCAAAATTAAGCCCACTGTGGTCAGATGGACCCTGGACAGAACCCTTATGTTGGAAAATCAGACTTTGTCCAAGGTTAAAGAGAGTATATCCGAGTTCTTTCTTTTTAACATAGGCTCAGGTACAGAACAACTCGTCTGGGATTCCTTCAAGGCGTATTTAAGGGGTATCTTGAGCTCCATGATGTCCTTCAAAAGAAAAAATTAAAAATAAGAGAAACGGAAGACCTTGAGGGAATCAAAAAGAAGGAACTGGAGCTCCTGTCAGCAGTCCGGATGGACAGGGAATGTATCCCAAGGCTAGAAAAAGAACTTTTGGATCTTCAATCTCAATTTCAGGCTAGAAGCGATAAAGCTATCAAGGACAGATGGGAGGTCAGCAAAATGAAGTACTTTGAATATGGAGAGAAATGTGGAGCCCTTCTTGCCTGGAAAGCGAGGGCAGAAAAGAGTAGGAACAACATAGACTTACTAATTCATCGAATATCTGGGACTACGTTAACAGGGGATGAACTGATCAGGGAGGAAGCGAGAGGATTCTTTAAGGACCTTTATCAAGAGGCCGGTGGCATAGAACTAGAGGCAGTTATCTCCTGGCTGGGCCGGATTGATCTGCCCCAACTTCCCGAGGAAGCTAAGAGTCTTCTAACCAATGAGTTCACAGAAGGGGAAGTGAGGGCGCAACTGAAGAAGATGAGTCGGGGAAAAGCGGCAGGCCCAGATGGCTTACCGATAATCAATAGAGACCACCTGATATGAAGTCAGTATATATTCCGGTGTTGGTGGAATATACTCAGTGTGTTAAAATACCCCTCACACACCAAAAGGGCCCTTGGTGTCATGCTTCATCATCGGGGTCTTCCCGCCCCCGCTGCGGGACGGGGCAGTGCTGCGACAAGCGACTACGCCGGAGCACCTTTTATTGTGAGTACTATGTGAGTGAAATGAAGTGAGTGTCAGTGGGGTCAGGAGTGATATTGGAGTGAAGTTAAAAAATACCTGGCCTAGTGGTAGAAAAAACTGTTTATTAGGCACTGGCTGGTATTGTTAAAAGAGGTGAAGCGGAGAGCTAAAGCAAGTTACTGGGCTTGCTCTCCTGTGTGAGTCAACATGTTTCGGGGCGACATGCCCCTTCGTCAGGACCGGGTACAGATCCCCCTGTCACTCACTAATGTTCTACCACAATATGAGGGTGTAATATATTATCAATGTGTATAAATATATTTTATAGATATACGTGTTCTAGCTATATCAGAAATTCTGATGTAATAAGCCTGAAATAATAAGAGCACAGGTTTTAGAAAAGCGCGGATCCCAATGCGCTGGACTAATGGTTACCTGTAAGGAAAAAAGGCAAACGAAAGGAAAAACACACGTGTAGGCTATTATACATGGCAGGCCAGAGGGTCCTGGAGATGGCCATGTCGCCAGGTATAGAGGTCGTGGAAACAGATATTTAGACACACACTTTACACACACAACACAGTAGAACACCATATGCTAGCTGTCAAGGGAGGGAAATGTATATACATCAAGATACATACTTTTGAAATAGGGAGACAGTGCCCCATGAGCCAAGGCTGGGCAAAGGGTAAGTGGGGTCCAACTGCAAGGTGGGAAGAAATGGGAACAAAGAGAAAAAATGATTTTTTTTTTGCTAGGACCTTGTATTGCTAAAGGTACTGAGTAGTTCTAGGGAAAGGGGACCAAGTATTCCAGGTCTGTTCTATCGGCTATGCCGTGCTTACTAAACCCCCTGCACCTCGGTGCTTCCTCCTTCGTCAGTGGCTTCCGTGGTAATGGTCAGCTAGAGGAGGGTGGGTCATTTATAGTCTGGGAGTAATTGGATAATGGCAATGTTAATTGATTAACTCGAGATAGGTGTGTTGGCTCGGTCGAGTTGTGTAGCCATGTAACTGAGGCGGCCATTATTAAGTGTTCAAAAAGTAGGAAGAGGCGCGCTTAGGAGATCGTATTCCTTTTACACAAATGCCCCGTAACATTGTTTACTCCGTGTCCTCTATTGTTGAATGGAAGGTAGTGTTAGCGGGAATACGCATTCGCGTATAACGAGGCGTCTCAGAAAAAGAGTTGCGCATGCACGGAAGGGCTCTGTCTCTAGTTTGTACCGCGCATGCGTGGAGGAGTGGTGTTCCTCCGCGCACGCGTGTTAACAGTGCTATGGACTGAGGGTGCGATCGATGCCCCTCCTGACTCTAAAAAATGGCAATATTCTCCATTACAATTGCAACTATGCATTGCTAAAAGAAGGGAAATACGTACTGGATTAATTAAAATCTTGATTCACACAAACATGATAAAACAAGCAGATACTTGGGGGTGTGGTCTGAGATTTGCAAATAATGCTCTTATTTAAATGTTTAGACCTGGGGTTATCGTAACTGGATTACACCCTGAATTGGGACCAGGGAATATCATCGTTCAACCCTGTCAAGTGGGTGCCAAGGCGGTAAACCCAACGTTGTTCCTTGGATAGAAGGTCCTTGTCACTCTTGAAGGCCTCTATGACTGTCCATTTCAGGTCATCGATACTGTGTCCCATTGTTGCATAATGGGTGGCCATTCTAGTCGTAGTTTTTTTGCAACGTACGTTGCTGCGGTGTTCGCCCATCCGTACTTTAACTGGCCTAGTGGTCATGCCCACATATTCTTTTTTGCACGGGCAAGTGATCAGATAAACCAAGTTACGGCTATTACAGATGGTAAAGGAACGTTGTTCCCAAGTGGACTGGTTGGAGAAGGTGATATTACGACTTTTATGCGTGTATTGGCAGGACGCACATGAGCCACATGGATGGTGCCCGCCGACTGTTGATAGTTTTGGGGGTTCATCGTTAGTGAATTTTTTTGGTCTTGTGTGGACCAACAGATCTTTGAGGTTCTTGCCTCTTCTGTGTGCGAACATCGGTTTCGGGAAATCTAGTTTTCCGCAATTCAGTATTCTCCAGTGCCTGTTCACAATTTTTGTGATCTGCTTCGTATTGGTGTTATATGTTGTAACACAGATGGGGCGTTGGTCTGGTTCCTTTATCACTGTCGGTTCTAAAAGGGCCTCCCTGTTGTTATTGCGGGCTCTTTTGAAGCCTTTATTGACCACCCTTCTTGGATAGTTTCTGTTTACCAGTTTGGTTTTTAGATCAGCTGCTTGGGTCTTGAAATCTTGAATAGCACTGCAATTACGCCTAAGGCGAAGGAATTGTCCGTAAGGTAAATTGTCACGTAGGTGTCGTGGGTGAAAACTACTTGTATTTGTATTTGTATTTGGTATTTGTAGAGCGCAACTGTCGCTCCGGAAGGAGCATCCTGGCGCTAACTGGAAAATGAGTGAGAGGTCGAAAGAAGGCAGGATTAGATGGCATGCAGCACATACTCGTCAGATAGACTGTAGATCCATGTTTTTAATTGTTTCCTGAAGTGGATTTCCTTGGTGAGGGATCTCAAATGCTGAGGCATAGAGTTCCATGCTTTGGAGGATAGGTGGGTAAGTGTTTTACCCCCTTTAGTTTTTAAGTTGAAATTAGCTACTTTTAGTAGGTTATTGTTGGATGATCTCAAAATCCTCTGGGGGTTGTAATGGGGGTAGCGTCTGATTAGATATTGAGGGCCAGTGTGGTTAAATGCTCGGAATGTAACAATTAGGATCTTAAAAAGGATTCTCTTGTGTAAGGGCAACCAGTGGAGGCTTCTCAGAGCAGTAGAGGCTGAAGACCTCCTGGGAAGTTTGAGCACCAGTCTGGCAGCCGCATGCTGAACGCTTTGCAGTTTTTTGAGTGAGGCTTTTTTCACACCAGCCATCAGACTGTTACAGTAGTCTATGCGCGAAAGGATTAGTGCCACAGCTACCGCCTTTCTAGCTTCCGTTGGTAGGAAGTCGAAATTTTTTTTGAGGGATTTAATGATTCCGAAACAGCTTCCTGCCACCTTCCTGATGTGCAGATCGAAGGAGAGATCAGTATCGAAGGTGACTCCAAGGTTGCGTGCGGCTGTGACGGTCTGAGGGGGGGCTATGGAATCCTCTGGCCACCATAGATGAGGACTGAAGTTGACATTTTTCCCCATAGGGAGGATTTCTGTCTTACTTGAGTTACACTTAAGGTGGTTTGTTTCCATCCATAGAAAGACATCTTTCAGGCAGTTTTTCAGATTATGTTCGGCAGTCGTAGAGTTATCCTCTAGTGGGACGATAAGTTGGGTATCGTCAGCGTATGATGTAACAGTGATGCCGAATGATTCGATCAGGGAGATCAGGGGAATAAGGTAGATATTAAAAAGCAAGGGGCTAAGAATGGCGCCTTGCGGCACTCCCGATCAAATCTTTTTCTCTGCAGAACTGAAAGGTCCTAGTGTGATGGTTTGCGATCTTTCTGTTAGGAACGATGTTATCCAGTCCAATGCCAGGTCGGAGATGCCGATGTCCCTAAGTCTGTCCAGGAGTATAAGGTGGGAGATGGTGTCGAACGCTGCTGTGAGGTCCAACAAGATCAATACGGCGTTCTTTCTTTGGTCCTGTAACAGTTTTATTGAGTCAGTCAGTTCGATCAAGGCTGTTTCAGTCGAGCACTGGGGGTGGAAGCCTGATTGTTGGGGGTGGAGGATGTTATTGGTTTCAAGATGGTTTTTGAGCTCCCTATAGACCATTTGCTCAGTGATTTTCCCCAAAACTGGGAGAAGGGAGATTGGACGGAGGTTGGTCAAGTCAGAAGGAGATTTGTTAGGTTTTTTCATTAAAGGCTTGACAATACCTTGTTTCCATGCACTCGGAACAATGCCAGTGCTGAGGGAGGTATTCACTATTGTGTTGATGATAGGATTAACGGTATCAATCAATTGGTGAAGGATTCTGGGAGGGCAGGAATCAGAAGGGGCTCCTGAATTACATGCTAGAATGACTTCCCTGGTCTGTGCTAGAGAGACCTGTGAAAAGGTCTTTAGGTATCCAGTTGTTTTACCTTCTTGTTCCTGAGTGAAGGGGGACTGGGGGGTTTGGTATGGGGGAAAGTCTTTCTGAATGAGATTGATTTTCTCTTCAAAGAAGTCTGCTATTCGATTGCAGAGATCTTGGGAGGGAGGTATTTCGGCCTGTAGGGCTTTAGGATGAGTGAAGGACTTCACTATTGCAAACAGGGTTTTTTGCTTTTGCTTGGCCTCATTAATGGCTATAGTGTAGAACTCTTTTTTGGCGCTTTTTATGATGGAGTGATAGCTTTTCCTTAGTTGGACATAGGAGTTTCTGTCCATACTATCATATGTTTTTCGCCATTTGCGTTCCCCTTTTTTGCAAAGCAGATGAGCCTTGCCTACTTCTGGCGTAAACCAGGGGGCGTTCCTTTTGCCTTTGGTGTCCGTTTTTCTAATGCGCTTGGGTGGAGCACGTACTTTGATTTCCTGTAGTATCCAGTTGTGGAAGAGTTGGGAGTCTTGTTCCACGTTGCCACTCATGCTGGGGATATAGGTCTCAAAGGTAGGTTTGATTTTGAAAGAATCTTCTACCTTTTTCCAGTTGACATGGTTCTCTGGGGATGAACTAGGTTTGGATGTGTTTTTGGACTGCGGTGTTCTAATAAGAAACGGGATCAAGTTATGGTCTGTCCAGATTTGTGGGACAGGGGTATAGGTTTCTAGAAGGGGGAAGTTAGTACAGACTCCGTCTAGAGTGTGTCCCGCAAGGTGGGTAGGTTGTTTAACTTTTTGCTGGAGGTTGAAAATTTCCAAAGTTTGATGGAAGTTAAGTGTCTGCGCATCCCCTGTAGAGTCGAGGTGCAGGTTGAAGTCGCCTAACAGGGTGACATGAGAATATCTGGTTAGGAGCTGGCCAAGGGTGTCGCTAAGGGAGTCTAGGAATTTGGTAGCGGTACCTGGGGGGCGGTAGACAAGTCCTCCAGAAAAGGAGGTGGACTCATTGAGTTTAATAGTGAATCCCAAGGATTCCGCTCCTTTTAATGAGTCAATGATGAAGGTGTGACATTTGAAGGAGTTGCGTAGCAGTAGGGCTACTCCTCCACCTCTCCCCTTCAATCTGTCTTGTCTGAATATGGAGTATCCTTGTGGAAGAGCAGTGGTTAAGTCAGGATTACTGTTATCCGTGAGCCAGGTCTCCGTAACGAGAAGACAGTCAAGGTTTAATTCCTGGATAAGGTCTTTAATGTCTTGGTTGCGGCAGGCCATGGATCGTGCATTAATCAACCCTCCGATAAAAGATGAATTGTCATCCCTAGAATTTATTTGAGGGGCCAGAGTCGTGCCAGGGGAGAAGGTCCATCTGCATAACTTGCAGCTGAAAGGCCCCTTGATGGTATTGATGGCAACTCTGCAGGCACAGTTAATACCGCTGCGTAGGTTCAATAGAGAGCTGGCTTGATAACTTATCATAGGAGGCTCAGGTCCAGAGTTTCCTGCGCCTGTCGCGGTCTTGGCGCGGACGGGCGCAGACGGGCTTGCCTTAGGCGCGCCTTCGGCGCGCAAACGGCGCTCCCGCTGCGCTCGTCCGCTGCGCTCGTCCGCTGCGCTTGCGCTGGAGGCACATTTAGGTAGGGTGATTGTGGGCGTGGCCTGACAGGGGGCGTGGCCTCGCGTCTGAGGCGATGGCGTTCGTGGCAAAAACAATGACACCAAACAGCGCTGATTCCGCTGAAGGTGACGAGCCTGCCTGGCGGTTTTGCTCAGAGAAGGCTTCTTGTGCAGGTAGTGAGTTTAAAAAACACAATAAACACAAATTTATACAATTTTTAAAATGGGTGTAAGTATCTCCTCCGGCTTTCCGCCTCAGAGGGAGTTGAATTCCAGTTCAACAAGCTGTTTTTAGCTGTAGGTTTAAAGTGGGTGCATGTTTCTAATTTACCATTGGCGGGGTAGATATTCAGATCCAGGAAGACAAGGTTCTCCTTGGAGGCTGTGTGGGTGAACTTAAGGAACCGATCTTGTTGGTTCAGCCAAGTCATGAACTGGTTAACTGAGTCTTGATCACCCCTCCAGATGACGAGCACGTCGTCAATGTACCTTTTCCATGCGACCACATGGTTCTTATATGGATTCCAGTCATTCAGGATTTTGGTGGTTTCGAGGTGGTGTACATAGAGCCCGGTCAAGCTCGGGGCACAAGTGCTCCCCATACTCGTGCCGTGTTTCTGTAAGTAGTATGTGCTTTCATACAGAAAAAGTTTTTCTTCAGGGTCATGGATATGCATTCAAGGACCACCTGTCTCGGAGTGTGGTATACCCAAGGTGTAGAGAACAGAACTTCCTCTATTATTTCCAAAGTCTCTTGATGGGGAAGGCTCGTGTAGAGACTCTCTACATCGAGACCTAGGAGGAGGTCCTGTTCTGGATCAAAAGATATTTCCTTGACCAGTTGTAGGACGCCTTTGGTGTCTTTCAAATAGGTACTTGTAGTTTGCACTATAGGTCTGAGGAAAGCATCAGCAAATTTTGAAAGAGGCTCAAGAATTGACTGTATACCAGATACTATAGGGCGACTAGGAGGATAGGGGGCATCTTTATGAATTTTAGGTATCGTGTAAAAGTAAGGAGTTTTGGGATTTTTTTGAAGCAGGAATTCGCTCTCCTGTTTTGTTAGCCAATCATGTGCCATTGCTTCTTCAATCATAATGAGGATGCAGATCCTGACTTCTTCAGTCGGGTCTTCCCTGAGTACTTGATAATTACGTCTGTCTTCAAGTAATTTTCTGCATTCTCTATTGTAATTGGTATATGTCTGTATAACCGTGGCCCCGCCTTTATCGGCTGGCTTGATTACAATATTTTCATTGTTGGCAAGTTCATGGAGAGCGACTCTCTCAAGTCTGGTAGTGTTATTAAAGACATCGCCAGCGTCCGTGGGTAGCTGTTCCAGATCTGCCATGACTGCTTTTTCGAATGCTAACAGTTCAATTGGTAAAGTTGAGTGTAGGGGGGTGAAAGTGGATTTGTTTTTCAGACCCGTATCGGATTGGACGTTTGTTTCATTATCCGAGTTCTGAAAAAAGGCTTTGAGCTTGAGTTTACGTACAAACTCTTTCATCTCTTGACAGAGTTTGAATTTGTCCATCTTGTGAGTGGGGACAAAACCCAAACCCTTACTTAGGACATTCTCCTGGGCTTCCGTTAGTAGGTGGTCCGACAAGTTTACCACTAAGTTCCTCGACTGGTCGATGCTGTTTGGCTCCGAGTTGATACACCCAGGGGTGCCACTGGCTGTTGATTCCAGTGGACCTGTGTACCTTTCCGATTCCTGCCCCTTCTTGTTCCTTGGCGCTGACCTAAAAAAGGCGGTTGGCCATAGTGGTTAAAAGGAGGCATTTGTTGGTCCCATGGTTGGAATTGGTTCCCCATGTGAGCGGGCCCTGGTGGGCATTGCATAAAGCCTGGGGGTCCTTGCATGAAGGGAGGTGGTCCTTGATAGGGGCCCCAACCTCTCCCTCCTCGTGGGTAGGCCTTTCCAAAAGATTGTGTCCCTCCTCTTGTACCCTGGTTACTATTCCTACTGGAGTTTGAACCGTTGGAACTCGTATCTGAAAAGTCAGTGTCTTGGTCGTTGTTCTGATTCTTGGACACGTGATCTTTTTTGATGTAGGGATATATGCGTTCATGTGTAAAGTTTTCTGTGTCTTTTTTGTGTTTTTTGTATTTATTTTTCTTCAGGCTACATTCAAATTCTGTCATTTCTTGATTTAATTCCTCTAGTCTCTTTTTTAGAGCAGTGTGAGATAGGTAACTCTTGATCTTCACCTCTAACTGGGTTATCTCAATTTTCAGTTCCTGTGTAAGTTTTGTCGCGGTTTTTACTATCAGGACTAGCCAGTCCCTAGTGCACCTCCAACTTATTAGAGACCAATCCCTCTTAAATTCTAAATCATGAGTGAAGATAAACGGTTCATTTTTCACTATTAGGCCCGGAGGGGCCGTTTTTGATTTCAGATACTCGGACATGAGTAGCCCATGCAAGGCTGTCTTTATTTGTGTTCTCCTTAGAGCAGCCAGCTCATCCCAGTCGCCTTCATTGATGCCTGGTTCTGTGTTGCTCAGCCCTTCGAAAGGGCGTAGGGTTGCTAGGATCCTGTCGACCTCCTCATCGTCAAATGCGAGGCCTCCAGCTTCCTCCATCGTAGCTAGCTTGAGGTGTATGTACTGGATATGTGTGCGGAAGGGTTGTGGCTATGTGTACGAAAAGGAGGTGATAAGAAAAAAGAAAGAATAGTTAGGGAGGTAGAAAAAAACGATTGGGATTTTCTAGCAAGGTCCAGAAATACTGGTCAGCTCTATATGGAGCGAGAAACTCCCACAGCTGCACGCTGTCCAAAGACTAAGGGATATCAAAAAAGGGAGTGAAGAGGTGGTGCCACTCTGCACCGCGGTGGGCTAATCCTCCTCTTATGAAAGTACGAATAATCAATAGAGACCACCTGATATGAAGTCAGTATATATTCCGGTCTTGGTGGAATATACTCAGTGTGTTAAGATACCCCTCACACACCAAAAGGGCCCTTGGTGTCATGCTTCATCATCGGGGTCTTCCCGCCCCCGCTGCGGGACGGGGAAGACCCCGATGATGAAGCATGACACCAAGGGCCCTTTTGGTGTGTGAGGGGTATTTTAACACACTGAGTATATTCCACCAACACCGAATATATACTGACTTCATATCAGGTGGTCTCTATTGATTATTCGTACTTTCATAAGAGGACGATTAGCCCACCGCGGTGCAGAGTGGCACCACCTCTTCACTCCCTTTTTTGATATCCCTTAGTCTTTGGACAGCGTGCAGCTGTGGGAGTTTCTCGCTCCATATAGAGCTGACCAGTATTTCTGGACCTTGGTAGAAAATCCCAATCGTTTTTTTCTACCTCCCTAACTATTCTTTCTTTTTTCTTATCACCTCCTTTTCGTACACATAGCCACAACCCTTCCGCACACATATCCAGTACATACACCTCAAGCTAGCTAGGATGGAGGAAGCTGGAGGCCTCGCATTTGACGATGAGGAGGTCGACAGGATCCTAGCAACCCTACGCCCTTTCGAAGGGATGAGCAACACAGAACCAGGCATCAATGAAGGCGATTGGGATGTGCTGGCTGCTCTAAGGAGAACACAAATAAAGACAGCCTTGCATGGCTACTCATGTCAGAGTATCTGAAATCAAAAACGGCCCCTCCGGGCCTAATAGTGAAAAATGAACCGTTTATCTTCACTCATGATTTAGAATTTAAGAGGGATTGGTCTCTATTAAGTTGGAGGTGCACTAGGGACTGGCTAGTCCTGATAGTAAAAACCGCAACAAAACTTACACAGGAACTGAAAATAGAGATAACCCAGTTAGAGGTGAAGATCAAGAGTTACCTATCTCCCACTGCTCTAAAAAAGAGACTAGAGGAATTAAATCAAGAAATGACAGAATTTGAATGTACCCTGAAGAAAAATAAATACAAAAAACACAAAAAAGACACAGAAAACTTTACACATGAACGCATATATCCCTACATCAAAAAAGATCACGTGTCCAAGAATCAGAACAACGACCAAGACACTGACTTTTCAGATACGAGTTCCAACGGTTCAAACTCCAGTAGGAATAGTAACCAGGGTACAAGAGGAGGGACACAATCTTTTGGAAAGGCCTACCCACGAGGAGGGAGAGGTTGGGGCCCCTATCAAGGACCACCTCCCTTCATGCAAGGACCCCCAGGCTTTATGCAATACCCACCAGGTCCCGCTTACATGGGGAACCAATTCCAACCATGGGACCAACAAATGCCTCCTTTTAACCACTATGGCCAACCGCCTTTTTTAGGTCAGCGCCAAGGAACAAGAAGGGGCAGGAATCGGAAAGGTACACAGGTCCACTGGAATCAACGGCCAGTGGCACCCACTGGGTGTATCAACTCGGAGCCAAACAGCGTCGACCAGTCGAGGAACTTAGTGGTAAACTTGTCGAACCACCTACTAATGGAAACGCAGGAGAATTTCCTAAGTAAGGGTTTGGGTTTTGTCCCCACTCACAAGATGGACAAATTCAAACTCTGTCAAGAGATTAAAGAGTTTGTACGTAAACTCAAGCTCAAAGCCTTTTTTCAGAACTCGGATAATGAAACAAACGTCCAATCCGATACGGGTCTGAAAAACAAATCCACTTTCACCCCCCTAGACTCAACTTTACCAGTTGAACTGTTAGCATTTGAAAAAGCAGTCATGGCAGATCTGGAACAGCTACCCACGGACGCTGGCGATGTCTTTAATAACACTACCAGACTTGAGAGAGTCGCTCTCCATGAACTTGCCAACAATGAAAATATTGTAATCAAGCCAGCCGATAAAGGCGGGCCACGGTCATACAGACATATACCAATTACAATAGAGAATGCAGAAAATTACTTGAAGACAGACGTAATTATCAAGTACTCAGGGAAGACCCGACTGAAGAAGTCAGGATCTGCATCCTCATTATGATTGAAGAAGCAATGGCACATGATTGGCTAACAAAACAGGAGAGCGAATTCCTGCTTCAAAAAAATCCCAAAACTCTTTACTTTTACACGATACCTAAAATTCATAAAGATGCCCCCTATCCTCCTGGTCGCCCTATAGTATCTGGTATACAGTCAATTCTTGAACCTCTTTCAAAATTTGCTGATGCTTTCCTCAGACCTATAGTGCAAACTACAAGTACCTATTTGAAAGACACCAAAGCCGTCCTACAACTGGTCAAGGAAATATCTTTTGATCCAGAACAGGACCTCCTCCTAGGTCTCGATGTAGAGAGTCTCTACACGAGCCTTCCCCATCAAGAGACTGTGGAAATAATAGAGGAAGTTCTGTTCTCTACACCTTGGGTATACCACACTCCGAGACAGGTGGTCCTTGAATGCATATCCATGACCCTGAAGAAAAACTTTTTTCTGTATGAAAGCACATACTACTTACAGAAACACGACACGAGTATGGGAAGCACTTGTGCCCCGAGCTTGGCCGGGCTCTATGTACACCACCTCGAAACCACCAAAATCCTGAATGACCGGAATCCATATAAGAACCATGTGGTCGCATGGAAAAGGTACATTGACGACGTGCTCGTCATCTGGAGGGGTGATCAAGACTCAGTTAACCAGTTCATGACTTGGCTGAACCAACAAGATCGGTTCCTTAAGTTCACCCACACAGCCTTCAAGGAGAACCTTGTCTTCCTGGATCTGAATATCTACCCCGCCAATGGTAAATTAGAAACATGCACCCACTTTAAACCTACAGCTAAAAACAGCTTGTTGCTGTATAGTAGTTTTCACCCACGACACCTACGTGACACTTTACCCTACGGACAATTCCTTCGCCTTAGGCGTAATTGCAGTGCTATTCAAGATTTCAAGACCCAAGCAGCTGATCTAAAAAGCAAACTGGTAAACAGAAACTATCCAAGAAAGGTGGTCAAAAAAGGCTTCAAAAGAGCCCGCAATAACAACAGGGAGGCCCTTTTAGAACCGACAGTGATAAAGGAACCAGACCAACGCCCCATCTGTGTTACAACATATAACACCAATACGAACCAGATCACAAAAATTGTGAACAGGCACTGGAGAATACTGAATTGCGGAAAACTAGATTTCCCGAAACCGATGTTCGCACACAGAAGAGGCAAGAACGTCAAAGATCTGTTGGTCCACACAAGACCAAAAAAATTCACTAACGATGAACCCCCAAAACTATCAACAGTCGGCGGGCACCATCCATGTGGCTCATGAGCGTCCTGCCAATACACGCATAAAAGTCGTAATATCACCTTCTCCAACCAGTCCACTTGGGAACAACGTTCCTTTACCAACTGTAATAGCCGTAACTTGGTTTATCTGATCACTTGCCCGTGCAAAAAAGAATATGTGGGCATAACCACTAGGCCAGTTAAAGTACGGATGGGCGAACACCGCAGCAACGTACGTTGCAAAAAAACTACGACTAGAATGGCCACCCATTATGCAACAATGGGACACAGTATCGATGACCTGAAATGGACAGTCATAGAGGCCTTCAAGAGTGACAAGGACATTCTATCCAAGGAACAACGTTGGGTTTACCGCCTTGGCACCCACTTGACAGGGTTGAAAGATGATATTCCCTGGTCCCAACTCAGGGTGTAATCCAGTTACGATAACCCCAGGTCTAAACATTTAAATAAGAGCATTATTTGCAAATCTCAGACCACAACCCCAAGTATCTGCTTGTTTTATCATGTTTGTGTGAATCAAGATTTTAATTAATCCACTACGTATTTCCCTTCTTTTAGCAATGCATAGTTGCAATTGTAATGGAGAATATTGCCATTTTTTAGAGTCAGGAGGGGCATCGATCGCACCCTCAGTCCATAGCACTGTTAACACGCGTGCGCGGAGGAACACCACTCCTCCACGCATGCGCGGTACAAACTAAAGACAGAGCCCTTCCGCGCATGCGCGACTCTTTTTCTGAGACGCCTCGTTATACGCGAATGCGTATTCCCGCTAACACTACCTTCCATTCAACAATAGAGGACACGGAGTAAACAATGTTACGGGGCATTTGTGTAAAAGGAATACGATCTCCTAAGCGCGCCTCTTCCTACTTTTTGAACACTTAATAATGGCCGCCTCAGTTACATGGCTACACAACTCGACCGAGCCAACACACCTATCTCGAGTTAATCAATTAACATAGCCATTATCCAATTACTCCCACACTATAAATGACCCGCCCTCCTCTAGCTGACCATTACCACGGAAGCCACTGACAAAGGAGGAAGCACCGAGGTGCAGGGGGTTTAGTAAGTACGGCATAGCCGATAGAACAGACCTGGAATACTTGGTTCCCTTTCCCTAGAACTACTCAGTACCTTTAGCAATACAAGGTCCTAGCAAAAAATGTTTTCCTTTTTTCTCTTTGTTCCCATTTCTTCCCACCTTGCAGTTGGACCCCACTTACCGTTCGCCCAGCCTTGGCTCTTGGGGCACTGTCTCCCTATTTCAAAAGTATGTATCTTGATGTATATACATTTCCCTCCCTTGACAGCTAGCAGATGGTGTTCTACTGTGTTGTGTGTGCAAAGTGTGTGTCTAAATATCTGTTTCCATGACCTCTATACCTGGCGACATGGCCATCTCCAGGACCCTCTGGCCTGCCATCTATAATAGCCTACACGTGTGTTTTTCCTTTCGTTTGCCTTTTTTCCTTACAGGTAACCATTAGTCCAGCGGATTGGGATCGGCGATTTTCTAAAACCTGTGCTCTTATTCTTTCAGGCTTATTACATCAGAATTTCTGATATAGCTAGAACACGTATATCTATAAAATATATTTATACACATTGATAATATATTACACCCTCATATTGTGGTAGAACATTAGTGAGTGACAGGGGGATCTGTACCCGGTCCTGACGAAGGGGCATGTCGCCCCGAAACATGTTGACCCACACAGGAGAGCAAGCCCAGTAACTTGCTTTAGCTCTCCGCTTCACCTCTTTTAACAATACCAGCCAGTGCCTATTAAACACTGTACAAATGATGGGTTAACCCAATAAAGTCACTGGGACCTGGGTATCTAGCATTAAGAGGAGGGGGTCCCAGTAAAATAAACGTTCAAAAATAAGGCGATTGGAAAGTAAATGCATCTATAATGTTTAATTCACATTATAGGGAAAAGATACACATATGCATAAATTACAGTTGTATTGGTGCCCCTGGGGGGTAAGGGGGGGGGGGGACGTGCAAACGTGAGGGTAGTGTGGGAACGGATAGTGATATTAAAACCACGTATTATTCAAACATTTGTATAAATTCAATGTCGAACAGACAATACGAGAACCACAAATCAACAATTAAGTTCACAAAACACATGCCCCAATGTCCATACTATGCATGAATTTATGGGTTGGAGGAGGCTGTGTGTCGGGGTAAGGAAGTCGACGTTTCGACCCAGGTGGCGCAGGAGTCATTAAGGTCCTTGCAGTTGGGTCTTCATCAGGACAGGAAGGGGGGAGTGGGGCCAACAACCTGAATATATCAGTGTTCGTCGTTAATTATTGTGAAGAGTTTGTAATGGATATTAAATCTTATGAAATACAGTCCAGTATCCCAAAGGGATATGGCAAAACGATCCAGTCGTTGCACACAGGCAGGTGGGGGGACCTCTCCGCGTATCGAGTAGCGTAGAGTGTGTCCTTAATCACCAGCGTATCGGGTAAAAATGGAATGGGTCCGAATGAATCAGATTCCAGAATAAGGTGGCTCAGCGGCAATGGAGCGTCTCTCTCGGCTACCTCGAGGTGTTAATTGTTGATTTGTGGTTCTCGTATTGTCTGTTCGACATTGAATTTATACAAATGTTTGAATAATACGTGGTTTTAATATCACTATCCGTTCCCACACTACCCTCACGTTTGCACGTCCCCCCCCCCCTTACCCCCCAGGGGCACCAATACAACTGTAATTTATGCATATGTGTATCTTTTCCCTATAATGTGAATTAAACATTATAGATGCATTTACTTTCCAATCGCCTTATTTTTGAACGTTTATTTTACTGGGACCCCCTCCTCTTAGTGCCTATTAAACAGTTTTTTCTACCACTAGGCCAGGTATTTTTTAACTTCACTCTAATATCACTCCTGACCCCACTGACACTCACTTCATTTCACTCACATAGTACTCACAATAAAAGGTGCTCCGGCGTAGTCGCTTGTCGCAGCACTGCCCCATCCCGCAGCGGGGGCGGGAAGACCCCGATGATGAAGCATGACACAAAGGGCCCTTTTGGTGTGTGAGGGGTATTTTAACACACTGAGTATATTCCACCAACACCGGAATATATACAGACTTCATATCAGGTGGTCTCTATTGATTATTCGTACTTTCATAAGAGGAGGATTAGCCCACCACGGTGCAGAGTGGCACCACCACTTCACTCCCTTTTTTGATATCCCTTAGCCAGATGGCTTACCATCAGAAGTTTATGAAGACAACCTAGAAGTAATCCTCCCCGTCCTCGTATCTCTTTTTAACAGGATTCTTCTTCAGGGGGAAAAAACACCTTCCTCCTGGCTTGAAGCCACTATTGTAGTAATTGCAAAACCAAATAAGGACCCCCAGAGGATAGAATCCTATAGTCCGATCTCTCTTTTAAACTCCGATTTGAAAATCTACTCTGGCCTACTAGCCTCCAGGCTAGCAAAAGTCATCAAGGCTATAATTCACCATGACCAGAGAGGCTTCATACCAGGTCGACAGATGAATGAACTTACATTTTAGGTACTGGGGATAATAGATCTTGCTGAAGAAAGGCGCCTTCCGCTAACATTAGTTGCAATAGATGCCGCTAAGGCGTTCGACCAGGTAAATTGGATCTTTCTCTGGGAGACCATGGCCAAGCTGGGGTTCCCATCCATGTTTATCGAGGGAATTAAATCCCTATATAAGGACCCTCGTGCCAGAGTCTTGATCAATGGGGGCTTGACAGACTGGTTTAACATCTCCAGAGGTACAAGGCAGGGATGTCCCCTGTCTCCCCTACTGTTCGACGTTTACATCGAGCCCTTTGTGTGCTCCCTGAGATCAGAGCCCAACATCCTGCCCTTTAAAATGGGGGAAATTGAACTTAAAACCGCATTATATGCAGATGACCTTCTCCTTTATACCATCAAACCTACAGAATCGACCCCCTTATTATTTAAATTATCGGAAGAATTCGGGAGGGTGTCGGGTTACAAAATAAACAAGGAGAAGACCGAAATTATGAGTTGGAATAATTCCCCCCCATTACAGGGCGCTAAACAAAAAATGAGGTATTTAGGAATACAGCTTACTCAGAAACTAGCAGACACCACCAAAACCAGTTGGCAGATGGTAGTAAAGGAAGTTTGTAAGCTACTATTAAGGTGGGTGACCCTCCCTTTGAACATCTAAGGAAGAGTGAACCTCACAAAAATGACCATTCTCCCTAAAGTTACCTTCCTTTTTAATAACATACCATTATCTTTTGACCACAAGGACATTGCCAAGCTTCAAGGTAAAATAGGTTCATTCATTTGGGCCACAAAATCCCCACGAATCGTTTGTAGGAAGCTGAGAAGGGGACTGAAGCTGGGTGGCCTTGCACTACCAGATCTTTTGACGTATTGTTATGCCTTCCAGCTTATGAACTTTAGAATCTTGGCGAACAGGCCTGACTCCTCCTCGCATGGTCGCCTATTTCAGGCAATGTTATCTGACCAGTTACTTAGCCCTGACTTTTTTCTTTACAAATTTGGCCATCAAAAATTTTACAAAAAGGTCCGCCTGAAAATTCTGCAGGCTGCATTAAAAACCTGGCTGTATCTCCAGAAAGTCTTTCAAATTCCTTACTATAATATGCACGCTCCTATCTGGGACTCACCCGGTACCCCCGATTGTCTCTTAGATAGATTGGCAATCCCACAGAGAGAGGCAGGGGTAGTAAAGTGGGCAGATCTTAGCACCAACTCCCAACTGCTGGACTGGGACTCACTAGTTAATTTAACTGGGGGGTCCTTAACAAGATTCAAGTTTTATCAGTTGTCCTCGTGGTGGGAAAGACAAGACTGGGGGGTGCAGGAGGAGCCTCAATTCTTAGATCTCATCGATAGAGGTAGTGGTTGGAAACGGGAGGTTGCCTTTTGATATAATACTCTGATTGGGGCAAGGGACACGTTAACGTCCGAGATATTCAATCTTTGGAGTGGAGATCAGGAAAATCTGGACTGATGCATTTGTTATATCTCAAAAGACAATTAAACCAGCCAACCTTAGAAGGAATCACCTATTTACAACCTATAGGGTGTATTGGACTCCGGCCAAGCTCTCCAGATTGTCAGCAGAGAGATACAGTTGCCCAAGGTGTAAGCTGGAAGCGGCGGATGATCTGCATATGTTTTTTGAGTGCCCACAAATCACCAGTTACTGGAGACAGGTGTGTGATTTCTTGGAAGATGTTTTGTCAACTTCAATCACTTATAGCCCCAGTTTAATTTTTTTTCGGGCTTCCCTCGGGTTATCTGCTAAACAATCCGGCCACTCAATTTGTCTTCTATGTAATTGTGATTGCAAGGAGAGAAATTTGTCGAGGGTGGAAGTCTGAGGCTCCTCCAAAATTCGCAGATTGTCTGAGGAATGTCATGATGATAAGTCAGTTGGACACCCTGTGTGGTGGCGAAAGTGCTTGCAAAGTATGGTCAGCCTTGAGAACTTGGCCCGAAAGATAATCCAATGTCCAATGATTATGCCAGTGGTTATTGGCCTGGTCCTCCCAGTTAAGGTAACGTGTCGAAAGGGGAGTTGGACTAAGAAATAGCCTGCCTCTGGGTGATCTCTGTTTACCTTGCGCATTCCATCGAGGGCGGAATCCCAGAATAAATCAAACTGCAAGTGGTATGGAGTGACCCCACTTAGAGGTTATATCTGCTGGTGGCTTGTATGAGGACAAAAAAAAAAAAGAGACTATAGAATGCGGTCCATTTACAACAACAATCTGCGTTTCAATATGTATGGCATCTATAGGAGTGATGGTGTACATTTTACAGATGAAGGGAACATAGTCTTCGTCATGAACTTTAGACTCTGCATCGGTACTTACTTGTAGGTACTAAAATATCTCAATAAACACAAGTGCTCTTTTTAGAGCCATCCAAAATCTAAAAACACATAAACTTGATAAATATCTGAAAAATATTTTCCTTTTTCTTGCTTAGATACACGTACCGGACGCCTTAGAAATCAGGCAGCATATGTTGTACAGTACACGTACCCAACGCGTACACACCAGAGGTTATAAAAATATGTGGAAGAGGGCTGCGTGGCCCCCCTCCTGAGGCTTGTTTTAGCCCCGGGGACCCCATCCCCCGGGGCTCTGCCTCTTTTTTTAAAAACATTTTTGGGTGTGGGGCTGCGTGGCCCCCCTCCCGGTCCCCTTCTGGCCCTGGGGACCACATCCCCTGGGGCCGCCCTGCCTCATTTTTTATTTTTCATATATATATTTTTTAAATATTTGGGCGGCCCCCCTCCCGGGCCACTTCTAGCCCCGGGGACCCCACACCCCGGGGCTGGCCCTCTCCCCCCACGGTCCCTGCCGGCTCCCCGCGTCCTGCGGTAGCCGGCATTGCTTTTCTACATGGGGAGCAGCTAACATGCTGCTCCCCATGTAGAAAAGCATAGGCTTTGGTTTTTGGAAAAGATAGCAGGTTTCCTGCTTTCTCTTCCAAAAACCAAAGCAGTTTGCAATGGTAGGGCAGGAGCCACGAGGCTCCCGCCCTACCATAGCAAACTACAGTGTCCTGGGGGTAGGTACCCCGGGACACTGCAGGAGCCGGCCCTGGGGGTTGGCGGTCCCCAGGGCCACCACAAGGCTCCAGGAGGAGGGCCGCGTGGCCTTACTCCCAACATTTAAATCCACCAGGGGTTGGTGGCCCCTGGGGCTAGGGGGTCCATCACGGACCCCCCAATTTAAAAATGTAGTGCCCCAGGGAGGTGGCGGTCCCCGGGGCATGTGGGGGGGCTTGAGCGCCCCACACAGGTTTTTTATTTTTAAAAAACAAGAAGCCCTGGGGTAACGCTCCCCGGGGCTGCGGGGGGGGGCCTCAGCCCCCCATACATAATGTTAAAGCCCAGGGGGATGGCAGTCCTCGGGGCTGGGTGGCCCCTCTGGGCCCCCATTATTAAAAAAAAGGAAGCAGGGGGGCCGTGAGCCCCCCACATACATAACAAAAAAACTCCGGGGGTGGTGGTCCTCAGGGCTGGGGGCCCCTCTGGGGTCCCATTATAATTAAATATCTTGCCCCTGGGATTTGGCCCCCCCCGTTGGGCTAATTTAAAAAAAAGCAGCCAATTCAAGCAAAGCTAGTGTTCAGAGTTAGGCTGCGCCAACATATGTACTTATGTGGTCCGTCGGCTAGACTGCCGACCTTGGGGATGGAAACCTGGGTTTAAGCCTCGGGTCGAGAACACATCCTGTGATTGTGTGCAAATCACTTAATCTCTGCGTGCTTCAATGTGTAATGTAATACAGGGCTCATGTAAAGTGCTCCAATACCTTTGGGTCGCGTTCGTGCTATATAAATATGCAACAAAAAAAAAACCTCTAGAAATCCCCAAGCACTTATAAATTGACTATACACTCTCCTTGCAGTACTATAATGAAACAATCTCTGTATATGTACTTGTACAATGTGCAAGACAAAGTTACATAACCAAAGTTTTCCCCACAGCCAGAGGTAACATGATTGCATAAGCTGTCTACAGGACAATGTATTATGGTAGGGCCATGGGCAGCATTTTTCAAACATAATGAACACACGGACACAGGTATAGAGTTGAACTGGGTATGGGCACGTGTGCTCAACTCCTTTTTATTACCATGGCTTCTTGTCCAGTGACATGTGTGCTGGATGCATGTGGGCTGAGTGTAAGCCAGTGCTCCGGGAATGGTTTGTGGTGGTAACAAGTACAAAAGTAATTATCGGATGATGCATAGAGATTCAATCATAAAGGGTCTATGACTTGTGCTGCAGTAAGGTAGGGGCACTAGATGTGAAATTATACACAAAAGATTATATTGTAAAGAGTCCATGAGTTGTGGTGCACAGAGGTAGGGGCATCAGAAACAATCAGTGTATGCGGAGCCAGCAATGAAACGTGGTCCAGGCTTTCCGCACTGGGAGCAATGTCTTTTGCCTACTGGACTGCGTCATCTGCAATCGTGACTCGAACAAGAGATGAAACATCTATGGAATAAATTGTCGAAACATGTAGGTTTCAGGGACGTTATAGTTCAAATTGTGAGCTGTGCTGTCCGCAGTGTAGAGTGCCAATTAGTGCTCGTTTGGACTTGCAAGATGAATTTTGTTATTGTACTAAATCTATAAATGATATAAAACAAGTTCTTGAAGCAAGGATGCTAAAAGGATATTGTGTAGGTTTTGAGGGACGTTTTACTTAGTTACGTACTGCACTCTGCAGTTAATAAAAGAAGAGTCAATGTAATTGTGAGCCCTGATGTCTGCAGTGTAGGCAGAAGGCAGGGGTCAGCAAGGGCCCACAGCCACGTGGCATTGAGTACTGCTGCAGAGGTATTGGCAATTCAGCGTATGTGCAGACAGCGATGATAAGTGCTACACTAACATAGTGCCACGTGAATGAACCAGCTTGTGTGGAGCCTGCGATGATGCGTAGTGCAATCGGGCCTCACTAGTAGCAATGTCTTTTTTCCTACTGAATTCTGCCTTTTTAAGTCCTCGTGGGGATGACTTATGGTGCACTGAGTTAGTGGTACCTTTGGCGCTCAGTGTGTGCACACTCTGCAATGATGCGTGGTCCGAGCGTGGCTGCACTGGCAGCAATGTCTTCTGTCTAATTAATTCTGCCTTATGAAGTCCCTATGGCATTGACTTGTGGTGCACTGAGTTAGTGGTATCTCTGGCGCTCAGCGAGTGCAGACTTTGCAATGACGCGTGGTCCGTGGGGCGGCACGGGGAGCAATGTGTTTTGGCTACTGGACTGCGTCATCTGGAATAGCCACTCCACCAGAATTGTGAGCCCTGCTGTCCACAGTGTAGGCAGGAGGCAGTGATCAGCAAGGGCCCACAGCCATGTGGCGTTGAGTGGAGCTGCACAGATTGGAAGCATTTGGTCTTCTTAACCGATTATAGTTTCTCACACAATTAGCGTTGCTATTAATCTTGAATTTTGAACCATGCTAACCCCAGTGTAGGGCAGACACTACAAGTATCAGTAGTATATGTCCACATGGAAAGGTTTGTGCTTTGCATAGTGAGGTCTGTCCAGCACATCATCGCTACACTTGGTATTGTGTGCATATTATTGATGGGTGACTTGCGTCCTTCACACATACTTGATTCCCACATCTCCCAACATTCAGCTATTGTGCGGCTGAAGGGCCATGGCATTCTGGGAAGGTCCGTTGTACTGTTCTGCGCTGCCTCAGTGGTAGTAGGGGGGGTGTGGTCAGGGGGCGGTCCCTAGGGGTGGTGACGGAAGGTGTTGTGGCTCCTAAATGCCTTCCGTGAATACCAAAAGTCTTAAAATGAGGATTTTTCTCAGTTTAGTAATAGTAAAGTTTGGACTCCTAACTTTAAAACTCCTTAATTCCTTCTGTGTATACCGAAAGTCTTAAAATTAGGATTTTTCTCAATTTTACTATTACTAAACTGAGAAAAATCCTAATTTTAAGACTTTCGGTATTCACAGAAGGCATTTAGGAGTCCTAAAGTTAGGAGTCCTAACTTTACTACTACTAAATTGCGAAAAATCCTAATTTTAAGACTTTCGGTATTCACAGAAGGCATTTAGGAGTCCTAAAATTAGGAGTCCTCACTTTACTACTCCTAAACTGAGAAAAATCCTAACTTTAGGACTTTCGGTATTCACAGAAGGCATTTAGGAGTCCTAAAGTTACGACTCCTAACTTCTGTGAATACCGAAATGCGTAAGTGTCTTCTGTGAATACCAAAATGAGTAAGTGCCTTCTGTGAATACGAAAATGGTAGTAAGTTTAGGATTTTGTCTTAAGTTAGTTCTGTGAATCGAGCCCATAGTCATTTTTATACACCAACTCTCACAAACACTGCCTTTTACATATGTACTTAGTTGGACATGTACCACTGAGACATCCATTCACTCACCAACAGACCTATATGCACACTCACCCACCCATACAACTGTTTCCACATGCACTCTTAAACTCATATACCCAGTCAATCAACCACTAACTCATCCATGCACAGATTCGCGCACCCCCTACCCAACCACACACAGACTCAGTCTCCCATACAAATACGCAGGCAACTAATCAGTGACCCATATAGACACTCATGTAGCTACTGACCAACTGATGCAGCAGCCAATACAACAATAGACAACTGATCCAAGCATTCACACAGTTTAGTCACTAACCCATGTATTTAGTGAGACACATTTAATCACTCACTTAAACAGTCAGTCACACACCTACTAAATCCTCCATCCAGACAGTTATACATCCACTCATTCTTCAATGCAGCTGGGTATATACATAATACATATTTAAATTAAACCACATTCACTGGATGATGTCATCACTGATGTCATCAGTGATGTTATCAGTGATGTCATTTGACATGTCATCAGTGATGTCATGAGTTATATCACTGACCATGTCATGAATGATGTAATATGTGATGTCATCAGCAGTGCATTGTGGGCGCGCAAGTTAAAGTTAGCTCATCTAACTATAAAGGGGGGAATTTCTATGGTTTTGTATGAGTGAAATGTCCAACTAACTAAAACATCCCTGAAACCTATGTTGTTTTCAGTGAATATACATATATTTATATAGCTTAACCTTAAGATGTGACTGCTTAAATCTTCGACTTAATTGACAAAAATTATTTTCTTAAAGTTTTTCAGGACCTGGGATTCCTCCAGTGGAGAGAAACTCACCAAAGCCATGGATTCCCCACTACTATTTTCCTTTCTTCTAACTGTGATCACAGGTTAGTGACCTCATATGACAGAAGTCACACAAATGTGCATAAGTACAATATCAATACTCACTAGTGGGATTAAATACTATGTAATTAATCATGTTATATGGACAAGTGAGATAGACATTCCAACCCTATGCATAATGGACCCTTGCAGATCTCCGCTTAATCAATCTTGCTACATAGCTGCACTCTTGTGTAGCCACTTTAAATTGCATACAGCATTTATTTTTGGTAAAATGATTTATTTAATTAATGAAACAGATTTGGTTGAATATATGGAGTTGAAAAAATGGTCAGTGGTAAATACATTGCTTAAATTTACCAAAAACTATGGGGCTTATTTTCGAGAGGGTTGTGCCACATTTGCACCATGTAGTGTTGTAGATGTGTGATGAAAACCTTTAAGTCAGATTCTTAGAAACCACACACAGCCACTTTGCGGGGCTCTGAGTGGCTTCAGGAATCTGGAGTAATGCAACACTACGCAAATCGCTGCTTTGGATTGCTTTGCCCTGGGCTGGCATTCCGTGAGTGTTGTGTGGGTGCTCCCAGCCAACTCCCATATATTTTGCTGCATCCTGGAATTTATAAGAACTTGTAAACCTGGGAATGCACTAAAATCGGTAAACTTCCCAGGGGAGGGGTATGAAGAATAAATATCTCTATTTCTTCCCATTTCTATCTCTTTCCATGTGTGCTGCACCTTACAATCTTCTGCACCAATGGCATTCTGCAGAACACATAGGAGAAATTTGCCTCCCAGGATTGTTTTTCAACAGGACGGTGTCCCTTCCTGCTCAAAAACAATCCTGCATGTAACAAAGACACCCTTGAGCCATGGTGCCTGCAGTGGCACTAGTATGCCAAAAGGGTGTTAGGAAATGGAAATCAATGCAGCTATTGCCTTAAATAGGGCACATTCCTGCCATTTCACTGTCACACAGTGCACATAGTACAGCCTGGAAAGGTGTACCAAACAAGCATTTTGGGTACATTAGGGTGCAATCCATAGGACATATTCCCTGGGCTGGCATTTCACCAGAGTATATTTGTACACAGTGCTGGTTTACGCACTGGAGAAATCCAGCCTGATGCTCAAATGCATATTTTCCCTTTTCTTTATGTTTTCTTCCAACTACCCTCCTTGCTCCTCTTTTTATAGTTTTGGGGTGATCTGATCTCCTTCCCACTCTGAATGGGGCTGAAAGAGTTCATATATGAGATCCACTCTGCATGAATGGGAGTATAAGGTTGCCCCCCACCTTTTACATACACTGGATACTGGGTCCACTGTCCCTGTACGCTGGAGCTGTTATAATACAGGTGACATCAGACACTATTGTCATTTAGATTGGGTACATGTTCATGCTCAGTCTATAAATGTGCTTGCCCTTCATTTGCATCTACATTACTCTGTTATCTCTTTCATCTACATTCTCATTTTTAAAGTCTGCAGACTGTTGAGAAGTGAGTTACAAAGTGCTTTCTCAGCACTGTGCTCAAAATCACAGCTCACCCTTGCTCATTTTGCTGAGTTCTTAATGCCATTCCTGCAAGGGGAGGCTGCTCCTCCTTACTTCTGGACCGAGCCGTTTGCAGCACAATGACAGTAATAGCTAAAAAAAAACTAAAGTACACTGAGAGTGAGAGCATTCCAGGGCTCTTGCTACTCACTTGGGGGACGTGAACTGGTCCCCTGTTTCTGATGAATTCACGCCCCCCCCTAGGGGGACCATTTGAGGATCATTATTCTGTATGTTGATCCAAGACATTTTGCGTATATGTTCCTCTTTATATGCTCTTCAATAGCCCATGTAAAGCTCTTGGTTGTTTACAATGATGTGGTGGGCACTATACAGAAGTTCAAAATAAAAAGATAAAGTTCTAAAGATTCACAGTTTCCAATTATCCATGCAACCTCATGTTAGCACTTACAAACACTGTTCACAATCTTGACACATGAATAACGAGTAGAACACATTTCCTTGATCTGGTCCTTCTCCTGCTGCCTACAGACCCACCAGTTCTGGAAATCTCCTGCCTCATTTGCCAACTTGAATGTTCACTTAGTCTTGCATTTAACCTCTACCCATACCCAGGATGGGGTGGTGCCTGCTAGAAGGATTTGAATGCCCACAAACAAACAATAATGTGAGTGTTCCCGTTGACCAGCTTAATCAGTCCATGAACAAGTACATTGCCCAGTCCTGTGAACATCTTTATTTTAATAAATTAAGGCATTAGTAAATCTATTCATGAGTTTAGAATCACATTTTATGAATTGCAATCATTAATTTGTCACCCAGGTACCTAACTCTCATGGAAACAGCTGTAACCGCAGCTCCAACTCCAGGAGCGGGCACAATATATAATGTGTACAACATGTAACTCTCATACAAATGATGTGGACTATTTGAGTTATGTTTTGCAGTCATCTGCATCATGATTGAATGGTATACTTCATGTGGAAAAGTCACGCAAGATCGGATCTGAATTTAGGCCAGGTCTTACAATTGCTATATAGTAACTATTGCCAAGGGCGGTCTTTATGCTGCCTTTGTTGATCTCAAGTCTGCCTTCGACCTGTCCCACAAAACAAACTGTGGATGGTTTTATATGCCTTTGGCATGCCCCATGCTCTATTAATTTTGCTGATTCAACTTCATGAAAATAACAATGTTAATGTTCTCTGGGGCTCCCAAGGTGATCTTTCAGATAGCTTATTTATCAAGAAGGTGTGTGTCAAGTGTGCTTTTTGGCTCTGACTTTGTTTTGTTTTAAAAATGTGTTGTTCAATTTCTTTTCTCTTCTCCTACTGGTGCCCCAACATCAGTAGCCACAGAAATCCTGATCCTAATGTTTGATGACAATATGCTATTAATCTAAAACCCTGAGTGGGCTTCTGCCTGCTTTGTGTTGTTTTGAGAAATTCTGTGGTCTGAGGGGTCTTGTAATTAACACAGATCAAACTATGGGTATGTCTTTAAATCAACAACATTCATTTAAAGGCAGCATTTTGTTGGGGAGGACATTTTGGAGTGTGCTGAGGTTTTTGGTTATTTGGGTGTGACTCTGGCCCCAAATGTATCTTGGAGCCCATACATAAGAAATGGTCTTTTTTTTAAGCATCTCTAACTTGCTGGAATCTTAGTAAAGGAACTTAGCACTTTTTCAACTAAACCAATCAGCCAGGTTCTCCAAATGTACGATGCAAAGGTTCTTGGTTCAGTCATTAATGTTCCTGACCTTTGGGGATTTCCTGATACTAGTTCAATTACTAATGCACAAAATAAGTTTCTGAGGACAGTAACATGTACTCCTAAAAGCACCCCCATCAAACCACTGTTGATGGATCTGGGTAGAAAAGCTATGGCATAGATTATGGACCACCCAAGAAATGCCAACTACACGGTAGTTCTTAATGGTGTTATTTTGGTAGACTGCTCTAAAAAAAAAATAGGCTGGCTACAAAAATATCAAACTATCTTTATCAGTTATTGATATGACAGAGCTATTGCTGATCCTTCGGTATCTCTATTTACAACTGCTGTTATCTGAAAAGAACAGTTTTGGTAAGCAAACCTTTTAGCCGAGACATGCTATTCTTTTGAGCTATATTAGGCCGGTACATCTGTCTCCCTGGATAGGAAACTATATTTCCTATTCAGGGTGAGATACCTCCCAATTAAATCCTTTACCAAAAACTGGACTATTGATAGGGCCGACAAGTGCCTTCATTGCCCATCTAGTGAGGAATCCCTTTCAAATGTATTGTTTATATGTCCAGATTTCACCTATTTGTAGACTTTTGGTATCTAAAAGCAGTATTGTAGCAATGAGAATTTTAATGACTAATTGCAGGCTCTCAATTGCATTTTCTGTTGTCACGTTTTTGGGATGGATGTGGGCCATCAACCAGCGAACAAACACCAAGTGAATGCTATGAGATTATATTCATGTTCAAATATTTTTTTAAATATTTAAATTGTTTTTTATGTGCTGTAATGTATTATGTGCCACTTATTTTTGTACTTTGCTATTATATATTTGATTCAGATAATATTGATGCTTATATCAGAGTGTGGTAAAATGCTTTACGTTTTATAACCTTGTTTGTCAAAATAAAGGTAATTGAATCAAATTGAATCACATTTAGGGGTATATTTACAAAGATTTGATGAAAAACAGCACAGTAAACAAGGTTTCTGTGCTGCGTTACCTTGAGAAATTAGAATTATGGCTGTGGCTTGGGACACTGGGCACGTTCCCACTGCAATGCAGTATGAAAGTGTGCATGCCCTTCCTACACATGCTAGGAAGAGGTGCGTACCTGATTGGTTTAGGTCCTTTAACTGTGAGTACCCTGTAAAAATGTATACCATATACCCAGAGCAGGTACGGCACTGGCTACTAGTGGAACACAGCACTGATTGTGCCACCCTCAAGAATTGCCTTTCAAACATGTCGCATGTCTGAGGGTGAGCAGTTGCCCTTAGGCTCAGTGTGGCATTTCCAACTTTCACTACCATTCGATAACCACTAGGGGAAGCCCAGATGGGCAGAGCAAGTAGTAAGCTAAAGGCAGGGCAGGGACACATGGGTGTTCCATGCAAAGGTAGTGAAGAACCCCATGAGGATTTCCACTAGCAAGGTGGTCATCTATTCCCCCGGGACACCACAGGGTTTTGCTCTTTCTCTTTTAGTGGCCTAGGGCTCTGGGCACTTACCCATTATAAATGCAGTGTTAAAGTGTGTGAAGAATCCCTTCCTAAACTTGTTAGGAAGTGGTGCTGGCATGGTGTTTTTAAATATGGGTCAGGCCTGCCATTGCAGGCCTGTGTGTGCGTACTTGCATCTATGGTCTTTTTAAACATGTGTGAAGTCTGCCATTGCAGGCCTGTGCATACGACATTGAACTTATGCACAGGCTGGCTTTTTTAAACCAGTGGCCAATTCCAAGGGGACCTTTCACTGCCACTAGAGCAGTTCTGGGGTAAGTGTTAAGGGGTGAAGCGTGTGGTAGGTGAAAGGAAGGACAGGTACACATGTTTCTTGCCCAGGTAGTGAAGAATACCTATGTGTTTTCACTACCTACCCTTAAGTTAACATATGAAAATGATTAAAATTAGCTCAAGCTGCAATAAAGGATAGCCGTGGAGTAGCCTCATAGTGTTTCCTATTGTTGGATTCACAGTGACAACCCCTCTCCTGTGGTGAAGGGGGATTTATCATCTGTGCATTCCCCATCGACTGAAAAAAGACTTTGCATATTGAACTGGAATGACAGACCTCTGCCATTTGAGGGTGTGGCTGGATAGATTTGAGGCAGAAGTTTTGGAAATTGGCCTCTGGGAGCCAGAGCATTATCCCATAACTGAGATTAAAATCTGCATTCCTCAGCCTCATGGCAGACAGGATTGAAATTTTTGGGAGATATCTGTGGTTCAAAGGGAAATCTCCTGAACTATCCCAACTTGAAAGGCACACTACAGTACAACTACTGGTGCCATACGTCTGCAGGGCAGAGTTACACTGGTGGAGACATGGGAGCGGAGAACCTGGGACTGCTTAGTGCACACTGTCAGATAACTCTGCTGTGCACAAGGAAGATTTGCCACATTCCTCCTTGTAAAATCCTCGGGACTGTGCTGATGCTCAAGGGGGTTCACCTCTTGACGGCCCAAAGTCTGGAATAAATAATACACATGGACTAGTGGGATAGTCAAGCGAGGGAAGGAAAGGGTAGGAACAGCTTGGAGGGAGATCTGAGGATGACAAAAACAACACTAGATTAGTACTAATTCAGAAACTCTGTGGAACCACTGAATGTACTGTTTAGACTTTGGCTTGCCCCTAAAAGCCTAGAACATACTCCCTGAAAAAGAAGAGGTTGAATGGTCAAATAGCCTGGAGAGAGAAGAGAGCGGTTGCATGTACGCAACATGAACTAGAGACAAAACAAAGAACATAGGTTGGACAATTTTTCTGTACATCACCCCCTCTTAGGTTGTGCTATAAATGAGAGAGATCCCCCGCCCCTTGTATTACATACCAAAAGACATGTGTGGCTTGGCTGTATATGCAATGCAGAAACACCTGTACACCCTATCAGGTCCCCCTCTCCTAGACAAAATAATTGTGGGGATAAAGAATAACCAAACTCAGCAAAGCAAATGATGATAGGGTTTTCCAATACAATACAGTCTTGTATCATTCCGGTGGGTGTATGTATATAATCTCTGGTTATTCCAAAATATAACCTGTGATGTGCCCATCCGGTCCATAACAAAGAAAATACAAATAAAGCACTAGAAAATGTGATCAAAGTACTATGTAATTACTATCCCAATATCCGGCACTCGAGAAAACAATGTCACTGGGAAGGAAGCAGCAGCTTCCTGTTACTCACGGTTTGGTGCTTGTCTCCCTGCATGAGACCGTGTTCTCGCTGGTCTCTCCAACAGGGAGATCACAAGAAATGGAGACCCTGACTCGCTCTCCTCTGCAAAGAGAACCAGAAGGGCGGACCTCTGCCAACAGAGGAAAGCACAAAGAAGCGCTTGGGTGTAGAGGAAAAGAACACCCCAAACCTTCCAACACAACTCCTTCAAACAAGAATGGTCCTGGAAAAAGCGCGGAACTACTAGCAGCTCGACAGGATCCACAGACAGAAACGAAGCTTACTACGGGCAAATCACCTGAAAATTCGGCAGCGTTTACAAAGTCAGAGCCGCCTTTACTCTTTGCCCGAGACACGTGAGACGTAACTCATGCATTGCGCACCGGGAAATGTAGTTTAGTCAAAGGACCGCTCTTCCGTGGCTTGTACTGCAACAGTCAGTGTACAATCGGAGGCAGAATCCCGTCAAGATTAATGCCATTGGAAGGAAAAGTGCCCCCTTCCTGAATAGTTGATGGCCTATACTTTCTACCTTCTGCTGCATGTCAACCTGATGTGTGCCCTCCTAAGGCTTGTTGGCTTGCCCCCTGTTATTTTGGGGACTCAGGAACATCAAATATCTCTGCAAGGAGCCCACAGCATCTAATTGTGACACCTGGAGAGCGGTGCTCTATTAAGTGCCCACATTGTCTGCTGGACCGAAGTGGTAGCGCAGTGTGAGCATGGAGCTAAGAATTGTGCCTGGATACCAGACTGCCTTGTGTGGAGCCCCAGAAGTCGTACTAGAATCTAAGGTGTGTGGCCATTGCGTCATGGGGACCATAGCAAGCATAAGGGTCTTGTTGGTGGTGAGCATAAACACTAGTTGCATAACCTAGCGTGGCTTTGTTGATTGTGCCACATCTTTCTCATGTGACACGCTGACAGCATGCTCATTGCGTGAGGTGCCTAATTCACAGGCTTTGACCCATGGAAGTGATGGCGTACCCAACAGAGTGCCTTATTCTACCTCATGCTGTAGTGTAGTTCCTATATTTCCACTAGGCTCTGCTCATTGGAATAATATATCTTGTAGATTTGACGTAGGACTTAGGTCAACTAGGTCTCTATCAAATATACTAAACTTAATTGTGAGTGCCAGCTAGCTCAGAGGTCACTAGAAAGTTTCTCGAGTTCAAAAGAAGGGATTCGCTTCTGACAACCGCATAAACATGACAACTTTTTTTCCCCAAGAATAAAATTTATCTTCAGAGTCCTGAAATCAATAGATAAGTATTTCACTTAGTCAATCGTGCATTCTTCGTTTCTACAGAGTTTGCAGAGAAATAGAGAGACGGGCGTTTTCAATAAAAGGTTTATTGAACATTCTTCTTTCTCATGCAACAGTAGTGAACTGCTACAATTGTTAGGCAAGTAAAGTATAATGCGTACAGCGAGAATAGTATTATAAAATAATACTGTAAGAGCATTGTATGGTTTCTAAGCCATATAAAAATACATACATAAATAATGAGGCCAAAATACTCAACTGGTGCTTCTAAAATAAGCCTACCCCAATGTACCTAACCTAGGTCTGGTACGTGGGAAGTAGTACGTCTTGTCTTTTGCATAGGTTTCAAATCTACCAAAGGTTTCTCTAGGTTTTTATCAGCTCCATGCCTTAGAATGAAGGTGGTCTCGTATCTCTGTCTTGGGACTCAATTTCCCAACACCCCGCAAGGGGAGTCAAAAACTAGCTAAATTTCTCAGATGTGCAGGGCAGCTTCCTGATCAGTGCATCAGCTGGAGAGTCGGGTTCCTTCCGCACTTGCTGTAGCGAGCTGCGTCGGGCAAGTAGGTCGTCGAACTGATCCGAACCACTGTGCTTTGCCATAGCAAGGGAAGGTATATTTATACCTTGGAGGTGTTTTAGGAATGCCTTGTTTAACGTAAAGTTGGGCATATGAATGTCATGAATGAAACCCTGGGGAATAGTTGTTCATTATAAAACTAACAGAGTTATGGGAAAATCAATATTCAAGCAAGGGGAAGACCCTAACGACGTTTGTTGAACCGATGGAAGAGACATGCCTGTATTTGGGTAGCATGGGCTATGCCTAAGTAGGGGCTTGATTTTTATGCCTATATAAGGGCAACGTGATTAGTACCTATATAAGGGCATTAATCGGGAACATTTACTCAGATTCTAAAATGGTACACAGCAATGCGGCCCTGCTACACTCATGCCTGTGTATGTGTGGCCAGAATTGTCTGGTGCAACAGGCACTGCTTGGTTGCTACTTGAATCGATGTGTGTTTGAAAGGGTGCTTCTCTCTTCTGAGAGGCTCATCTGCTTCTTCCCCATTTATTGATTGTTCCTTTTGAGCCATCACTGTGGTGGACTACCTGTCCTCTCACCATGCCTGACGACTTCATGTTGCTAGGTACCATTGCCATAACGGGCCTGGGTAGTGAGAGTGATTGACTAGTCTGAAGGAACACTTCCGAGAGCAGTCAGAAGTGGGTCAAACAACTGCATGACCTCCGCCCCTGTGCTTTGGAGAACTGGGCGGGTACTGGAAGGCATTCAGTGGAAATTGTTCAGTAAGAAACTATTGCCCTCAGCCGGCTTCTGCTCTGCATCCTGTGGGTGAACTTCCAGAGTGGAATTAGTCCTGCTACCTTCCCCAACCTTCTTCTCTAGGACACAGCCAAAGTGTGACTCTGGCCGCGATCGGCCTAGTATCAGGGAAGGACTGTTTATCTCTAACCCATGGGTGTAGTGTAGAGAGGGTTAGCTGAAAGAGTGAGGAGGGCTTAGAGCATTGGGTCTGGATAGTACTGTCAACTGACCTGCTGGATATTAGTTGTACCTCATTACGCTGCTGTGTGCCAGTGTACCCCATACGGACCTGCCTGGTATCTGTGGCACTGCATAACAGTGCAGATTGAGTGATTGTTTTGGAGTGGCAATGTGAGGACTCCCTGTTATGTAATACATCGCTAAGTGGTACTGTTTTGTTGCAAGGGATCTGCCTCGTTAACATTCATGAGGCAGGTCACAATTTGCCACCCATTGGGAATGGCCTGAAACCTTTTTTTTTTCAAATTTAGCTTGTTTTCCTTGAAGGAGTTTTAAAACAAAAATTAAAAATGGAAAGGGGTGCTCTTGGGACCCCTTCCTGTTTGTGGGTGGCTTACCACCTGCTTTAAGTAGATAGGTATATTCCCAGTGTTGTGTGACCAAAACAATGCTTATACCATTCTGACATGCTATTAGGAAGGGACACCCTTGGCACACCCCTTCCTAATAGTGACTCGCAAACACTATTTTGTAAGTTACCTATGTGCAAAATAGCATTTGTACATACCACCGCCCTTTTTTTGCAATCGCAAACGGGTCAATTTCCCATTTGCCACCGCAAATAAAGGTCGTAGATCTAGCCCAAAGAGGCAAACTCTATAAATGGGCTTGATTCTTGTTATAAATGGAGTATGCATTTAGTCCAGTAAATAAAAAGTTTTTAGCATAGCAGAAATAGTGAAATTACATATTTGATGGTGCTCTCTACTGTGATAATAAAGAAAAAGGTGGCTCCATGAGACAAGTTTTGGCGTAGGGTCACTCAATTTGAAACGGGTCAAGTACATTACATTTGAAGATTCTGCCTGGTTAGGGCACCACCTCAGCAAACCAGTGCCAGTTCCTACAATGGCACATCTACAAATATATGGCCCAGTTCTGCTTACTCATTGCACTGACACTCTTTGTAATGCCTATCACAGATGCAAGTACTCTTGTGCCATGGCCCAATGGTGCCTGCATAGTGGGAAGAATAGTTGTTTTGTATTTAGGGGTCCCTTTGTTCAAAAAACTATCCTCAGGTCCATCTCACTGCTTCTATTCACAGCCAATTTCATCGAAAAGGCGTAAACACCCAGCTAGCAAACTTCATTGAAGCCAACAAGGTCCAGGATAGCTCCTAAACTGGATTCTGCAGAAACCACAGCCCAGAGACCGCCCTACCCGCCTCCATCGATGACATATGCGCCCTCCTCGACCATGGCCAAATGGCAGCCCTAATCTTCCTGGACCTCTTAGCTGCCTTTGGTACCATCTCCCACTGCACACTAGCCACCAGACTCCACGAAACAAGCATCTGAGGAAAGGCCCTTGACGGGACAGGCTTATTTCTCAAAGGCTGAACTCACGGAATCATACTCCTGACCTACCTCTCAGAACCAACAGAAACCAAATGTAGAGTATCTCATGGGCTCAACATTGTCTCCTTTACCGACAACACCCAGCTCACCCTCTCTCTCACTAAGGACCCCAACATCACCAGGGAGAACTTCGAAGAAGGGATGAAAGTGGTTGCAATCTGGATGAAAAAGAGCTGCCCGAAACTCAACCCAGGGAAAACAGAAGTCCTCATCCTTTGCTCAGCATGCTATTTTGCCTGGTGGCCCCTCAACTTTTTATTCCGCCCTCACTCTCCCCCTGACAGACCATACACTGTAAACTGACAGATCAAAGCTGTATGCTTGGCCTGCTACAACACCGTCTGCATACTCTGAAAAACTTTCAGATGGATCCCCTTCGAATTCAGAAAAATGGTCACGCATAACCTAATCACTAGGAGAGTGGACTATTGCAATGCCCTCAATGCTGGAATCAACAAATGCCTTCACAAGCTCCAGACATGCCAAAAGTCTGCATCCAGACTGATCCTAGAAAGCCCCCGTCACAACCACATCACCCAACACCTCTGGGATCTCTACTGGCTCCCCATCAAAAGAAGAATACCCATTAATCTCCTCACATACGCATTGAAGGCCCTCCACAACATCGAGCTAGCATACTTAAACAACCACCTCACCTTCCACGCTGCCAAGATAGACCTCCGATCAGCCGACCTCTCTCTGGCCACCATTCCACACATATATAAGAGCAGAACGGGTGGCAAGTCCTTCGCCTACCTCGCAATCCTGACCTGAAACAACCTCCCCCTCCACCTCCGGCAAAGCCGTACACTGCTCCAGTTCAGGAAGGACCTCAAGACCTGGCTCTTCATATTACTCAGCACCCAACTGAGCCGCCCCCCAGCGCCTAGAGACACATGAGTAGCTGCGCTTTACAACCCATTATTGAATGATTGAATTGCTGCCAGTCCCAAGATCCATATGGATCCCCTGAATTAGCACTGTTTTGAAGCCCCAAAAAAATGTTGTAAAATAATGTCAAGCTATAGTGCAGTACCTTTTGTATTCTGACATCCAACCTATCTAAAAATATTCAAAAACATGACTGGCTACTCTCTAACCTTTGTTCTTCTCTTCTCCCCTTTCATGTACAGTGTTTCCGGGTCACATTTTAGGAGTCATTCCTGTTACAGACAAGAGTTTCAGACAGGCGGTTCTGCCGCCCTTTGAGGATGGCTTAAATGCCTTGGCGTCTGTTGCTGAAACTTTGCTGAACAGCACCGACCTGCCACAAGTTATTCAAAATGTTCGCCAACTCCTAGAGTCATCGCACAAAAGTCTGTCAATTGCAGAGAATGCATCAGAGGCACAAGTGAAATCATTGAGCAAAAATATAGATGAGCACTTAGACAAGATAAACATTTTGAATGGTTCCCAGAAAATGCTACAAGATAAGATACAATTTCTTACAGTGCAACTGTCTGAACAACTAAAAACAGCAAAGAATGATCTCAGGAATGCAACTGATGGTGTAGAAAGAGCGACAAAAGCATGGTACGAAGCACAGGCCGTAAAGAAAAAGACCCTCTTCTTACTTTCTGTTTATGGACGAGAAAAAGGTATTTATTGCTCTTGGCTCAAATTGAATATCATAAAAGAGATAACACACCTGTATTCATATCACTTAGTCCCAGACAAAACCCAGTTAAACACTTAGGGTCAACATTTCAAAGATTTTATGCAGTGCAGAGTAGAAAAAATTATTGCTGCGCTGTTTTGCGTCAACTGGAGAGAGCTGAAATGTGCCATAGCTACAAAGGATTGGCACTGTAATTTTCTCTCCATGTGTGGCACACTTTCTGCAGCCGCAAATCAAGGCAGGTATCCTTGCACCCTAGGACAAGGGTAAGTGAGCTGTGGGCAGGATATTTTTGTGCAAAAAGCATTTCCTTTCTGCACAAAATTGTGTTTTAATGCAATTTCCTCTGTTTATGGGTGCTGATGTATGCACCACACATGCAGAGAGGAGGAAAGGAGGAAACATAAAAACAATGTTCTAATTGTGCCAGCCTCTGGGAGGTGTAAAACCATGAATACAAATCTTGATAGATGTACATTTGCTTCAGAATCCATGGGTGAATCCACAGGAGTGTCCATGCACCATCCATTGAGCACTCATTTGATGCAATACTTTTGGGCATATGTCAACACCTTTTCAGGTGTGCTGCTTTATGCAGCACACATAGAAAGAGGAAAATACCTTTAAGGGTGGTTTTTGTGCAAGAAGGTTACCCTCTCTGCACAAAATCAATCCTGCCAGTAATGCAGGCACCCTTGCACTGTGCTTCACGGGTGTCCGCATAGGTGCTAACCTGCACGCTGTGTACCAGAGAGCATGAATGATCTATATCCTTGTAAATATGAAGCGTTTCTGATCTATGCATTTAACACTATGCAGTTCATTGCACCATCTTTGCTTGCTTCCCTGATTTGCATAGAAGTTTTGTAAATTGTAATATACTGCCTCTGTGTAAAGAAAACTAAAATGAATTAAACCATATAGAGAGTGCAAGATATCCTCAGAGAAAGATAGAGCAACAAGCAGGTACTAGCCGTCTTTTTCAGATAGTGTGGTTGAACAGTTAGGCTTATCAGAGGACAGTGTTAAGCATTTTGTGTACTCAATTGGACAAACACTCAAGAATAAATCCAAAATCAATATTGAATAAAATCAAATCGGAACTACACTTTATACAGTTTCAAATACTTCAATAAATAATTTGTAGACTTTTAGTTATGGAGAGAAATGCAGTGCAGTTCAAAATATGCAGTGCTAGGCACTGGGCAGTCGATACTATCATATATTTACTAAAGCGGTCATCAGAGAAAGCAATGGAAACATATAGCTTCAATGCAGTAGACCGCCAAAACAGTTTTGATTGTGGATGGTGGCAGCAGGTCACTGTAGGGCTATGCATGCCAAACACTGCCAACCCAGCGGTCTTGGTGGCTGGACAGCTGGTCTAATTTGGATGGCAGAGGACACCGTTACTGCTGAAAACTGTTGAAGTTTTGGGTCTCTGGCCTTAGTGTAGAGCCCCCTCCTCTCACCAGGTTTTGTGGGAATGACTGAGATCACCACTTTCCTGTGCAGTGGCTTGCTGTTGCAGGCTTTCAATAGTGGGGCAGCTGCTATGCCCCTGGCACAGATCTTCCCTAGAGGGTCCCCCTGGGCCCAACAGCTTAGGCTGGTAAGGCTCTAACTCCTGTGGCTTAGTTCATTCTGGGACTGACTCTTCTTCTCCCTGAGGAGAAACGTCTGGTGTCTGTTCAGAAGCTAGTTCCCCAATCTTCCTGCCTTTCTTCTTGGAGGGCTGGGTCATTCTTCCAGACTCCATTACATAAAAGGGTACACCCAAAAGTACTGGGACCTGGAAAATTAACGTTGCATGGAAAGTAGTCCCAGTATAGGCATTTGAAGAAAACATACAATTCTGAATAATGATTTACAGGAATAAAGGAAACAAATCTTCTACTGTTAAATTAGACATGTTATTTAATCACATCCTCATCAAAGCATAATATATATAACATTTATGCTTTGATGAGGATGTGATTAAATAACATCTCTCATTTAACAGTAGAAGATTTGTTTCCTTTATTCCTGTAAATCATTATTCAGAATTGTCTGTTTTCTTCTAATGCCTATACTGGGACTACTTTCCTTGCAACATTCTTCCAGACTCCAGCACCTATTTTGCACTCTAAGCTCTGCTCAGTGCTCAGGTTTTGGCACACACTCAGTCTGTGATTCCATGGACTCTGGCATGGATCCTCAGTGCTCCCAAATCATTGCCAAGCAAACTAGGAGTGTCAAGGAGACTGCTTTCTCTAACTTACCAGCAACCCCTAGTCAAAGGACACCATTGCCATAGGATGGTTTGTCATCACATTGTCAATGTTTGTGACTGAATAAGATCTTTCAGGCATGCAATGATCAGGGGACACTTGATACTGTGATACTGTGTATTTTTGCATGTTATTGGGCCAGATGACTAAGTTGGCTCGGTCCACATCCCACATAAGAGTTACGTCAGTGAGCTCTCTGACATGGTCAAGGCCCTCCTGATATCCCATCTTGAGAATGGCCACTGCATTTACTGCAGAAGAACTAGAGGCATTTTCTTGTAGGGAAATTGATCAGTTCCTTGTTTTTTCAACCAGGGTGTCCAGATTGGTGCCCAAATGACCAACATTCCTGACATCAAGCTTCTAAGGATACCAATTCTTCCCCTGGTACACCCCTAGACAGTGAAGAGTCTCAGGGCCCACCCTTCTGAACAGGTTTTTTGAGCTCTGTTGAAGACTCTTTGTTCTTAGGATTACCCTCTTTACCTGGTTTGGGGATTTCTGGCCTCTCTCTTATGGTCTCACCCATCAGTGGTAGTACTGGTCATGCTAGTTTTGATCCAGTGGTTTGATTTCTTCCACAACTCTGGAGAAGAAAGTAGACCCATGTATATGAGATGCTGATGTTACTACTTAAAAAATGCTCCTTCATAATTAAATTGTAAAACCCTTTGTAGTCTATAACATTTTTACCTGTAACCAACCATCAAGTGTTTTTACTTAAAAGTCAACAAATTTGGCCCAGAACTGACTCTGGGTTGTTAGATTCTCCTAGAAACGTATTCTATACTCTACAGTGGTAAGACCAAAGAACTTTGTCAGGGCACACTCCAGAAGATCATAGGTCTTAACATCTATCTCATTCAATGTCCAGAGTCTATCATGACATTTTCCTGAGAACAGTTCCAATAAGAGAGTTTCAGTGTTTCTTTTCTACTTCCCTAGCTACTCAAGCTCTCTCAAAAACAGTGAACATTTTGGTGATACCATCACCCTCTGCAAATGGGGGAATATCTCCTTTGGGGTTTTTTAGGTTAAAATATTTCTCTCTCTCTATTTACTTATAAATATGCTGTCACCAGAGATAGGTCATAGGCCCATTTCATTCCTTTTATCTTTCTATTTCGAGGAGCTGAGTTTCTAAACTCAGAAGCTCATTTATGAGCCCTTACAACACTTTTGCGCCACTGGTATGCACTTTATGTGACACACCGCCCGCGTCAAAAATGCGCCATGTGGCACCCTTTTGACAAAGTGACGCTTCTAGGCAGATGCGCAACTTTGTATATCCCAGTGCTACATTATACCTGCAGCTGGTATATTGTATGCAGAGTGGGCGTTCCCCCACATCCAAGCCTCATAGAAGTGGTGCACTGAAATCTATAAGATTTCAGCGGCCCACTTCTAAGACGCCATTGCGTGAAAACCTTATGTCTGCCTCATAGCAGGTGTACAACTGACACAGGCCTGTTCACATGGGGCTTGCCCCAAGTAAAAAGAACATTGCTGGAGTTGTGTCACGGTTCCGACACAACTCCATCAATGTAATACTGACTTATTTGTCATTCAGTGCGAAATGATGCAACATAATTTGGCAGTGATCGTGGTAAGCATCTAGCTGAAGCCATCTAGTTTTCGGCAGCCATCTTGTCTGCCATGTGCTACCATGTGCTCACCCTGTGCTTTGTCCTTCCTTACTGTTGTTTGCTCTTGTATTCTGCATGTGAACAAACTATATTTAGCTTCTTCCACTCTGCACATGCTCAGTTAAGCTTGCAGCTGTCCATGCAGCTGTCTTTAGTCTGTAACTATCAGGATGTGTTTGCTAGAATTAGAAACTATTAGCTCCTCGCTCTCGTTGACTGTGCATTTTCTGTATGACCTTATATGTACATAAAATTTTCTTTTTGTACTTGTACCGCCTTCTTTTGAGCGCCTGTGTGGGTATAAAAGGTCCATGTTCCTTCTGTTCAGTGTGCTACTTCATACAATATCTCAAAGCATGCTGTGTGAATGTAGTTCCACCTCATGAGGTTAATAAACTCTTTGTTTTATATTCCAGTTTCTGTGCCAACTTCTATTCTATTGGTCTGAGGACTTGTGCATAGAAGGGCGAACCCCTAGCACTGGTAGGTCTTGCTGAGGCTCACCCCGACAAATTGGCGCCCCACCAGGGGGGCTCATCGGCGACTCGGATGCCGAAGGAGTGGTCGAAACGAAGGATTGGAATCTCGCTGCGGATGATCACTGCCCAAGGAGACCCGCGTCTTGGCAACCACAGCGTTTTTCCTCTTTCTGATCTGACCCTCCAGGTGGTGCCGGTCCTCGACTGAGATCTCTTTTGTTGATTCACCGTGCAGTGACCATTTGGTCGATTCAAGAACTTGGCAGTTGGAATATGGATACCAGGGATTGGTAAGAGTCGTTTTGATGCATCACTTGCTGTTGGTTTGATACCATGGGTTACTAAGATCGTTTGTTACAGCTTATTGTTTGTTTTGGAATTTGTATTGGCCAATGTGGGATTCCGTGATATAGGTATATATAAATTGCAATTTATATAGGCATCTAATGAGGAGACTTTTCTGTACTTTGAGTAAGATTTGAACAGCACAACGTAAAAGCGAACCTTATGTGCTACTTTGGCTGTAATACTGCATATCTTGCACTATTTTTGGGCTGCCTGTTTCTAGCACACTTCGAGAATGTGTTGCTTTTGTGGTGGGACCAGTTTGAGACTCGATGAAGCTCAACCGCCCCCCCCCCCCCCCCCCCCGGAGAGGACGCCTAATAGGGATATGTATATTAAACATGGTATTTCTTCTATAATGTACAGCACGTTATGGAATAAATATACTAGTAAGGATCCTGAGTTGCGTTGGCCGATGCATGGGTTGTTTGATTTAGAAAAAGATTCAGTATGTGGAACAATGTATGTTTAAGCAAAAGACTAGGCAAGATATGTTTGACTGCTTACGAACGTGGGAGAAAGAAGTGCGTGTACGAATGAAGCGTGAGCAAGCCTTGATTGAAAAGGAACAACGAAAGAATATTTATGCGAAAGAATTAGAGTGGAAAAATAAAGAAATTAAAGAACTAAAAGAGAGAGAGGATAGGCAGAGCCATTTACAGGTAACTGGCCAATACGCTGTTTGGCGGCCCGTCTCTCTATCCTATCCTTAATAAACCACAAGATGATTCTCTTTTGCTAGATCATTCTCTGCCTCCGTATACTTTTCCCTCTTCTCCTCATGATTCGAATGAGGACTCTTCTAAAGAGCAGGAGAAAGCACGGGAGACTCGTTCTATGTTGTCCGCTAAGCGTGCGTCTGAGCTTAGATCTGCTGCCGTAAAGCTGTACGTAGTACTGCCCCTGCTTCTGCACTTATAGATCACATGAAAAGTTGGCAGGAAAGCAAATATATTTTACAGAGGTATTTGCCGCAGAAGTCCTTGAGTGGTTTAGGTAATATTCTGATGAGTTAAAGCCCAATGATGTAGCAAATGACTGTAAGAAAATGCGTGATTGTCTTTTTGTCTTTTCTCAGGTGGCTGACTCAATCAGGCATTTGGTTAAACTACGTACTGAAGCAGTCCGTTTGCGAGAAGGGAAAAATGCAGCTGACGAAGCTGCACAAACATCCCAGACCAGCGTGACACAGGCTTCTACTTCCGAAACAGATAAGAATGTAGTAGTTCATGTGAGACCTATGCGGGAAGACGCACCTTTGTGTGTCCCTCCTAGCGGTGCGGGAACAGATGATAATAAGGATTCTACCGACGCAAAGGGTTATTTTATTTATAATTGGGTCTACACTCCTTGGAATAGAGCGGATGTTATGACTCTTAAAACTGCATTGCCTGATCCTCTGAACAATCCAGCCGCTTTTTATGAGGAATTTGAGGGAGCCAGTAGCTCTTGTACTATGACTCTGCCCGATATCGACATGTTCTTTGGATTGATTTTTCCCCCTGATATGTGGAGAACGGTTCGTAAAATTGATGATCGTGCATCTTTTGGGGCGTTATGGAAAGAATTAGAGCAAATGGACGTAGAAAGGGAACCCGCACAGAAACCATGTCAGTTAATTTTACATCTTCCCTCAGCTATATAGGTTAAGTTAAAGACGATTATTCCCCCTAAAAAGATAGACTGGTCTGTATGAGCATCTCATAAGCAAAAGGCAGATGAATTGGTTTCTGACTTCTTTACACGTTTTGAGGAGGCATTCCACGATTTTAGTGGCCAGTCATTGACAGATGACAAGGGCAGGCATCTGTTTGTCGATAAATATGTCGCCAACTTGTTGCCAGGAATAGCTAGTCGCCTAAAGGCCAGTGAGAGTTCATGGACTACCTCTTCTCCGGTTTCTCTTTTAACTATGACTCAGTATTATGAACATCAGGTATTAGAAGCGAAGGGTAATGAGGATAAGAATACTAAGGAGTTAAAAATGAAGGTTATGTCAGTTCAAGCTTATGGTCCGACTTCTAAAGGTAATGATAGAGGTGGACGTGGGTCTTATGGTCCGTCTTTCCCTCCTTATGCTTGTTCATCGTTGTCTTCTGACCAGTGTGCGTACTGTAGGAAATTTGGACATTGGGCTGCTGATTGTCTGGCATTGCGTGCTCATCAGTATCTACGTGTACGGGGACAAATGAGAAATCATTCAGGATATTCAGGGCCTTGAGGAAGCACGGATGATTGTGCTAGGTTTGATGCTAATACACGTGGACATAATGGTTTTAACACTTTTGATAGACGGAACCAATATCAAATGACTGATTATTTGCCATCTGATTTGAAAGAATCTGCTTATGCATATGATTGCCTAGGATGGGGTAAGGAATCAGTTGAAGTTCCAGTAGATCAGAAGGGTCCCTATGTTACAGCACATGTTTTGGGTTCTACTGGTCAGCTTCTGGTTGATACAGGAGCTACTCGTAGTGCCTTATCTAAACAATTGGTTCCAAGGGCTCCCATGTCTATCTTAACCATTACATCGATAGGTGTCGATAGAACACCTTCCCTTATCCCACTGTCACAACCACTTGCATTTCATGTTGACAAATTCACTGCTCTTTGTCCATTTTTGCTTTCTCTGAACACACTAGACAATATTGTGGGTCTTGATATGCTCAAATATTTTAGGGGTATGATACGATGTATTCCTGAAGGTGTACTTGTTATTCTGAATGACAACTACCCCGTAATTGAGAGATCTTGTCTTTATAAAGAGGACACTGCATTAGCTTCACTCCCTAGTACTTTGTGGGCTACTTCAGAAACTGATGTAGGGCAAATGGTTATTCCACCAGTACATATTAGTGGCAAGGAGGGCGCTTCATTGCCACGCTTGCCTCAATGCAAAATTTCTCAGGAAGGCGAAGAAGCACTTGTACGCATTGATCATGATTTAATTGAAGTGGGGGTTGTGGAAGAAGTTCCTTATAACATTTGCAACAGTCCTACTCTTCCCATTTTGAAAAAAGATACTGACACTAGGATTTACAGTTTCATTATTGACCTACGAGAAGTTAACAAGATTGTAATACCGCAATACCCAGTGGTTTCTGACAAAACAATACTTCTTACTTTGGTTCCTCCGACAGCACCACAAAGTGTCACGAAAGAAATTACAATATTGTAGACCAAAGGTTACCTACTTTGGTCACATTCTGTCTAAGGAGGGGTATGTATTTGTATGTATGTATTTATTTGCTTATTAAGCGCGTCTGCCACCCAAAGGGTATCCTGGCGCTGAGACCGCATCATTCCTACAGATAGACTACAATTACATTACTCTGGGGAACAGAAAGGTCTTGAGATCCTTTTTAAAGGAAGTGAGATCTTGTCTACTCCTCAGCTTCAGCGGGAGGGTGTTCCAAAGAGTAGCGGCCGTGAAGCTAAAAGCACGGCCACCCATCCTCACTCTATTGATCCTGGGGACCGTCACTAGAAACGCGGAGGAGGATCTCAGAAGTCTGGCAGCATGGTACCAGGAGAAAAGATTTTGGAGCGGTATCAGTCCCTGTCCATGCAGAGCCTTAAAAACAAGGCATAAAGCCTTGAAGGAAATTCTCTGTTGGACGGGTAGCCAATGAAGATCAGCCAGCGCGCCGGAAGAAGAGGCGGAGCGAGGGCGGGATAGAGCCAATTTGGCCGCCATGTTTTGGATCCTCTGCAGCTTTAGAATCGAAGTTTTGGGGGCTCCCAGAAGTAGTGCATTGCAGTAATCTAATCGACTAAGGATAGAACTGCGCACTACCTCTGCCCTAGCCTCTATGGGAAGGAGCGGTAAGATCTTACGTAGGGCGCGGAGTAAGCCCATGCAAGCCGCCGTGGTCCTTTTTACAGAGGCATCGAGCTGCAGGTTGGGTTCAAACAGAACTCCCAGATTACAGGCCGACTCAGCAGCCTCTACCGTACCTAAGATAGATATAGGCCAAAAATCGTCCGGAAGCGGACGAGGGGTAGGGTCTAGGGAGCAATGAAGAACCTCCGTTTTAGATCCATTGAATTGAAGCGAGTTAGCTTGCAGCCACTCAGCTGTTGCTGACATGCAGCAGTGGAAAGTGTCCCTCGATACTGCCTTGGAACCCTCAAATGAAAAAATCAATTGAGTGTCATCGGCATAATTGATGACAGATATGCCGAATGACTTTATCAGGTCAACCAGGGGTCGAAGATACAGATTGAACAGGATCGGACTGATCGCTGACCCCTGGGGGACGCCCTGATTCACTTGTTGTATGGCAGATCGAAAAGGTGGTAATGCCACTGCCTGCTGTCTGTTGCTGAGATAAGATGTTAACCATCTCAAAGCCAAGCCAGTTACTCCTGTACTCTGAAGACGGCTCAATAGTACTGCATGGTGCACCGTGTCGAACGCGGCCGACATGTCAAGCAGCACTAAAAATGCTGACTTGCCCATGTCGACACGCGCTCGTAGATCGTCCAACACGGTGACCAATGCAGCCTCAGTGCCGTGAGCCGGCCTGAAGCCGAATTGCGATGTATCCAGGCAGGAGTTGTTTTCTAGAAAGCTGGATAATATTCTCGTGACCCACTTCTCTACAACTTTTACTATGAATGGTAAAAGCGAGATGGGTCTGTAGTTGGCCGGGCTAGAAGGGTCCAAAAAAACCTTCTTCAGCAGTGGTGTAACAATTGCCAACTTTCAGCTATCTGGGACTACTGCTGTACTCAGTGACTGGCAACAGATGGTATGGAGCGGAGGAAACAGCTCATCTTGGAATGCCTTCCAGATCTTGTGAGGCATAGGATCAAGTGGTGATCCTGAAGACACACCATTAGCCAGGAGACAGAATTCCTCCAAAGAAGGACCAGGAAAGCACGACAACTGAGAAAGGCCCTCCCGATTATCATCCTTCTTAGAAGCCGCCATAAGGGGGGATTCTGCAAGGGGAGACAAGGAAGATGTGGACTGACCAGAGATCTGTAGTCCGTTCAAAATTGTCCTAATCTTCTCCTCAAATGCAGAGGCCAAAGAATCGCACAATTCCTGGGAGACAGGGATAGCCGGAGAAGTACAAGGCGGGTTGGCTAGGTTGTCAACCAGTTTAAACAGAGCCTGCGATTTGTTAGAGGCCTTGGCCAAGGTGTCTGCCAGAAATTGAGCTTTAGCCTTCTTCAGCTGAAACTTGTATTCCTGCAAGGTCGTTTTATATGCTACCTTATCTGACTCCCTGTATTCTCTCCTCCAGAGTCGTTCCGCCTGTTTGCAGCGAAGTTTATGCTGACCGAGATCATCAGTGAACCAGGCGTTAGTTCTTCTAGGTCTGTCCCTCACCTTCCTTAAAGGAGCCAGCCCATCCAAGGATGTCGAAATCTGCTGGCAAAGGGCCAAATAACTTTTGTCCGCACTATCCTTCACCATAAATGGTCTGGACAGCAAGGTGGGTCTAGTTGGTTGTTTCAAAAGACGAGACCATTGCCTACTGATCTTAGTAACACCTGGGTCACCTGTCCTTAGCGAACCGGGCAGAGAGATAGACAATAGGACTAGTGCATGATCAGTCCAGCATTGATCCACGACCTCTCCCACTGTGACTAGATCTTTATCGGCAAATACAAGATCTAAAGTATGCCCTTTAACATGAGTAGGTGACGTAACCAGCTGTGCAAGTTGTATATTGCTACATGCTTGGCAGAGTTCTCTATATGCCAGATCTTGAGGGCCAGAAGGCCAAAGGTTAAAATCACCTAACACTAGTAGTCTGGTGTGGGAGTTCAATGGTCGTAAATCAGGTCAATCAGTGGCTGAAGGGCCGTGGTGGTTGAGGAGGGTGGTCTGTAACATAGAGGACCCGTTACTAGAGTGCCGCTCTGGGCCGTGATGGAAAAGCCCATGAGCTCGAACCCTGATACCTCTTTTACCACCAGCTGTGTAAAGGAAATTGAGTCTTTAAATATATAGCCTATTCCGCCCCCTCTGCCAGATATTCTAGGAGAATGTTTTATAAGATAGCCCGGGGGACAGGCCCATCCAAGTTCCACCCCACAATCTACCTTAGTCCAGGTCTCTGTTACGAAGAGGACATCTAGATGTAAGGAGTCTATCAAAAGAGCAATTTCAGCATAGTGCTTTACAAGAGATCGAACATTTAGTAGTCCACAAGAAAGAACTGTGGAAGGGGGAAGGGTCATAGTACAGTGTTTACCAGCATTAGTATCCATCTGGGAGTCCAGAGAATATACTAGAGGATCCAGCACACGAAGAGTGGCCAGGGTAGACGCACCGGAAGCGCCCGGGACGCGAACAGGCGCAAACGGGCTTACCTCTGGCGCACCTCTGGCGCATCTACGGCGCTTCCGCTGCGCGCACCCGCTGCGCGCCTGATCATCCATACTAATTTATACTATAATGCCGCGCGGGCTACCGGCTACTAGAGCCACTAGACCGAGCAATATGGCGCCCAAAGGTGGCCCAAGCACAAACACCCACCCAAGATGGCGGTCGGGACTTCAACAGCCCAGAACCCCACTAGCTGAGTCCCGTCAAATGCGGGTGAAAACCAATTAATATGCGGGTGAGCCTACCTAGTTCCCAGGTTACAGCAGTGGCGAGCGCCCAAAGAGTGGTAAGAGGCTGAACTGCGCGATTACGAGCAGCGCGTTAAAAATATTTTCCAAAGTAAGCAAATAAATGATACAAGTTTAAAAGTGCCCAGCACAGCAATGCGCGCAAGAATGGAAGGGGTGTGCACTTACATCAGATCGCATTCAAGCAATTTTAGATACACCAGTGCCTTCTACTCAGAAATGGCCTGATGCATTGCCCTTGGCATTATTGTCTATTAGATCGGTGCCACATTCACGATCTGGACTTACACCATATGAAGTGGTATTTGGGAGACCAATGAACATTTGGGGAGTTCCTAAGCCACGCCCCATACATGATGGACCGTGCGTTCTGATGAGTGACTATCTATCACAGTTGACTGACAGTTTGATTTCTATTCATCAACAGGTTCGAGACAGATCCACAGGTGAGGCCCATTAACTCCGGCCTGGTAACCACATGATGGTCAAGGTCTTCGAGAGGTCGAACAGCTTGGAACCCAGGTGGCGAGGACCAGAACAAGTGCTCCTGGCTACGAGGACAGCGGTTCAAGTGACAAACAGGAAGAACTGAATCCACAGCACTCACTGTAAGCGATTGTCGCCTACTTTGGTGGAACCTGCTGTGCTGACTGACAATCGAGAGATTCTGGATACGGAGAAAAACCTTGCCATATCACCTGACGAATCTGAGGAAGTCTTCCCGGACCACACGATCCCTGAAGTATCGCAGTACCAACTGAGACCACGGAAAGCGTCTGCATTGTTGAAAAAGATTGGTGGAGCTACCATCCTGGGTTGGTGAAACGGAGAGCTGATTTGGCAAGGGGGGATCAGTCCTACATAGTTTCACTCATCTTGACCCTCGGTGAAGAAACCAATGGCTGCCCAGGACTTTAGAGCTCCAACGATTGATTCAACAACAAAGGGATTATGTCTGCAGGGAGATAAACTGTTGCTAAGATCTGTTGTAAAAACATAATTTGTGCTGTAGGATTTATTGTTGCTATGGTGGCTGTAGCAGAGGTTTGTTGAGAAAGTGGCTCCTGCTCTGCAGCTGCTGATCGCCACTACCCCAGTACCAGTTGAACATAATTACTTTAAGCTTCCATACCATGATCAGAAGCATCGACAATCCTACTTGAACAACACGTTTATTCAGATGCTGCATCACACTCACAATGCCACGAATACTACTGACTGTTGGGTGTGTGGGATGATACCTGCTCACCAGAAGAAGGGAGGAACACCTTTTATTCCTCTTCCCTTTCCTCATAATGGTTCTTGCCAAGCCTGGTTTGTGCTTTTATTTGCTTCTAAAAGGGCCAACATCTCAAGGATGACAGTAGGACGGATTAATTATCCCCTCAAAAAGTGTGTTATCCCAATGATGATGGGTACCCTCAAGCTAAAGGGACTAAATGGGAATGGGAGGAGTATCGACCCGACAATATTTCTACACCATATGTTTTCACAAATACAAGAACTATAAAGAACAGTGGACCATTTGTGATTTTTGTGTATAGGCAGTGTTGGGAGAATTTCAGGAGGAAGAAGTGAGTGTACTATGGTTCCAGGGTGCCAATAACATCACATCCTCGCACAATACTTATTTTGTGTGTGGTAGCAAAGGATATTACCAACTCCCAGTTGGATGGTCTGGAGTATGCTATGTGTCCTTTCTGTTGCCTTCTGTGTTTTTGGCACCTGCATTGTATCATCCGGACTTTAAGTTGTACAACGATATTTCCAAGAACAGAAATAAGAAATAAGAGGACAATAAGTATTGATGAAGTGGACCAGACTGACACCGCTTTGCAACAATATGTTGATTTCAATTTGGGCTTGTTTTTCTTTGTGGTATCTGCATTAAACAGCAGAAAGATAAGACGATTGACTAGAGTTGTGAAAGCTGTTACCAATCAGACAGCTATGGCACTTGGGAACATTACAGAAAAGCTGCAAGTTGCGAGGATTGTAGCTCTCCAAAATCGTATGGTCCTAGATGTGATTTTGGCTGATCGAGGTGGTGCATGTCGCATCAGTGGTAGCAGTTGCTGTGTCTACATTCCGGATCACTCTCCTTCAGTGTTTAATGCAATCTCTAAATTGCATAGGATTGCTGCAGAAATTCATCCAGAGACTGGTACATGGACTTTTTCAAGCTCGTTCTAGACATTACTTATTACCTGGGGCTGAAAGCTACTGACCATCCTATATGTAATACTAGTCATATTATTTACATGCTGTGTATGTATACAATGTGGTGCCATGCTTTGCTCCATTTGCGTCACTGCTTGTACTCCTGCTAAAAGAAATGCTGCAGAAATAAAAGCCCAACAAATGCTGAATAAAGAAATTACTGAAATAATGTTAACAGATGTACAGGATGCATATTTAGATTACCCCAAATGAACGAATGTCTTCAGCTAATGCTAAAAGGGTCGTCTGTTGTAATTTGGCAGTGATCGGGGTTAGCATCTAGCTGAAGCCATCTTGTTTTCGGCAGCCATCTTGTCTGCCATGTGCTACCATGTGCTCAACATGTTTTCTGTCCTTCCTTACTGTTGTTTGTTCTTGTATTCTGCCTGTGAACAAACTATATTTAGCTTCTTCCACTCTCCACATGCTCAGTTGAGCTTGCAGCTGTCCATGCAGCTGTCATTAGTCAGTAACTGTCAGGATGTGTTTGCTAGAATTAGCAACTGTTATCTCTTCCCTCTTGTTGACTGTGCATTTTCTGTATGAGCTTATATGTACATAAAACCTTCTTTTTGTACTTGTACTGCCTTCTTTTGAGCCCCTGTGTGGGTATGTTCCTTCTGTTCAGTGTGCTACTTCATACATTACTAAAGAGTGGTGTGTGAATGTAGTTCCACCTCATTAGGTTAATAAACTCTTTGTTTTATATTCCAGTTTCTGTGCCAACTTCTATTCTATTGGTCTGAGGACTTGTGAGGAGAAGGGCGAATCCCTAGCTCTGGTAGGCCTTGCTGAGGCTCACCCCAACAATACAATTAGAATGATACATTCATCATGTCGCAAGGAGGGCGCACTGAGAAGTGATGCATCGCTGTTTTCACGCATCGATGCGTCACTTCTCATAAATAAGGCCCTCAGTCTCTTGGCCAATCGTTTTAGCTGGAGGTCTTCTTTTGAGGTGACCTCAGCTGTTTCTGAGGGGACTGACTCATGTCCACTCTCCATAGCATTATCAGTGATAATATCATCATCCTTAAATTGGGTTACCACATCTGGGTGATCTTTCCAAACTGAACTTACAGTTGTTTGAGATATTCAGTCTTAGGACTTGTGCTCATTCTGATACCGTAGCACTTACAAATGTTTCTACAATCAATCAATCAATCAATCATGCCATTTGTATAGCGCACTACTCACCCGGGAGGGTCTCAAGGCGCTTGGGGGGAGGGGTATGCTACTGCTCGAACAGCCAGGTCTTGAGTTGTTTCCTGAAGGCGAGATGGTCCTGGGTCAGCCGAAGGTGGATGGGGAGGGAGTTCCAAGTCTTGGCAGCCAGGTAAGAGAAGGATCTTCCTCCGGCGGTGGCTCTTCGGATGCGTGGTATGGCTGCGAGGGCGAGGCTGGTGGACCGTAGCTGGCGGGTGGGCGTGTAGAAGGTCAGGCGGTCGTTGAGGTACTTGGGGCCCAGGTCGTGCAGAGACTTGTGTGCGTGGGTGAGGAGCCGGAACGTGATCCTCTTGTTGACGGGGAGCCAGTGCAGGTTCCTCAGGTGGCTGGAGATGTGGCTGCGTCGGGGCACATCCAGGATGAGTCGGGCGGAGGCGTTCTGGATGCGCTGGAGTCTTTTCTGTAGCTTGGCTGTGGTTCCGGCATAGAGGGCGTTGCCGTAGTCCAGTCGGCTGGTGACGAGTGCCTGGGTGGCAGTCTTCCTGGTCTCGGTTGGGATCCAGCAGAAGATCTTGCGAAGCATACGCAGGGTGTTGAAGCACGATGAGGAGACGGCGTTGACTTGTCTGGTCATCGAGAGGGAGGGGTCCAGGATGAAGCCCAGGTTGCGTGCGTGGTCGGTTGGCTTGGGTGCGGTGCCCAGGGCTGGGGGCCACCAGGAGTCGTCCCAGGCAGAGGGCGAAGATCCCAGGATGAGGACTTCCGTCTTGTCCGAGTTCAGTTTCAGGCGGCTGTCCTTCATCCACTCGGCGACGTCTTTCATCCCTTCGTGTAGGCAGGTTCTGGCGGTGTCGGGGTCTCTGGTGAGGGAGAGTATCAGCTGGGTGTCGTCGGCGTAAGAGATGATGTTGAGGTTGTGCTGGCGTGCGATGGCTGCGAGAGGTTTCATGTAGATGTTGAAGAGGGTGGGGCTGAGTGAAGATCCTTGCGGGATGCCGCAGATGACTTCGGTGGCCTCGGAGCGAAACGGGGGGAGGCGGACTCTTTGTGTTCTTCCGGCGAGGAACGAGATAATCCACTCCAGTGCCTTCTCTTGGATACCGATGTTGCTGAGGCGCTGGACTAGGGTGCGGTGGCAGACTGTGTCGAACGCAGCTGAGAGGTCCAGGAGGATGAGGGCCACTGTTTCCCCCTTGTCGAGCAGGGTCCGGATGTCGTCGGTGGCTGCGATGAGGGCACAATGTGCATTGTTAAGGTCCAATTAAGGGGTCATGTCAAGCTCCTGATCATGGCTACTGGTTGCATGCATTATTTCACTAAAGCTCTGACCTTTTAAGAGATTTACAAAAAATAACTAAATTTCTTTGTCCTAAATAAAGTACAGAATTTTATATTTCTAAATGTTTGTTTCAGAGACTTAACCAAGGCCCTTGCAATTTATTTGAGACATTTTGAAAAAAAAAAGCCAATCACAAATTAGTCTATCTAATGGCAATTTTGGGATTTAATCATGTGTTAACTCATTGACAAAGTAGTCCAGCAAATGAAAAATTGTTTACCCCACTAAATCCACCAATCTAAGATACTGTGTCTCTGCACAGTTTATTAAAATGTTGTAAACCATGTAGAGTGTGTGATATATTTCAAGGAGAAGATGGCGGAAACACGCAGCTAATACTAACTCTCTTTTTGTGGTAATGTGGGTGAGCAGTTAATCTCATGAGAGGACTGTGTTAAGCATTTTTTGTAGTCCTCGAGGTAATAAATGTGACACATACTGAAGGATAAATAACAAGATTCTTTATATATGTTTATGAGAACCAAGACATAAAATCGGAGATATATGTTATACAGTTCAAGGAACTTGAATAACTACTTGTAGAATTTTAATTATGGAGAGAAATGCTATGCAGTTCAAAATATACAGTACTTTCAGTATCTAGCCACTCAGTGATTGAAACCATCAGATATTTACCATTTCAGTTGTCGGAGAAAGCAGTGGAAGAGTAATGCTTGAATGGAGTTCAGTAGACCATCAACACAGTTACCGTCACGGGTGTCGGCAGCAGATCACTGCCGGTCTATGGATTCCAAAGACCGCCAACTCAGCGGTCATGGTTGCTGGAAGGCTGTTGTGGATTTTGATGGCAGATGCATAGTGGTCACTGGAAGAAGGGATCCACCGAGGAGTTTCAAGGTTCACCAGCACCAAAGGGCCACAGGTGTGATCCCTCTTCTGAAGAGGCATATGCAGAACCTGCATGAGGAATGTGTGACCACCTCTGCTCAAATCACCCATTGTCTCTGGATCTGGAGATCTCTTGCTCTCTTCCCATTGGTCTAGAAATATGTCTGGTGATGGCAGGCTGGCTAAAACTAGACCGGGACACCAGTTTTTGGTAGGCTTTCAAGGAATTTTTGTTTTCTCTATATAATAACAAGCAGCGGGCAGAATTGGTAGAGTTTGATTCCACAGAATCCCATTAATATTCAGTGGAATTCGGACAGGGCAGAATGGTACTATATTCTTAATGCAAAATACACCCTTACATCCAAACAAGGCTGGAGGAGGGAGCAGTCTCTCCATGTTTAAAAACATCGTCGACTAAACTTTGTCCTAAAACATAGAGAGACTGCTCCCTCTTCCTTCACAGTTTAGAAACCAACCACTGCAGATTATTTCAGCCAGCAGAGCGGCAGAATTTATCAGTAATTCTGTATAATAGGAGTAACTCAGAATTACCCATATATCCATCCAGAGCTAATATTAAAAGTTAGCGTATTATTCTAGTGGCAAAACATAAAATCCTTTTAAAAAAGGTGCCTGATATCTAAATTATAAACAATTGCAATGATATGCTTTGCCCACTGGTAAATGCTTGCTCTGAATAATCTCTTAATGTATATGTATTCACACACTTCAGTTTTACAGTGTACCGATAAACATGTAGTCTTTGTTCCCATTCTCTTAGGTGTTAATGCAATCAATAAAGCGATCGAACAAACTCAAAAGTCAATAAAAGACCTGAGAAAATATAGATGGCTGGAAAGAATATACAAGATAGCTGTGGAGAAATATGAATCTCAGTATCCAGCCTCTGAGGCAGCAATCCGTTCCATGGAACAGCTCATTGCAGCAAACACAGTAGAAATTCAAAACCTCCAACAAGATCTAAACTCGGAAAGGACACTGTTTCAAAATTTGAATAATTTCCAAATCTCATTGAGGAACTGCACCAGTTTACTGAGGACTGTTGCTGGCAAGACCAGTGTGGCCAACATGTACCTGGAGCTCAGTGAAGTTCTTGATGGTCTGCTTGGAATCTTGAATGAAATCGTAGTGACTTTACGCCCCCTGGTTGAAAGTAGTAAAGAGTACTCACTCCTGATCACTTCTAAATTACCAACCATCATAAATAAGCTGGAAGAGGCTAACAATGGGTTGAAAAAAGCTGCAGCATCCTAAATAAGTGCGTTCCTATAACACTGCAGTTTGTGTGCAATCCCTGTAATCTGCTTCTTTTCATGCATTTTGCTACACAATACATTTGGGTGGGGCTCACACATCACCTAAGTTTCTCTCCTAAATTTGGAATGGGCTGCTAGCTGACCAGGTCCTCTAGCCTAAAGAAGGCATAAAATCAAGCACAGAATCAACTCCCTGCCAGACTCAGTTTTTCCTTATATACAGAAAAGTGCAATCTCATTAACCTCTTCTTCAGTCAATGAATACAGACCATCCAACAGCACATCGACAGCACCAACCCTTCTTCAACTCTTGCAACTGCACCTTCCTTAAAATCCAGCAACAATAAATCTTTAAATTCCCATCTCACCATCGTATTCCCTCAAAGGCACTTATGCTTTAACAATATTTTGCTGATGGGCAACACTGTAAGTCTTCCTGCTGCACTGCCTTACAGCAAAACAAAAGGACAGGAATGTGCCTTGTTGATCAGTTATGGCTCATTCCTGTCCTCTTTCCCTGCACTGGTGCCAAAGTGAATGCCATGCACCAAGGTGCAAGATAGTCTGCATTGTGGACATTATTGTTTTTGTATTCAAACAACAAGAGAGTAAGGGATTCAGAGGTCACTCTCCTACCCCTATCAAATATAATTCAACAACTAAAGAGTGACTAACAGTTAGTGTGCTGTGTAAAATATGAAAACAAGGGAAAGGAAAGACAACTCTATTGGTAAGAGGAACAACTCTATTGGTAAAAATATTCGGCTCAGCTTTCATCAGGACCACACAGGCACGTCCACACCGTGAGGATATGTATGTGAAAAAGATTGTAAAGGTTTTTGTTTTCAAAAACTCACGCTTCTGCACCATATCAGTGAACTCCTAGAAGTCACCAGGAGCCCATTAACACACAGAGAATCAAGTGTGCCACATAGATTAGCAGCGGGACATCATTTTCTCCAGATAGCAGCGGACACGGAGATAGGTGGATGGCGGCGAGTCGCTGTGTAGCTAATGACACGCAGCGTGAAAATGATGCCCCGCTAAAATCTTTTCAACATTCATATCCTCACGGTGTGGACATGCCTTAGCGAGCACGGACCCCCGGGGGATTTCACTTCATGGTCCTGATGAAAGCTGAGCCGAATATGGCATGTAACAGCAGAAACATGTTGACCTGACCTCTTTTTAGGACACAGTGATTCCCCAAAAAAATCACTACATAGTCCCCATTTGTTTTTAATGTGACCAGCTGGCCCATTAATAAAGTCTTTTTCTAGGTACTGCTGGGATCTTTTAAATTAGCATTCATATCACTGAGCACAAACTAACTGTTTCACAACAAACCTGCTCCGCTGCAACTGCAGGCATTGAAGCACACGGGGGGACATTCGGTATCCCTCGTGGGAACCCCATGATGAAGCATGTCACCACTAGGGTCAGTGAGGGTTCTTTTTACCAATAGAGTTGTTCCTCTTACCAATAGAGTTGTCTTTCCTTTCCCTTGTTTTCATATTTCACACAGCACACTAACTGTTAGTCACTCTTTAGTTGTTGAATTATATCATTATTGTTTTGTGCAGGAAAATACACCATTCTGAACAAAAGCAATCCATGGAGGCAATTACCTCCTCTATGTGATATGCTTAATGAAGAGGAAAGAATTTTGGAGAAAAAATATATTTCTCCTTGTTGCACCTCCCCTACTACTCACCATGCGTAGAATTCTGATACATTCCCAAGTTTACAGAACATTGTAAATCTAGGAATGTGTCAAGTGCCATGGTCTTACCTGGGAACACCCACAGAAACGACCATGGCAGGCCTCCTCATCCCAGTGCGAGGCAACTCAGAGACTTGTGCTGTGTTGCCTAACGCCATACCTACAATGCCAGGAACAGCTGAAAATGGTGGATTTATATGACCTTGTAGCTATGGCACTGCAATGTGTGCCACTGAAGCATCATTAATAGTGACGTTCTAGCAGTGCAGGGACCTTGCATATGAAGCCTATACTGTCTTACCCTCACCCTTTATAATAGCTCACTCAGGGAACTCCCTCTTACCCAAACTCTGCATTGCCAGTGCCTCCCTCACTCAAGGTATCTTTTCAGAAGCTCTCAATACAGGCCAGATCCTCCCACTCCTAAAGAACACTACACTGATGAGCTCACCAACTTTCAGTCCATCACTCACATAGCATTCATCTATATTCATCTGCAAGCTCATGGGATCTGGCTGATATTGCAGCTGTTGCCAGGCATTGTGTGATCAATCTAAAAAACAGACTTTAAGGAGCACTAACAGGTGAGAGGCTTTGACTCCGTCCTTATGTTGCTAGGCTGCAGTACATATTTTGATGAGGTAAAAGGTATGTGCTTCTACAAAAAGCTGCTTGCCCTACAAACAGCTGTGATAACTTTGTTTATGAAGACAGTTGCCTGAGCTTAAACGTTCATGGACACACACATTACTACTTGTATTCTAAAATGTGCAATCACTACAACTGTCTATGAATAAATATTATAATAAAAGCGCAAAACACTGGGCCTGGCCCATTTATTGTGTAATGCATGTGTTTAGGTCGATAGACATTTAACCACTTGGACGCTAAGGCATGCCCAACTCTCTCATTGACTTTCCATTGAAATCAATGGAAAGTCCATGACGAGTTACCCTTGTCATTAGCGCTGAAGGGGTTAAGGTTGGAATGTAATTAGTCTCTTTCAAAGCCTACAGTTAGGTATGCAGTATAGAATCTGACATAAGTGCCATAGTAGGCAGTGGTTTTTGCATTGGTCACTTAGTGTAACAAACTGTTGATATAGAAGGTTTGCTGTGTCATAATAATTATTAGCGGGTATTTGGACTCACATTAATTTACAAACCTTTTCAGTTTTATGACTATGTGTCTGACCGCAGTATTGTGGAAAAGCTTACTTTCAATGCTGTAGGCCTTAGATGGTTAGGGTGACAAACTATACATTTGTTTGGTGCACTTTAAATGATACGTCTAATGACTTGGGTCTGGTCATCTTATTATGAAACATTATAACAAAGGCAGTTGGTCTGGCTAATTAATTGTGAAAAGCATATGTTAAAGCTAGAACGAGTTTAGTAGTTGGTTATCACAAAGAGTTACAGGCTATTGACAGTTACATGTAATCTCACAGATTACCATAGTGGGTAGGGCATATTGCAATGGCCACCCTCTCTGGAAAAATTTGAGGTGATGATACTTGATAGACATTATCTAGAGGGATTGTTTATTGTTTTGCATCTGTATTTTATTACATATTTGTAATTTTATATCTGTATGCATGATGGTTGTAATTGTACAAGCCTTTGAATAAGCATGTCATGGTTAAGGTGTGAAGCAATCACAAAGGTTAAAGGTGAATGTCATGATTGATTTCATGGTTCCATCTGTTTATCATGAAACAATATAACAAAGTCAGTAGGCCCAACCTACGTATTTGTGAAAATCATGTGTTAAAGACAATAGACCTATAAGGATGGATTGTTATTATACTGTGAGGAGCCTTTAAACAGGTATATTATTAGATGGAAGTTTCACTGATGTATTAGTAGGAAATGGTTTTGGTGATCCACCGAGCAAAGTCTGTAAATTTAATGATCCTTGTTAGGAGTTATTGTCTTTTGTTTTGTCAACTGAGTTTCCAGGCACCTGTATATTTGTGACTGTATGCCAGATAGTTAGCATGTGGAAAGCTTGCAGAAGATGTAAAAGACATGATTTGCTTTAGATGTGGCAAAAAGGCCAACGTATGCAGAAGATGAAATACTAAGACATTTTACTCCCATCTGCAAGAGTGCTTCCTGTAAGTGCAGCTATTGTTACTCCACCATGCATTGTATGAGGAAACGTTTACTATAGCTCTCAGAACATTTTCACACTTTGGAAGGATCAACAAAACAGTTGAAATGAGATGCAGCTTAGTGGCATTAGTTGACAACTTTTAAACTTAAGAAACCATGAGGTATAATTACTAGACATTCGAAATATAGGACAGCAAGCAAAGTTGCTATTCTTTGTTGCATTAATGGGAAAGAGATGAATATCTAGTAAGACATGGTTCTCTTGACCTCTCACCTAGCACTTTTGAACTTGAAAATGCCTAGTGCACAAAGAGGAAGGGTTACCTTGTTATAGGCGTATATATATATATATATTCACTGAAAAAACCATAGGTTTTACACATGTTATAGTTAGGAAGTAGCATTTACAAAACCTATGAAATTCACTGAAAAAACCATAGGTTTGACACCAGTTATAGTTAGCTGTAAATTTTACTGATATAAAACCAATGAAATTCCACGTTATAGTTAGTTGGACTCACTATAACTTGCGCGTGTAATGCACTGCTGATGACGTCACATATTACATCACTCATGACATCACTGATGACACCATCCAGTGAATGTGTGTCTTTCTGAAAAATAAATATGTGTTATATATGTATATATTATTGAATATCTTAGTGAATACATATATTAGTGAGTAATGCTTAAATGTTTAAATATATGTATTAGTGTTTCACTTTGTGTATAAGTGGCTGCATGGGTTGATGAGTAGGTACATGTGTATGTATATAGGTTATTAGATGTTTTTCTTAGTATCAGTATGAGTGTTTGCATGCTTTGGTGGGAGTATTACTTAGTACATAGATGCAAGAATGACTGAGTCTCTGTTTGTATGTGTTTTGAAGACAGCATGTGTGCAGGACTGTATGGGTGGATGAGTGTGTATATGTCTGTGTTAGTGAGTGAATGACTGCCTTATTAGTGTCTTTATCAGTAACTACATATGTTTTAATCTAGTATATGTGAATATTGATGTATATAAGTGAGTATATGTGAGAGTGAGGGATTGTAAGAGTTCCTGTTTAAATTAGTATGTGTTTCTATAAGTGATTTTTTAAGAGAGTAAGTATGTGTAAGTTTCCTTAGAAGAAAAGTGGTAGTGTGTGTATAGCTGTTTATGCAAATAAATGGATGTTCAATAGTTTATTTGCATGTGTGAGTATGTGTGTGAATAACTTTTGGATGACTGTCGGTGTGTAACAGGATGTGTAGGTGTATCACTACATATGATTAGTGAATATATGTATGAGTGACTATATAGAACTGTTGGTGAATTAGTGCATGTGTATATGGATGGTGGAATTATTGAATTGGTTGTTGTAACTGGTATGGGTATCTCCATTTTTTTGAGAATTTTAGTTTCTATTTTTGAATATGTGTTTCAAGGGTTAGATTACAGTGAAAGGAGGTCTGTGACTGTGTCACAATGATGGTGTCATCAGTGATGTCATGAGTGATGTAATATGTGACGTCATCAGCAGTGCATTACACGCGCAAGTTATAGTGAGTCCAACTAACTATAACGTGGAATTTCATTGGTTTTATATCAGTAAAATTTACAGCTAACTATAACTCGTGTCAAACCTATGGTTTTTTCAGTGAATTTCATAGGTTTTGTAAATGCTACTTCCTAACTATAACGTGTGTAAAACCTATGGTTTTTTCAGTGAATTTCATTGGTTTTTAAAATGCTAATTCAGAAATATCTCGTGTTACAACCTATACTTTTGTCAATAAAGTTCTGGAAATATTTTTTTCGGAAACAAGCCGTTTTCTTCACTGTTCAAGTTGCATAGAGACTCCTTGTAAAGCGATACAGTCTGTACCTTGCCTTTTTTTCAACGCATTAAAATTTGCCTGTAAATAAAAATAGCCTTTCTAAACTTTCGTGCACGACCCGGTGTGCGCACTCTCAGCAACAGTTCTCAATAAAATGGATAGCGCATTTCCAGGCTTTCGTGCGCGACCGACTGCGCGCACCCGCCTATATATTTCGTGAAAACTTTGCAATCTGAACTTATTGAATTTCTTCATAGACCCATCAAAGAACTTGTACTACGTCAAAGAGACTAAACCTGAGCGACTACCTTTAAAAAGAAAAAATGAATCTTTTATTTGGCAATTTTTCACTTATCCTGAAGAACAAAAGAAAGTGAATGCGCCAAAAGTTACCTGCACGATATGCAATTCGGTTCTCTCAAGAGGAAATCCAAGAAAAAAATATTCCTTTTCCATACATACCATCGTGCGGCATGTCAAACAAGTGCACCCTGTGCAATTTGCAAAGGCATCGACAAGAGCCCTGGCCACGCTATTACCATCAGAGGTGGCCAACACATCTTCTGGTGGACGACCTGTATCTCCATCGAGTGCTGTGATGGACTTGAGACCATATCTTGCAACGGTGCACATTAAATGCAACGAGTGTGGAGAAATTCTTCTGTACGGAGAGCAGAGCCTCATTCTTACTAAACAAAAAATTGAGAGTCATAAATGCCCCGAGAAAAGATACATTTCTTCATTTCATTTTGATCCTGTGTCACACATGAAAATGTAGTTGCAAGTTTAAAAAATCAAAAACAACATAACACTTGTTTTTAAAAAAAAAAAAAAAAAGTTCTTTTCAGAACTAACTAATTCTACCAAAAAGAGCTCCAGGATCAAATTATAAAGGGGGTTTATCTCTGCTTTGTTGGCTTTCGTTCGTGCGCGACCGTGTGCGCGCACCCACCTATATATTTCGTGAAAACTTTGCAATCTGAACTTATTGAATTTCTTCATAGACCCATCAAAGAACTTATACTACGTCAAAGAGACTAAACCTAGGCTTCTTTTTTAATATTAAAAATAAATTTTCATTAAATGGAGCCGAATGTCTTTTTAAACTTTCGTGTGTGACCGAATGTACACACCTTGGTATTTTAAAAAAATATATAAAAGGTTTTATACTTTAACAATTGTATGCTAGAATCGAGCTCAGAAGATATATTAAATCCGGATATGTTTGGATTTACTCCTTTTCACGTTTTGAAACTTCGCTGAATTAGACCGCTACTTCCAAATGGCGTACGTGACCAGATACTATCACCGCGTACACGTCCTGAGACGCGCATGTGAAGTCATGTGACTTGAAAACAACACTTCCAATTGGTTCTTAGTAGTTTCTATTCTGCAATTTACACGGAGCACTCCACCCACTTCTCTCACTATCTTTTCTACTCTCAAAAGAGAACGACGTTCAACACGCTACGGAAGACTTTGCTGAAATGGCTGCCGCCCCGCATTCATCTTCCGAATCTGAAGGAAATGAGCGACTACCTTTAAAAAGAAAAAAGGAATCTTTTATTTGGCAATTTTTCACTTATCCTGAAGAACAAAAGAAAGTGAATGCGCCAAAAGTTACCTGCACGATATGCAATTCAGGTCTCTCAAGAGGAAATCCAAGAAAAAAATATTCCTTTTCCATACATACCATGGTGCGGCATGTCAAAAAAGTGCACCCTGTGCAATTTGCAAAGGCATCGACAAGAGCCCTGGCCACGCTATTACCATCAGAGGTGGCCAGCACATCTTCTGGTGGACGACCTGTATCTCCATCGAGTGCTGTGATGGACTTGAGACCATATTTTGCAACGGTGCACATGAAATGCAACGAGTGTGGAGAAATTGTTCTGTACGGAGAGCAGAGCCTCATTCTTACTAAACTAAAAATTGAGAGTCATAAATGCCCCGAGAAAAGATACATTTCTTCATTTCATTTTGATCCTGTGTCACACATGAAAATGTAGTTGCAAGTTTAACAAATCAAAAACAACATAACACTTGTTTTAAAAAAAAAAAAAAAAGTTCTTTTCAGAACTAACTCATTCTACCAAAAAGAGCTCCAGGAGCATATTATAAAGGGGGTTTATCTCCGATTTGTTGGCTTTCGTTCGTGCGCGACCATGTGCGCGCACCCGCCTATATATTTCGTGAAAACTTTGCAATCTGAACTTATTGAATTTCTTCATAGACCCATCAAAGAACTTATACTACGTCAAAGAGACTAAACCTAGGCTTCTTTTTTAATATTAAAAATAAATTTTCATTAAATGGAGCCGAATGTCTTTTTAAACTTTCGTGTGTGACCGAATGTACACACCTTGGTATTTTAAAAAAATATATAAAAGGTTTTATACTTTAACAATTGTATGCTAGAATCGAGCTCAGAAGATATATTAAATCCGGATATGTTTGGATTTACTCCTTTTCACGTTTTGAAACTTCGCTGAATTAGACCGCTACTTCCAAATGGCGTACGTGACCAGATACTATCACCGCGTACACGTCCTGAGACGCGCATGTGAAGTCATGTGACTTGAAAACAACACTTCCAATTGGTTCTTAGTAGTTTCTATTCTGCAATTTACACGGAGCACTCCACCCACTTCTCTCACTATCTTTTCTACTCTCAAAAGAGAACAACGTTCAAAATCTTTCGAAAGACTTTCTTTTCACGCGATAATATGAAATACTGAGATTGTTACAGGATTTTCTATCAGATATGTGTTCCCATTTCTGTTGAAGCACTAACACCGTGGAAAATTCCACCGATAGCAGTGATATTTTTAACGCCGAGCACCGGCGATTTTTATCACTTAGAAGCCTTCCTATTATGAAGGTTTATCTCCTAAGTCTCTGATTCTCAAACTGTGCAACACGGCTCCCCTGTGTGCCGTAATGAAGTGCTAGGGGCTCCGCCCACACTCTAGTGTGACTAACCATCTATAAATTCCACAGACATCTCTACCCTGTTATCTGCAATTGTGAGCATCAAAAGGAGCTGCGCTACGCCCCTGTGAGAGGCCTCACTCCCACTGCTGCAACGGCTTGGCAGTCCTCCAGATGCACAGGAACAGCCCCTCCGATCCATTGAAGTTCTCTGTCGTGAAAGGCCTCACTCCCACTGCTGCAACGGCTTGGCAGTCCTCCAGATGCACAGGAACAGCCCCTCCGATCCATTGAAGTTCTGTGTCGGTCTCAATACCACTTACAAAATGAAAATAAGCACTGAAGAATATTCAAGTATGTAGTACTCCTCCTGCTACAGCATACAGAATGCATTCTATTACCTATAAAAAAGTCAAACACCCACGCTACAATAATATAGAACACTTCCTCTAAAGAAGCCTGTGAATAACTTTAAAACATCAGGTTAACCTTTTTTTACTCTCTCATCATTATTAAAGATAAGTATTTACAATGCTAAATTAAACAATGCCATGGTTCTTGCTTTTTAATTTTAAAAATCTTGCAATCTTTCACAAACCCAATACTCATGGCTTCTTTTTCGTGACAAAAATCTTGCAATATTACATACATACATAGAATAACAGAAAAAACATAACACTACAAAGGCCGAACACTCTACTAAACGCGGATTTGTAACCTATGGCGCAGATTTATGTTAACTACTTCATACCCAGATATGCACCAGTTAATGTGCACCACAGTATGCTAGTGCTCCGTTACCCATGGTGTGCCACATTTGAAATGTGGTGCACCATGCTACAAAAACACCACACATGCGTAACACATCTGTGCTGAAAAAGTAATACATTGCTAGAGTTGCATCGCAAGTGTGATGCAGCTCCAGCAAGGCTCACCAATGCACTATATTCACAATACTGCGTCAATACCTACGCCTGCTTCAAGCACATGCACAGTTTTGAAACAGCATAGGTCTGAAAGTCACTGAGTGAAATATCATGCATTACAGTCAGCCACTTTCAAGACGCATTCCTTCAGAGGAACACTTCCTTATGGTGCAGGGCTTTACAATGTGACATATCTCCTAGATCCATAACGTTGTAAATATGGTACATTATTTCCACTGTCATTCTATTAAATAAACTGACGAAATTGTGGCGCAAAGAGACGCAACATCAACATAAAGCTGCTACAATGTGTTTTAAAGTGCCCTTTAAATTACAACCAACACTCTCTTTGAAGAGACCCCTCATGTTTTTTTAACACCTGTTAAGTCCTTCCATGCTCATGCGGAGCCGCTCCATCACGAGCATTGCCTCAGCTGTCCTCAGAATAGACCAGTTTTGTCATGGGCTTGCCGCTGTGCTTGCACAGCACTAATATTGTACCTCCATGACACGTTCTATTGACTAAGCAGAGCCATGACAGAACCACTGTATCATTAACAGATCTCAACCGTGGCTCATGAAGGAGTACCTCTATCATGAGCATAGAAGTACCACTCAGCCCCCCGGCCCCCTAATGCTGAGGCAGAATTGCCACTGCAGCAAAGGACTTAAACTCCTGGAAAGAACAACATGTAACATTTAATATCATTTCCCACCAATGTTTTCATATATCAGTGTTGCTGAACTCACTCAGTAAAATGTCGCTCATTTCATTAAATCACTTTTAAAGCATGCCATATAACAATGCACCCAATCCTATGTGGAAGTGCTTATATTAAACATGACATTGCTTTAAACAGGATAGACAAAGAAATGACACAGTGATGTAAAAGTGTCTTTATTTTTTATACTTACCTAAAAAATAGTAAAAAAGTAAAGTAAATTTCTTTTCAAAACGTAGTACCTGTGGAAGAAAAGTAAAAATAAGATTATAATGTACATTTCATAAAATAAAAAAAAGTAGGAGTCAATAAGAGAGAGGCAGAGAAAACTCTTGGATGTTATTAGTTGTACTTACCTTATAAATATAATATCTGTGGAAGACAGTAAAAAAATATGTTTTAATACATATTTCTAAATTCAATGTAACAAAATAACTCAAACAACAAATTAAATGGTTTATTTTTGCTGTCCTCAGAATACATTGATTTTCACTATAAACAGTGATTTCAATATTAATCATCATATAACAGCGGGGAAAAAAAAACACAATCAAAATGATTGTGTTTAAAAAACCCATCCAAAATCTCCATACATATTATAAATACCTGAAAAAAACATATCTTAAATTTTTTTCTCAAATTCGCAATTTCTTAAGTAAGCATACTACATCTTCCACAGTTACAAACTAATTAAACTATACGACCTATTTTTAAATATATCTAAAAAAAACACCGTGCAAGTATCCCCTATAAAAATCTATCTTAACTATACATTTTCTTCTCTCATACCTTTCCGCGTGGCCAAATTGTATAAGTTAACTCATTATCTTTTAAATACCTCTCCCAAAAACTTGCGTCCATATATGTTCTAAAATAATTATCTAAAGTACTCATTTTCTTCTCTCATATTTTTCCACATGGCCATATACTATGAGTTAAGTAGTTTTTTTCTGAAATTTCTTAATCTTAATCTTATCTATTCTTTTGTGAACCTTTACAGTAACATTGTGTAACATGTTTTATACCATCAAACATTAACTACATTTCTACCTGATGTTATCACTATACCAAACACAAATTTCATTTATAGATTTGTAGACCCTCAGTCACATGATATTTGTAAACAAGAAAGTTTCATATCTTTACAGTATTAATCTTCCTACAGCAAGTGATTCTACTGAAATTTGGGTTCCAAAAATAGCAGATAGGAGTTAGTTAAGGCAAAAGGCAAACGTTTCTTAAAAGTCAATTGGGTATCATTGCAAAGCGTCCAGCCACTTCCACACTTCAAATAAGCTGTATAATGTCCTGATGATGTGGAAGGCCCTTCATGAAAAATGATGGCTACAGTTACAAATGTTCTTCTAGAAATAGATACTTGAGTAGCCACAACATTTTTAATTAAAGTTGACAATTTACTCCCATCAGCTCTGCATCGTTGAAACATTAATATTACATATTGTCCATATCTATGGATAAATAAAGTTGATAACATTTCAGACTTACATTGCGAACAGACCATGTTCTGATGCGCATCTTTTACTAGTTTATTAAAAGACACTTCTTTACAGTCTGGTAATGTTAAATATATAAATCTTTCACTGTGTATATCAGTACTACTTGAAAATGAGCAATTATCACACTTATGTTCCCATTTATAAGAAAGGCCAAAAAGATTATCAATATCTACACCTTCATCTTCCAAAACTGTAAACATATACGTAATAAATTCCTGACAATCTTGCTGAATATTCTGTGAAAATTGATTTACTCCTGCACATATGTCTAAAACATTCCTTAGTTTTGAAACACTTCCTACTTCACTTTCACCACTACTACATTTTTCAAATATAGAATTTAAGGAATAGCGAAATGTTTGCTCTTGATTTTCTACAATCTGTTCCTTAACATTTTTTAGAAAAAAAACAACATTAACTACTACATTTGCATAACAGTTGACATCAGACCTGTTTTCAAACTTAAATCCAACAATCTCTTCAATACTAACCGTTTTCTTATGCCTACCAACAACAGCTACATCTTTTTTTCGTCGTTTCTCAACTACTACAGCACATTTCTCCTCATTTTTCCTTTTCTGACCAACCATACGCCTTTCAATTAAAGGATATTGAGGTAAACTTGGAGCATATTCTCTTCTTAACCTATTATACTCCTTCACACAATTTAAATCTGCACTAATCTTTGTCTCATCATAATCAATTAAATAAAGTCCACATAAAGTTCTAACTCGCTATAAAGCAACATATGCCATACCCTCTTTGAATACAGTGCTTCCAATATTTACCAAAGCACAATCTACACTTAAACCTTGAGATTTGTGAATAGTCACTGCATATGCCAAACAAATTGGAAATTGCTTCCGACGGACATATAAGTCTTTCACAAGCAAAAAACGATTTGAACAGCGACATATTGTATGTCCATGTTAGCATTCCACATGGACAAAATGACTGGGTTATAGTCATTTATATATTTGGATTCTTCACCTCTTCTTAAATTGTACGTATTTTTAGGTGACCTTCTTCTGATGTTATGTCGCAAAGATGACATCAAATTGTTGACTCTTCCTTTTGAAAGTACCGGTCGTGCAAATCCAAAATGACATTTGGTGTAGAATTGACTCTTTGATTTGAATTTTCGCCGACAATATTTTCCACAACGATGACTTTGAAAGCGTAACACTTTTCCTCTTAAGTCCTTATCAGTTGTACTATTAGGTATGTCACAAGTGGCATACTGTTCAATAAAAGACAGTACAGTCTCATCCGAGTCTCTTCCAAATTTAGGAGCATCCTTGATCCATAACAGCATATGAATATGAGGAGCACCTCTTGCTTGGTATTCTTTTCTCCAAAAGAAATCCAGTACTTCACCAAGAGGCGGATTTTTCTTGTTTGTAAGAAAAGACATCATAGCTTCAAATCTATGATTAAAATATCTGCAAACATTAACCGGATCTAACGAACACAGTTCTCCGGGTGTCTTGTAGTTTATATTTTCTATGTTTGCATTCGCCTCCTGAAGAAATTCAAGTAAATCTTCCCAAGCATACTCTGCACAGCTTAGAGTTAAAAACCATGTTGGTGCTCCTAAGTTTCTAAGCATGCACTTCAAATCTCCATGACGACGGTACCAATACTCATTAGTACCACGCTGACAAGCCATTAAATTAATTAGATGTGAATCAAAAACACTATCTTTCTGTTGCACTTTATCCATAAATTCCTTTGCTGAAATATTATGCAGATGAACTCCACTATTTAAGATATGGTTTACTGCATAAGAGAGACCAGATAAGTCACTCTCAAACAGAAGATGAAACAAATATGGAATGCATTGGCGAAACCTCGGATCTTCTGCATATAATCTTGTTGTCCGGTATTCAGATGCAGGAATCTGCATAGGTCGATCATCATATCGTGTACCTTCACCTGTAGGGAATAACTGTGGGAAACAACAACCTTCCAAACTTTCTTCCCACACACTAAAAGGTTTTCCTTTTCGCCTTTTTCATCTGAAATAATTCAATAGCATTCCCTATTGCTTCTTTGGAATGCAGTGGATGAACACTGTAATGTTCATAAATTTCTTCACTTCTGGATAGGTCAACTTTTTCAATTTGTCCAATAGACAAATCACTCTCCTCTTCTTCACTTACATCTTCTTCTTCTACGTATACATCTTTATAGTACTTATTGTTTTGAACTAAATACAACGTTGCCTTTTTGACTTTTCTAACATCCACTAAATCTTGCCAGATTTTCTTACTCTTTGTAGGTACACCATTAACTAGAATAACTAGAGGTTCCTCTTCTACATTTTCAACACCAATTGTTTCCATATTTTTTTTTAAATCAAGTGGCAAAAAACCCAGAAAACACAGTTTTTAATATAGGGCTAGCCATTTTTATACAGCAAGCATACCGTAATTTTAACCAATTGAGTCCACACTGAGTCTTGCCAAGATCTTTTTAACTAATAATATACCATACAATACCTATTAACTTCTAAGGAAGTAAAAATGAAACGATCATAAAATGTATTGTAAGAGTATTGGTCTGTTTTTATACATAAGATACTACTGGTTGTGTTCAGCTTATAATGTTATTTAATAAGAAGGATCAAGCTGTGGGTAATTTCCACTTTTTATACGACCGTCAAATAATTAACCACGTCTTTTTACTCTTTTTCAATACTTGTATTATAATGTGAATTTTGTATTCTTCTTTTAAAGATATCCGTGTTATATCTAAATAAAGACATTTGATTGAAGTGGCAAATATACAACTCTACCCTTTAATCCTCTTTGTAAATCTGAAGGATTTAATTTACCAGTCTTAGGCTCCATACGAACAATAGCCTGAAAAGGATGTACACATTGGATCAGAATAGTCTCATAAGTATTTAAATCCATCAATTCTGATGGAATATTTCTCAAATCTAGATTATTATGAACAGCTCTAGCAGGCATTTTATTTTCATTTAATTTATTATAACAATATTTACAAATACGTTGCTCAAAACCCAAATCAAAATAATTTTCCACCAACAAATAAGTTGCGAAATCTTTCCATTGACCATTATTTTCATCTTCACTTTTTAAATATAAATCAACTAACCTAGTTTGACTTTTGTAATGAATGCGTCGACAACAGACACAAGAAAAATTTGGTTTCTCACCTGCAATTACCTTAAACTTTAGTATTTCCTGTTCAAAATTTTCAATATTAACATGTCCAACATTTTCTAACACATTTCCTTCTATAATTATATCAGTTTCTGCATTATCTTCCTCTGGACCAAAATAACTTACCTCAATTTCTGCACAAATCTTCTTAACATCTAATTCACATCCATGCAAAAGAGCACTATTTAACTGTTTAAGTTTAAGTGCTGGACTTTTTGCATAATACAACTTTCTCACTAATTTTCTCATTTTAGTATGATGCACTGCTAACATCCTGAAGTGATGAAACACACTCTGGCATATTTTTTTAGAAAGACAAGCCAGAGAATGACCTTGCAGACCTATTTTTTCTCGCACTCTGCAATGATCTAATTCTTGCAACATAACAATTTTTTTTCTAAGACTTTCTTTAGTGTACTTACGTAAGAAATTGCGAAAGAAATCAATTGAATCCTGTCGTACACTACAAATGCTACTACAATTCCAACTGTAAACAGGAACATTAGGACGTCCCCCTGAAGCTTCTCCAGCCATCACCTCTTCTGCATTTCTAACCACAATTTTCTCTTTCTCAATTACACATCCCTCCTTCACCTCATATCCTCGACCACTGGTGTCAACTGCATGCAACAAATCGTTACTTTGAAAGTAACTCTCTTCATTAAAAAATGGTTCAGAAGTTGAAGTATGCATCCACTTCCCAGAAAACACTTTACAAAAATTACTCCTATTTATGTGTCTCTTCCATTTACTTTTAGCTTTTAAAACTCGTATTGCCTTATTTAGCGTATTTATTCTATTAAGTACTAAAATAAATAATTTTCTTTTTGTCTCAAACGCGCGCTCAACAATACCCTTTATATATTGTTTCTTCTTAAGAAAAGCAGATCTTCTTTTAGAAACTTTCTCCTTTTGTAATAAATTCGATACTATTCTTTTGTAAAACATACGCTTCCTGATTTGGCTAAATTGATTCATCCGAGTTTTACTGTACAGATTTTCCTGTCTGCTGATTCCAGAAACATTTTTATCTTTGGTTTCATGTCTCCTTCTCGATACTGGTATACTTTTTTCCTTGTCGACTTCAATACTAACATTTTTCCTTCCACATATTGCTCTCAAAAACTTTTTGGTTTGCTTACCAGAAGTACTCTTCTTTTTATCCGTCCTATGTTCTTTTGATACTTCTTCAATTCCTTTCTTCTTCAAATTGTAAGTCCGTTTATAGAGCTTTCTTTTTTCAGTTCTGGTCGGCATCTTAATTTAAGATTTTGATGAAATTCTCGATCTGTAAAACACAAACATAACAAATATTATAGTTGACTACTAGCATATAACGTACAAATTTAAACCGCAGATTCATTTTCTAAGTAGAATAAAGAAAATAACAGAAAGTCTCTGAACAGAGTAGGAAATCCTGTAGTAAATGTTGGTTCTTAATTTTATCACACTCCATATCTGTTTTAACATTATAGACAGTTTTTAATTCTAATTTTTAAAGCATACAAACAGTACACTTTTTTTAAGAACTATGGGTCATCGTAGATGTTTTAACCTTTTTTACTACAATCTCTTTTACACTTCATGAGAACATGTCTTATCACTCTCATAAAGCACATCATCGATGAATAGGACAAGAAAACTGTCTTCAAGAATGCTTTACTATCAAAAAATGTTTTATTCATTGAAAAGTTCATAATCTAGTAGAACTTCCAGCATTATATCATCAGTAACTTCTTTAAGTCCAAAGTCCTCATCTCCTTCTACCATCTCTAAGTAAGCTGAGTCTAAAGACATGTCCATAAAATCATTATTTTCATCTATTTCCTCTTCAAAGACTGCATCTAAGATTTCCTCCATCACTTCGTTAATGATTTCAAAATGAATTTGTTTCTCTTCTGAGGAATTCTCCATAAGTAGACTCAGTTTATTCTTCTGTATCCTTTTAAAAAAATATACAGACTAAATTATATCTTTTTTCATAAATGTATAACTTAAAAGTACCTTTACTAATTTTTAAACTACATATATTTTTATAATTTCTAACTTATTAACTGTATATATATTAAGATGCCATGTTCCGCTTGTTTTGAAAAGAAATTGGCAATATAACCCTAAACATTAACACTGATCTTTTTTTTCCATTAAATAATTACTGTTCTTAAAAGACATTTTACAGTAAAATTTCTTTTTAGATTTTCTAGATATCACAAATATTGATTAACTGTAGAATTAATTTTTAGAGACCCATTTTTTCAGTTCACCAGTACAAAGAGCTATGTAAACTATATGCACTCTGAAGAGAAGGCTCACACTATACAAACCATAGCATTCACTTAACAGATTACTACTTTCCACAGAGACAGTTCCTTTTATGTTTCAACAGCATACTCACCATGTAAATGTCATAGCATATACAAAATGTCATACTAAGCATGAAGAACAACCTCATAATAAACCTCTGCATGAATATGTAAAACAATACCTATACATAGTATAATCACAGATATGCAGGAAAGATACCCATCACACCTAGAACCATATCATAATACCTCTCTGTAAATAAAAGAGAAAGACTGCCAAACATAATGCAACAAGATTTCAAAAATCATGAGCACTTCACAAGATTTAAGTATTGGAAACATGAAAGAATTATACCCCAATGATCCATAAATCTGAACTCCATCAAAAACAAGACATGCACCAAGCCCATTAAAAGATAATTTCAACTGTCAGTGGAGAATATCTCAAAATACATATCTAGTATAAGCAGATACAACCCATGTGAATAATTCAAAATAAAATCATATTTCAAAATGAAATTTTACAAACATTTAAAAAAATCTTCTTCATTATTTTCATGTGCACCCAAAAAAATTGCCTATACAAAAATACCAACTCACCTGAAAAAAAGAATATAATTCCTCAAATTGTGTAATTCAGAAGGCAGGTTGTTGCTTTTCACCACCAAACACTGTAAAAAAGAAAATAATAAAATGTAATTAACTTATTACAGACTTATTTCTTACACAACATAGAGCCATTATAGCAAAGAACAAGCATAACAGATAAATTCCCCAAGATTCTCTATCATTACAATAAGATACAAAATGTCTCATTTATGAAACCATTGCGCCACAGATATGTCACTTTTTCCCATGTTAAAACTGATGCACCAGCGACACAAGGCCTTCATAACTAAAAGCCCATGTGACGGAGAACAAGTGCATAGACAGAAAATACAGGGCCAACCTTGGGCATATGCAAGCAGTACACCTGCACAGGACCACCAAACCCCAGGAGCCACCATATTAATATATATCCTTAATATAATAATCCTCTAAGGATGCATACATATTTGCGTAGCGGCCCATAGCAGGAATTTGGCGTGCTCTGGCTCTGTTCCACTTCCAAACACCTTGATCCACCCCCCCCTATTCAGTGGGCTGCACGCTCCGCCCCGCCCAAACCCCCTGTTACAGAGCCCCCTACCTACGCTCCCTGCCCAGGGCTGCCATGACCCTATACCCGCCCCTGGAAAATGTATAAGACACAGCAACAGTAAAAATCAAAGAATAGGCAACATGCAGAAAAACTGCACAGTAGATAAAGAAACATATGTTTAAGATAACCCCATTGAAAAACATGTAGTAATTTTTTTAATCTGCCATGCACCTAGCCCTCCAGGACCGCTTTGGAAACTCCTGCTTTAAACCTTTACATTCCATTTTCACCACACACACGTTTTGTAAAAACCCATGTAACGGACAACAACTGCATACACAGAAAATGCAGAGCTGGCCTTAGGCATATGCAAGCTGTACACCTGCACTGGATCACCAAACCCCAGGGGCCACCATGCCAATATATATCCTTAATATAATAATTCTCTGACAATAGATACATGTTTCTGTGATGGCCCATGCCAAGAATTACGCGTCCTCTGGCTCTGTTCCACTTCCAAACACCCTCACCTCTCCCCCCTCTTCACTGGGCTCCGCACTCCGCCCCGCCCGGACCCCCTGTTACAGGGCCCCCTACCTACGCTCCCTGCCCACGGCCACCATGACCCTAGATCCGCCCCTTGAAAATGTATAAGACACAGCAATAGTAAAACTCAAACAATAAGCAACATGCTGAAAAACTACACAGTAGATAATGAAACATATTTTTTAGATAACTCAATTGAAAAACATGTAGTAATTTTTTTAATCTACCATACATCTGGCCCTCCACGACCGCTTTGGAAACTCCTGCTTTAAACCTTTACATTTGATTTTTAAACCATACACACGTTTTTTTTCAAAGCTGCATATTAAACGCCTAAACATGTATTTAGTCGTCCACATGCAGGCACTTTCAATTACATGACTTATTTAAGTGGAATACCTGTAATGTTGCATACCTTTCCAAAAATACACCAGTGCCTATTATTATAACGATTTTTTTTCATTCTTCATCAGTGATATTATTTTTTACATATAATGAAAATCACTATGACTTTTTAAACGACAAAGCTTACGCGGTAAAAATCACTCTGCATTTGCTTCCCTTTAAGAATGTAGTTTATCTAGCCCACGCATTTGAACCTTGATGTTTCCATCTGGCAGCGAATTCCGGCCTTGAATCACAAGACATGAACAACAGCCTTATTGTCACAAAAAGAAGTTAGCGTAGCATCTGTTTGCGAACATATCTTTCACTTAGCTAATATTCACAGACAACACCATTCCTTATAAAAGAGTGGCCTTCCTTTAAAATTTACTGAGGTGACTCCCTTAATTTTAAACGCATCCTCCACTTCAAGACAGGCTATTTTTTTTATAACTACTAAGCAATGGTTTAGTGACCGGACTGCCAAAAATTATATCAAGTCATTCTGCTACTCTTCACTCCATGCTCTGCGACCTATTTCTGTGGACTTCCTGTTGAACTGCCAGTGCTGCGACGTTTGTGTTCCCATCTCGTTTATTTCAAAATGGATGTCCCTCCTGTCTTCGCAAACAAGCCGGAACACTTAGAACTATTCCGCCAGAAGATGCTTGACTACTACGGCATCTTAGCACTCTCGACTTTGAATACTTCATTCGATATTCCTATTTCACCTGTGTACAGCCTGTATTTCATTGCCTGAGCTGTGATTTCATGTGGGCCCTGGACTTATGTCTCTGCAACTTGGTACCTCCTGAAGTGAATTACAATCATCTCATGAATCCGTTAATTGATCATGAACAGCTATGTTGCAACCGAGGGATTATGGCCTTTGCAGCGATACAAGGAGTTCTAGGTCATTGGAATATATTCGCAGCGGCGCAAGATTTCCTGACAGACAGCTACATTGAAAACCCACCGAGCTGTCCTCTGATGGTACTAGAGGCTCCGATAATAACAGATCATGAATGCTGCTTTCCTCTTTTCAATTGGATGGCTGACATGTTTTCGGATCATAACAGTGACTTCCTGTTAGAGGCACTTGCTGCCTACTTTGCCTATACAATACTTGGATGACTGTTATGCAAGCCATTGACGTCCACATTTCGTTTTGCCTCCCTATCTTTTTCACGTTTTCTTGGATATTTTCTTAACATGAACAGACCTATTGGCTTTACTAACAGTGGACATTATGATTTCCTGCTGGTTAAATTTTGATCTTTTCTGTGGACTAAATTTTTTTTCTTCAGCTACTCGATTTTGAACTTTATTTTTTATTAAAGTCTAATCTCAACAATTCTATTGTATATCTTATCTTATGTTCTTTCAAACGTACTCGAAGCAAAACTCGGTAATATATGCTACATGTGCCCTAATTAATGTGTAAATATAGAATGAGTTTTTTATAACTGTAAACGCCATTTCGCATTTGAACTGCTTATTTCCGCCTCACACACCTCTGCTCCTTTAATTTTCCATAAACTGAAATATTTTTTAATACATAAGAGAAAAATATGTTCTTTCAATAATATTTCCATTGTTTTTCGTACTGTACTTCAAATGCAATACTGCAACCTTCAAAAGATATCTCAATACAGTAGTTCTTCTCAACACTGATTTGCGAACGATCCAACACATTACATACATTGCGCCGCCGGTGTGTCACTTTTTCCCATGTTAAAAGTGACGCACCGGCGGCGCAAGGCCTTCATAAATCTGCCCCAATATACTTCCTCATAAGAGTGTATAATTAATTTTGCTAAACCATATTCATTTTTCATCAACTATACCGTTTGTATTTTATGTACTAGTGGCTATACCGATTACTTTGTTTTTTGCAATGTCTGTACTCGTATTAGATAAGAAACTTGCCTTGAAAACAGTGCATTTCTGAATAAACATTTCAAATATACACGTTCTCTCTTTTAATCCATAATCTCAAGTAAAATGATTGTATATTGAAACAGTATTCATGTGTTCCACGTAACTTCAGCTGTACTAACTTAATATTTTCTTTTGTCGACCTGATTTACTCATACTAGAACCCACAGGCCTATAAGAGCCCGTGAACCCTTTCTTAGTAGGTCGCGCACCATCAGACAGTTGTACTTCTGTAAAAAAATAATTTATTACTCTTAGCAAGCACTACAGCAGTTCCGCTTCTCTCAGTGTTAATCACTGCTCCCACGCTTCTACAGACCAGACGCTATGTCGTATTTCACTCCTTATCACGCTTTAATCTCCACAATAACAAACACTTCTCTGCCAGCCACCAGAGAACAGAGTGCAGATGCAGAGGCACTAAGTAGTGAAACACAACATACCCTCTGCTCTATGGAAACAACCGAGCGGTAATTGTGAAAGAAAACATTCACTAGCGCTTCAAAAAAGCATTTCAATTATATAAATAGTTTTTTCAAAACGTTCCAACTACTTTGATGAGACTATCTGTGTGTGCCTACACAACAAAGTTCCTCAACCCGGACTGAAGGCAGACACAGACAGACACACACACAATAAGATAACACAGGGCAACGGAGACCGAAAACAGAAGGGAGATGAAGATGCAGTCAAACAGCAGGAGTGAGAGAGATATTTTTATACTCCGTTTGGTACCTCAATTTACGAACACATTTACTGCACAAATCTGTGTACAACCTCATGGTCAGAACTTTTCATTTTATTTTACTGGACCACCTCCCCCTCTCACCCCAGCAGTGCAAGCCGCGGCCACAAACTACAATGTAATTTTGTCGTCTGTCAGAAAGTTTAAGAATTCATTAAGCATTACCACTTTTTCAAGACGATATCACATGTAATGTACCAACTTTTCATTTTATTTTACTCGACCACCTGCCCTTCTCACCCTACGCCCACCATCGCAGGCCGCGGCCATAAACCGCACTATAATTTTGTCGTCTGACACAAACTTTAAGAATTCATTAAACATTACCACTTTTTCAACACGGTATCACATGTAATATACCAACTTTTCATTTTATTTCACTCAACCACCTGCCCCTCTCACCCTACACCCACCAATGCAGGCCGTGTCCAGAACCTGCACTCTAATTTTGTCGTGTGACAGAAAGTTTACGAATTCATTAACCATTAACATTTTTTCACGACGGTATCACATGTAATTTACCATTTCTCTCTCTATCTGCATTATCTGTCTCTCTGCTAATATCATTTTTTCACTTCATAAACAACTTCTCTCATTATATATAAAGGCTTCAAAATCACACAAATAATTACTCTTTATATTAAACATATTTTAAACTTCATATTTCACATTTAAATTAAAAATAGTTTTAGAAATACAACACATTATGACAGCCAAAAATGACTTTAGTTTCAAACTACGAGGAAAATCAATCATTGTTTGTGAGTATACCATATTTTACGGTACATGACAAAACAAACAGTTACAGACTTACCTTTACCAATGCTTTGTACGATGTACAACAGTGACAGTCACAAAATAGATATTCGTTTGACAGAAGTCTCAATTATGCTGCTATCACTGCAACCAAAATTCAATGGCACAGATATCCAGTCAATAGAGACTCAGATATGTCTCTTCAGCCAATCATATTTCCTCCCGCAAAATTTTGTATTCAAATTTACATTTCAGTTGGTTGTCCCTCACAATATTTTCAATGTCACATAAAAGTCACCCATCACCCACTGCCATCTCTGGCTGTTTCCATGGTAACACCTCATTCTGCACCTGGCTGAAGGCACAGGTCAAAAGTTCATATCTCAACGTTCTACAGCAAACTAACAACACTGTTTTCCCTCCAGAAACACCTGTCTATCCACAGCTCTGTTACATGTCATTTTTTTCACACCCAATACTACTTTTTCTTTTACATAACATTAACATGCAACGTAGTCTTCAATCTTCACGTATTACAATCAACCAATCATTTTTCGTTTTTCAACCACACCAAGCTCCATCCATTTTTTTATCCTGACTTTCAGCTTCTAACTGCCATTCCACTTCCAGAACTCATCGGAGTACGAGTGCATCTGCCTTGAAAATGAAGGTTTGGCTTTTAGGACACAGCTACATTCACTGGAGTGGAAAATATGCAGAAAGCAGACGAATTTCCAACCTTGATTTACCAAATGTGCGGATAACGTGGATTGGGCAAAGAGGATTAAGATGTCACCAATTAATACCATTGGTGAAAACTTTTATGCATCTCCCAGAACCAGACCTTATAATTGTGCACTGTGGTGGGAACGATCTAGGCCCATTGACTGGGGTAGGTCTAGAAATGCTTCTAAAAGACACATTTAGACAATTGATGACACTTTTTCCTCGAACTGCCTTGGCATATTCCAATATATGCCAAAGACAGAAATGGAATTGGTCCAATCAACATTGTGCACAAATTGAGAAAGCAAGGAGACATGTTAATAAATCTGTTTCTGCTTTCCTCAGAGATTATAGCATGGGTTCTATTTACCACAACAACTTGCGTTACCACATGCAAGACATCTATAGGACAGATGGTGTTCATTTCACGGATGAGGGAAACAAAATCTTCCTCTGCAACATCAGACTCTGCATCGGTATTTACTTATAAATGCAGAAAAAACTCAATTAACACAAGGGCTCTTTTCAGAGCCACCTTATATCAAAGCACTCAAACTTCTGATTTATCTCCATTTTCACACTCTTGTAAATAGGTGTGCGCGCCCGAGTGCGCGCACCCCGCAACTTTAAAAAATATATATATATATATATTTTCGCGTTTAAGGGCCTTACTGCACACCCTGAGAGAACATACGCAGCAAAACAATCTCTACCTTCTCCCCTTTCCATGTTCCAACGCTTTGAAATGAGAATATATTTACTCGCAGTGACAAAATGGCGGTCAACACTTCCTGATTTCCTTCGAATCGAACGTTAACAGATGTCACGCAGCAAAAAAGAATTCCGCTAGCACGCAGCCGCTTGAGTGCGCGCACCCGTGCACGCTTATAGATATATAATTGACTTTAACTTTAATTTTCTCAGCAACTACTGAACAGATTTACACCATTCCAAAAAAAGCGTAATCTGCGAGCCGGACTCTACAGTTTTTCCAAATTTCTTATAAATCCATTCAGCCGTTCGACCTGTAGCCGTGTCTAAACGTCCTATGGAAAATAACATGGAGAAAACACGTTTTGGGACCCCCCTTTTATCTCAGCCCCCACTTCACCATTCCCCCCCAAACTTTCAGGGAAGGAGCGCAACGGACCGAGCCATCTTCTTTGAGAAATTCGCAAAGATTCATCCACCAGGGCCAAAGTTAATCGAAATAGAATGTTGAGGATTTCCTATGTTAACTAGGTCCTAACTATAACTACCTACTGGCGACCGCCAGTAGGTAATATATATATTCGCCTATAACACATCAATTATTAACTAGAGTGTTTTTGATTTAGTAAGGGGTCCAGAGCAATTATCCATTTGTATATTCTTGATAATGATGTTATTAGCTGCTTTATTGTGATTGAAGCACTGCGTCTTATATATGATAGAAGAGCTTTTATTACAGGGGTTTCTAGAACCACATATGTGTAGGATAGTTTACCACATGATATCAATGCATTTCAGCTGATATACTGTGTATGTTTTAAACATCACCAATGGTTCATTTGCCCGAGATCTTAACTCAACAGTTGGGGTTTCATTTTGATATTTTATCAATTTTAGCTTGGGCTGAAAATATAGGTCATTAGTGTTTTTTACATGCTCCTCATTGCGCCATGGTTGAGTGGCGTACCATTTTAGTGTAATCCCAGATTTTCAGGTTTCAGTAAATCTAGGATTGCATCAAATTTAATTGTGGATGCACAGGAATACTCATGCTTCATATGCTTCATGTGGATGCACAGGAACGTCATTGCTTCAGCCATCAAATGGCTACTACTATGAATTCTAAAGCAACGCGGCACAAGCCGATGTGCTGCATTAAATTTATTTACAAAGTCATAAATATCGCCCCTTGCGTGGTTTCGTAAATCTTATTTAAGCCTTTACCTTGTTGACACAAGTACAATGGAAAGGCTTAGGTAATCTTGGTACTGGGTGAATCCTGAACCGAGGCTCAACAGCCTGAAAATCTGGGCAAGTCAATTAATCTTCCCATGGATGTACACTTTGTTCTTTTGCAAAGTGTTCCAGTGCCCTCTGGTCAGGTCCGCACAGTATGAAACTATGAGAAAATTACTGCAATGATTCCAACCTGAAAGACATCCACTAACCTTGATGCCGAAAATGAAAGACTTGTAAATCTGGACATAATAGTCTGAAGGAATGTAGACTTTTTCATACACTAACTTGTATTCGTCCAATGTATTAGAATCTGAGATTATCAGTATGATGCACTGCACATGGCCACTTTCCTAAAATAAACACATTGGCAGCTACCTAATATATGATCCAATAGATCCAAATGTAATGTAGCACCTGTGTTTCTCTTGTTTTGTAATTTATGCTGCTTAATGACGATGCCATTGAGTTTCTTCACAGAATATCAATCAATGTGACTATCACTTTTCTGTCTTATGAGTGACTGTACATTAACTAATGGTTCTTCCATAACCAAGTTTCACTGTTATGGTTGTGATTAAAAATAGCATATTAACCCACAGTGTGCCTTGACTCATAAGCCATAATTCGCATAGGTCAGACTCTGTGTAGCTCCTACTCAGCCCTTTATTATTCTCAGGTTGATGTACTGCATAGCATTTATTTTGTCAACATGAGCAACATGAAAGCCTTAGATAATAAATAAAGATATTATTTTGATACTATGAAAACATGCTGTTATGTTTCTTTTTCTTTTTACTGAAGAAAATAAAATATAAACAGAGATAAACATATTCAAATATTTGCACAGAACTTCCCTTTAACCTGGAAAAATCTTCGCTGCACCACTGGTTGTATATATATATTTGTAGAAGTGTCTAAGATAGGTCCTAGAAAGGGTTTACGTCCTCTTAATTACACAAGGAGAAGTACACTCATAGTTAAATGTCTATTTCCATAGAAAGACAAAAAACATTTTGAAGAAAAGAATCACATACTTAAAAATTGGTCATGCTTTAAAAAATAACAAAAGACAAGATTCAACCTACAGAACTAATCACTGACATTGAAGAAGCAATCTTATAGAACAAAATAAAAAATATAATGTATAAAATACCTTAAATGGCCGAATTAGAAGGGAAAAGTAGAAAGAATACATGATAAAATAATAAACTGTGTGTTAAATGCCTGCCATAGGGTAAAATCTGGCTTTTAAAATAATGCACATGATTCAACTTTTACCAGTAATAAACTGGACATTTCTTCTTTGGTGAGTCTGGGGGATGAGATGGCAGACAGCTGCAACATATGTCAAAAGCCAAATGCATAGAAGGTTTGAAGAAGCCAGAGTTGAGAGACTAGTATGATAGACAGTGCTATAAAAAGAAGCTGGAATGAGACAAAGAGACTTATACAATATCTGCTGTACATTATAAGGCTATTACAAGTCACAGATGAGTTTTGTTACCAATAGAGCAAAGAGATCAAAGGCAGATATGACATGCAATATCATTTTAACATATGACATGAGGTATTTTATTCCTTATAATTATAGGTCGCACCATCATTTCACAAATTGCTTACCTTATTTGTATCTTGCTCCCTTGTGTGAAAGAGAAAGTATGTTGTACAGGTGATGAAGAAAAGTAGAATCTGTTGTTTGAACAAAATCCATCAAAACAATTAGCAGCATTTTTCAAAACGTATTCGATTTGGTTTAATATAAATTAGATTGCATTGGAATTTTGGAGCATAGAATGAGTAGTATCATGAAGATATTTTTTTACTTTTATTTTTTAAAGTGCACATTCCCTGATGCTCCATGACCTGATTTTAAACAGCATTCATGGCATCGACTGTAATGAGAAAACTACTTTTTATACTGGGATTAAAGTTTCCAATGCAGTATAAGGATAATGAAACTGTTGTTAAGAAATGACAATGATGTGCATGTATGTGCGTGTGTGTTTGTGTTACTCTCTTTGTGTGGGCTTGGGTATGATGAAAACCTCACACTATGCGGGTTTGATTGCTCAGGCCCCCACAAGATAACATCTTTAATACTATAAAAAAACACTTCAAGAACATCTGTCAATTTTATTTGAAACTTGCCTCGTGAGGACCTACGTTTTATCAAGTGTGTTTATATTTAAAACACACTTTGCTCAGCAGATACACATGCTAGCAGCAACAAGGGCAGACATTTCAAATGGAAGGCTGAAAAATCCTATATTCATCCAAATATATCTTTAATGAAAACTAACCATTTTTCTATTTATTAAAATAAAATGGTATTTAGGTAAAGCTGTGGAACATAAACATTGTATCTAAAATGTTGTGGTTATATTGTTATTGCTAAAGACAATTAGGGTTCGTTTCTAATCCTAGAATACTTCAGTATTGCCATTTGATCCTAATCTGCAATTGCACTGTGATAGGATGTAAATGGATTTGATCATTTTTTGCAAAACACTTTGAATCAATGCCTGTTAGATTTTAATGCTTGTATCAGGAATTCTGAGTCTTTATGTTGATTTGCCTTTGTGTGCATACTAATATGCATTATGGAATACATTCTTATAGATGATGGCTAGATGAGTGAGTGACTATGGCAGCATTGTTCTAAGGGCTATCTTCTTGTGGACAGTAAACAGAAGCAATGTTATGCCAACAGCATAGGGAAATATATTATTAACGGAAGATAGACGTTCTTATAAACATAGAGGGCTTCTTTGAAGATATGTGTACAAATATTGTCATAATATTTATTTTTTGCGATATAAAGCCCAGAATAATATGCAGAGGATAGAGCATGCATCAAAAACTTTGTGGCGAAGGATAGTGTGAGATATGAGATTTGCCACTGTGTGCAGTTGTTTATTACCTTTACAGTAGGTCATCTTTCCTAGTGAATACTAAGTTAAACAGGATGTTTGAATTCCTGTCTCTACATCTATATGTTAGAATTGTGAAAGATATGGGTTTCATTTAAAGGTACCGGTTTCATTAGATGCACACCCAAGACGTACAACAAATGGCCTGTGGGTTCAAACAATTCATCAATAAATATAGGAGCTAACATCTAAAATGTTCAGGTTTTTAATGGTTTGTTGTGATGCATTGGATACCAAATATAAATATCCACAATACCCATATTCTTTGCTGAGACGCTCACTTCCTAATTACACATTTTCTTCAATGGCATCCAGTTGCATACCTCACCCAATGCATTTTCGTTACTCCTTAATCAGGTGTAACTACAAACAAAACAATGTTCTGAACATTAGTACGGATCAAGAGTACCATGTGCAAATTACCGCACATGCTCATGTCCCAAATCAACTCCATGAAAAAACGTATGTGTGTCTTCACATCACAACTAAGCCTGGGCAGTAATATCCACTCCACCTGAGGAGTCTGTTGAATTTGGGCACACTGCACTCCATGAGGGACATGGAATTCCAGAATTCCACCATGTTGGTTTGAGGTGCAGTTTTTTTTCTGTTTGTGTACTCTAGTTTTCTTTTTCGGTTGAGTGGCAAGACTCAGGCTGCTTGTGAGGCCTCACGAGACTTCTCACATCCAAAGAGAGCTCCCACAGGAGTTAACACTCACTTGCACGGCTTCTAACCATGACGGAACCAATCTAGCATTCTTAGTGCCCATTGCAGATGGAGGGGTGGAGCAGCTTTCCTGCTTGAGAATCTAGCTCAGAGGCACTTGGAGTAGATTTTCTTCCTAAACTCACCGTTTGAGTTATTTTTTGTACGAGAAGCCAGTCTTTTAAAACTTGTTTTTTCAAATCAGAAGAGAGTGCCCCAGAGACTCCAACTTCCTGTTCCTGTCCAGCAGGCATCTCCCAGTGCTTTGTCCCTCTCCTGGTTACTTTTCATTGGGATTTGGAGCTGGAAGGATCATTTTCCTTGTGTGCTGCATATATACCATTGGATTTAATAACTTTGATTTTGAAATATCACAAGTAAGTTGAAAAACGGGTGTATAACAGTGTTGTTTGTTTGACTTGGGTGCATGCACCTGGATTTATTTGTATTAATATTACATTTTTGAAATATATTGTGGTGGGTAGCCTGCAGTTCTAGTAGGAGCTTAGTTTTCTCTGTGCAGGACATTTTACTTCTTTTGTAAAGGAAAAATGCTGCACAGTTCAGTACATTTTCTTCTCCATGTTTTTATTAAGATTGCAATATTAATTGATTTAATTTACTATGCTGCCTAGTCTGCCAATGGGCCTTCCAGCCAGTAAGCCCTGTACTATTCATGGGTGCATGAAACAACTGTTTGCGTTGTGTCTGTGTATTTGAAACTTCATTTAGCCCATGGATGGCTTTGGATTAAAATATAAAAAGTTTGTTGTTGTTTTTCACGTTCCCCCCCCCTTGCAAACAGTGTTTAGGTAGAGTACCCTTTGACTGGGTAGGAGTGTTCTGCTTAATTCAGATGCTCTGTCCATCACCACCCCCTTTTATGAATCGTTTTGGCCACTATAGGAGTGGAAGGGTATGTTCAGACATGAGTCCCTTGCTCACTGCACCATCAGGATTCAAGCAAGCCGGGCCGAAGACGGCTGCAATGCCAGAAACCGGTCCCCGGAAGCTTGTTTCCTTTCCAGTAAAGAATTGGCTTGGTACTTTGGTCTGCCCTGTTCCCATGATGCACTGGGCCAGGGACAGACTAATTTGCATGTAGCCAGGTTCTGAACTGGGATGGTGCAGTGAGCTAAAAAACTGTGATGGATGAAGCCCTGATCTTTTGACTGGGTAGGAGTGTTCTGCTTAATTCAGATGCTCTGTCCATCACCACCCCCTTTTATGAATCGTAGAGTAATGCCTTTGGAGGAGGTTGTTGTGAACATATTTAGCACTGTACATTTTCATTGTTGGCATTGCTGAATTATTGCTATGTTCTCTGTGTTACCGTACCTCTTTTGTCTGGCCACAGTGTGTGTGTGTATGTGTGTTTGGCATAGGTCACTATTAGTCTTTGTAGTTCAAGAATCATTTTGCCATGTGGCTAGGGGCTTGTTAGAAATGGGGGTCTCTAGTTGGCAGACGTGGATACCTTTGTCCAAGTAGGGACCATTCTTCCAAGTCAGGATAAGGGAGTTACACTCCCAATATAACCCCTGCTCATCCCCTGGGTAGCTTGGCATGAGCAGTCAGGCTTATCGTAGAGGCAGTGTGTAAAGCATTTGCACATACCACCAGTAATACAGTAACAGCACTACAAAAGGACAACACACTACTTTAGAAAAATAGTGAATATTTTATATAAACAAGACTAAAACGATTAAAGTCTACAATACACTCTTAAGAGCATGACATTCTCAAAAATAGACTTGAAATACAGTTCCTTGAAGTTGTTCTCTCCTCTGGGCTGGGGCTTTCACAGCATTTATGAACAACAAATCCAAGCAGTTCTGGCTCACTAAAGCGTAACGGGCCAGCTATGGCGCCGGGAAGAGACCCAAAACAGTACCTTTAAAAATGCAAGGCATCAGCGACCTCTCAATGAGCCCCATAAGGCTGCCATCTGCAGGCCTCAGTTCCATAGGTCAGTGCCGGAGTTGTTGGGCCCTTGAAGTCACATGTTGCCAATCAAACTCCTTGCAGTTAAAGTCAGGAGTGCCACCGTCAGCAGGCGTCATTGGTGGGGTACGAAGTGCAAAGTGGGGTGCCCTCAGGTCACAGTGCAGGGAGAGGCTTGGTGATAGCCATCCAGAGTCATCGGTGAGATCGGTTGCGGTGCAAGGTGATGCGGTGCTCTTTGCGGTGCTTGCAAGCAGCGTTGTTGTCATTGCTGAAGCACTGTTATCTGCTGACAAACTGGATCGATGGTGTTGGTAGGCCAAGGCTGCAGTGCAGGATGGTGTGTTGTGTAACTTGCAAGTGGTGCCCTTGAACCACGGTGCAAGCAGTGGTGTCGATGTCGACGTGGAGCATCATCGACGTGGATGTCAGGGTGACGGCATGAAGTGAGGCAGTATTGAGTGCAGTGCCCACAGGTCGCGGTAACCACAGGCCACGGTACAAGCAGCGGCTCAGTGGCAACATCATGTGACATTGTTTGTGAGACCAGGGGTTCGGCATTGTGGCGGTGCCCTCAGGACATGGAGTTGTCAGTGGCGTCGTAGACGGCATTGGGTTGCTTTTCTTCTGTTGCAGCACAAAACACAGTCCTCAGTGCTGATGGCAGAAGAACTTGAAGTCTCCTCTGTTACAGAGACTTCTTGAACAGGGGGAAAGCTCTACCTCAAGCCCTTGGAGAAACTCTTCACTGCCCAAGCCAGAAGCAGCCACTGCAAGGCAACACAGCAAAGCAGACAGCAAAGTGGTAGTCCCTTCTCACAGCTTCTTCAGCTCTTCTTCTTGACAGTCTTATTGTTCCAAAAGAGTTCAAAAATTCTTGGGTCTGGGCACCAATATGTATACTCCAAATTCCTTTGTCATCTCAGACAGAGAGCGCCTGTGCTTAGTCCAAACCAGTTTGGTCCTCTGTAGCTCAGCTTCCCAGCAGGAGGCAGAGACAGCATTGTCTGAAGCAGACCAGGTCCATTCCTGTGCAAGGAAATCTCCCCCCACTATTCGAAATACAGCCGGTGCTTATTCAGGTACTAGTGAAAACTCCTCCGACTACTCTGAATGCCGCCAAGGTCTATTCAGCCCAGCCCTGACTCATCCAGACTCTCTGGAGCCACTGTACACCCCCAGTCCCTGTCACTCCAAAGCCAGACAGTCAATAAACAACCTAAAAGAGGCACAATCGATGGCTCAGCAAGAAAATACCTACTTTCTAAACGTGATATTTCCAAACACAGAATGTAAAAATCATCCTCACAAAAAGATGCATTTTAACATTCTGAGTTCAGGCATACTAAACTTTATTTGCCTATATTGTCTCAATGGGAAGTTATATTTATAAGATGTTATGAACTAAGTCCCATACTTTCCTATGGGCCACATAGCCTTTCAACAGTAAAAAACAAATTTGTTGTATTTCAGTATTCAGACATGCCACACACATCCTGGCATGTCCTACCTTTCACATATACTGTACCCACCTTAGGAGTGACTCACAGGTAAGAAAAGGGAAGATTAGGTCCTGGTAAGTGGGTGCACTTGCCAAGTCGACATGGCAGTTACAAATTGCATGCACACCCTGCAGTGGCAGGTCGGAGTTACCTTTTTAGGGCTACTCATGTGGGTGGCACAATCAGTGCTGGAGGCCCACTAGTAGCATTTGATTTACAGGCCCCGGCACACCCAGTGCACTTTACCAGGGGGTTACCAGTAAATCAAATATGCCAATCAGGGAAACACTAATCCATAATACAAATTTCACGAGAGCATATGCACTTTATCACTCAAAAGCTGTGGTAAAGTGTCCAGAGTCCTAAGACCAACAACAGCAGGACAGGGAAAAATAGGAGGAAGAAGCAAAAACTTTGGGGATAACCCTGCAAAAAGGGCAATCTCCTACGGGGCCATTTTTTATAGCCGGTGTCCCCCCAGGCCTGCATGCGTTCTTCCAATGTCATGCCTCCTGCTTGTTGTTGTTGTGATCAATGTCGCAGGCAGCCATTTTGTGTAGCCATTCAGTGTGCTTTTCCCATAGACCTGCATTTTTTCTTTGTGACCATGCCTCGTTGCTGGTTGTTGTTGTGACCATTGGCTGGAAGCAATTTTGTGTATCCAAAGAGTGTGCTTTCCCCATATGGCTGCATTTCTTCTCAGTTTGTGGCCATGCACCCTTGCTTATTGTTGTTGTTGTTACCATGTGGCTGATGGACATTTTGTTTATCCAGCCAGTGTGCTTTCCCTGTAGGTTTGCATATCTTCTGTTTGTTAGCTATTCCTCCTTGCTTGCTAGTTGGCCATGTGGCTGGAAGCCATTTTGCTCAGGCAGGCATCCAGTGTGCTATTGCCTTAGGCTTACATGGGTTGTTCTTATTTCATTATGTTACTGCCAAGCCTCCTTGCTCACTGGTTCACCATGTGGTCAGCCAGTGGCCATTTTGTAATGGCAGGCAGCCATTTTGTGTGGCCAGCCAGTATGGCCATTTGCCATGTGCTTGCATGGGTGGTTGAACAAAGAGATAGCAGTTTAATAAAATAAAATAAATTAAATGCTTGTCAACTACACCTCCCATGTGATGTATTGCACTGAAAGCAACTAGTTACAGCTGTATTGTTTTGTTGTTGTTGCTCTTTCTAATCCTCCATGAGTGTACAATCACCATGAACGTTTATGTTGGTGTATTTTTCCATTTCATTAATGAACACTGTATGCTATTGTTGATTATTTATAATAACTTTAGTAACCACACTATATGATATTGTCTGTTTGTACTACTAGTTGAACTGCAATAATGCCAAGTTTTGCTGACATATTTCTTGCTTGTTTGCTTTTAGGTTCATATGAGAAGAAATATCACCCACAGTACTGCAAGACATGATGCTTGACTGACTACATAACATTGTCATCTCTTCAGCTTGTTGTGAAGCTAAGTGTCACTGCCAACTGACAGCTTCAACATGCACACAAAGAACAGTGCTGCAAAGAAAGTGGCTTTGGGGAGCAGAAGAAGCAGATTTTCACCTTTTCCTCGTCAACCTAAGCCCAGGACTATGTCTGTCAGTGAGGCAGTTAGTGCAATCTTGTTGACGTCAACGAGTAGCAATATTGAGTTGGACTTGTCCCTTTCGCAAAGCAGTACACAATCGTTTTGAGAATCAACAAAGTGGACAGCAGCCATTGTGGAAGGTGACACAAAGGTTTCTGACATTACCATTCAACCGGCTTTGATGGATATGGCACAATAACCACTGAAACTTTGAGCCCCACACCGGAGCTCCGAGGTGCTGCCTTCAACTTCCAGAGAGGGCAGTCTTGTCTGACAGCATCCAACAGCACCATCAACCAGAAGACTGGCAACAACAGCAAAAGAAAGTCTGGGCCCAACCTCTTCATTTTATTGGTTTCAATTGGCAGAGCTCTAGTAAGTAGCAGCACCAGGGATCATCCACAGGATGTTCCAGGAGTATCTGCATGATCCAAAAGAGGTCTATGTGGATCAAATCAATTGGATTTATGGGAAGGTGCGACAATGGCCAGAGCTCGGCAGGCTAGCAATAAAGTATCTGGCTTGTCCTGTCACCAGTCTGTCTGCTGAATGTGTGTTCAGTGCAACTGGTGCGGTCAGCACAGTGAGAAGGACCAGTTTCTCGGCTTAAAATGTGGAGAGATTGACTATGATCAAAATACTGTTAGAAAATGAGATTAAAGAGGAAAGGTAGAATGAAGAACAATTGATGAACTATTTTTATTGATTTATTTTGTGGTTGAAATACATACCCACATCTACATCCAGACTAGCCATCAAAAATTGAATTTCCAAAAGCATGAACTTGAAAAAGTAAGCAAACAGCTTCCTCTTGGGTACCCCACTCTTGATATCCGAATTTCACCGCTGTTCTGGGTGCAGCCAGGGCTGTTAATGACTGAAATAGCACAATAACAGTTCTTTAATACGCAATCACTTCAGTAATATCCTCTCTTTGTTTTTACCATCTGAACAAAATGATTTGGCCTGCATTGTAATACATGTGATACCTCTGACGTTTTCTATCTGAAAACCTTCAAATAACTATGGCATGTAGGATCCCCAAGTAAGGTTGACAAATGGAACTAAAAATGTGACTAGCCTGAAATAAAGGCATAGGTTTATGTTTTATTGACAGAATGAGTTTCTTCATTGCTAAGAGGTTTCACATGTAAACCGACCATTCTTCTGTGATTTGATTGTCTCCTTATCCCAAAGTGCTCCCTAGGTTGTGTGGCTGCACTCAATCCTAGGGATATTTGTTTCCTCATCCTGGAGTATAACGTAAAGGGTACCAAAATAAGAAGATCCAAAAGTGCCACTATTGAGATCTTAAGCAGAGAACAATGAACATCAACAAAAACCTTATAACTTAAGCTAGTGTCACATTAGATGTTTTAATTAATCTCTAGCCCAAAGATTCCCTGACACAATATCAACACCTAAAATGTCAATCAACATAAATATCGACAAACTAATATTGCATACAAAAATATTGACCCAAAAATATAGATTTATTTTAAATATAACTAATATTGAATACAAAAGTATTGTAAACAAAAATATTGCAATAACTAAATAAATAAACAAAGATATCAAAACTCACAATATTGGCAACTTAACTATCACTTAAAAACTACATACATTTTTATACATAAAATACACACATTAAAATATACATAAGCGTACTAAAACATACCTAACAACTGTGGCTTCAGAGAATTTAATGAAGACTGTTATTAGCAACCTGGCAACCCGTGGTCAACTGGCCTTGCCTCAGCCAAAGAACTTTTGAAACTAGCCATAGAGAATTGGGATCCCAATATAATGAAGTACACCACCATTAAAACATCAATAAAAAAGCAAGTAAGATCATGTGCTCGTTCATTAGACATCAAAGCTCTGACAGCAGAGGCTTTCACGAGACCCAAAGCTCTCTTCACATATCATATGGCCATAAACCATATCTTACACAGCTGGTGGGGAGGCAAGCCCTCCATAGGATTCTTGCACCAGACTACATCAGCTTCCTCTAAAATATATGTACCCTACAGGTAAAGTAAGACCTGCCATTATGGAGTGCCGCCTCTGCTATTACAAGAACAAAGCCATGCCTCACATCTTGCTATGCTGTCCTGCCTTGTTGCCAGTCCACCAAATCCACCTAAGGTCCATGCTATTCCAACTGGGCACACAGACAGCAAATGAGGCTCTTCAACAGATATATTTTCTGGACACAGTGAAGCATATGGCTAACTTTGCCAAGTCTATCTATCACGCCTGCACAGCTCTTATGGAGCTGTGCAGGCATGGGGGGAAATATCTGGATGAGGGACCAACGCAGTCTCACCCCCATTGAAAGTTTGCTTTGGTGCATCTAAAGGACTAATACTAATTGCATTTTATAAAACAAAAACACCAAAGGAGGTTTTAGGAATAAGGCGTGTAAATATATTATTGTATTTTAATGATCTCTTTTTATATTGATCACCATTTTGTAGTGGTTTTTATTAATCACACAGATAAAGAATCATTGTCATTGTCATTACTACAACATACCACATATAAAATATTAATGAAACAAAATAAACAAATATATTTATATTAATGTTTCAATAAAAAATGTTATTTATAAAAAAATATTAACAGATATATAAATAACATTTATATTTAAGTTTAAAAATTATTTAACAAATAACATTTACTGCCATTAAAACATTACCAAACATATATTAAAAGCAATTAACTAATATTTAAAAATATTAAAGCACATATTTCTTAATATATAAACATTGAAAAGAAAATACTCCTTTAATTAAATAAATGATCTGTTTTTTACATACACTCATAGCTACCACAAAATGTAAGCAGATGCTACAACAACTAATGAAATGAAAGCCTAAACCACAAACACCAATAGAAATGTTCATCTAATTAAAACAACAGTTTAAAAGAAGTCAGTTCATTAACAAAACATGTCTGACCGCTGCACTCGTGGTGGTGCATCAGTGGTGTTCCACCATCTGCTGCATTACGACTTTCACGTTATACTGGCAGTAGACCGCCACCTGCACAAAAAAACCAATTTTTAACTTGTGCTGGCATGATGATGGAGCAATGTAATATGATGACCAGGACTGGTGCAGTCCTGCCCAGCATATTACAAGTTACTCCACTGCCAGCCTTTCCATGCCGGTGAGCCCGCAGCAAAAAGGCTGGCAGTGGGGGAACAAAGGGTCTCTTCAGGGCCCATACAGCCCCCACGCCATGGGGATACATTCATGGAGGCACAACATGTGCCTTCTTGTCTGCTTGCACCCTCAGTTCCAGCACAACATGGACTTCATAGTCCATGTCGTGCTGGAACATTTTTGCTGTTTCCATTGTGGTGCACTTTATAAATCGTATCTGCGGTAGACCACCTGCAGAGCCAGGGAACAATCATTCCCTGGCAGTGGCACAGGAGCACCACAACTCAATATGCTGAGAAGGGACTGGCGCAGTCCCGATCAGCATATTCAAAGTTTGTGCTTCACAAACCATTTCACGGTGGAACCCAGCCATGAAAACGCTAGCAGAGCAAGAAAAAGTGGGCCCTGCAGGCCATGTGGTCTCTGCCTTTGGAATACATTCAGGGGGAACAACATGTGCCCTGCTGTATATATCCCATAAAGTTCTAGCATGGCATGGACGTCCATGGTGTGCTGGAACTTTATTGCTGTTCCCATTGCAGTTTTCCAGTCACCATCATGGGAAAGGCAAAGGACCACTGACCAGATCATGAGTTGAACTTGTGATATGGTCGGCGGTCATTGCACAGGTTTTGCGCAGCTGAACCGGCATTGAGATGGTGCCACAGCAACAAACTATTAATCGGGCCTTTAGAATACTCCTACGTTTAACTATAATAGGCCCTAAACTAAGTAAACAAACCAAAACAATGAATGATAATTTGCAATATAAAAGATTATACCCAAACAGCAAAGGACTAAAACACCTAGAAAGAATAGCAAAATCTATACATTAAAATTAATACCTACACGAAAATTATCTACCACAAAAACCAATATACACTAACTACAAATGTATAAATGTTAAATAGATTAGGATAGATGTATTATGTAAAAATTTAAAGAATATTTTAACCATAATTGACATAATACAATTATTAAAATTAAAAAAGAAAATTACTAGCAATTAAAGGAATAAAAAAACAAAGAAGGTAACAAAAACATCAATAATAATAAAAACATTCCACATAAAAGGGCCGATTCCGATTCGGTAAAATCCCCTACGAATAACCATGGGGAGCATATTTCCTGTACGAAGCATACGCGTAAACGGTCCCGTACGTACAATGAAGTATGATTCGTATCCTAAGCAGATCTCCGTACGAACCGTATTTTATCAAAAACACGCATTACTCGACGTCCGTATGTAAATAAGCAGCAGTTTCCGGCCCAGGAAGTACGATTCATCTCTGCAACACTCCGTACGACCCTTTTTCTATGGGAGCTCAAAACGTCTGTAAAAGCAGAGTCCAACCCGAACCGTATTCCCAGTACGCGACATACACGACATGAACCCCATTGTCTGTGTCATCCCAGTCCTCTGCGCCTACGACCTGATGCACAGAAACCAATGATGGCGCATACGGTGAGAACAACGTACCGCAACAATGGAAGTGTACTTGTACGGTGCATCTAATAAGCTCGCGTATGGCATCATTGCAATAGTAATACGAGCTGCACACACATGCCATGAATGTTGGGGTACGGTACGTTTCACGCGCTCGCGTATGGCACCATTGCAATAGTAATACGATGTGTGCACACACACCAGGAATGTTGGGGTACGGTGGGATTCACGCGCTCGAGTATGGCACCATTGCAATAGTGATACGATGTGCACACATGCTATTAATGTTGGGGTACGGTGCGTTTCACGCGCTCGCGTAAGGCACCATTGCAATAGTGATAAGATGCGCACATACACCATGAATGTAGGGGAACGGTGCATTTCACGCGCTCGCGTATGGTACCATTGCAATAGTAATACCATGTGCACACACGCCAGGAATGTTGGGGTATGGTGCGTCTCAGGCGCTCGGGTACGGCACCCTCACAATAGTTATACGAGGCACACACACCATCAACCCTATGTGGCCAACAGTATGGGGGTTGGTTCAGAGGACTTTCAGCAGTGCCTAGACACATGACGGGTGGGTGCAGAGGACTCCCAGGAGTGGCCAACAGTATGGGGTTGGGTGCAGAGGACTCCCAGCAGTGGCCAACAGTATGGGGGAGGGTGCAGAGTACTCCCAGCAGTGGCCAACACTATGGGGGTGGGTGTAGATGACTCCCAGCAGTGCCCAGACATATGAGGGGTGGGTGGAGATGACTCCCAGCAGTGCCCAGACATATGACTGGTGGGTGGATATGATTCCCAGCAGTGCCCAGACACATGAGGGGTGGGTGCAGAGGACTCCCAGCAGTGACCAACAGTATGGGGGTGGGTGCAGAGGACTCTCAGCAGTGCCCAGACATATGAGGGGTGGGTGCAGAGGACTCCCAGCAGTGCCCAGACATATGAGGGGTGGGTGTATATGATTCCCAGCAGTGCCCAAACATATGAGGGGTGGGTGGATATGACTCCCAGCAGTGCCCAGACACATGAGGGGTGGGTGCCGAGGACTCCTAGCAGTGCCCAGACACATGAGGGGTGGGTGCAGGGGACTCCCAGCAGTGCCCAGACACATGAGGGGTGGGTGCAGAGGACTCCCAGCTGTGGCCAACAGTATGGGGGTGGGTGCAGAGGACTTCTAGATATATGAGAGGTGGGTGCACATATCTGGACCCAGCAGATCTGGGTAACTATTGCCCCATATCCCTTTTTCCGGCCATAAGCAAGGTAACCGAGAAACATGGTAATTCAAATCTCTCTGGATTTATCAAAAGCCAAAACCTGCTCCATCCCTCCCAAACCATTTTCCGGCCATGCCAGAGTACAGAAAAGGCTTTATTGACAGTGATTGAGGAGAGCAGGAAAATAATATACTCAGTAGGTGCGGCGGCCATCCTACTCATTGACCTGAGTGCCACTTTCGATACGGTGAATCACTTGATCTTGATTTGGCGACTCAGAAACATAGGAGTGGACGGCACAGCCCTCCAATGTCTATACTCTTTTTTTAGAGGGTAGAACCTATCAGGTTTTCGATGATAATACTGTTTCTAAATCTACACCCCTCCAGTGCGGGGTGCCCCAGGGTTCCTCGTTCAGTCCAACCCTTTTTAATGTTTACATGTTCCCGCTAGCAACCAGAATAGATCCTCATGGCATTCGTATAGTCACCTACGCTGGTGATCGGGCTTAACCAACCCAAACAGGAAATCCATACCCTCTATTCCTGTCTAAATGACATCTCAAACTGGATGGATGGCTCCCAGCTTAAACTTAATGGAGGAAAAACAGAGATGATGATCCTCAGTAACACTATGAGTTTTAATCCCAGCCTGATGTGGCCCCCTAACATGGGTCCAGTCCGGTCCAGTCCCTACCCCAAAATCAGAAATTAAGTGCCTCTGGGTTTGACTGGACCAGGATCTTAGTCTCAAAACCCAAGACAGGAAAATAGCTGCCCTTTGCTACGGCTTACTTAGAATGGCACGAAAGGTTCTGCCCCTCCTTCCCTCAGCGGCAAAAAAAGTATTGGTCAACTCACCAATACCCTCCAGACTGGACTACGGGAACACACTGTACCTAGGCGCTCCCATTTCCGCAGTCAGGAAACTCCAGACCGTTCAAAATAGCGCAGCAAGACTGCTGACGGGAACCCCCAACAGGTTGTCAGTCAGACCGGCCCTCCGTACCCTCCACTGGCTCCCGGTTCAGGAGCAGATCAGGTTTAAGGCTCTTTGCCTGGTACACAAAGCATGGCAAGGATTCAGCTCACCCACGATCTCCGCCATGATCCATCCCTACAAAGCCAGCCAGAACCTTCGATCAGATGATCTACATCTGGCAGAGGTCCCTTAGATCAAGAGATCCAGGAGTGGCGGCAGACTTTTTTCATATAATGCCTTCAAACTCTGTAATTTCCTGCCTCTCCACCTTCGCATCATTTCAGACCACATGGCTTTCCGGAGGCAACTAAATACCTTGCTCTTTGACTAATCCCTCTGGCCCCTGTGTCGGTGATTTAGCGCTGCACGGCCACCGGGTAGCCATGCGCTCTACAAATACCTTTCCATTCCATCTCAAATTCCACCTGCATACACACCCATGGAGGTTGCAGGCGAAATACACACCCTACCATCATGAAACAATAGCGTATAGTGGTGTAGCAGCCTACCAAACAAAGAGAGCGAAAGGGAACACACACTGTCAGGCACATCCCAGGACTGATATTAATGTCCAGGTGGTGGTCAGATAACCAAGATGTAGTCTCTCATGGAAGGAATTGGGTTGAAACTCCTTAGATACAATGCACAAAATTGTGAGTCATGTACCGAAATACCCTGCATAACAATCCCCAACATTGGGGTAGGGTGTGATTACACACATGCATAGTGGTGAAATGGGTGAATGTGTCCATGAAGGCATTTGTAAATACTCAAAACACAAGTACAATGATTTGCAAGCATGGCACAGATGAATGAGCAGTAGACATCTGTGCGCAGGCATGGCCATTGTTAAAGGGAACCGTCACCAGCAAAGGAAATGTGCACACATGTCAGCACAACAATTGTGCAACTGTCTGTGGTGAAGATGTCAGGTGCCACAGAGGAAGGAACACTCCTTGGGACAATGTCTCTAGCCAAACTGAACACACACAACCAACCAATGAGTAATTACTGAGACATTGTGATGGCACACAGATACCAGGGTCCACCTCATGACCATCAACAATAAACATCTTTCAGAACCCCAATACATTACAATGACACCAACTCCAGGCCCCTCATCACCAACATCAAGTACCTGAAACGCCATAGTGTTGAACATAAAATAAAAGGCTTTATTCAGCAGGAAAATAAAAGATGTTCAAAAATGTATCCTTTCTCAAATAAGGCCAATGGCCAGTCTACACAAATGTCCTTGTAGGGGGATGTTGGGTAGACCGTCTACCCCTAACTTGCCTGCACATGGACTATTTAAGGGGATATAGACCCTTGGGGGCATCATCGGGGCAGGACCAGGCACCGCAGGGACAGGAGTGATAAGGGTAGGTATGGTGGGTGCAGGGGTGGACGTATCCTCCTCAGTGGTTTGTACAGCGCCGAAGGTGGACTCATACTCTGCGCTGTTCACTGCAGCCAGTTCGGCCAGCCCAACCCCTGCACCCGAGGACAATATTGGAGTGGAGAGAGAGGGCTGTGAGGGTTGTGCATTGTGACTCTGGCTGCATGTATGCGGTCTAAGCCCAGTCCCTGTGGGTGTGCCTGCAGCCCCCTGAGTGTGCGTGCCAGGACATGTGCGCTTCGCTATATGTGGGTGTATGCTGCCTGTGTCTGTTGGTGTGCGTGATGGTGTCTTCCTGCGTGTGCGTTGGACAGGTATGGGAGAGGGGAGTGTGGATGGGTCCGTAGGAGGGGGGACGGACTGCTGCAGGAGGGAAACTGCTGCCATCAGTGATGAGTCCATGGACTGCATAATCCGACGTTGGTCAGACATCGTTGCTGACTTGCCCTCAATGAAAGACAACAACTGTGTCAGTGTTTGAGTGTGGGCATGGAGGACATTCAGCATCGATGTCTGACCAACCCACAACATGGCGGAGTAAGTTCACAGACTCCGCACTGAGGGCAGCAGGGGTGACAGGGGCAGGGACTGCAGTGCCGGGGCTGAAGGAGACATGGGGGGCTGCATGGACAGAAGGGACGGGAGCAACTGGGAAGGTGGAGATAGTGCTGGAGGGGGTATGTACAGACTCGGTGCTGCTGCCCGGTTTTTCTGCAAATTCCCCCTCCTCCAGGGAGCGAGAATCATATCCATCGGCGTGATATGATGTTTCGCCTTCTAACAGGTCCGCAGACTGACTCCCCTCACCCTCTGTGCCACTGGCTCCCTCAGACTCCTCCACACTGGTGGCACTGTGGCTGGGCCCCTCCTCTTGGTCCATGCAGCTGTCTCCTACTGTTTCTGGTGATGATGCTGTGGGCAAGGAGAAGAAACAGAAATGCATCAGTCACCTGTACACATCTGACACAGGAGCACAAAAATAGTAGGTCACACTGCAAATCATGCCATGCATCATGAGTAACAGCCAGATAACTCTGCACATATTTGAGCCTTGCACTGCCCAGTTGGTATAAACACAATGCAACTTGGACACAATGATCCAAAGAACACACCAGGTAACAACTTGAATGACAAATACACAGAGAAGCTAGTGTTTGTGTACAGTAGAGCGGATCAATACAATTAAGTGATGCCACCTCAAGTTCACAAAGAAAGAAACAGTAGTGGTGCCCCTCAGGGCAAACTGACCCACCTCACTCCCCAAGGTGACACCACACTCAGAGCCCTGTAAGTACTTTGTGCAAAGAAATTAATGTAAATAAATGTTGGCATCTTGGGACTCACCATACTTTACATAATCAACATGTATTGAATGTAGTAATTCACCATCTTGTGAAGAGAACACATATGTGCCTGCATGAAAGATGTCTCACAAGGAACTGTACACTAAAAAACATTTACACATTCATTGAACAATCTGGCACCCTTTAAGATAAAACACTGTCAGAAACAAATGGCATTGCAGGTTGTCCATATACATGGTCCAACAGAGGTCTTGATGTCTTGACACTCATTAGTTTCTATAATTGACAACAAAGGAGTTTTAAGACCTCAAGACCACTGTGGGGACATGTATATGGATATCAAGGCACACCATTAATCGCTAGCACTGGCCTCTTTTAAAAGGTCATTAACCACAAATAAGGGGAGAGGGTCAACCGTATCAACAACTCTGCCACCCCGAACCCCCTAAATCACGTTCATACACACAAGAAGGGGTGGAGAGACTCAAAAACAAGTGTAACACCACAATACATAAAAAATACAATTGTTTTGGAAATACTGCCCTCACTCACACACCGAAGTGTGTGACATGCTTCATCATCGGGTTTGCTTACAATATGCCCTGGTGTAGCCACACTCAGGATGGAGCATAAGGGAGGGGGTACACATAAAAGACAAAGAGACGCAATACAAAACCAAACAGCATATATATATATATACACAAAAAACGTGCTCAGTGAGTGTCACCCTGTGACTAGAACTGGTGTGCGACAAAGTGCAGTTGGTAAGGAAGTGCTTTAAAACTGGTTTGAGGATACCAAACAAATCTTTATTAGTAGGTTCCACAACCACGATTAAAAAGAGAGAAAGGACGGGTCGTGTTTGAAAGAGAAGATTAAAGTTCTCAAAACACCCCTCCTAATACCGTTTGTGTCAAAATGTTTCGACCAACTTACTGCGCCTTAAGAGGTCACTCCGGTCTTCTTCAGGACGTATGTCATTCCCAGTCCTGATGTTGGCCTAACAGCAGTTCGGTCGAAGTACCAAATGACTGATCACACAAGATTTCAAATGAATCATCACGTGTGGAGGGAATCCCAACAACACGGGAAACAAAAACTGAAACAATAAATAATCATACATAAATATGTTGTGTATAGGTGCCAGAGAGTTACGAACTTTCTCAGGCCACCACATCGGTTATGACAACATGTGCACATTATGTGGTCCACTACAACAGCCTACGAGGTAAATATATTCTGAAAACATGGCTCTTCACCCAACCACGCTAGTCACTTATCCTGCTTAGTCCTCACGGTCAAACTGTGCTCTGTAGCGCCGGGACACCTCCTGGTTGAGGTAGCTGTTCGCGCTTTAGAAAATTCTATATTATTATTATTATTATTCGTCGCTACGAGTCGAAGAAAGAAAATATGAATGTACAATGCTACAAAAAAATGGGTCACTATATCTATCTAAGTCCAAACGTTCTTTCCAGCTGTTTCATTTGCAAAAAGAGTATATGTATCCCACACACATCGCTGTGAGACATTTAATTACGCCCATTCATGTACTCCTAGTTGTAAACTCGACATGGCGTCCTGCAGGAAGGTATCCCAAGAACACAACCTGTATCTCAAGGAACAAGACGAGTATAAATGTATCAAAGAAATGCTCTTATCATCATGCATAATTAGTTAGTAAGCCCCTACCACGGACATCTACAACGTCAAATAAACGAGTCTTGCTTTGCGATGTAAATTCAAAGCAAGCCCGTGGATATGAGCCTGAATGTACTGGTAAAATAGTAAACAGCCCCCCTGTGGCCTCCTAACTGTACCGAGGGAGAAACCTCACAACATTGCCTGCTTCCGGATCGCTGCACGGTCAAAGGCGGCTCCGGGAGTTCTGTTTGATAACGTCTGACTCTGACGTTGCCATTGGTTCTAAGCACCCCACGTGACACCGCGTCTGACATGATTGCATCCTGCGTGTTGTGTGAGGGTATTATGGGGAACTGAGTCCAGTTCACAGCTTCGTGTAAACGCATGGAAGGTACGGTGAACAACCTCTGCTCCTCCCTTGTATGTATCCAAACAAAGCGTGTTGCGTGTTGCATGAGGGTATTATGGGGAACTGAGTCCCGGTTTGCAGCTTCGTATAAACGCCTGAAAGTATACGGCGAACAGCCTCTGCTCCTCCCTTATATGTATAAAAAATGCAAATGGCAAGGAAGAAGGGCCAGACAAACCCGTGAGAAGGATAGAATTATGGGTCAACATCAGGCCCCCACAACTAAAATTATAGAGGAAAAGCAAAAGAGGGAACATAATTCTATTCTTCAATACAGAGGTAAGATATACAATCCCCTAATTCAGATGGCACCGAGCGGCAAAAAAAGGAGGAAGCTGATCAAACAGCTAGCATGATAAAAGAGGGCATATGTATGTATATGTAAATCTCTTTATAAATAATTCTAAATGGAAAATGTATACTCCCTTGGTAGGGGTAAAGCCAGGAGACTGCAAACGGAAATGGAGTCCAGCCTCCTCATATCCCTGATCACAGTAGTGAAACAGAAATAGACGTCACCAAAGGATGCCCCAATTCCCTCTCCAAACCAGAAGCAACACAAGCCTGGTTAATATGATGCTAGAAGTATTCAAATGTTATTGTTCAAGCCCACCAATATCAAATCAACTAGTGTCTCCCCAGAGTTTGCCAAGGTATATCGTCGTTGAGACCAGTGATATGACTCCTGAGGCGATAAACTCACTTCTGTTCCCGGAGAAGCAAGATACTCTGGTCGTCTGCCATATGCCTTCCCAAGTTCAATTTTTCACTGACAGTACACCTTAGCTCATCAGCAGAGTGTCCCATCTCCAAGAAGTGCGCTGTCAGTTTGGTATTTGATCTGCCACATCTCACTGTGCTACAGTGCTTTGCTATCCTTGTTCTCACCTCGTCATACCCAAGTAAAATTTGTTGCAAGGGTATGTGATGAGGTAGATAGCCCCCTGGGAGTTAGAGTTAGTATGGGATCTCTGTTCCCAGGGGGTAGCAAGGCCCAAGTCGATATATTTGGTGTTAGAGGTGAGGGTGCATACAGTACATGTGCCACATTTTGTGTGGCCCATCAGCCTGGGTAGACCTGCCACTGAGATGGTATTCCTAGTCACAGTAGTAACTCTAGGTCTCGTATGGACTAAAAGGTCCTTCAGGTTCTGACTTCGCCTGAACGAGAACAGTGGCTTCTCCATATCCATGCCCCCAGTGTTTAGGATTTTCCAGTTACGTAAGACCAAACGTCTGATCTGCTGGGACGCTGTATTGAAAGTAGAAACGAAAACAGGTTTATTTGTCTTCGGTCTTACTGTTTTGGAAAGGAGAGAGTCACAATCGGCATTCAGTGCCCATTTCCTGGCTCTCTTGATGGTATTCAGTGGGTACCCCCTGTGTTGTAATTTCTTTGTTAGGGCGCCAGCCTCGGTGACAAAATCGGCATGGTCCAAACAATTACGGCGTATTCAAAAGAATTGACACACCAGTAAGTTCTCCCATAGGGACTTAGGATGGAAGCTTTCGAATGCCAACAAAGCGTACTTGTCTGTAGGTTTATGAAAAACTCTTGTTTTCAATATTCCCTCACTATGTTCTAACAGTAAGTCCAGAAAGGGTAGGCTGGTTTTAGTGACCGCCGAGGTGAAATGGAGAAATGGGTTTCTCTTGTTTAGCCAATCAAGTAAACAAACCACAGATGACTCATCACCTCTCCAAATCACCAAGACGTCGTCGATATATAACAACGCCATAACCTCAAGTGGGAAAAGCACGGGCCTGTGGTATCAAATATTGTGAGTTGTTCAAATGCCCCCATATATAATCCGGACAAACTGGGTGCAAAGACACTACCCATAGACGTACCATGGGTTTGTAGGTACATAGTGGTCTAACTGCCTTATGGATCTTCGGTAAGACATAAAAGTACAGAGTTTTGGGATGTTATTTAATTAAAAACTCCACCTCATGCCTCGTGATCCAGTCGTTGGTTCGTAGCTTCTCCACCACCATCGTGATCTCCATGGTGATGGTGTCAGTAGGGTCTTCCATAAGTCTACGGTAAGTTCTAGAGTCAGATAGTAAGCGGGTGCATTCGGTGCGGTAGGCGTCCTGATCCAGGATCACAGTGGCCCCGCCTTTGTCCGCCGACTTAAGGATGATCTCTTTGTTACAACAGAGGGAGGCGGAACCGCAGGCAAAGGAGAGGCTATAATCAAAACCAAGGACAATACAACCCTTGGTGGACTCCTAATCCTTGGCTTCCAGGCCATTTCCCTTTTCCCCAGCAGATGGGACCATATGGCCCACCTCCGTTCCAACAAGGTCAAAATATGCCTCCTTTTTTAGGGTCTGGCCAGGGGAGATCACGCGGCAGACGGCGGGCCCCTCAGGGCCAGGTACAGTGGAATCTGCCCCCATAATCCATGGACCTACGGAATGGAAGGAAGATCCCTCTAGACCAAGTAGTAACGAGCACGGAGACGGGCTCATAGTAAACTTGAGCTCAAGAACTTTGACACCTATCGAAAAGAAAGTGCTGAATCGAGGCTTGGGATTTGTGACTATGACTACAGGAGATGTAATTGAAATCTCCAAATTCTTTCAAAAAGTACGACTTCACTTCTTCTTCTCAAAAAATGATGACAGAGATACAAGTGAACAGAACACAGGACTGAAGAATCCTTCCACTTTTACTCCTCTTCCTGTGAATGTACCAGCTAAAGTAATTACTTTTGAAGAAGCTGTCCAGCACGACGTAGAGAATCTGTTTAAACAAACACAGAAAACATTCATCAACATGACCAAAGCAGAGCAAAAGGCATTACAGGGACTGACTAAAGACTCTTCAGTTACGATAAAACCTGCCGATAAGGGAGGAGCAACGGTTTTGCAGGACACTACCACTTACAGGAATGAGTGTTTACGAAAACTAGGTAACATGAGGTCATATCGACCCTTGACAGAAGATCCCACACCGAGATTGACCATAAGGATTGGCCATCTAGTGGAAGAAGCTCTCACTGAAGGTTGGATCACAACAAAAGAGTCTGTATTTGTACGCACAATCCATCCGATAATGCCCTACTTCTACATACTCCCGAAAATTCATAAAGCTCAGCGGCCGCCACCTGGCCGCCCCATAATTTCGGGAATTGGTTCCCTTCTAGAACCGCTCTCCACCTTTGTAGACGCGTTCCTGAGACCAATGGTGCGACTAATGTTGACATACTTACAAGATACAAAAGATCTGTTAAGACTACTTCCAGATAGTGACTTCGACATCTCACTGGACTTGTTGGTGTCATTTGACGTAGAGTCACTATACACCTCCATTCCCCAGGATGAAACACTGGAGGTCATTGAAGAACTTCTGAGTGCTCGTGACTTAAACTCGATCACACCTGTCTCTTTAATAATGGACCTAGCATCAATAGCCATGAAAGAGAACTTCTTCCAATATGAAGAGAGATATTACCTACAAACATCAGGTACTAGCATGGGCAGTATTTTTGCTCCGAGCTTAGCTAACCTCTACGTGCACACATTCGAACAAGATCATGTACTTAACATCAGGAACCCGTATCTAACATCTGTATGGGTTTGGAAGAGGTATATTGATGACATTTTGGTGGTATGGCGAGGCAGTTAACAGGATCTGATGAGCTTCCATGAATGGCTGAATAACCGTAATAATTTTTTACGGTTCACAGTAGAACACAGCCAACACTTCCTTGCGTTCCTTGACCTTCTGATTACTGCAGCTCCAGAAGGACTTAGATCTGAGCTCTACAGGAAGCCTATGTCTCGAAATTCACTCTTACAATACGGAAGTTGTCATCCTAAATCACTCCGTGACAACCTCCCCCTTGGGCAATTTCTGCGTGTGCAACGCAATTGTTCTACAAAAGAGAGCTTTACTAAACATGCCAAAGATCTGGAAAACCAACTATTGGAAAGAGATTATCCTAAGAAACGTGTGCGGATGTCTAAGAAGAGAGCCTCCAATAACAATCGGGAAGCCCTACTGGAACCCGCACCTCCCAAGAAACAGAACAAACGTATGACATTGGTTAACACCTTCAGTACTAGATCCAACGCGATTCAACGTATAATCAAGAAACACTGGAAGATCATAAACACTGGTCCAGATACTCTAGAACAACCGCTTTTTGCCTTCAAGAGAGGCACCAGTATCAGGGATCAATGAATACATACGAGACCACGATCTGAAGACATTCCCAGAGTGGGCACACTTTGGGATATGCCAGCTGTGACAGGACACCATCCCTGCGGGAATTGTGCGGCATGTCCGCAAACAAAAAGACCAACGAGCATTGACATAGGAACCAGTCAAGCATGGGAACAAAGACGTTTCACAAACTGCAATCGCAGCAATTTAATCTATTTAATCACCTGCCCATGCTCCTTAAGATACGTCGGGATGACAACGTGAAAAATTAAAACTCGGATTTCGAAGCTTAAAAGCACGATCCGTTGTAAAAAGGTGGTGACCCGACTAACTAACCACTTTATTCAAGTGGGTCATAAACCAACAGATTTTCAATGGACAGTGCTAGAACAACCATATATCCCAGACCACATTACAGATGTTTCGAAACACCTCTTCAAAAAAGAACAGAAGTGGGTGTATAAATTGAACACTGATAAGGCAGGCCTTAATGAGGACATTCCTTGGATGTCCCTATGATTTGAAACAATTGCAGCACAGTATTAGTGTCCAGTGACCAAAAACCTTCCAGTACAGCTACAATCTTGTGAGGGATTATGCTAAATAAGATGCCGGTCTTAATAACTGAGTTTGATTAAACGAGCTTCAGGTTTAAAACCTAATTTGCCATTGGTAAATACCACTATGATATAGACCACAGTATCTTATTTCAACTGTTTAGTGACGCTTTAGAATTTCTACAATAAATATTGCCTTCTAGTATCCATCCATATATACGTCATGGATGTTAATGCCTATCGTCTACAAAATAACGTCAAGGTAGAGGTCAACGACATAATGCACCCTCTAATATTTGTATATAAATTGCGGTTTGTCGATAAGCGCAACCAATGAATAGCCTACAATGTATTTTATTATGACTCACATGTTTGTGACAACATGGAACCAAAACATGTGACCATTGTTAACTCTAGATGGTACCTGACAGGGATACTGACATTCCATTATCCCTAAGTTCGGAAGGACTGCCTTGTGATCTTTGTATACATCAGTCTGTTCTTAGTCATTAAGACTACATTTCCCATACAAGTTAGCAACAAGGAACTAGATTGCGCTCAACATATTACACTAATTGGGCCAAAAACATAAATAGATTTCTCTCTGAGATTGTATTACAATCACAGAGATTAGTTGGGATGAGATTTGTCATCTGAATTGTGTATTCATGTATAAACCAACTATTTACAGCGCGCCAGAACATGACACGAGCCGGGGTTAACTACAATTCCCATGATGCTCGAAACTCAGGTGGACCAATCCGCAGCCGCGACGTAGTAAACAAATGATGTCTGCTGACGCGGCCGCGGCACCTCCCCATGCAGCACAGAAGTCTGCAAGGTGTACCGACGGAGAGGTAAGCAGATTCCATGAATATACAAACCATTTGAAGCGCGAAAACTATTCCAGTAGGCGAGAACTTTACCAATTCGAAATAACGGGTGAGTCTCTCCGTAATGAAACACAACTCCCTTGGCCGTTATATCCGTGATACGGAAAAGGGCTCTGTATACCGGCCGTGGTTGACTATTGTAATGTGGGTCAGTCACTAGTGCCAACACTATTTGTCACTACTTTACACCGGGAGTCTATCTAGCGGCAATACACACGAGGGAACACTAATAGCGTCAGCTGTCCAGATTATAGTCAGGATTGCTAACGCTTTACGAAAACACCACCACTAAGTACCCTGAAGATGTAAATCTGGGCTTTCCTAATAGATTGAGCGAGACAGCACTTATCATGGGTGTATACCTCTAGTTAAGCCATGTGGTCACAATCATTATTAATGAAACACACACTGAGTCAAAATAGAGATGTAGGTATATTACTTCAAGATACATGATGAAAGAACAGAGCATTGGTCACTAGTTTTAATACCGTGCAGATACATCATGTAAGAACAGAGTATTGGTCACTATGCTTATACCGCAAGTCCAATTAAGGGACTAAATACACGAGTTGACATTAATGGCCCCAGCTACTTGGACTTTAGACAGTATTGCAACTGCTTTAAGCAAACACCAATGCTTAATACCCATAATGCCGATATCTGCTCTTTCCTGAATGATCAAGCTAGGTAGTACTTGTTATGAATATATACCGCGAGTTAAGCCATGCGGTTGTAATCAGTACTATTGAAGTGTACACCGAGTCACAATAGAGGACATCAAGTTAGACCAGAGGAGAACTGGACACAACATGTCCTACAACTGCGGGTGTACAATTTAAAGACATACTGTGTAATAATAGAGCATTAAAAACCATGACCCATAATAGGTTTGCTAGCACGTCTTATCATTACCTTAGACAATATACCAAGAGTGTGGATTTGCACACTTATATTGTACAAGGCATATAGGGGCAAAACGCAGAGATATTGCGTAACTTGATTCAACCAATGTCATTAACTACACTGACAATACGAAGACATATTAAAGGAGGACAATGCAGTTAGTCACACAAATGTGCATTATAAGGAGTGCCTTCCTGTGTGGCTCTCGCGAGGCTAATAATATGACTGCGTGTATCTACTTTTTCAACACTTTAGAGCGGTGCACCATCTTCCCGAGCTGTTGCCAGGTGAGGAGAAGCACGTTCCTCTATAACCTCAGGTGAGTTAGAGGATATAATATATGAAAATTGTTTTTCATAATTTGAGCCATTGATTTGAATATGACTCAAGATAAAGGATGACTGATATTAATTATAGTACTGTCATTCTATCTCTGTTTATGTGTGTTTTGTCTATGCTGTCTGATGACTCACATACCTAGATATCCCCCGTATATTTAGGAGGACAACCAGCAATTGAACAGGTGATATCTGTATCAATTTTGTTACACATTTTTTGTTGAAGCAGTAGCAGGATATATAGGTCCTGATGAAGCGGTAGATACCTTAGTGATCTATAATCATCCGCAGAAACATGTCGACCATTACAACCGTTCAGTAGCTATTTGTTAAATCTACTGACTTTTTTGCACTGATTTGTTTTTAACATTGGAAGTGTACGGCACCAGAATAAAGTTTTTTCGCATCCACTCTCCAAATTTTAAAAGAGCACTTTTCCGTTTTTCACATTTTTCTTGCACTGCTTTTCAGTTACCAAACCCCATCCCTTGTTGCCCATATAATTAAAAGCATATACCCATTCCACTGTGTGGCAACAACAAAGATTCTCCACTTTGGGAAGTGGTTCAAATGATGAACAGGGCGGCAAAGAAGAGTAACTGATGGATATCTTCCCAAGTAGTGTGGTATCCTGTAGTATGCTCTACTAATACATCCCTAGTAGACATCTAGTCATCTCTGAGCACTTAGACTTGTCAAGGACCCACAATTATTCTTGTTGTATTTTGATCTCTTTGTTAGCCACAAGTTCCTTACGAGCCAGCCTTTCTAAATTGGACACATTTGAAAATTGATGATGTTGTTCTAGACTCGAGTTTGCCAAGTCATGAATTACCACCTGTTCAAAAGCCGCCACTTGTGGAGATAACAGAGATAATTGGGGGTGAATAGAGACTTGGGTCGGAAGGAGGTGTCACCTCTATCAGAGTCCAAGGGTTCCTGATCATGGAAAAAGACCTTTAGTCTATGGTTACGGAAAAAGGCTGCCAGATCTTGGCGAAGTTTGAACAAAGGAGGAGGGTTTGTGGGAACAAAGCCCAGTCCTTTGTTCAGTAGCTGTTCCTGTAAGGGGGTTAATGAACAAGAGGATACATTGACAACTAGGGAGGTTCACTGCTGGTACTTGGAAGGCTGCTCAGTGCCATACTCCTGGGTATTCGTTGTGTGATCTCCTGGTTCTGGTCCTCCCAGGTCACTTGTTGCTGACCTCTCTGTTTCCCACATCCCTTGCTCCGGCCTCTCCCTAAAAAGGGCCCCTGGTAGTTTTGAAACTGTGGGTTCTGGTACTGAGGGTTCTGAATTAGGGGATTCTCAAACTGTGGATTTTGAAACTGTGGGTTTTGAAAAGGTCCTGTAGGGAGGTATCCCATTTCAGGCTAGTTGAAAGACTGGTTGGGGTATTGTTGGAATGGCTGGTGGAACATCAGTGGCCTCGGCCCCCGCCAGTATCCCCGGCCCCTCCCCCTCCTTCTCTGTGGAAAATCCCCTTCTCTGCCCTCACTAGAGCTGCTGGTGGTATAGTGGTGAGGTCGGTCCTGTTGATTGCTCTTATTATTCTCTGCCAATTTCTGTTTTGCATATTCATCATTAGTGTATGGATAAGCCTTTTCCCTAGAGAAGTTCTTCAAATCCTTTTGTGACTTCGAGATCTTAGAGTGTATCAAATGGTCCCTCTTTGAAAAGGTGCCAGCTTATTTCAAGAAAGTGGAAATGCTGTTTTGTGTGCACTACCTTGTGAGACATCTATCATCCAGGCACATAAGTGTCATTTACACAATTCCGATGTGGCAAGAAAGGAATCAATAATAAAGAATACTGAACACAAATGGACATTGTACTTATTTAATATTTTTGTGGACTACAAGAACATTGGAACTATTGGATTGTCGTGGCTAAATGCCAATTGGATAAGAGTAAAGAGTAGGGATGTGCACTGGTATTTTTTTTCACAAATTGTTTATGATACTCTGCCACACCTAGAGTGGGTAGGATATCGTGGATGGGTTGCTTAAGGGTGAATAAGCACTATACCGGTTTAGCACTCCTAGAATGGTGATCAAATTTATACTGTATATATTCATAACAAGGGAAATACTTATCAATGATGTGCTGATCTCAGAAAGCAAATTCACCCTGTGTTCTTTGTTGTTATACACAATTCCTCATATTAACACATTCTAAACATGAACAGCTTTTAACAAGTGTTGTGAGTGCCAAGGTACAATCATTTATGTGACACAACTTCAAATATGTCACGTCTCACCTGGGCATCCATTCCCTGATGACACAGTTGCTTGCACATAAAACCAACTGGTTGTCATGTGGAGTGGCACACATGTCCCAACTCTGGACAATGCTTAAGCTATTGGGCCAGCAATTGTGATTAACAAAATCATTGCTGCATTGTGGACACACCGTTATCCCCAGGCAAAATGTCAACACAGAAGTGTGCACACTAAGACAAAACAGTGTTGTATCTGAACTACATACATGTGGCAAAAATGTATGAGCCTGAATCATGTCTGGAACAAAATGACATAAGCTACCAAGCCCCAACTGAAATCACTGGCCTCCATCACAGGGGCAGTGCATGGTGAATCATTGTTCAGCCATTTCTCACCCACAGGTCAGACCAGGCAAGGCTAAATTAGGCAGGCCCATGTATACCTCTCCCGCACAAAAACCCCATACCTCAGTCAATGTGATTGATACAGCTCAAGAAGTGAGACCTATGAAGCGGGATAACAAAAACTGTGCAGCAACAATTCCAAAAGTAACCCAAGCTCACCTTGTGTGGCTGGCAATACATATTGGTGACAAACAACCATCAACAGATTGTTGTGAATAGTCACACAGGCACTTCCCAGTGTGAGTACGCACAAGCCAAATGTTGTATCCCTGTCCAGTGGACACATGTAGCTGACACAGGAAAAGATACAAAGTATGCCAGGGATCAATGCCACAGAGGCAGCCCCATGCTGAACCCACATAGAATGGGCATAGTGTTGGATGACACACATGATTAGGAGGACAGGGTGTCTCAGGGCACTGTAGTGGGCACACTGATCAGTGGGTCTGGAATGAACTGACTGTACCATGAGCAACCGTAATGGCACTATGCATATCTCCCACTGATGTACATCATGTCTGAGGACACAACATAGGTCATGCATGCTGCAAGGGTGTGCAGTTGAAACCTCACACTCCTATGTTGAGACTCATCATCAGTGCCAACAAATATGATGCCCAAACACAATGCACAAGGTCATAGCACAGGCAAGGTCCCAACACATGTCACAGACCAACCACCCACATGATGCGGAAATCAATGTGCAGTCTTGTTTTCTTGCACCCTAGATGAACATGTGCAAATGTGATTACATACAAACCTGGGGACACATGTTAAGGATGGGAAGGGATGAAAATGAGCACCAGGTGACTATGGGGAACCGAAAAGGCACTGCACATATAACCAGTCTGAGCAGACACCCCAACTGTGGGAGTGTAGTCAGGCTTCAGTGCACTACAAAAAGCAGGTGACACACAACACAGCCATGTACCTACCCCCTCCTTGCTGCTGTCTCTCCTGCAACTGCCCATCGAGGTCTGGGAACACCACCACCAGGACAAGGAGCATGTGGGGGGTCAGGTGATGGCGTCCACCATCCCAGCTTGGAGGGGACAGCTTCAGCTGGACTCGGGCGATACGCCAGGTCCAGCACTGGATGTCCTGCCACCTCTTCTGCATGTTTCGCAGGTGCCGGCGAGGGCCCCCCGCAGACCTGACGGCCCTGATGATGTCCCGCCAGATTTCCCCCTTCTCGTAGGCGGTTACCTGTCAGGAAGACACAGTGAGACAACATGAGAACACCTGCAGGCAGGTCGCTCCCCACGCCACCACACAGCCACCAGCTGCCTCATTGCTCCTGCCACCACCATCTCCTGCTCCCTCATTCCCACCGCTGCATCCCTGCGGCCTCACCCCCCTGACACCCATTGGCCACACCGCTCCCGCCTCCCAGCTGCTCCTCCCTCTCTTTCTACCTCTTAAGGGGGCTGCACAGTGGTGTGGGAGCGTCCTTTGACCCTGCTCACAGGCAGGTCGTTCCCCACACCACCACACAGCCACCAGCGGCCTCGTTATTCCTGCTGCCGCTGTCTCCCGCTCCCTCATTCCTGCCGCTGCGTCCCTGCGTCCCTGCCCTCCTGACACCCATTGGCCACCCCGCTCCCGCCTCCCAGCTGCTCCTCCCTACATTTCTACCTCTTAAGAGGGCTGCGCAGTGGCGTGTGAGCGACCTTTGACCCTGTTTGCAGGCAGGTCGCTCCCCACGCCAGCACACAGCCGCCAGCTGCCTAGTTGCTCCTGCTGCCGCGTCTCCCACTCCCTCATTCCTGCTGCTGCTTCCCTGCGGCCCGCCCCCCTGGCACCCATTGCTCACCCTGCTCCCGCCTCCCAGCTGCTCCTCCCTCCCTACCCACCTTTTATGGAGTCCGCGTAGCGGGCGTGCCGCTGGTGCGCCAAAGGCAAGCCTGACTGCACCCGTATGCACCTGTCTGCACCTGGACTGCGCCCAGCGCCAGAACCCCTGGACCTCGCGAACGCCACAACACCAGACTCCGCTACGATGCCAGTACCCTCCACGCACTCAACCCCGGCATAACCACACCTGCTTCCAAGCCTCACCGAAATGGACTCACGGACCTTTCACCTGCCACACCTGTGACAGAACCACCAAACCTCCAAGGACCGGACCCATACACTACCGCTGCATACTCCTCAACACCCGCCCCGCATGCAAACACGCCATTGAGCTTTGGGATCTGTTCGACACCTCCGCCCCAGACGTGGCCTTCCTGACCGAGACCTGGTGAAACGACTCCTCGGCACTCAACATCGCCATAGCCATCCCGGACGGCTACAAGATCACCCACAGGGATCGCGCCAACAGAATCGGAGGAGGAATAGCCATGGTCCACAAGTCCACCCTCAATGTCGCCAACCACGCAGATGTCACCCTTAACACCGCCGAACACCTGCGCTTACGGATCCACACTGACCCCACCACCACCCTCAGAGGAACACTCATCTACAGACAGCCCGGACCTCGAGCACAATTCAGCGACTCTATTGCCGACCTCGCCAGCACCCACGCACTCGCCTCCACAGACTACATCCTCCTCTGGAACCTGAATTTCCACCTCGAGAACAACAATGATGCCAACTCCGCCACCGTGATCGACAACCTCGCCAACCTCTGCCTCAGACAACTAGTCACCGCACTCACCCACGTGGCTGGCCACACACTGGACCCCATCTTCTCCACAGGCACCCACGTCGCCTTCAACCACACCACGAACTCCCCTGGACCGACCACTGCTGCATCCATTTTACCTTCAACAAACCAACCACGCACCACCGCACCCAACAGCTGCCTCGCCGCTGCTGGAGCAAAGTCACTGAAGACCAGCTGATCACCACCCTCGCCCAGAACCCACCCACCGACCCCTCCAACCCAGATGCCACAGCCCGCAACCTCAGACAGTGGATCGACGACTTCATCAACACCCTCGCCCCACTCAAGAAACCCTCCAACAACCACGCCAGCAAGAGAGCCACCTGGTTCTCCGACGAGCTGCAGACCTCTAAACGTGCCTGCCAGAAACTGGAGAAGATATGGCTCCATGAAACAACGACATCACACCGTCGCAAGACCTCTGCAACTCCCTCGCGTCCTACTTCCACAACAAGATCACGGACATACACAACAGCTTCAACAACCAACCAACGCAAGCCACAACCGCAACGACGCCACCATCCACCACCCTCCGCACCTGGACCCCGATCAGCACCGAAGACACCATCCGCACCATGAACTCCATCCATTCCGGATCTCCGACTGACCCCTGCCCTCACCACGTCTTCAACAAGGCCGACGCTGTCCTCGCACCCCACCTGCGGGACATCATCAACACCTCCTTCGACTCCGCCACCTTCCCTGAGAGCTGGAAGCACGCCGAACTCAGCGCTCTCCTCAAGAAACCCACAGCAGACCCCACCGACCTCAAGAACTACCGTCCCATCTCGCTCCTCCCGTTCCCGGCCAAAGTCATCGAGAAGACCGTCAACAAACAGCTGGCCGCCTTCCTCGAGACGAATGGATCCCTCGACCCCTCACAGTCCGGCTTCCGAGCGAACCACAGCACCGAGACCGCCCTCATCGCCGCCACCGACGACCTTCGAACTCTGATGGACAACGGAGAAACAGCGGCCCTCATCCTCCTGGACCTCTCCGCGGCTTTCGACACTGTCTGCCACCGCACCCTAGTACAGCGCCTCAGCAACATCGGAATCCAGGAGAAGGCACTGGAATGGATCACCTCCTTCCTCGACGGAAGAACACAAAGAGTCCGCCTACCACCGTACAAGTCAGAGGCCACCAAAGTCATCTGCGGCGTACCCCAAGGATCCTCGCTGAGCCCAACCCTCTTCAACGTCTACATGAGCCCCCTCGCGGCCATCGCACGCCAACACAACCTGAACATCATCTCCTACGCCGACGACACCCAGCTGATCCTCTCCCTGACCAACGACCCCGCCACCGCCAGAGCCAACCTGCACGAAGGGATGAGAGACGTAGCCGAATGGATGACGACCAGCCGCCTGAAACTGAACTCAGACAAGACGGAGGTCCTCATCCTGGGCTCCACGCCCTCCGCCTGGGACGACTCCTGGTGGCCCCCCGCCCTGGGCACCGCACCCAAACCGACGGACCACGCACGCAACCTGGGCTTCATCCTGGACTCCTCCCTCTCCATGACCAGACAAGTCAACGCCGTCTCCTCGTCATGCTTCAACATCCTGCGCATGCTACGTAAGATCTTCCGGTGGATCCCCACCGAGACGAGGAAGACGGTCACCCAAGCCCTCGTCACCAGCCGACTGGACTACGGCAACGCCCTCTACGCCGGAACCACTGCCAAACTCCAGAAGAGACTCCAGCGGATCCAGAACGCCTCGGCGAGACTCATCCTCGACATCCCCCGACGCAGCCACATCTCCGGACACCTGAGAGATCTGCACTGGCTCCCGGTCAACAAGAGAATCACCTTCCGGCTCCTCACCCACGCGCACAAAGCCCTACACGACCAAGGCCCGAGCTACCTCAACAACCGGATCAACTTCTACACTCCCAAGCGCCTCCTCAGATCAACCAACCACGCCCTCGCCGCCGTCCCCCGCATTCGAAGAGCGACAACAGGAGGAAGATCCTTCTCCTACCTGGCCGCCAAGACCTGGAACTCACTTCCGACCAATCTGCGCCTGACCCAAGACCACCTCTCCTTCAGGAAGAAGCTCAAGACCTGGCTGTTCGAGCAGTAGCGGCACCCCCCCCCTCCCAGCGCCTTGAGACCCTACGGGTGAGTAGTGCGCTCTACAAATGACCTGATTGATTGATTGATTGATTGATTGATGAATGCACTCCGGGCAACAACGCAGCCCACAAGGACGCCACCCGCAGACATCACCACCTCATCAAATTAGTCAAGATATCCTCCTTCAAGGACCGCCTGGATAACAACGCACACGACAGCAAAGAGCTCTTCAGCATTGTAAAGGAACTCTCCAACCCCAGCGCCAATGCCAACGACATACCGCCCTCACAAGAACTGTGCAACTCACTGGCCATCTTCTTCCACTAGAAGAAGCCAGAATCCAAGAGAAGGGCCTGGACTGGACCACATCCTTCCTCTTCAGCAGAACCCAGAGTATCCGCCGCCCGCCCTTCTGATCCGAGGCTACCGACATCATCTGCGGCGTACCCCAGGGCTCATCCCTCACCCTGACACTGTTCAACATCTACATGGCCCCCCTAGCACATGTAGCCCACCAACACAACCTCAACATCATCTCCTACGCTGACGACACCCAGCTCATACTCTCCCTCACCAAGGACCGGCACACCGCCAAAACCAACCTCCACGAGGGAATGAAGGCCGTCGCAGACTGGTTGCAGAACAGCCGTCTGAAGCTAAACTCCGGCAAGACGGAGGTACTCCTCCTCGGACCCACCCACTCAGCCTGGGATGACTCTTGCTGGCCGACCACACTGGGAGCAGCACCGACACCCACCCATCATGCACGCAAACTAGGATTCATCCTCGACTCATCCCCCTCCATGTCTAAACAGGTCAAAGCCGTCTCCTCCTCCTGCTACAATATCCTCCGCATGCTCCGCAGGATATACAAGTGGATCCCGACCTAAACAAGAAGAACAGTGACACAGGCCCTCATCAGCTGCAGACTCGACTATGGCAACGCACTCTACGCAGGAATTCCAGCCAGAAATCTACGATGACTAAGACGCATCCAAAACGCCACCGCCAGACTGATTGTTAACATCCCCCGCCATAGCCACATAACCGCAGCCATATCACCCCCACCTGAGAGACCTACACTGCTCCCCGTCGACAAGAGGATCACCTTCAAGCTCCTCACCCACGCACACAAAGCACTCCACAACGCTGGACCAGCCTACCTGAACAGCAGATTCAACTTCTACACCCCTACTCGCCAGCTCCGCTCTGCCAGCCTCGCGCTCGCCGATGTCCCCCTCAACCAACGAACAACCTCCAGCGACAGATCCTTCTCCTACTTCGCCACCAAGACCTGGAACACCCTCCCTACCCACTTACGGCAGACCCAAGACCAACTCGCCTTAAGAAGACTCCTCAAGTCCTGGCTCTCAGAGCAGTAGCGGCACCCCTCCCCTCAGGGACTTGAGACCCTCACGGGTAATTAGCGTGCTTTACAAGTACTCTGATTGATTGATTTCTCCATGTCCCAGAGAGACACAATTGCACATCTTTGATAATGTGAACAGGGCATAGGATGCTGACAGAAGAAGAACGATGACACAGGCCCTCGTCAGCAGCAGACTGGACTATGGCAACGCACTCTATGCAGGAATCCCAGCCAAACACCTACGACGACTACAACGGATCCAAAACGCCTCCGCCCGACTGATCGTCAATGTCCCCTGCCGCAGCCACAACACCCCCTACCTGAGAAACCTAAATTGGCTCCCCGTGGACAAGAGGATCACCTTCAAGCTCCTCACCCATGCACACAAAGCATTCCACAATGCCGGACCAGCCTACCTGAACAGCAGACTCAATTTCTACACCCCGACCCGGCAGCTCCGCTCCGCCAGCCTCGCCCTCGCCGATGTCCCCCGCATCCAACGAACAACATCCGGCGGCAGATCCTTCTCCTACCTCGCTGCCAAGACCTGGAACACCCTCCCTACCCACCTACGGCAGACCTTCAGAAGACTCCTCAAGACCTGGATCTTCGAGCAGTGGCGGCACCCCCTCCCCTCAGCGTCTTCAGACCCTCACGGGTAAGTAGTGCGCTTTGCAAGTACTCTGATTGATTGATTGATTGATTGATTGATTGACTGATTGATTGCTCCATGTCCCAGAGAGACACACTTGCACATCTTTGATACTGTGAACAGGGCATAGGATGCTGACAGGACTTGCATCATTGTCCATGTGAATTTGGCCTGTGTGAAAGCCCCAATGCACTACATAGCATTGAAGGCCAAGAGATGGCGTAAGGGTTGCAACACACTTACTGATCATGGCACACACTGGGCAGCACAAGCAACTGCAGGGTGTGTGATAGCACGTGCCAAGCAGTCACATATCCCACTCCACTAAAGAACCCTCAGCAGACCACACAGACACACCCTAGCACAGATCACTCACCTGTCACTGACAACAGCGGATACAACCCTCACTTTGCACATGTGACACTTGCCTGCCTGTTGGATGTCACAGGTGTTGTGCTAGCTTTGCAAGTCAGGCACACAGCACTGCTTACTTGTCACATCAGATGGGAAGAGTTGCTGCATACTCCATGCAGCAGTGTTGCAACACATTACATACGCACTCACCCACTTGACAAGGCACATTCACACACACCAATGTCCATGAGGTTGTACATATCATTTGGACAAACTCAGCACAGGTCCACTCAACTCATGAACTTCTGTGAGTACAGTCACCTGTAACTCTGGGGGGACCACTGTTCCACCGCAGGACATTTGGAAATAAAGACACCAAGGTCTTGCACGGCTGAATGTGTCATTCACTATGCAGTGAATGTCACAGTAAGCACAATGCAAGTGAGGAGTGAACACACATGAAATACATCATGCCCTGCATGAGAGACATCACTATGTACACCCCCCGGGTCTCACTTCAAACCACATTGCATGTCTGTCCCACATGGATACAATGCCTGTTGTGACACTCACTCAAGACCACAGTCTAAGGTAGTGTAGTCAGCACTCACCTGCTCCTCTGGTCTCCCAGCTTGTTGTCCTGTGGTAGGAGGCTGTCCAGCAGGGCCTGGCACTCCTCCTCTGTGAAGGCTGGGGCCCTTTCCACAGTACGTGCCATTGTAGCCAGAGGATGCAGAGACAGCAGCAGTGTGGTCCACTCCAATGTTGTGCAGGCAAGTGCCTTCTCAGGGGGTCTTGCTGCCTTAAATAAGTGCTGCTGAGGGGCATTCAGTTCGAGGAGTACATAGTGATAGTTCAGATTCTTTTGCATCGTACGTTTCCTCCAATCCCTTTATTCATACGACTCTGACAGAATTTGCATCGTTCAAAATTTGAGCTTCAGCTCAACAATCATTTCGCAACATTGTATTTTTTGGGCCAACTGACTTTTGCAGGTCACCTGTTGGACTCATAGCTACTCAAAAATCAGTATCCATGACACCCAGGATGCATTCAGGGCCTACTACTAGTCCCCTTATTCATTTTGAAATCCACACACGTGTACGGTGCGTTTCAAGCGCTCGCGTATGGCACCATTACAATAGAGATACGATGCGCACACAGGGCCGGAAAGTAGGGGTACGGTGCATTTCATATGGTGCGTTTCACACGATGATGTGAATGCAGAGGTACGGTGCACTTCACACGCTGATGTGAATGCAGGCGTATGGTACGGTTCACACGCTGATGTGAATGCAGGGGTATGGTGTGTTTCACATGCTGAGGTGAATGCAGGGGTACGGTGCGGGTCACACGCTGATGTGAATGCAGGGGTATGTTGCGTTTCACACGCTGATGTGAATGCAGGGGTACTGTGCGGTTCACACACTGATGTGAATGCAGGGGTACAGTGCATTTCACACGGTGCGTTTCACACGCTGATGTGATTGCAGGGGTATGGTGTGTTTCACACGCTGATGTGAATGCAGGGGTACGGTGCGGGTCACAGGCTGATGTGAATGCAGGGGTACGGTGCATTTCACACGCTGATGTGAATGCAGGGGTACTGTGCAGTTCACACACTGATGTGAATGCAGGGGTACAGTGCATTTCACACGGTGAGTTTCACACGCTGATGTGATTGCAGGGGTATGGTGTGTTTCACACGCTGATGTGAATGCAGGGGTACGGTGTGTTTCACACGTTGATGTGAATGCAGGGGTACGATGCGGTTCACACGCTGATGTGAATGCAGGGGTACGGTTTGTTTTACACGCTGATGTGAATGCAGGGGTATGGTGCATTTCACACGCTGATGTGAATGCAGGGGTACGGTGCAGTTCAGATGCTGATGTGAATGCAGGGGCATAGTGTGTTTTACACGCTGATGTGATTGCAGGGGTACGGTGTGGTTCACACGCTGATGTGACTGCAGGGGTATGGTGCGGTTCACACGCTGATGTGAATGCAGGGGTACGGTGCATTTCACACGCTGATGTGAATGCAGGGGTACTGCGCGGTTCACACGCTGATGTGAATGCAGGGGTACAGTGCATTTCACACAGTGCATTTCACACACTTATGTGAATGCAGGGGTACTGTGCGTTTCTCACGCTGATGTGAATGCAGGGGTACGGTGTGTTTCACATGCTGATGTGAATGCAAGGGTACTGCGCGGTTCACATGCTGATGTGAATGCAGGGGTACAGTGCATTTCACACACTTATGTGAATGCAGGGGTACTGTGCGTTTCTCACGCTGATGTGAATGCAGGGGTACGGTGCGTTTCACACGCTGATGTGAATGCAGGGGTACTGTGCGATTCACACGCTGATGTGAATGCAGGGGTACAGTGCATTTCACATGGTGCATTTCACACACTTATGTGAATGCAGGGGTACGGTGCGTTTCATACGCTGATGTGAATTCAGGGGTACGGTGTGTTTCACATGCTGAGTGCGTTTCACACGCTGATGTGAATGCAGGGGTACGGTGCATTTCCCATGGTGCGTTTCACACGCTAATGTGAATGCAGGGGTACGGTGCAGTTCACACACTCACGTATGGCACCATTGCAATAGTGATACGAGGTGCACACATGGCAGGGATGTAGGGGCACGGTTTGCACAAGGATGTCTATGAAGTACTTGTCATTGCATACTTTTATGTGCAGCCCCTAGGTGTGGCAGCCAGTGATATAACACAGGGCATCTTATCTTGTTGCACAATCGATGTGTGATGACCTGGGGACACATGTCATGTGTGATGGGGCACTATGTGGCACACATCACCTTGACACTTGTTCCATGTGTATCATTAGGCAGATTTTGTCAGGCACAGCAACACTGGGATGGCACAGCCATCACTACCGGCACCTGTCTCCTGATGCCAGGGACTGGGGCACTTTTCAACTGACATGTCACGCTCAGAATGACCCTATGTGACTATGTCAGGTGTGTGTCATGTGTAACATTGAGCTTGCTGTTTGTGTTCCAAAAACTGCAACTGCTGTTTGTGTGTCTAACATGGGGCTGTGTTGAGATGGCAATGGTTTCACATCTACGCACACCATGCCACATGTGCATTCCCACGGCTGTTGGGTCTGATGGCATCAGACTTCATATTTCCCCAGGCATACATGTCTGCGTCGTGACAATGGCTGTGTTGTTTTGTTGTCACGTGTACCCCTTAATCCCAATGTATTTGATATGTACATTTTTACATTCCATGTGACTTGTACGTGTGCCTTGCAGTCAGCTGTCTGGATGGGATGACAACCTTCCACAGCAGGTATTGTGACGTGTGTCACTCCAGTGATATCTCGGGCTGTTCACTCAGACTGCCCCAGCAGCTCATTTCAGGGCATGGCATATGTGTTCTGGATGTGTTGGACACGCCAGACTCCATAGTGACCTGAAGTCTAGTAGCAGTTTTGCATGTGCTATGTACATTGCCATTGATGTTGGCTGACTGTTAATCTACATTATTCGAAAAAATGTCCTGCAGGGTACCACCTCTACCAAGACTATTCCCAGATTTCGCTACCATGAGGGAAAGTGTCTGCATCCGACGTTACAGATTCACTCAACAGTTGATTCAGTAGTTCACGAACAAGCTGGCACCACATCCTTAACCGCAACACAGGTATCCTACTGCGCTGACCACATTATAAAGGTGATGGCAGCACTCCATTTTTTTGCTACAGGTACGCTTCAATTAACCATAGCTGATGTAAGTGGAATGTCACAGACGATGTTCAGCCATGTCCTGCGTGATGTTTTGGCAGCCATGTTGGAGCACATTGATGAATTCATCAAATGTCCTACTCCTGAAGAGTTGAGAGATGTCAAGGGTGATTTCTATGCCATGGGAGGGATGCCACATGTCATTGGGAGCAGGTATACTGCAACCGTAAACATTATCATTCAATAAATGCCCTTGTGGTGTGTCTTGCTAACATGCTGATTTCCCATGTTTGTGCACGTTTTCCAGGATCGGCACACGATGCATTCATCATGAGGCGTAGCAGGGTTCCCCAAATGATGCTGCAGCTGATCAACGAGTGGGCATGTCTTGTTGGTGGGTTAACTCTGTTCACCCTGTGGGTTTCAGTATCTTTAGCTCTGACGGCATCTCCTGACCCACTTATTTACATGAATTATCTATGTAGGGGACTCAGGATATCCCAACATGCCATGGCTAATGACACCTCTCCACAACCGAGGAGCAGCTGCAGATCAGCGGTACAATAGTGCACATGGGCAGACCAGGCGAGTGATTGAGAGGACGTTTGGCCTCCTGAAGAGCCGATTCCGGTGCCTCGATAAGACCGGTGGATCCCTCCCATATGCACTGGACAAGGCCTGTAAGATCTTGATTGTGTGCTGCATGCTGCAGAACATAGCAGTTGTGAAGGCAGTGCCACTCATCCTGGATCCTGAGGAGCAGGAACATCCACCCATTGAGGATCAAGGGCTTGGTCACGATGCAAGTGATGAGGAGGAGGAGGATGATATCCGGAGTCAGCTCATACCCAACTTCTTCTCATAATTGTGAGCCACTGGGAATGAATTGGCAAACTTGTAGCATTGAGTGGCATGTGTTGCAATGTGTGTGTCCGGCTGACTGTATGGAAAATGACTTTGATGAGTGTTCTGATGTGTCACACAAGTGCTGATGTAATGCCACACAGTAAGGCGCAATGACTTTCCTTGAAATTTGCATATGTCCTACATTGTTCCTGTTTTGTAACTGCCCATGTCTTTTGCAAAGATTTTTACCGGTGAACTCTTGTGTGTCTGTCATTCCCAGGTTGCTGTGCCTGTTTGTTCCTGTCATCTTAGTCCTCCTGCTATTCCTCATGATGATTGCAACGTGGATTGAATCAGCGTTCCATGCACGGACATGTGTAAATGTCAGTTCGGGTAAGAGATCCAAACAGGCTGTTTGGTGTTGGTATGGTTTGGGAATGTGTGGGAACTGTTTCTGTACATGTTGTAGTACCATGCAAAAATCACCATGGTTCAACGTACATGTTGCTCCACTCCCAGTCATCTGTAGTGGAGTGTGGACTCTGGTGAAGACATCAATGTGTGTAAACCTTGCCCCTGTCATATTGCAGATACCACGGGTTGACCTTATGTGGGACATCACAACAACAGGCTCTATGGGGAATTGCAGCCTCGCTGTGTGCAGCAGGATGTGTTTGGCTCATCCACTTAATCTTGTGTGCCAGTACATTTGGATTTCCAACAACATTTTGCGAAGGTGTTGGCCAGTGTATGTCCCACATGTTCTGTCAACTCTCCTGTGAGTCTGTTGGTATGGATGCATTGCCCTTTGTGCCAGTATGTCATGTCACTGTCACGTCGCTTCCTCAGGGCCGGTGGAGAACACTGCTTTACCAGCCTTCTTGGTAAGTTGATGAGAAATTTATATTCCCATGAAGCCAAGAACGTTACGCTGATGACGTCAGAACGTTGCGCTGAAGCAAATGTAAACGCTTCCGTGGCACCACTCGGGTGCCGTTAATTCCGGGATTCTCTTGTGGCGTGCTGCATATCCTGGTCATGGTAGGGCTGCTTTTGTGCCATCGCTCCTCATTACTCTCTGTTGAGTTCAGGCCCAGCAGCTTGTTCTGTTTGGCATTTCAAAGCCCAGTTGTACGAGCCGATGACTGGCTCTTGCGGGGCTTCCTTGTGTTTACCGAATTCCCTCCCTCGTTGGATGAGCTTCTTAAGGCTCTTGCGGGGGATGTGTAATTTCCCTTCTTGACCCTCACTGATTCCCTTGGGTAACTACAGATTGTTGGCTTTGTGTGAGTCGCGCTGCAGTGCATTTGGATTTCTGTTTGTTGGACCTCATTCATACACTGTGATTTTCTGGATTACCGCATGGCTTTAATTCCCTTGAAGCAGCCTGCAGAGCATTATCCCCCTTCATATCGCTGCAATACTCAGCTACCTTTTATGTGTCTTCTGTGATCCCTGTGCTAGTTGCACAATCCTTGAAACAGGATCATAATATTGGGCATTTCTTTTGCTACTCGCACAACTTAATCTTTGGTGTGTTATGGTGTTTGATCACCTTTCCATGTGCTATGAATTCATGTGGATTGTTCATCTCTGTTTTCACAGCAGGGGCTTGTAGTGCTCGTCCTGAAGTAAGCTTAAATTTCCCAGTTACGTGGCTGTTAAGACTTTTTTGGGTATGTTCATAACTGCTGGATAAATTCATGTAAACGTTTGGAACAGCCTTCTTTGTAGGTGTGTAGTAATGTCCTTGTTCAATCCTCAGACCTACTAGCACTTTCATTACTGTGATCCCAACCAGGATACAGTGGCTGTTGTTTTCATTTAGAGGTGTAACTAATACAGTGTAGGTCCTGTGGTATTCAGTGATTCAGTGACAAGAAGTGTTGAATCCTTATACTTGTTTATCTTTGTTTCAGATCTCCCTTCCTGCTGTTCCCTTCCTTTCCTTCCTTCGCCTGATCACCCTTTTGAGTCTGTCATTTCTACTCAGACCAAGGGGCTATCGGGAGATGGACCACTTTGAGCATCACACGTTTCGGAGTATTCAATGCCCTGACAGTCACAAGCAGTGCTGTGCACATTGTTTCACCAGCAGTACAGGGAAACTCATTGCATGACTGTTCATTTCTTCAGAGCAATGGCACTGGCGAAGGACATTGGCTCATGCAGCATGGCCTTAACACATACTTGATCCGTTTGTGTAGTAAATGTGTTCATGTCTGATGATCTGTGATGAACCTCGATCACCACCATTGTGTACTGACTTTAGTGTGCTATGCTCCTTTAGCCTTAATGTAGGGTGGTCTTGCAATAGAATAATCTTGCCAAAGAACAGAAGGTATGGGATGTCAAGGTGCAGTGTTGTTGGTGATGGTGCACACATGTGCTCCATAGGGGATACTGAGGGATTAAGTGCATAGTGTTATTTGAGTTAGGTGAATTATGACTTTAGCCTATTGGCTTTGACAGGGTATCATATCATTCTGCTTTCCAAGTAGTAGAGGCCTATGCTTGAGCAACTCCATATTCTAAACTGCAGCCATCTTCTGAGCCTCTGTAGGTGAGAGGTGATATTTGAGATTACATGTGTTGTTCACCGGCAGTGAACCAGAGCAGACCAGTTCTTATCAGGAGGAATGTGCCTTCTTCCCATTGGCGCAATAACGACAGCTTGGCCAGCTGCTGTTGGGTGCCTGGTGTGAAAAAGTACAGGAATCTTGTGAGAAAGGTAGGCAGGTTCTTCCAGAAGCTTCGATAGAGGATAGAGTTCTATATTAGAGAAAGGGGGTCCGAGAGAGGCTCAGATTCAGAGGGATTCAGAGAGACTCAGAGATTCAGAGATGCAGGCAGAGAGAGTTTCTGAGAGGCAGAGAGCTTCTGAGATGCTGAGAGATGCTGATATGCTGAGCTGAGATGCTGGTCTGGTGTTTTGGCGGTCTGATGATACATCACGGGGCAGACGTGCAGACGTGTGTGTACCACAGAGAGTCCGGAACCAACCAGTGAGGCAAAGGGAGACGGACCCTTCTTCAGATGACAAGACGCCTAAGATTATGGTGAGGTGTTCAATGTATATCTAACTTTATCTAACTATGCTTTTATTTTCAGGCTCTATGTATATCTATGTGCTGATGATTGCTGCTAATGTTTACTGTGAGGTTTAGTTATTTCTTTCTTTTGTCATCCTATTATCATGTAATAAAGAAACCCTAGAGCATATCATTTGTTGGTATTCCTTGTGAGGGATGGTTGAGACCCCTTTTTTACCAAGTACTTACAGAGGGATGGGCGATTCCCCCCTAATGGGTAATTGTTGATACGGAAGGAAAATGCCTCCCATCAGGGATGTCTAAATTACATTGCCAGGAGGAGCATGCGTTGTTTACCCTCTTAGATTGGGAGGTGTTGTGACTTGTTGTTATTTGCGAGCTCCTCAGGAATGGTCTTACATGTTGTCAGTGTTTATTCCTTTCTTGGGTAAGTATGGTGAAATGTGGTGTCTTTATGTGACCTGAGAAAGGGTGTGGTAAGTAATGACCTGGTGACTGACAGAAGCACCAAAACATAAGGGGAAACACGTCATTACAGTTCACCACAGTACAATGTGCCTCATCGCTGTCACCGCAGATCTCTTGCCACGTTGCATGCGTCAACTATGGCATAATTGACAAAGATTGTGCATATGGGAGTATCTGTACTTTGCCAATATGCATTCAGTTATTCATGGCTAATGATCACTATTGTGCATGAAGTACTTGGTTGTGTATGTATTTGTGCAGGTTGCTACCCACAACGGTAAGGCAAAACCTGCTGATGCTGTGTGTACTGGGCGCAGGTTGGCCTTTTGGTGCCTGATCCTGTGCCCGCAATTTTTGGTGATTGTTCATCCATTTTCTTTGAGTGACCCATGAGTAACCAGATACTTTTTCCTTTCCATACACCTGTTACACTGTGCCTTTCTAACCTCTTTGTCTTTATGTGCTACTTTTTCCCTTGTGGCTCACCCCTTCCATCATGTGGGCACTCATTCCTGCTGCTGCCTCCCCTGCGGCACTGCACCACCGAGTGCCCTGATTCTGCAACCCACATGCCTCACAGGTTGCTGGGATGTGCTGCTGGGGGTGCGAGTGATTCCTTGCCCCGCCCCGCCCTGTTTGTTTTTTTGTCTTTTTTATTTTTATTTTGTTATGTTAGTTTATTTTTTTTTTAAATTGTAAGTGTCCCAAGCCTGGAGCCAGACCGGAGCAGACGGTGATGTCCTGTGGCTGATGGCAGACCGGAGCTGATGATCTATGGAGAACCAAATCTGATGGGGTTCTTCCTTGCCGAGGGGATACTGAGGAGGTTGCATGCCAGAGAGCTGTCATCTAAATAGATGGACTGCTTCTTTCTAAGCGAAGAAGGGATCTGAAGAGTGCTCTGCAATTGGAACTGTTCCCTTCGAGTGAGTTCCCTTCTGAAAGGTTGAGAACTGTGTCTTTCGCACAGGAGAACTGCTTGTGCACCCTGACAAGTGACAGTGGTGTTTTTTGTTTTGCTTTTTTCACAGTAAAGAACACTTTTTTTTCCCATTGAGACACTGTTCTGTACTTGGAGTAGATATTTTCTGAGCTGCGGGTGGCTGCCTTGGCAGTAGAATTTGCAGTTTCATTATTAGAGGTTCAATGACACAAGCTGAATTATTTTGAGATATGTTACCTGAGTTATGAAGTTTCAGAAGTACAAAAAGTGAAAACCAGTTCATTATGATCTGCTTTGAATTCAATGTTTTTGAGTAGTCACTTTAACACAAGAGTTATTGCTTATGTTTTTGATTCTGTGGTGCAGTTTTGACTCTTTCAAATATGGCCTACAGTCTTGAATGATTCACGCTGACAATTTAGTTTTTTACAGTTTTGCCTTTAAATGAGATATGTAATGTTTCAATGTCAATCAGATCTTCAGTTAGATTTTATTCAGTTGCTGGTTATTATGCATTGATACTGCTTTTACAGTTACCGGATATAGTGCCCCAATGATAGTTTTGTTTTTCAGTCATGATATTCAGTTGCTTGTTACTTTGCAATGATGCCAATTTTGCAGTTAAATGATGCAGTCATAGCTGTGCCTTTAGTTCGGTGATTTTAATTTTGATATATGTGGATGGTGTTGTTCAAGGGTCAAGGGGTGTAATGTAGTGAATGAGCCACTTTAGTGGTCTGATGATCTGTGATGACCCTCGATCACCACCATTGTGTACTGACTTTAGTGTGCTATGCTCCTTTAGCCTTAATGTAGGGTGGTCTTGCAATAGAATAATCTTGCCAAAGAACAGAAGGTATGGGATGTCAAGGTGCAGTGTTGTTGGTGATGGTGCACACATGTGCTCCATAGGGGATACTGAGGGATTAAGTGCATAGTGTTATTTGAGTTAGGTGAATTATGACTTTAGCCTATTGGCTTGTCATGTATTCCTATAGGTTCTGAATCGATCCCCCTATTCCTGACCCTATTCTGGTTAAACTAACTATCAAGTTAACTAACAGTCAGCCCATGAGGCAAGACAAGCCCCCATGATGCAGATACCGTTATCTGACGCAGTCACACTACGGCACAGGAACGTGTTATCTGATTAGGTCATAACGCTTGAGATCTAATTAGACAAGCGACATTCCTCCAGCCCCTGATAAGGCGTACGACGTTCTCATAACAAATCAAACCTATGACAACCTGGAAAATCCGTGCGGCCATTGTTTTGATTTCACAGAGAACTTCAGTAAAAGAATGTGCTAACGAGCAAGTCGTATGACATCTTTATTGACGTATCTATGTCCATCCTTACGTCAATCTCGGCACCTTTAAGGTATACATATTGCCGATCTTGCCCTATGCAAACACACGCGTGGTGACGAGACGGAGCAGCCATACTTGCCGAAGCCCAGAAGCAGAGCAGACCCCGCTGGCAGCAGCCCCGCCTTCCTGACGCGCTGAGAGACGCGCTGCTATCTCCAGCCGAGAGACCCAGCACCGGCGCTTTCGGGCAGCCCTCGCAGGCAGCCTGGAATATCGAGAGCAGAGAAAGAGATACCATTCCTCATTCATCCTAACTTCCAGGTACAGAACTGAATAACCCCTCACAGAGAATTCCTTTAGTTATTCACTTGGCAAAAACAAACTTAACTTAAACTGTAACTTTCTATTCCCGCCCACGCATTAGACTTAGGTCAGGTACACGGGGTAGGCGTATTTAGAAACACCAGTTGAGTACGTTTAGTCAAATGTATATGTGTATGTAAATATATTTTAATCATTTTAAACATCATATGGCTCAGAAACCATATCAATGTTTTTACAGTATTATTTTATACTATTGCTTTTAATGTATGCACTTTACTTAACTATAAGTATTGCAATAATATCGATCCATTTCTCTTGTACGAGAAAAGAGACTGATCAATAAATAACACCTTTTTATTGAACACGCCCGTCTCTTCCTTTTCTCTACAATCTGATGAGACTAAGAATGCACGTACTGACTGAGTAAAATAATTGCCTTGTGCTCACACGACTCTCGAGATTGACTCTTGATTAGGGGAGAGCAAAGTTGTCATGTTCTATGGTTGTCAGAAACTAAATCCCTTCTTGTCTAATCAGGGGAGTTAATTCTTTCCTGAACATTCGAGAAAGTTTCTAGCGAACTCTGAGCTACGCTGGCAAACCCAAAACTTAAGTCTAGTATCGACAGTAGTAGACCTAGTTAACGTCTGGCCTAGGCCTTTACTGCTGTAGGTATTATTCCAATGCGCAGAGCCTATTGGGAAGATAGGAACTACACTACATGGCGCCCAACGCGTTTGGAAAGGGCGATAAAACTAACGTAAGACATTTAGAGTAACTCAGTCGTGCTTTCTCACTCAGACCCCTTTTCCCAAATACTCCAAAGACGTCTGGAGTGGGTGAAAGGTAATATCCTCCAAAACCTCGCAGGAGGGAACTCCTATGTATGGTTCTTGGTATAGTCAACGTTGAAGGATACACTGTTCCAAAATATTGTGCACCTAATCTTTGTTCCATAAGAAACCTGATCTGCAAACAAACATAATACCATCCTGTCAGTAAAATGGGAGACAGTGATGAAGAAAGAGAGGCAGTTAGATTAGCAACTGAACTGGCAGCAGCGGATGCTACTATGCAAGACGCAGACCCGGAGATAATACTCATTCCGGTCATTAAAAGGAGATCTATAACCCTAAAACTTATAGAAAATGGACTGACACCTAGAGGTGGCACAGTCATATTCGTAATTGAGGCACACGAATATCGGCAGACAGAGGTATACTATTCATGGATACATTTTCCAGCAGCAAATGCTGTAACAAAGTACTTCCACTATTACAAAATAGAGGAACCTCCTGAAATGTACACTCCTTTCGAGGAGGTGGAAGTACCACTCAAATTCCAAGAGCATTTGCTCTTATTTGATGGCGCCCTAAAACACAACAATCACATCACCAGGCTCGGCCCTTTAGGTAGACCAGGAGCAACGTGGCCGGTACTAGCCGGATACACACCACATCCAGACTTCGAAAGAATGCCTGCAGCAGATCTTTTAGTACAACTAAAACAATTAATAAAAATACATAGACAATTAGTTCAGTATGTGATGCGGACTTCAACAATTCAGCCAGCGATTAAACTTCCACAGCTGACCCCTCACCAGGGGAACACAAATAAAATCACACCACAGAACATCCAATCCTGCCTAGGTAAAGTTCCGGCTAAACGGGAACAGATACCATTCTGGTTGGCACAGAAAATCACCCAAATAGAGGCGGTGTTTCCTGACACCACCCCGCTAGAAAAACACAGGATTCTGACTATATGTCTCCCAATGGGAATCGCACCACACATAGAGGACTGTGACACTTGGGGTACAGTCTTTGCTTCCATCTACACAAAAACGCACGGTGTTCCATCCATTTCGGTAATACCAGATGTGCTAAAACAAATTCAAGATGAATATGGTCCTGAACCTGCTTTAACTCTTGGTATGAAATTACTGAAAGACTTCAAGCAGGTCTCGGCTATATTATTAGCCAATATAAAAGGTGAAGCAGCAAACGTGGCGATCCGCCAGAGGTTAAAAGAGACAGATATAGCAGACCAACCAGCTGAAATTGCCAGAATCATAGAAAAATACTATGAAGAACTAGGTAGAGATAGTTTAGGTGGAATACCAGTAAAACCGCAACTGACTGAAGGTCCAGAAAAAATATTTTTTAATAATAATTCACCAAAAAAGAACTGGGATGGAAACAAACAATCCAATCCAAAAGAAAAGAAATTCCAGTCCCGAGGAAGGTCTCCTAGGCGAAGGGAGAAATCTCCGAACCAGAGACACAGGTCACCCCAGAGTGACCCCTCTGGGAAAAGATATAACCTTAGAAATAGGGATAATATTAAAAAACCTGATAGATATCAAGACATTGATACACGTCCCTCTCAATCTTTTCAGAATTCCTCACAGAAATCGGAAAGAAGAGGACGATCAGAACAAAGAGAAGAGCACGCCAAGTCCAAAGACAAGGAACCTGCTCAACAAAAAAAGAAATTACAATTTCCAAAAAAGAAGGTAGCCAGTATCAAGGTAGTTAACAATGCCGAGAATACTGAGGACACAACTGAAAAACGGAGAGTGGGCTCAGACAATGCTAGACAGCGCAGCAGAAGTGAGCATAGCTCGCAAAGTCCTTATGAATCATCTGGAGACAGTGGACACGAATGAATATCTTCAAGTGGAAACTGCAGACACCAGAGTTAGCAAACCCCACAAGATATACGAGATAACATTACGTATAGAGGGAGATAAGACTAGGAAAATAAGGGGACTATTTTGGGATAACCTCTCCAAGGGTTATGACATCCTTCTAGCTGAAAAAGACTGGCCACCAGAGTTTGTCAGGGAGTGCCCTCATGGCGAAGAAGTAATTATGCCTGCCTTCTCGAATCAAATCCCGATTCATAAAAAATACACACTTGCTAGAAAGTGGGCAGTGGCCTTAGCACCTGCTTTATATAAAAATCATGTAGGATGGGATGGGGATTCTCCTCCTCACAAAATCCAGTCAAAATCACAACCTACTGCACAAAGGCAGTACCCAATTAAGCAGGAAGCTAAAAAACAAGTAAATGAAATACTAGATCAGCTAGAATACCAGGGGGTGATTGAAACTTGCACCTCACAAATGAACAATCCTTTGTTTCCGGTCTCCAAACCAGACAATTCATATCGTCTAGTTTTGGATTACCGACACCTTAACACATGTTGCAAAACTTTTGCAGTGCAAAACTCACACAGTGCTGCACTAATGAATAACATAGTGCACAAAAAATACAAAACAACCTTGGACATCTCCAATGGATTCTTTTGTCAAAACATAGCACCAGAGAGCAGATATTTAACTGCATTCTCAGTAAATGGCACTCAAAAACAATTCTGTCGGTTAGCCCAGGGGTACAAGAACAGCCCGGGGGTATTCTCAGCGAGAGTAACAGAATTAGTGCAACTATATGATGATGAAGCATTATCTTATGTCGATGACATTTACTTAACAGACGATGACTTGGATACTCACTTGAAAAGAGTGAACACCATAATACTTGGGTTCGCAACAGAGGGTTACAAATTCAACTTTAAAAAATCCAGAATTGCCCATCTGACAGTCCTATTCTTAGGATATGAGTTATCAAGTGAAGGTAAAAGCCTGGCAGACAATTTCCTAGAGAAATGTGCCGTAATCCAAGCTCCTAAAACACTAAAAAACCTACAGTCAATTCTAGGCTTCCTAAATTTCGGAAGAACATACATTGCAAATTACGCAGAAAGGGTCAAACCCCTTTATGATCTAATTAAACCAGACTTTAAAAGATCCAATTGGACTCAAACACACACAGAAATTTTGAGATCCTTACAAACAGACATGCTAATTAAAACAAAATTAGAAACACGTGATAACACACGCAATCTTGTGATTCGAGTCATCCCAGGGAGATGCGGATTCACATACCTGACCTCTAATGAGGGAGAAAAGGTACCAATTGCATTCAAATCACACTTGTACACTAAGGCTGAAATGAAATTTAGCCCAACGGAAAAAATTCTTACAGCAACACAGACAGCTATAGCAAAAGAACGAGCCCTGGCACAAGGTAAACGAATAGTAATCGTGACACCAATACCAGCCTTAGAGGCGGTAACAAAGGCAAGCATTCCAAATGCTAAAGCACTCCATCCGAGATGGATACAATGGGCTAACTCTCTTGCTGCAACAGACGTGGTGTACGAATTTGATCCTTACTTAAAAACACAAGAATTTCTCCAATATGAATTTGAATGTCCTCCGCCAACCGAAATTCTGCCTCTAGATCACTACGGCTGTATAATATATACAGACGGATCAGCACAACCCGCAGTAGGGGGTAAACAAGCTTACAGTGCGGCGTGCGCGATTGTTAAAGGTCGTTGGCACGAAGGGAAATTTAAACCAACCCTCACTAAAACACAATCCCTAGGAGATTGTACAGCTCAGCGAGCTGAACTACTAGCATTCAAGATGGCGCTTGAAAATACCGATCGAGAATTCCCCACACTCATAGTGTGCGATTCGTATTATTGCGTTCAGTCTTATAATGAATACTTGCAGATCTGGCTTCAGAACGGTTTCAAGGATGCGAAAGGTGGCACAATAAAGCATAAAATGCTCTGGGAACAAGTAGCTCTTTTACAAAAAGAACTACCAAAGACTCACGTGATACATACACTGAGTCATCAACGTGATGGCGTTCACGTTGCAGGGAATTCATTGGCTGATGAGGCCGCAAAGGCAGCTGTGCAAACGGCTTCCGTAGCTGCCGTCACCCGGTCAAAAACAAAAATAGACAGCGAAATATTACAAGCTGTCAGCGCTTCAGAAAAGGTTTCGATAGAACCACTCCCTAAAGGCTTTCCAGTAAAATACTCATACATAACTGATGCAAACAATGTTCCTTTTGCTCGAATCCCTGGAGTGGGGGATAGGGCAATTCCAAACATGGAACATAGGTTAGGACTAATAATAGCGGCACACGAAGGGCTTGCTTCTATCCATGCTGGCGTCTCAGCCACAGTATCATTATTAAAACAGAGATACTGGTGGCCACAAATGAGAAGACAAACAAGGAACTATGTTCTAGAATGTGAAATATGTCAAAGAATGAAAGTATCAACGGTGAGACGTCCAGCTCAGACGCCCCTTCTAATCTCGTATAAACCATTAGCCTGTGTTTATCTAGACCACTGCGGTCCCTTACAAAGGGATGGTAACTATAAATATATCTTGGTTGCAGTGGACTCATGCACGAGATTTATATGGATGTGGCCCCAGCGAACGGCTGACGCCAGAACTGTTATAAAAGATTTGCGAGTCTTTATCGGCACATACGCAATTGGCATGCTGCATTCGGACAATGGTCCTGCTTTTAGCTCTCGGGCTTATAAGGAGGCCATGGTCAGCATGGGCGTGCAATTGCGGTACTCTTGTCCATTTCACCCTGAGGGGAACGGAATTGTTGAAAGAAAAAACCGTGACATAAAGCAATCTATAACGGCAAAGGTATTAGGTTCGGGAGCTGGGTGGGTCAAACATCTAATAAGTGTCCAACGTAGTCTAAATAACTTGCCAAGAAATTCTCTGAAGGGATTCAGTCCGTACGAATTATTATTTGGAACTAGAATGATTATCTCTGACCTCGACAGTCAGACTTCAGTGGTTAAAGAAAAAAGCTTTGATGTCAAAGACCGTTTGGCTATTTTGCAGGACTTAAACAAAACAAGAAAAGACCTGAGCAACATACAGTTGAAACAACAGCCAACAACCACTGAAGAATCACCACCTGTCCCAGCAAGACCTGTCTGGATTCCAAAAGTCGGGGATCTAGTCAGGGAGAAGATCGCGGTAAAGAAGGAATTTGGGCCTTCTTACAGAAAAGCAGTTCCTGTCTTGTCTGTCAACGGGACAAGATCAGTTGTACTACTGCCACTTGCTGGTAAAAAGGAGAACCGAGTTGTATCCATCGACCTGGTAAAACCACAACATGTGGCCGATAACAAACAGTAGGCCAAGTGGACTCCCAATAAGTAGCAGAACACCAAGGTTTGCTACCAGTACAGAGGTCCTAACAAAGAGGCTCATCACATTCGAAACGCCTACAGAAGAACAACAAGCACTATGCAACAATGCAATAGAACTCAGACCTCTGAAAACCCAAATAAAAACATTTAGCAGAGACACACCAATCTACAATGAAGTACCAAGTGAAAATGCAAGAAACAAAAATCCTGAAGCAATTGGAACAATTGACAGAACTGCATCCGGCTACTTCATCAACTTCAATGATTCCTCTGAAAGCCTCAGTGAATCAAAGACACAGCCATCATCGAAATCCTTTAAAGACAAAGCTAAGGAACTTTTGAACCAACTGAAAGAAACATATCTGATTTCTCCATGGATTGAATTTTGGGTGGCTTTTGGTGCATTTATCCTCATACTTTGGCTCATCATGGTATTAACTTTGGGACGCTTCATTGAGGGAAAATATGCTAAAATGGACACAGCAAGTCAGAACATCAACTTGATCCTCAAACCACATACATCTTCACACGTCGAGAAAAGAGAACTTTCTTCAGCCAACTTCACAGTCAATCCTATACCTGGTGGGGTAGCCTGGGACAACACTGACTATGAAATTTATGGTCCGGTCGAGATCCTGAAATATCCACACCAAATTAAGATCTCATTGAGTGACTTTGTAAAACCAAACTCATTTGCTGATGATTGGGACTTCGAAAGCATTAATAACATGATGTCTGATTTAGTAATGTCTGCTAAATTTACCAAACATGATTATTTGCAGGGTTCTACAAATTATGACAGTACGTATTGCTATAACCACTATGGTAATCACTTTTTACATAGATCTGCACAACCTAGAAATGTTTTAAATTATAATCAATGGGAACATTGTGCAACACCTCCAAAAGGGAGCTCCAGAACCGTTTATGACAAATATTCATATTTTTCAGGTTTTAACACAAGTAATGCTGAAACATTTTATTTTAAATTGTCAAACAAGACAGGGATGAAAACCATGATAACCAACACAAAATTGTTATATTCAGACTCATTTTTTGAACAAATGAATACTTTTGGATTTGATTATTGGGACAAAAATATTGAATTGAAAAGTGTTTGGGGTACAAAAGAATGGCAAGTACAGGGTATAGAAGCTTTGTTTAGAGCCTGCATGATCCCAGAACAAATGATATTTTTAAATGACACTGTTCAACAAACCACCTGTCTTGGCTTAGCCAAAATCAAAGATTTAATTAAACCGTCTATCCCAAAGCCAACAATGTTTAGCAATAACTCTGATACAGATGAAGAGATAGACGTAAACCATATATTAAACCAAAACAGAACACATCCTGATTGGAAACAGTGGTTGATCTGGCCCACAGATACTAATAGCTGTCAAGACAGATTCCTGAACAAAACACAAGGTTTCAAAATGAACAGGCCAGACCCTAGATATCCTCAAAGACATCACCCAGGGATAATAACCACCTACAGTGTGGGCAAATTATGCCTTCAATGGCTACAAACTTCCACACTGGCAGAAATTAAGCAACACCTAACTTTACTTACTGATGGTGCTGACTTGCGTGATTTCATTTTGGGACCACGCAAACAGCGTCAGAAGCGTTTCATAGCAGCCTCTGTATATGCAGCATACAATGAGGCCTGGAAGGTTAATCAAATTGAAACAGCAGAGAGAATACGGGAAATTGACCGTATCAATTTGGAAAAATCACTTTCTGTAGTGGACAATGGGTTAATGACTCTGTCCTCCAGAATTTTTTCATTGGACAGCATTGTGTCTTCAGCAATCGATATATTATCGCAAGACTTACTGTTATTACAACATGGTCAGTCACAATTGCGTTCTATTGTACAGCTTGGCTGGACGTTACAAAATCTGCGTTCAGGCTATGTGCCTTGGCGTTTAATCAACACAACGTCACTATTCCAAATCTTTAACCTTACTGATAGACAAATCGGTATGGCGCAAAAGGGTGCTGATTATACAATCTTGAGCATTGAAAAACTAGAAAGATTACCAATGACAATGTCAGAACGACCTGTCAGTGAATGGATAATCCACGGAATCATAAATATTCCAATCTCAACCTTCAGGTTTCAATACTGCCAAAAATATATACAGGCTGGCATGTACGAGAAATTGGGAAAGGGGTACCTTAAAACAAATTGGAACCTGCCCTATTCACATGCATGTGTCAGTAATAAAGGACAGAAAGTGTTTCTTAGTGGCAACAATTGTGCTATGTCACTAAGCGGCACGCTTCTGTGTAACGGAATTAGTTTGCATGGAGCCTGTGAAGGGAATTCATACAACCTTTCATGTCACCAGCAAGGCGCACCTGCAACTGAAATAGAACCATTCTTTCAAAGACTCTATAATGGGAGTTACATTCTTATTGTAGACCGCAGATGTTGTAGTCTTATGCCCGGGACTCCTTATCTAGTCACTACGACTGCGAAGGTCAAGTGCTGTGGACGTTCTTTGTTCCCCAGCTCCTTTCCAGACAGGGAGGCAAGGGCATGGCCCAATTTGAAAATTACCTCTATTCGAATAGATACTTTAAGCAGAATGAAAACAGTGCTTCTTCAGACGCCTACAAGGCTCACGTCATCAAAAGAAACGTATGATCTACAAGTCGCAAGGACGACTGCAGAGATACATACATTATTATCAACTAATTCCCCCGTACATTTCGCGGAAATCCTGAGCGAAATCTTAAATATTTCTGATACCACTGGGGTCTCAAAGGTATTTAAGACAGTATTTTCGATGGCATTAACACCATTCAAAGCCATACTGGGTATTTTTCCAGATTTCGTCCATTCGATTTTTGGCGGACTTCCCCTGATCCTGGGACTAATTGCAGGAATCCTATTCTTAGTCCTTATTTTTCGTTATGGCAACCCATGTCACAGATCAAACTCTCGCGACAATGGAAGATACAATCTTAGCCATTGGATACCGGGACCGGATATCAAAAATCCTGGGACTCTCCCGGCTTAGAGACCTGAACATGACTTGGTTTCTATCATTTCAACCAATGTGGCAAAGGTGTGTTTTACCTGTATTAAGGTGTCTGCTATGCAGAGAAGAATGCGTGTTAGACACCTGTCTGACGCTACAATCGGATGGGCCAGTGGATGCAGATACATTGTTGGTTCCTACCAAGGTTCACGCTTTGTGCTGCCCTCAAAGGCTGCCAATCCTGATGACGGCATTCGTGGAATCTTCACCACTACGATTGAAGAGTAGTGAAGTTCAAGATGAAAGCAGCATCGATCAGGTACGACCTTCTGTCAGCAATGCAAATCAGAATGTCAATGGAGACAATCATGCGCACGAATGCATGGTTACACCTATTTCCGACTTAGTGGAACTTTCCCATGAAGCTGTTGACAGTTTTTTCGAAAGCCTTAATGATATGATGTTCTCTCCAGAACAGAAATAGAGACTTTTGAGCAAGCTCGCACACGGCGTTCCCTGAATTCGGCCTTCAACTTTAAAAATAAAGTCACATGAACAATTTTTCCCACCAGTTCACGGACAGCAATTTTTTAGCAGCCCCAAATTATTTTTACAAAATTTTCGGGACACTCATCTTCTGCTTAAAGTAAGAAACTATTCCTAGAGAACTAATATTTCTATTTTTAGATACTTTATAAACTTTAGTTGCCCGCTGGTATGTTCACAAATATTTTATTATGTGATGAAATGGTCTCGAACTTTCTTTCTGTATAGCCATATTAAGAGCCATTTCATGTGTATTTCTCATATACCAAACAAGCAATAATGTCTACAAATGCGTGTTTACTTTAGCGTTTAATTCATAGCTTAAGTGCATACAATATATATGACTGCAATTTTTCAGTATATTTGAAAATTTCAAAATGCATTTATGTATTTTGGGGTGGTAAGGTATACACTATACTCTATAGTATGTTGTACTATGTTATACTATGCATAGATTAGTAAATATGACCATAGTTAGCGTGGAGTGGGTGTCATGTATTCCTATAGGTTCTGAATCGATCCCCCTATTCCTGACCCTATTCTGGTTAAACTAACTATCAAGTTAACTAACAGTCAGCCCATGAGGCAAGACAAGCCCCCATGATGCAGATACCGTTATCTGACGCAGTCACACTACGGCACAGGAACGTGTTATCTGATTAGGTCATAACGCTTGAGATCTAATTAGACAAGCGACATTCCTCCAGCCCCTGATAAGGCATACGACGTTCTCATAACAAATCAAACCTATGACAACCTGGAAAATCCGTGCGGCCACTGTTTTGATTTCACAGAGAACTTCAGTAAAAGAATGTGCTAACGAGCAAGTCGTATGACATCTTTATTGACGTATCTATGTCCATCCTTACGTCAATCTCGGCACCTTTAAGGTATAAATATTGCCGATCTTGCCCTATGCAAACACACGCGTGGTGACGAGACGGAGCAGCCATACTTGCCGAAGCCCAGAAGCAGAGCAGACCCCGCTGGCAGCAGCCCCGCCTTCCTGACGCGCTGAGAGACGCGCTGCTATCTCCAGCCGAGAGACCCAGCACCGGCTCTTTCGGGCAGCCCTCGCAGGCAGCCTGGAATATCGAGAGCAGAGAAAGAGATACCATTCCTCATTCATCCTAACTTCCAGGTACAGAACTGAATAACCCCTCACAGAGAATTCCTTTAGTTATTCACTTGGCAAAAACAAACTTAACTTAAACTGTAACTTTCTATTCCCGCCCACGCATTAGACTTAGGTCAGGTACACGGGGTAGGCGTATTTAGGAACACCAGTTGAGTACGTTTAGTCAAATGTATATGTGTATGTAAATATATTTTAATCATTTTAAACATCATATGGCTCAGAAACCATATCAATGTTTTTACAGTATTATTTTATACTATTGCTTTTAATGTATGCACTTTACTTAACTATAAGTATTGCAATAATATCGATCCATTTCTCTTGTACGAGAAAAGAGACTGATCAATAAATAACACCTTTTTATTGAACACGCCCGTCTCTTCCTTTTCTCTACAATCTGATGAGACTAAGAATGCACGTACTGACTGAGTAAAATAATTGCCTTGTGCTCACACGACTCTCGAGATTGACTCTTGATTAGGGGAGAGCAAAGTTGTCATGTTCTATGGTTGTCAGAAACTAAATCCCTTCTTGTCTAATCAGGGGAGTTAATTCTTTCCTGAACATTCGAGAAAGTTTCTAGCGAACTCTGAGCTACGCTGGCAAACCCAAAACTTAAGTCTAGTATCGACAGTAGTAGACCTAGTTAACGTCTGGCCTAGGCCTTTACTGCTGTAGGTATTATTCCAATGCGCAGAGCCTATTGGGAAGATAGGAACTACACTACAGGCTTTGACAGGGTATAATATCATTCTGCTTTCAAAGTAGTAGAGGCCTATGCTTGAGCAACTCCATATTCTAAACTGCAGCCATCTTCTGAGCCTCTGTAGGTGAGAGGTGATATTTGAGATTACATGTGTTGTTCACCGGCAGTGAACCAGAGCAGACCAGTTCTTATCAGGAGGAATGTGCCTTCTTCACATTGGCGCAATAACGACAGCTTGGCCAGCTGCTGTTGGGTGCCTGGTGTGGAAAAGTACAGGAATCTTGTGAGAAAGGTAGGCGGGTTCTTCCAGAAGCTTCGATAGAGGATAGAGTTCTATATTAGAGAAAGGGGGTCCGAGAGAGGCTCAGATTCAGAGAGATTCAGAGAGACTCAGAGATTCAGAGATGCAGGCAGAGAGAGTTTCTGAGAGGCAGAGAGCTTCTGAGATGCTGAGAGATGCTGATATGCTGAGCTGAGATGCTGGTCTGGTGTTTTGGCGGTCTGATGATACATCACGGGGCAGACGTGCAGACGTGTGTGTACCACAGAGAGTCCGGAACCAACCAGTGAGGCAAAGGGAGACGGGCCCTTCTTCAGATGACAAGACGCCTAAGATTATGGTGAGGTGTTCAATGTATATCTAACTTTATCTAACTATGCTTTTATTTTCAGGCTCTATGTATATCTATGTGCTGATGATTGCTGCTAATGTTTACTGTGAGGTTTAGTTATTTCTTTCTTTTGTCATCCTATTATCATGTAATAAAGAAACCCCAAGCATATCATTTGTTGGTATTCCTTGTGAGGGATGGTTGAGACCCCTTTTTTACCAAGTACTTACAGAGGGATGGGCGATTCCCCTCTAATGGGTAATTGTTGATACGGAAGGGAAATGCCTCCCATCAGGGATGTCTAAATTACATTGCCAGGAGGAGCATGCGTTGTTTACCCTCTTAGATTGGGAGGTGTTGTGACTTGTTGTTATTTGCGAGCTCCTCAGCAATGGTCTTACATGTTGTCAGTATTTATTCCTTTCTTGGGTAAGTATGGTGAAATGTGGTGTCTTTATGTGACCTGAGAAAGGGTGTGGTAAGTAATGACCTGGTGACTGACAGAAGCACCAAAACATAAGGAGAAACACGTCATTACAGTTCACCACAGTACAATGTGCCTCATCGCTGTCACCGCAGATCTCTTGCCACGTTGCATGCGTCAACTATGGCATAATTGACAAAGATTGTGCATATGGGAGTATCTGTACTTTGCCAATATGCATTCAGTTATTCATGGCTAATGATCACTATTGTGCATGAAGTACTTGGTTGTGTATGTATTTGTGCAGGTTGCTACCCACAACGGTAAGGCAAAACCTGCTGATGCTGCGTGTACTGGGCGCAGGTTGGCCTTTTGGTGCCTGATCCTGTGCCCGCAATTTTTGGTGATTGTTCATCCATTTTCTTTGAGTGACCCATGAGTAACCAGATACTTTTTCCTTTCCATACACCTGTTACACTGTGCCTTTCTAACCTCTTTGTCTTTGTGTGCTACTTTTTCCCTTGTGGCTCACCCCTTCCATCATGTGGGCACTCATTCCTGCTGCTGCCTCCCCTGCGGCACTGCACCACCGAGTGCCCTGATTCTGCAACCCACACGCCTCACAGGTTGCTGGGATGTGCTGCTGGGGGTGCGAGTGATTCCTTGCCCCGCCCCGCCCTGTTTGTTTTTTTGTCTTTTTTATTTTTATTTTGTTATGTTAGTTTATTTTTTTTTTTAAATTGTAAGTGTCCCAAGCCTGGAGCCAGACCGGAGCAGACGGTGATGTCCTGTGGCTGATGGCAGACCGGAGCTGATGATCTATGGAGAACCAAATCTGATGGGGTTCTTCCTTGCCGAGGGGATACTGAGGAGGTTGCATGCCAGAGAGCTGTCATCTAAATAGATGGACTGCTTCTTTCTAAGCGAAGAAGGGATCTGCAGAGTGCTCTGCAATTGGAACTGTTCCCTTCGAGTGAGTTCCCTTCTGAAAGGTTGAGAACTGTGTCTTTCGCACAGGAGAACTGCTTGTGCACCCTGACAAGTGACAGTGGTGTTTTTTGTTTTGCTTTTTTCACAGTAAAGAACACTTTTTTTCCCATTGAGACACTGTTCTGTACTTGGAGTAGATATTTTCTGAGCTGCGGGTGGCTGCCTTGGCAGTACAATTTGCAGTTTCATTATTAGAGGTTCAATGACACAAGCTGAATTATTTTGAGATATGTTACCTGAGTTATGAAGTTTCAGAAGTACAAAAAGTGAAAACCAGTTCATTATGATCTGCTTTGAATTCAATGTTTTTGAGTAGTCACTTTAACACGAGAGTTATTGCTTATGTTTTTGATTCTGTGGTGCAGTTTTGACTCTTTCAAATATGGCCTACAGTCTTGAATGATTCACGCTAACAATTTTGTTTTTTACAGTTTTGCCTTTAAATGAGATATGTAATGTTTCAATGTCAATCAGATCTTCAGTTAGATTTTATTCAGTTGCTGGTTATTATGCATTGATACTGCTTTTACAGTTACCGGATATAGTGCCCCAATGATAGTTTTGTTTTTCAGTCATGATATTCAGTTGCTTGTTACTTTGCAATGATGCCAATTTTGCAGTTAAATGATGCAGTCATAGCTGTGCCTTTAGTTCGGTGATTTTAATTTTGATATATGTGGATGGTGTTGTTCAAGGGTCAAGGGGTGTAATGTAGTGAATGAGCCACTTTAGTGGTCTGATGATCTGTGATGACCCTCGATCACCACCATTGTGTACTGACTTTAGTGTGCTATGCTCCTTTAGCCTTAATGTAGGGTGGTCTTGCAATAGAATAATCTTGCCAAAGAACAGAAGGTATGGGATGTCAAGGTGCAGTGTTGTTGGTGATGGTGCACACATGTGCTCCATAGGGGATACTGAGGGATTAAGTGCATAGTGTTATTTGAGTTAGGTGAATTATGACTTTAGCCTATTGGCTTTGACAGGGTATAATATCATTCTGCTTTCAAAGTAGTAGAGGCCTATGCTTGAGCAACTCCATATTCTAAACTGCAGCCATCTTCTGAGCCTCTGTAGGTGAGAGGTGATATTTGAGATTACATGTGTTGTTCACCGGCAGTGAACCAGAGCAGACCAGTTCTTATCAGGAGGAATGTGCCTTCTTCACATTGGCGCAATAACGACAGCTTGGCCTGCTGCTGTTGGGTGCCTGGTGTGGAAAAGTACAGGAATCTTGTGAGAAAGGTAGGCGGGTTCTTCCAGAAGCTTCGATAGAGGATAGAGTTCTAAATTAGAGAAAGGGGGTCCGAGAGAGGCTCAGATTCAGAGAGATTCAGAGAGACTCAGAGATTCAGAGATGCAGGCAGAGAGAGTTTCTGAGAGGCAGAGAGCTTCTGAGATGCTGAGAGATGCTGATATGCTGAGCTGAGATGCTGGTCTGGTGTTTTGGCGGTCTGATGATACATCACGGGGCAGACGTGCAGACGTGTGTGTACCACAGAGAGTCCGGAACCAACCAGTGAGGCAAAGGGAGACGGACCCTTCTTCAGATGACAAGACGCCTAAGATTATGGTGAGGTGTTCAATGTATATCTAACTTTATCTAACTATGCTTTTATTTTCAGGCTCTATGTATATCTATGTGCTGATGATTGCTGCTAATGTTTACTGTGAGGTTTAGTTATTTCTTTCTTTTGTCATCCTATTATCATTAATAAAGAAACCCTAAGCATATCATTTGTTGGTATTCCTTGTGAGGGATGGTTGAGACCCCTTTTTTACCAAGTACTTACAGAGGGATGGGCGATTCCCCTCTAATGGGTAATTGTTGATACGGAAGGGAAATGCCTCCCATCAGGGATGTCTAAATTACATTGCCAGGAGGAGCATGCGTTGTTTACCCTCTTAGATTGGGAGGTGTTGTGACTTGTTGTTATTTGCGAGCTCCTCAGCAATGGTCTTACATGTTGTCAGTATTTATTCCTTTCTTGGGTAAGTATGGTGAAATGTGGTGTCTTTATGTGACCTGAGAAAGGGTGTGGTAAGTAATGACCTGGTGACTGACAGAAGCACCAAAACATAAGGAGAAACACGTCATTACAGTTCACCACAGTACAATGTGCCTCATCGCTGTCACCGCAGATCTCTTGCCACGTTGCATGCGTCAACTATGGCATAATTGACAAAGATTGTGCATATGGGAGTATCTGTACTTTGCCAATATGCATTCAGTTATTCATGGCTAATGGTCACTATTGTGCATGAAGTACTTGGTTGTGTATGTATTTGTGCAGGTTACTACCCACAGCGGTAAGGCAAAACCTGCTGATGCTGTGTGTACTGGGCGCAGGTTGGCCTTTTGGTGCCTGATCCTGTGCCCGCAATTTTTGGTGATTGTTCATCCATTTTCTTTGAGTGACCCATGAGTAACCAGATACTTTTTCCTTTCCATACACCTGTTACACTGTGCCTTTCTAACCTCTTTGTCTTTGTGTGCTACTTTTTCCCTTGTGGCTCACCCCTTCCATCATGTGGGCACTCATTCCTGCTGCTGCCTCCCCTGCGGCACTGCACCACCGAGTGCCCTGATTCTGCAACCCACACGCCTCACAGATGCTCCTTCCTCCCTCCACTCATTCTTAATGCAGGCAGCAGCTTGTCTGTGCCTCTGTTGCGCCACCTCCATGCCAAAGGCAGGACCGTCAGCGTCCGTCAGCGCCTGCTACATGTACAGTGCAAGACCCTCTGGTCCTTGTATGATCCACGTAACACAACAGACTCATGCTTAAGCCACTCTCCAAACAATGAACACCAGACAATCAACCACCATCAGGCAACCCCTAAGCGCACACACAACAGCTTCACATGCTGTGTGTGCAACTCCTACTGCCTACACCGCACTGCCCCGCCTAACAGACCATACCCGTACAACCAGGTCATGTGCCTTCTACTGTACACCCGCACCATCCACCAGCACACCATTGGACTCAGTTACCTCCTCAACACAACAGCCCCACACATCGCCTTCATTACAGTAACCTGGTTGAACGCATCCTCAGCATACAACTTCAACATTTCCATCACAGACGGATACAAGATCACCCGCATGAACCACACCAACAATCCAGGAGGATGAATTGAAATCCTTTCAGAAGTCACATACAACAAGGACACACTCAGCATTGTCAAGCACCTGCACTTCAGGTTTCACACCAACCCCCTGACCACCCTAAGTCTAACAATCATCTACAGATCTCTGGGCCTACACCCACTATTCCGCTTAGCCATCAACAACTACATTAGCACGCAGGCCCTCTCCTATACAGACTACATGTGGCAGGGGGACATCAACTTTTGGCTGGAGGACAACCACACCACCATCCTTCATTGGTACATCAACTTTTGCATCCAGTTCTCCGACAAGCAAAATACTGCCCCACACTCTGCTACAGATCCCACTAAGATGCTTGACCTAAGTCACCACAGACGAGCTGCTTGGCACCCTTGCCCAGGACACTCCAACCAATGCCACCGCCACAACCTGTGACCTCACACACTGGATCAGCGATTGATCCAACACTCTTGCCACATTGGCAGACGTTCCTCTGAAGCACAACAACAGTTAAGCCACCTGGGACAAGGCAGACCAACTGGACTCATATAAACCTTGCTAAACAAACAACCATCAGTTTCCTTTCTGCCCTGAAACCAGCCACAAACAGACATCACCATATCATCAGCACAGACAAGAGGACATTCTACAGGTAGGGCATAGGCACCAACACACAAAACATCAAGGAACCCATCAGCATCGTGAGTGAACTATCTAACCCCAGCTCTCCATCCAAAAGACATCCCACCCTTGCAAGGCCAAGGGGATCCCCTGCAACATTCTACCACTGCAAGCTTGTGGACGTACACTACAGCCTCGCCACACAGAGGCAGACAGTGCTATTATCCACAGGACATACCCCCCCGCAGGCCCTGGACTCCCGTCAGCAGCAAAGACACCACCCGGCTCATGTACACACTCCACTCTGGGTCTCCATCAGGACCCTTCCCACACAACATCTAAATCACTCCATACCCCATCCTTGGAGCCCACCTCCGGCACGTCATGAATATCTCCTTTGAGTATGCCGCATTCCATGGGAGCTGGAGGCATGTAGAGACCCAGGCCCTTCTTTAACATTGGACGGCAGTACCGCAGGATCGCCTCGAACATCACCCTGCTTCGCTACCCGGCAAATGTCATGAATAAGACAGTCAACGAGCAACTGTCCATCTCCCTCTAAGCAAACACCTCCAGGCAATCTGCCCCAGTCCATCTTCTACAGTAATCACCCCACTGCAACAGCCCTCATTGCCACCACCAACAACATCTTGGACCCTGCTCAACATTGGTGAGACCACCACCCTCACCCCCTTGACCTCTCAACGGCATTCTACACCATGTGCAACCACACTGTTAGACTCCACTGTTCTCCTGAGGCAAAAAGCCGGGAGATTCTTAGTACGTATGGCACCGTTTTTAAAATCTTGGTTAAATTGTGTTAAAATTGTTTTGCGCCATATTTTAAACTGGGGCTCATTCCTGCAATAGCCTGCCCACAGTTTATCCAGCAGACGCCCTTCACTCAGCCGAGTTATGTGCTGTGTTGAAGGGTACGTCAGATCTACATCAGCGGCCATCTTAGGGGAAATCCAAGGCACAGCGCTCTAGCGCTTCAGGCGCCAGTATAAAGAGAGGGAGCGCGCAGTATTTGCGAGACTCCACTGTTCTCCTGAGGCAAAAAGCCGGGAGATTCTTAGTAATACGGTTGGTCGGGGTCATTGGGGGAGTGGTGAGAGGCCTTGCTGTCAGTGGGATCAGTGTCCTGCGGAGCCTGGCACTGTGATTCATCTCCCCCATTGTCGGTGGTAGATTCCGCACGTTGCCCTGTGGGTGTGAGAGAAAGACAATGTTAATGTCATTTAATGCAACATCCATTTTTCATACACATTGAAGTTGCCACTGTTCCACCTGGTAGTTGTCTATGCTTTGGATTGTCCTCAATGTTCACTTGTGTATGGGTATGTTGTGGGGTCAGATTGATCTGTGCTCATGAGTCATTGACATGTGGGGGCATATTTACAATACCTGACTCAGCCCTGCATATCAGCAGGAATTCGCCAGTCATTGTGCACCACAGCTATGCCAGCATGGATGCAACACTATCAGGTATGGGCTTTGGAATAGACGGTTGTTTAAGTCTTTTATCTTGGCTAGGCCAAGACAGGTTGTTTGTTGAATGGTGTCATTCAGGAATATTATCTGTTCTGGGTTCATGCAGGCTCTAAATAATGATTCTAGACCTTGTACCTGCCAGTCTTTTGTACCCCAGATGGTTTTTGTCTCAATGTTGTTTTTCCAAAATTCAAAACCAAATGTAGACACTTTTTCATAAATTTTTTCCGAATAAATCAATTTAGTATTTGTCCACATGTTTTTCATTCCTGTCTTATTTAACATTCTAAAATAAAACGTTTCTGGATCTGTGATGTTAAACCCTGAGAAGTATGGATATTTCTCATAAAATGTTTTTGAACTGCCTTTTGGCGGTGTTGGACAATATTCCCATTGGTTATAAGTAACAACATTTCTAGGATTAGCAGATTTATGCAAATAGTGATGACCATAATGATTAAAGCAATACATTTCCTCATAATTTTATGAACCCTGGAAATAATCATGTTCTGTGAATTTTGCTGACATTTCTTAATCTGACATCATAATATTAATACTTCCAAAGTCCCAATCATCAGAGAAAGTACATGGTGATACAAAGTCACTTAAGGAAACCATGAATTGATGTGGCTATTTCAAGAGTTCATCCGGGCCATAGATTTCGTAATCAGTTTTGTCCCATGCTACCCCATCGGGTATAGGATTGGCTGTGATGTTCACTGATGATAGTTCTCTTTTTTCGATGTGAGAAGATCTGTGTGGCTTTAGGACCAAGTTGATGTTCTGACTTGCTGTGTTCATTGTGCTATGTTTTCCATCAATAAATCTACCCAAACTTAAAACCAAGATGAGCCACAGAAGGAGGAAAAGTACACCTAACACAATCCATAATTCAATCCATGGTGAAATCAGATATGTTTCTCCAAGTTGATGAAAGAGTTCTGTAATTTTTTCTTTGAGATTTTTGTTTGCTGGCTTGTTTTCATGTTCACTTGGATCATCAGAAAAGTCATCGAAATTGATGGAGTAGCCAGATGCAGTTCTGTCAATTGTTGGAATTGCTTCCGGGTTTTCATTTGTCTTTAGATTTTTCTTTGTTTCAGTAGTATAGTCAGAGGCTACATCATTGTAGACAGGTGTTTCTTGACAAACTGTTGCAATTTGGGTTTCAAGAGGCACAAGTTCCATGGCTTTGTTGCATAGTCCTTTTTTGTTCACTGCAGGTTTATCAAATGTGATTAGTCTTTCAGTTTGAACCTCTTGTATTGTAGCAAGATTTGGTCTTCCGCTATTTCTTGGGAGTCCACTGGGCCTACTACCTATTATTGGCCACATGATTGTGGTTTTACCAGGTCGATGGATACAACTCTGTTCTCCTTTTTACCAGCAAGGGGCGGTAGCACTACAGATCTTGTTCCGCTGACAGCTAAGACAGGTACTGCTTTTCTATAAGAAGGCCCAAATTCCTTCTTCACCGCGATCTTTTCTCTGACCAGATCCCCAATCTTTGGAATCCAGACAGGTCTTGCTGGGACAGGTGGTTTTTCTTCAGTGGCCGTTGGCTTTAGCTTTGTGTTACTTAGACTTCTTCTTGTTTCATTTAAGTCCTGTAAAACAGCCAAACGATCTTTGATATCAAAGGTTTTTTGTTTCACCACTGAAGTCTGACAATCGAGATCATGTATGATCATTCTAGTACCAAACAAAAGTTTGTACGGAGTGATACCTCCTAGATAATTTCTTGGCAGATTATTAAGACTACGTTGGACACTTATTAGATGTTTGACCCACCCGTCACCCGAACCTAATACCCTCGCTGTTATAGATTGCTTTATGTCACGTTTTTTCTCTCCACTACCGCATTTCCATCAGGATGGAATGGACTAGAGTACCGGCAGGCAATGCCCATGCTGGCCATGGCCTCCTTGTAAGCTCGAGAGCTAAACGCAGGACCATGGTCAGAATGTAGCATGCCAATTGCGTATGTGCCGAAAAAGACTCGCAAATCTTTTATACCAGTTTTGGCGTCAGCCGAGTGCTGGGGCCACATCCAAATGAATCTCGTGCAGGAATCCACTGCGACCATGATACATTTATAGTTGCCATCCCTTTGTAAGGGACCACAGTGGTCGAGGTAAACACACGCTAACGGTTTATCTGAGATTAGAAGGGGCGTCTGTGCTGGTCGTTTCACTGCTGATACTTTCATTCTTTGGCATATTTCACATTCTAGAACATAGTTTCCAGTCTGTTTTCTCATGCGCGGCCACCAATATCTCTGTTTTAATAACGATACTGTGGCGGAAATACAAGCATGTGTAGAAGCGAGCCCTTCATGTGCCGCCAAAATTAGTCCTAACCTGTGTTCCATGATTGGAATTGCCCTATCCCCACTCCAGGGATTCGAGGAAAAGGAACATTATTCGCATCAGTCATGTATGAGTACTTTACTGGAAAGCCTTTTGGGAGTGTCTTACCACTGTCTTTTACTGAAGCACTGACAGCTTGCATTATCTCGCTGTTTATTTTTGTTTGTGACTGGGTGATGGCAGCTACGGAAGCCGTTTGCACAGCTGCCTTCGCGGCCTAATTAGCCAATGAATTCCCTGCAACGTGAACGCCATCACGTTGATGACTCAGTGTATGTATCACGTGAGCCTTTTGTGGTTCTTTCTGTAAAAAAACTACTTGTTCCCAAAGCATTTTATGCTTTATTGTGCCACCTTTTGCATCTTTGAAACCGTTTTGAACCCAGTTCTGCAAGTATTCGTTGTAAGACTGGACGCAATAATATGAATCACACACTATTAGTGTCGGGAATTCGCGATCGGTATTTTCAAGCGCCATCTTAAAAGCCTGTAGTTCAGCTCGCTGAGCTGTACAATCTTCTAGAGATTGAGTTTTAGTGACCAGTGGTCTGAATTTTCCTTCGTGCCAATGACCTTTAACAACCGTGCACGCAGCACTATATGCTTGTTTACCCCCAACTGCGGGTTGTGCTAAACCGTCTATATATATTATAGAGCCGTAATGTTCGAGAGGCAGGATTTCGGTCGGCAGAGGACATTCATATTCGTATTGGAGAAATTCTTGTGTTTTTAAATTAGGATCAAATTCGTATACTACGTCTGATGCAGCAAGAGAATTAACCCATTGTATCCATCTCGGATGTAAAGCTTTAGCATTTGGAATGCTTGCTCTTGTTACTGCTTCTAGGGCAGGTACCGGTGTAACGATTATCATTCGTTTGCCTTGTGCTAGGGCTCTTTCTTTTGGTACAGCAGTTTGAACCACAGTCAGAATTTTTTCAGTAGAACTGAATTTCATTTCAGCTAGTGTGATTTTTAAGCTATTGTTACAGTTTCTCCCTCATTAGAGGTCAGGTACGTGAATCCGCATCTTCCTGGGATGAATCAGATTACAAGGTTGCGCTCGTTTGCGTGTGTTTGCAGTTTTGTTTTAGTTAACATGTCTGTTGTAATGATCTTAACATTTCTGTGTGTTTCTGAGTCCAATTGATTGGTTTGAAATCAGGTTTTATTAATTCGTATAGAGGTTTAACCCTCTCTGCATAATTTAGAATGTATGTTCTTCCGAAATTCAGGAAACCTAGTATTGATTGTAAGTACTTCAGCGTTTTTGGAGCTTGGAGTACTGCACACTTCTCTAAGAAGTTGTCTGCTAGGCTTTTGCCTTCACTTGATAATTCATATCCTAAAAACAGGACAGTTAGGTGGGCAATTCTTGACTTTTTAAAGTTGAATTTGTACCCTTCAGCTGTGAACCCAAGTATTATGGTGTTCACTCTTTTCAAGTGAGTCTCCAGGTCATCATCTGTGAGATAGACGTCGTCGACATAAGATAATGCCTCATCATCATACATTTGTAGTAACTCTGTTACCCTGGCTGAGAATAATCCTGGGCTATTCTTGAATTCCTGTGGGAGACGACAAATTTGTTTTTGGGCCCCCATTGTTGAGAAAGCGGTCAAATACCTGCTTTCAGGTGCTATGTTTTGACACAAAAAACCATTTGAAATATCTAATGTCGTTTTATATTTTTTGCGCACGATGTTATTCATTAGTGCTGCACTGTGTGAGTTTTGTACTGCAAATGTTTTGCAGCAGGAGTTTAGGTGTCTGTAGTCCAAAACTAGACGATATGAATCGTCTGGCTTGGAGACAGGAAACAAAGGATTGTTCATTTGTGAGGTGCATGTTTCAATAACCCCCTGGTATTCAAGTTGATCTAATATCTTCCTGACTTGTTTTTTAACTTCTTGCTTAACAGGATACTGCCTTTGTGCAGTCGGTTGATTTTTTAACGGAATTTTATGGTGAGGACAATCCTCATCCCATCCTACATAATTTTTATATAATGCAGGGGCTTGACCCACTGCCCATTTTCTACCAAGTGTGTATTTTTTATGAATATGAATGTGATTTGAGAAGACAGGCATAATCATTTCTTCGCCCTGTGGGAACTCCCTGACAAACTCTGGTGGGCAGTCATTTTCTGCTAGAAGGATATCATAGCCTTTAGATAGGTTCTCCCAAAAGAGACCTCTTATTTTCCTAGTTTTGTCCCCCTCTATATGCAATGTTATTTCATACAATTTATGGGGCACGCTAACTCTGGTGTCTGCAGTTTCCACTTGAATGTATTCATTTGTGTCCATTGTCTCCAGAAGATTCATCAGGATCTTGCGAGCTATGGTCACTTCTGCTGCGCTGTCTAGCATTGTCTGGGCCCATTCTCCATTTTTCAGTTGTGTCCTCAGAATCCTCAGCATGTTTTATTTTAATACTAGCTACCTTCTTCTTTGGATATTGTAATTTTTTACTTTGATGAGCAGGTTCCTTGTCTTTGGACTTGACGTGCTCTTCTTTATGTTCTGACCGTCCTCTTCTTTCCGATTCCTGTGAGGAAGTCTGAAAAGATCGAGAGGGACGTGTATCAATTTCTTGATATCTGTCAGGTTTTCTCAAATTGTCCCTATTTCTAAGGTTGTATCTTTTTTTGCAGAGGGTTCTCTGTGGGGAGACTTGCCTCCTCTTTCTGGAGATCTATCTCTCCGCTGAGGAGACCTTCCTCTGTACTGCAATTGTTTTTCTCTGGGAGTGGTTTGCTTATTACCCTCCCACTTCTTTTTTGGAGTATTGAGATTCTTCCCAATAAAGGTTTTTTCAGGATTTTCAGTTAGTTGTGGTTTTAGTGGTTTCCCACCCAAACTATCTCTACCTAGTTCTTCATAGGATTTTTCAATGAATCTGGCAAGTTCAGAATGTTGTTCTGCTATATCTGTTTCTTTCAATTTCTGGCGGTAGGTTGAACCGTCAATTGTTAATTGAACTAATTCTCTATATGCTTTTGTCAATTCTTTTAGCTTAACTAAAAGTTCTTGGTCCGACATTTTTTCAATGTCGGGATGTGGTGTATAGCTGGCTAGAACCGGCCATGTGGCTCCAGGTCTACCTAGTGGACTGAGCCTGGTGATGTGATTTTGATGTTTTAGGGCGCCATTAAACCAGAGCAGGTGCTCTTGGTATGTTAGTGGAATTTCAACGTCCTCGAAAGGGGCGTATTCCTCTGGAGATTCCTCTATTTTGTAATAGTGAAAATCGTGTGTTATTCGATTTGCTTCAGGAAAATGTATCCATGAATAGAATACCTCTGTCTGCCGATATTCATGGGTATCTACCACAAATGTGACTGTAGCACCTCTGGATGATACTCCATTTTCTATAAGTTTCATAGTTATAGTTTGTCTTACATTTACCGGAATGATTATAACATTTGGGTCTTCATTTTGGAGACTTTTGTCATCCGCTAGAAGTTGAGCTGCTATTCTATCTCTCCCTTTCATTGCACTTTCCACCATTTTACTGATAGAAGAGCAAGTTTCAAGGAAATAAAGATTAGGTGCACAATATTTTGGAACACTGTATCCTTCAACGTTGACTAAACCAAAAACTAATACATAGGAACCTCTTCCTACTAAGTTCCGGCGGATATTAACCTTTTACCCACTCCAGACGTCTATTGGAGTTTTTACAGGAAAAAGGGGTCTGTGTGAAAAGCACGACTGAGTTACTCTAGCATCTAGCATTAGATTATCGCCATACCAAACGTTGGGCGCCATGTAGTGTATTTCCTATATTCCCAATAGGCTCTGTGCATTGGAATAACATAAACGATAGTTTAGACGTAAGACTGAGGTCATCTAGGTCTCTATCGAATATATTAGACGTAATTATGAATGCCAGCTAGCTCAGAGGTCACTGGAAACTTTCTCGAGTGAATAGGAAGGAGTTAACTTTCCTGAATAGACAAGAAGGGATTAGTTTCTGACAAATGCATAAACATAGAATGAAGAGAGGACTTGCACAGCTGAGTGAATCCAATAATAACCAATGTTAATGTCTGGGGCGTGCTGCCAGAGATAACGCTGTCTGAACCTGTCAGCGTGAACAATGGAATACTACTACATAGCTTCCCCCACTTGGAGGAAGACTCCCCGGTGCACAGCACTGAAATGATTGTCGAGTCTGAAGTTATATATTCAGTTCATCCAAAAGTTAAATCAACACAAATAAGAAATTCCTCAGTTTTTTAATCCATACTCATTAATTTCATGAGTTAGTTCATCAATGCTTCAAGGTGCATGAAACCAACATAATCCAAAAACGATATCATCCAATCATCAATAATCCCAATGCATTTTGGGCAGATGTAAAGCCCTTCCTCAGGGGATCGCTCTACAAACATAAAGGAAAACATCATAATGTCATTACAATTGCCAAAAAGTCATTGCACCACTACTGAACCCTCAATATAGTGCTATACGCATCACAAGGTGTTGAAAGAAAGAAGATATTAACAAACATAACCCGATGTGCTGAAAATTGAAAAGTGATACCCTAGTCTAAAGAATAGGTGAGTTAATAAAACAGCAGAAGTTGTGTTGGCAAAACTAACGAAAACACGCTAAATCAAAGACTGTTCGTGACAGCGCTCAATTACCCCAAGTGCTCAAAAATACCACGAAAGTGCTATAGTGTGCCAAACGCACCAGAAATGTAAAGATTCCATACTCAATACTCACTGATATGATTACATCAGTGGGCAACAGTAGTTACAGCCTGTAAAATTAAAGGTACGCGTTAGGAAACCACACGTGGTGGAATAGCCTAAGAGTGACAGCGGTTACAATAGTCCTCGGCAGAGGTACTCACAGTTAATGAAGTCCGCGGACTCCCTCAGTTTGCAACCGGCATGCAGCCTCGAATGATAGAAGTGTCGGTGGGGGTTAGTGAACGCAAAGTGTATATATTAGTCATAGACAGAGGACTAAGAGGTAAAGTGTAAACCAACGCCATCTTGGAAAGGTGTTAAAGAAGATGAAAGTGCGCAAAACAAACGAATGAAGGGTGCGCTAAAGCTTGAAACCGAAGCAATGACATGCTCAGTGAAAGTAATCATACATCTGCATGACACAAAGTATAATATACAGAACAACAAGAGTGAAAACGGGTTATTAGAAAAAGACACGTGGTGTCAAAGGCATAAATGAGGCAATGATATAACACAAAGAAATGTACAGTTCAAAGGTAACACAGGAATTCCATCCTGTCATTCAATCCGTGTGGCTGCATCGTCGCCATGAAGCGGATCCAAAAGTTCTCTCTTTTGAGAAAAGTGTTTTTGTTGTTGTGTGTAGGTGTTACTTGCTCCAATATGAGAAATTTCAACTGGGCTACAGTATGTTTTTGTTCAGAGAAATGTGCCGCTACTGTCGACTTGATTTTGCCAGTTCTTATATTGCTCTTGTGTTCCAGTAACCGCACTCTGATTTTCCTTTCGGTGTGGCCGACATAGCACTTCCCACAGGGACATTTTAGCATATAAATCACATTAGCAGAATTGCAGGTAGCATTCACTCGTAATTTGATAGGATGACCCTTCATGGGATGGTTGGTGACATTCCCTTGTATGCAGTTATTACAATTGCTACAGTTGTAGCAGGGTCTAAACGTGCTCAACTGGTGTTTCCAAAATACGCCTACCCCGGTGTACCTGACCTAAGCCTAATACGTGGGAAGGAGTAAGTGAGTTAAGATAGTTTTGCCAAGAATCTGTATCAAGAATTCTCTAAGGATCTAATCAGCTCCGTACCTTGGTTATAGAATGAAGGAGGTCTTGTATCTCTCTCAGGACTCGATCTCCCAGCAACCCGCAAGGGTGACTGGAAACACTGGAGCTGGATTTCTCGGCAGGAGAAAAGACAGCGTCTCTCTCAGTGCGTCCATGGGAGGGTCGGCTTCCTTCGGCACTCGCATCAGCTGGGCGTCGGGCAAGTAGATAGCCGATCTTCTCCAAACCACCGTGTGTTTGCTTAAGGCAAATGCTGGTTTATTTATACCTTGAAGGTGCAGAGTTTGACGTAAGGTTGGACATAAGACATCACTAAGAACTTACAGTTCTTGCTGGACTCCAGGAGTTCTTGGACAAATCAAAACAAAAGCAGGGGGAATTCCCGGGCTGCTGGAGGCTTGGTTTGTTTAAAGAACGCGTTGTACTTTCTAGGAGTCTATGGGATTTGCCTTGCCGCATTTGGACTGCATTGGGTATGACTAAATATGGATATGATTCTTATGCCTTTATAAGGATATTATTTGTTATAACCACATAAGGGCATGAATTGGGAATATTTATTTAGGGTCCTAGATACGTTCACAACAAGAGAACAAATGATTTGGGGTTATAAAAACTTTAGAACTTGCTGGAATCAAGAAACCTTCCAAGACGAAAAGCTAGAGATGCTACCCGGAGGAGTATTGACACTTTGCTGTGTTTTTGTTTTGTTGGGTTGGCCTGCAGTTGCTGCTTCTGCCTTAGGCAGTCAAAAAACTGAACTAAACTTTCTTTACTTGTACTGAGTATCTCCAAGGGTTTGAAGCAGAGCTTGCCTCCTCTTCTGAAGTCTCAGGGACTGCTTCTGGAACTGCTGTTTCAGTTGCCACAGAGCAGGGAAACACAACCGACTCAGTCACTGATTCCGTTGCTGGCTCTGTGTTCTGACGGCCCTGCAGAAGGCACTGTCTGCATTTCGCACCGCAACCCTGGTCTCACTGATGATGACCAACACCACCAAGCCGCTGCTTGCATCATAACCTGTGGGCACTGCAGTCCCCATCGTCATCGCTGCTGCTGACATCGACAAGATCACCCGCAAGGACCGCACCAACGGAATAGGAGGAGGAATTGCGATCTTCCACAGAAATAATCTCAAAATCTCGACACACGCCGACGACACCATCAGCACCGCCGAACACCCGCACTTCCAGATCCACACCGACCCCAACACTACCGTCAGATGCACCCTCATCTACAGACCCCCAGGACCACGACCGCAGTTCTGCAACCCCATCACCGACCTCGTCAGCACACACGCCCTCGCCTCCATGGACTACATCCTCCTCGGGGACCTGAACTTCCACCTCGAGAATAACAACGACGCCACCTCCTCCACACTGATTGACAACCTCGGCAACCTCAGACTCAGACAACTCGTCACAGCACCCACACACTCTGCTGGCCACACGAATGACCCCATCTTCTCATCTTCCACTGAACCGACCACCACTGCATCCACTTCACGTTCCGGAAACCCACCACACACCACCTCACCAAGCAGATGCCTTGCCGCAGCTGGGGCAAGATCACCGAGGACCAGCTAACCGCCGCCTTCGCCCAGAACCCACCCGCAGACCGAACCGACCCAGACGCTGCAGCCCACAGCCTCAGACAATGGATCAATGACTGCGCCAACACCCTCACGCCGCTCAAGAAACCCCCAAATACTCATACCAGCAAGAGAGCCAGCGGGTTCACCGAAGACCTCCAGGCCTCCAAGCGAACTTGCTGAAAACTAGAAAAAAACTGGACCCGCGAAAGAACACCGGAAAGCTACACAGCCAACAGGAACGCCACCCGCCGACACCACCAACTCATCAGATCTGCCAAAAGGACCGACTTCAGAGATCGCCTAGACAACAACACGCACAACAGCAAAGAGCTCTTCAGCATCGTGAAGGAACTCTCCAACCCCAGCTCCAACACCAATGACATCCCATCATCATAAGACCTGTGTGACTCGCTGGCCACCTTCTTCCATCGCAAGATCACAGACATCCACGACACCTTCGATGCCGTCACCACCCTGGCAACAGCCCACACTCCCGCTCCCACGACCACTACGCGCACCAACCGCCTGCGTGCCTGGACCAACATCAACGACAACGACACCATTAAGATCATGAACACCATCCATTCCGGATCCCCGGAAGACCCCTGCCCACTTCACATCTACAAAAAAGCCAGCAGCACCATTGCACCCCACCACTGGAAAACCATCAACATCTTCTTCGAGACCACAACCTCCCCGAAGAGCTGGAAGCACGCAGAGATCAATGCCCTACTAAAGAAACCCAAGGCGGACCCCAAGGACCTCAAGAACTTCCAACACATCTCCCTGCTCCCGTTCCCGGCGAAGGTCATCGAAAAGGCTGTCAACATACAACTGACAAACTTCCTCGAAGAGAACAACATCCTGGACCCATCCCAGTCAGGGTTCCGCAGCAACCACAGCACTGAAACTGCCCTCATCGCCGCCACCGACGACATCAGGAACATGCTCGACAATGGAGAAACCGTGGCCCTCATCCTCCTGGACCTGTCAGCCGATTTTGACACAGTCTGCCACCGCACACTAAGAGCATGCCTCCACAATTCCGGAATCCAAGAGAAGGCCCTGGACTGGACCACCTCCTTCCTCTCTGGGAGAACCCAGAGCATCCTCCCCCCCCTTCCTCTCCGAAGCCACCGAGATCATCTGCGGCGTACCCCAAGGCTCATCTCTCAGCGCAACGTTGTTCAACGTCTATATGGCACCACTCGCCTACGTCTCCTGACAGCCCGACCTAAACATCATCTCCAACACCAACAACACCCAGCTGATCCTCTCGCTCACCATGGACCCCCACACGGCCAAAACCAACCTCCACGAAGGAACGAAGGCCATCTCCGACTGGATGAGGAACAGTCGACTGAAGCTGAACTCGGACATGACAGAGGTCCTCATCCTCGATTCCACCCCCTCGGCCTGGGACGACTCCTGATGGTCAACGGCACTAGGAGCACCCCCTACACCCACCAACCATGCACAAAACCTAGGGGTCATTCTCAACTCCACACTCTCCATGACAAAGCAGGTCAACACAGTCTCCTCCTCCTGCTTCAATACCCTCCGCATGCTTCGCAGGATCTTCGAGTGGATCCCCACCGAAACTAGAAGGACGGTCACCCAGGCCCTCGTCAGCAGCAGACTGGACTAGGGCAAGGACCAGGACCACCGGCCAAACTCCTGAAACGACTCCAACGCATCCAGAACGCCTCAGCAGCCTGATCCTCGACATCTCCCGCCGCAGCCACGGTTCACTGACTAAATATCGAGGGACAAAATATAGACTACCCAAAATATAGATTCCAAAATATCGACAGACAAAATATCAAATTTCTATCTACAAACAGGTAAGTACCAAAATATCGAACCCAAAATATCGTTTATATATATATACTTTGTAAAAATATCGAATTTCTTAAAAATAATGTAAAATTAAAAAAATATTAAAAATAAATAGCTAAAATATACTTAAAAATACTTAAATTTGCTTAAAAATATTAAATAACTAATTTAACTTATAAAAAAATATACAATCATATCTGTTAAAACATATATATATATTAATATTAACATAATATTAATTAAAAAAGACAATATTATTACCGTGGGATAGCGTAGGGGTAAAAATTACTATTCCCACTCCAAAGAGTGCAACAGTAGGGAAAGCGTTGGATAGCGTAGGGGTAAAAATTACTATTCCCACTCCAGAGAGTGCAACAATAGGGAAAACGTTGGATAGCGTAGGGGTAAAAATTACTATTCCCACTCCAGTGAGTGCAACAGTAGGGAAAACATTGGATAGCGTAGGGGTAAAAATTACTATTCCCACTCCAGAGGGGGCAACAGTAGGGAAAGCGTTGGATAGCATAGGGGTAAAAATTACTATTCCCACTCCAGAGAGTGCAAAAGTAGGGAAAGCACTGGATAGCGTAGGGGTAGAAATTACTATTCCCACTCCAGAGAGTGCAACAGTAGGGAAAGCGTTGGATAGCGTAGGGATAAAAATTACTATTCACACTCCAGAGAGTGCAACAGTAGGGAAAACGTTGGATAGCGTATGGGTACAAATTACTATTCCCACTCCAGAGAGTGCAACAGTAGGGAAAGCGTTGGATAGCATAGGGGTACATTTTACTATTCCCACTCTAGTGAAAATAAATTAATATCATTCACATAATTATCAATTAATCAATTAATAACAATTAATTATCAATTAAGAATTAATTAATTATCAATTAAAATTTAATTAACAATGTATTCAAAATAAATACCAATAAATTAATTAACATATTTAATTAATTATAATTAAATTACTTCCCACCCTATTCGCCTATAAACCCACAACCCGCTACAGAAAATAAATTAATTTAATTCACATAATTATCAATGAATCAATTAATAAAAATGAATTATCAATTAAGAATTAATTAATTTCCAATTAAAAATTATTTAACAATTTATTCTAAATAAATACCAATTAATTAATTAACATATTTAATAAATTATAATAAGTTACTTCCCACCCTATTCCCCTATAAACCCACAACCCGCTACAGAAAATAAATTAATTTAATTCACATAATTATCAATTAATCAATTAAAAAAAATTAATTATCAATTAAGAATTAATCCCCTATAAACCCACAACCCGCTACAGATAAATCACGCAAAAATTAAATAACATAACATTAATTACTTAAAATAAATTACAAAAATATATACACTTTTCACACATATACTAACATACAAAACACTTTAAAAAATTGATATTATTAAAAATTGATATTTTTAATAAACTATATTATGATATTTTGACTGTCTGTATTTTTAATTACTTGCCTTCAAAATGATATTTTTGATGTCTATATTCTGTCCATTCGAAATTTTGTTCATTCTATATTTTGGAGTCGATATTTAGGTTAGTCTATATTTTGGAATCAATATTTTGACCATTTACCCGCAGTCACATCACACCCCACCTGAAAGACCTGCACTGGCTCCCCATCAACAAGAGGATAACCTTCAAGCTCCTCACCCATGCACACAAGGCACTCCACAACACCGGACCGGTGTACCTCAACAGACGACTCAGCTCTACACCCCCGCCCGCCAGCTCTGCTCCACAGACCACGCCCTCGCCACCATCCCCCGCATCCGAAGAATGACCACAGGCAACAGATCATTCTCCCACCTCGCCGCCAAGACGTGGGACACCCTCCCCATCCACCTACGGCAGACCGAAGACCTTCTAACCTTCAGGAGTCTCCACAAGACCTGAAGACCTGGCTCTTCGAACAGTAGCAGCACCCCCCCCCCAATCGCCTTGAGACTCTCACAGGTATGTAGTGCACTTTACAAATACTATGACTGATTGATTGATTGATATCCGCACAAGACTTTCAGAAAGCCCCTTTAACGTAATTGTGCAGGTTCCTTGCCACCTACGGTAATGCATCACATCTGGCACCTATCAATCACAAAATGGCCATTAATAATGAGTTGTTGTACACACCTGCTCCTCTGCTGAGGCATACAGTTGTCCATACACTAGGAGGACCTCTTCTATCAGTTTTTTTAGATCATCAGGATAGACGTGAGGGGCCCTCAACCTCACCAGCAACGAATGCTGAGGAGGTCTGTCTCACAGCAGTGTCAGTCGGCAAGTAAAGAGGCCGGTACACTGCCCTCTACATTTATGACACATATTCAAAGTATGTCATGCTGTGTACCGTGATTTTCGAAGACATCCAATCAGGTTCAAAGAAAGTTCAGTCCACTGTCAACACTGCCTACTGCATTGTCAACATCTGCATGCAACATTTGAAAAGAAAGTAACAGTATGCGAGGCTACACCTGCTCTATCTCAAAGGTAGTCAACAATGTGTTCAGCAAGCGACCCAAACAATCAGAGTAGCCAGTCATTGTCAAAAACAAACACAGATGCTCACAAAGATTCCATATTCAACTGTTCAGCTATAGACTGAGCTCCCCTCTATTGTCTTCTATGTCCAAACATATTCGACAGCAATCAGTTACACCTTGTAAGCCGGGCTGAAGACGGCTGGAATGCCAGAAACCTGTCCTCAGAAGCTTGTTTCTGGTCCAGGAAAGACATGGCTTGGCAGTTCGGGCTGGACTTTTCCCATGAGGCACAGGGTTAGACTGATTTGCATGTAGCCATGTCTGATCTGGGGTGGCAGAGTGGGCTAAAGAACGGTGAGGGATTAAACCCAGATCTTTTGACTGGGTGTGAGTGTTTGATTGATTCAGATGCTCCGTCCATCACCACCCCCTTTTGTACCGCTTTTGGCCGCCATAAGTGTGGCAGGGTATGCTCAGGCGTGAGTCCCTTGCTCACTTTGCCGCTGGATTCAAGCAAGCCGGGCTGAAGATGGCTGGAATGCCAGAAACCGGTCCTCGGAAGCTTGTTTCCGGTCCAGGGAAGACATGGCGTGGCAGTTCGGGCTGGCCTTTCCCATGAGGCACAGTGTCAGACTGATTTGCATATAGCCATGTCTGAACTGCGGTGGCAGAGTGGGCTAAAGAACGGTGATGGATTAAACCTAGATCTTTTGACTGGGTGTGAGTGTTTGATTGATTCAGATGCTCCTTCCATCACCACCCCCTTTTGTACCGCTTTTGGACGCCATAAGTGTGGCATGGTATGCTCAGATGTGAGTCCCTTGCTCACTTTGCCACTGGATTCAAGCAAGCCCGGATGAAGACGGCTGGAATGCCAGAAAGCGGTCCTCGGAAGCTTGTTTCCGGTCCAAGGAAGACATGGCTTGGCAGTTCGGGCTGGACTGTTCCCATGAGGCACAGGGTCAGACTGATTTGCATATAGCCATGTCTGAACTGGGGTGGCAGAGTGGGCTAAAGAACGGTGATGGATTAAACCCAGATCTTTTGACTGGGTGTGAGTGTTTGATTGATTCAGATGCTCCGTCCATCACCACCCCCTTTTGTACCGCTTTTGGCAGCCATAAGTGTGGCAGGGTATGCTCAGACGTGAGTCCCTTGCTCACTTTGCCACTGGATTCAAGCAAGCCGGGCTGAAGACGGCTGGAATGCCAGAAACCGGTCCTCGGAAGCTTGTTTCCGGTCCAGGGAAGACATGGCTTGGCAGTTTGTGCTGGACTGTTCCCATGAGGCACAGGGTCAGACTGATTTGCATATAGCCATGTCTGAACTGGGTGGCAGAGTGGGCTAAAGAACGGTGATGGATTAAACCCACATCTTTTGACTGGGTGTGAGTGTTTGATTGATTCAGATGCTCCGTCCATCACCACCCCCTTTTGTACCACTTTTGTCCGCCATTAGTGTGGCAGGGTATGCTCAGACGTGAGTCCCTTGCTCACTTTGCCACTGGATTCAAGCAACCCGGACTGAAGACGGCTGGAATGCCAGAAACCAGTCCTCGGTAGCTTGTTTCCGGTCCAGGGAAGACATGGCTTGGCAGTTCGGGCTGGACTGTTCCCATGAGGCACAGGGTCAGACTGATTTGCATATAGCCATGTCTGAACTGGGGTGGCAGAGTGGGCTAAAGAACGGTGATGGATTAAACCCAGATCTTTTGACTGGGTGTGAGTGTTTGATTGATTCAGAAGCTCTGTCCATCACCATCCCCTTTTCTACCACTTTTGGCCGCCATAACTGTGGCAGGGTATGCTCAGACGTGAGTCCCTTGCTCACTTTGCCACTGGATTCAAGCAAGCCGGGCTGAAGACGGCTGGAATGCCAGAAACCGGTCCTCGGAAGCTTGTTTCTGGTCCAGGGAAGACATGGCTTGGCAGTTCGGGCTGGACTGTTCCCATGAGGCACAGGGTCAGACTGGTTTGTATATAGCCATGTCTGAACTGGGGTGGCAGAGTGGGCTAAAGAACAGTGATGGATTAAACCCAGATCTTTTGATTGGTTGTGAGTGTTTGATTGATTCAGATGCTCTGTCCATCACCACCCCCTTTTGTACCGCATACACAGAACTGTGCACCAAGGATCTCGGAGAATTGTGGTGGACCAAAAAACTCACCTCAGTACCTAGAACCCCTAACAGACTAGCATCAGTGCATCATACCAGTCCACAACAGGAAAAAAAGAGACACAGGAAAGGTTATAATGTTTATTTTAACACAGTGCTCTAAGCTGCAATATTTTTGCTAACACAAGCAGACAAATGATTAGACATAATACGATCAGCATTGTTACAATTCCATAAAACACAAAAGGAGAAATGATATTATTATGACAGCGGAAACAGGTCCAATAGTGCCTAATATGCCAACCTCCCTCGCTAGGAACTATGTTTTATAAAATATAGAAGGTCTCTTAGGTTTGAATAGGGGACCCCATACCTCCAAGACCTGCAGAAGTTACTCAAATCGGTAATGTAAAAGCTCTTTCTCTCTGGGAAATGGATTTTCTCCAAGTGCCTGAAATCTTGCCTACAGTGCAATATTAAAGGCGCCAGAATCTTCGTTAGATGCAGCTGTCTGCATGTTATGTCTAAAACGTGAGACGATCAGCCCGATCAACAGCTACATTGTTATGATGATCTTGGAGGCTTTAGCACTCACTGTGCAAACTAGGGTCATGATGTAAGTCTAGGGATATTGAAAACAAGCCATTCTCATGTGAAGACATTCAATCAATCAATCAATCAGAATACTTGTAAAGCGCGCTACTTACCCGTGAGGGTCCCAAGGCGCTGAGTGGAGAGGGGGGTGCTGCTACTGCTCGAAGAGCCAGGTCTTGAGTAGTCTTTTGAAGGTGAGTAGGTCTTGGGTCTGCCGTGTGTGGGTAGGGAGGGTGTTCCAGGTCTTGGCGGCGAGGTAGGAGAAGGATCTGCCACAGGAGTTCATTCATTGGATGCGGGGGACAGTGGCGAGGGCGAGGCTGGCGGAGCCGAGTTGGTGGGTGGGGGTGTGGAAGCTGAGTCTGCTGTTCAGGTAGGTTGGTCCGGCATTGTGGAGTGCTTGTGTATGTGGGTGAGGAGCTTGAAGGTGATCCTCCTGTCGATGGGGAGCCAGTGTAGGTCTTTCAGTGGGGTGTGATGTGGCTGCGGTGGGTGACATTGACAATCAATCAGACGGAGGCGTTTTGGATGCGTTGTAGTCGTCGTAGGTGTTTGGCTGGAATTCCTGCGTAGAGTGCGTTGCCATAGTCCAGTCTGCTGCTGACGAGTGCCTGTGTCACCGTTCTTCTCTCTTCAGTCGGGATCCATTTGTAGATCCTGCAGAGCATGCGGAGGGTGTTGTAGCAGGAGGAGGAGACAGCATTGACCTGCTTAGACATAGAGAGGGAGGAGTTGAGGATCAATCCTAGATTGTGTGCATTGTCTGTGGGTGTTGGTGCTGTTCCCAGTGTGGTCGGCCACCAGGAGTCGTCCCAGGCTGAGGGGGTGGGACCGAGGATGAGGACCCCCGTCTTGTCTGAGTTCAGCTTCAGATGGCTGCTCCTCATGCAGTCGGCGACGGCCTTCATTCCCTCGTGGAGGTTGGTTTTGGTGGTGTGTGGGTCCTTGGTGAGGGAGAGGATGAGCTGGGTGTTGTCAGCGTAGGAGATGATGTTGAGGTCGTGATGGTGGGCCACTTGAGCGAGGGGGGCCATGTGGACATTGAATAGCGTTGGACTGAGGGATGAGCCCAGGGGGATGCCGCGGTTGATGTTGGTGGCTTCAGATCAAAGGGTGGGAGGCGGACGTTTCTAGGTTCTGCCAGAGAGGAAGGACATGGTCCAGTCAAGAGCCTTCTCTTGGATTCCAGCTTTTAGAAGGCGTGTCTTTAGCGTGCGATGGCAGACCGCGTCGAAGGCGGCTGACAGGTCCAGGAGGATGAGGGCTGATGTTTCGCTGTTGTCTAGTTGGCGCCTGATGTCGTCTGTGGCAGCGATGAGGACTGTCTCGGTGCTGTGGTTTCGTCTGAATCTGGACTGGGACGGGTCAAAGATGTTGTTGTCTTCCAGGTGGCGGGCCAGTTGCATGTTGACGATTTTCTCGATGACCTTTGCCGGGAACGGGAGCAGGGAGATGGGCCGGAAGTTCTGGAGGTCCTTGGGGTCCACTTTGGGTTTCTTGAGGAGGGCGTTGATTTCGGCGTGCTTCCAGCTTCCCATGAATGTCGCTGTTTTGAAGGAGATGTTGATGACCTTCCGTAGTTGGGGTGCGATGACTGTGTCTGCTTCGTTGAATACGTGGTGTGGGCACGGGCCAGATGTAGATCCCGAGTGGATGCATGTCTTGTCGTTGTTGATTTTGGACCAGGAGGTCAGGCGGTTGGTGCTGGTGGTGTTCACAGGGGATGTGGAGTCTGGCGTAGTCGGGCGGTCAGAGTGTTGAAGCTGTCATGGATGTCAGCGATCTTGCGGTGGAAGAAGATGGCTAGTGAGTCGCACAGTTCTTGTGAGGGCGGGATGTCGTTAGCGTTGGCGCTGGGGCTGGAGAGTTGCTGAAGACCTCTTTGCTGTTGTGTGCGTTGTTATCCAAACGGTCTTTGAAGGATGATCTCTTGGCAAATCTGATGAGGTGGTGGTGTCTGCCGGTGGCTGTGTGGTTGTGGGCTGTGTGGTTGTCCGGTGTGCGTTCGTGGAGTCATGTCTTCTCCAGTTTCCTGCATGCGCGTTTAGAGGTCTGGAGCTCGTCGGTGAACCAGGTGGCTCTCTTGTTGGCGTGGCTGTTGGAGGGCTACTTGAGCGGGGCGAGGGTGTTGGCGCAGTCGTCGATCCTCTGTCTGAGGTTTCGGGCTGTGGCGTCTGGGTTGGTGGGGTCGGTGGGTGGGTTCTTGGCAAGGGAGGTGATCAGCTGGTCTTCGGTGACTTTGCTCCAGCAGCGGCGAGGCAGCTGTTGGGTGTGGTGGTGCATGGTTGGTTTCTTGAATGTGAAATGGATGCAGCAGTGGTCGGTCCAGTGGAGTTCGGTGGTGTGGTCGAAGTCGACATGGGAGCCTGTGGAGAAGGCAGGATCCAGCGTGTGGCCGGCGGCGTGGGTGGGTGCGGTAACGAGTTGTCTGAGGCGGAGGTTCGAGAGGTTATCAATCAGGGTGGGGGAGTTGGCGTTGTTGTTGTTCTCGAGGTGGAAGTTCAGGTCCCCGAGGAGGATGTAGTCCGTGGAGGCGAGTTCGTGGGTGCTGGCGAGGTCAGCGATGGAGTCGCTGAACTGAGTCCAGGGTCCAGGGGGTCTGTAGATGAGTGTTCCTCTGAGGGTGGTGTTGGGATTCAGAAGTGCAGGTTTTCGGCGGTGATGAGGTTGTTGTCTGCGTAGGTGGTGACCTTGAGGGTGGACTTGTGGACGATGGCAATTCCTTCTCTGATTCCGTTCCCTGCAGGTGATCTTGGGATGGCTATGGCGATGTTGGGCACCGAGGAGTCGTTCTACCAGGTCTCGGTCAGGAAGGCCACGTCTGGGGCGGAGGCGTCAAGCAGATCCCAGAGCTTGACGGCGTGTTTGCGTGCGGAGCGGGTCTTGAGGAGTGTGCAGTGGAGGTGGCTGGGTTCAGTCCTTGGAGGTTTGGTGGTTCTGTCACCGGTGAAGCTGCAGGTGTGGCAGGAGAAGGGTCCGTGGGTCCGTTTCAGGCGGTCTGGAAGCAGGTGTCATTTTGGCTGGCGTTGAGTGCGTGGAGGGTGCTTGCGTCGTAGTGGATTCTGGAGTTGTGGCATTCGCAGGTTCCAGGAGTTCTGGCACTGGGTGAGGTCCAGGCACAGATAGGCGCATACAAGCATGCCTTAGGCGCGCATGCGGCGTGCCAGCGGCGTGCCAGCGGCGCGGCCGCTGCGCGGCCTCTTCTTGGCCTGCATATGAGGTGGCCTGGGAGGGAGGATCAGCTGGGAGGCGGGAGCGGGGAGGCGAATGGGTGTGCAGGGGGGACGGGGACGCAGGGAAGCAGCGGCGGGAAAGGGCCAGATCAGGAGCGGCGGGAGGGCAAGGGGAATTGGTGCACAGGGCAGAGGGGAAGGAAAAACCCTGGAAACAAGAAGGCAGCAGGGAGGCAGGAACCAGGCAGTCAGGTGACGAGCAGCGGCGTGGGGGTGACCTGCTTGCGAGCAAGGTCAAAGGTCACTAAAAAGTGCAGAAAGATCACAAAAACGGGGGAAACGAGTGTCACATAGGCACAAAGGTCACAGGAAAGGGCAGAGAAGGTCACAAAAAAATGGGGGAAACGAGTGGCACAGAGGCAGAAAGGTCACAAGAAAGAGCCGAAAGGTCACAAAAGACGGGGGAAACGAGTGGCACAGGAGGCAGAAAGGTCCCAAGAAAGGGCAGAAAGGTAAAAAAATTAAACGGGGGAACGAGTGGCACAGAGGCAGAAAGCGCACAAGAAAGGGCAGAAAGGTCATAAAAAAACGGGTGAAACGAGTGGCACAGAGGCAGAAAGGTCCCAAGAAAGGGCAGAAAGGTCACAGAAATGTAGGGGCAGCTAAGCAACAGAAGGCAAAACGGGCAGAGAGACACGGGGCCGCAAGGGGAGCAGATGGAAAAACCGGGCAGAGAGAGACAGGGGCAGCGAGGGAGAGAACGGGTACAGGCGGTGCTGTGCGGAGGGGGAGCAACCTACCTGTAAACCTAACTTACAACAACAATTATATGCAGTGTTGTGTGCAAAATCAGCAATAGGAAAAAATGGCATTTAAACTAATAAGCTTATGCTAACATAGCAATGTGTGCACACAAGGCCCTGCCTTCACTATACTGTTTCCAGGCAGAGAGTACTGTGACTGACACTACAAGCCTCGATAAATCCACTCGTCCACTCACAATTACGAGTGAAATTTTATCAGGTTGAGCTATTTTTACCACTTATTCAACCTTGCTGGTGAATAAATTTAAGCTGGAAGAAACAAGTGTTCTGTTCATTCAGAAAGTGAATGAGCAATTAAGACACAGTTAAATCTTTCTTTTATCTTGACACATTTGCTGACTGCTCAAGGACAGAGATCAAATGTCAGTTCGAAATGTTACTAATTGTTGCCTTTCTAATCCTTGGAAATGGTTTTAATTTTTCTTTCACTTATTTATTGGTTAATGGTTTTGTCAAATGAACTGACAAGATTGTGAAACAAAATGTAGTAAAATGTCTGTTTTTTTCTCCAACATTTAAACTGCTTGTAAATGAATAGTACAAGTATTTCAAAATATAACTGGAATTATGAAGTAACTTTTATTTTTAACTCATAAGTGTGGTGCAAACAAAGATTTAAATAGGAGCAAAATAAATCAGAATCCTTTAGTTGGTGATGTACAAATGACAAATATTTCCCAACAATTCATTTCCAAACAGTGTACACTATATAGTTTTAAAACCACGTCAGTGACACATTCTGTGACCATTTCATTGTTAAATCTGCTGAATGCAAATTACAGTGTGCTGCTGCTTCATGTTTTAGTAATGTATTTATTAAATGTGATAGTTTTTACACATGATTTGAGAAACATTCCTGCCCTCACTCTGATGACAATGCAGTTAATGAACTAAGAGGCAAGTCAGGGGTCATGTGTATCCTTTATGTGTGCTAGATTTGTATTCTATATGGAATATATGCTTAGTCTATTAACTCAAACAAAAATGTTTTCTGTACAGCAGATGTGCTGAACTTGTGTATTTAAAGGTGCTCTCATATGTGATAAAGAAGAAAACTGTGTCTCCGTGAATTAAAATACTTGCCCTGGATCACATAATTTGAAACCAGTTTATAGGTCAAAATTATTATAATTAGGTTGAGTAGATTATTTGAGTCACTGGACTTGTAGGTCTAATAAAAAATGTAGAATTTTTCGAGGCCTGCCCTAAGATAATTTGATTAGAGTATCAACGGGGTTGATAGCCTCCGATGCACCAGCTAATAATTTAGTAGGGCAGTGATCAAAAACAGATTTCAAAATGTTAAAGGCTGCCAGTGAGTCACTCAAGGAAATAGCTTTGAAAACTGCCAATTTGACCAAAGGGGGAGGATGTCATCACAGATGGAGAATCCATAACCACCAGTCGGCTATCACAGGCTTTCAAACTTAGGGGTATATTATCAAGGGGTTTTATCTCCGCTTTTTTGGCTTTAAAAGCCAAGAAAGCGGAGATAAAATTATCTCCCTATTACCAAGCTGTCGCTAACACCAGTTAGCGACAGCTAATAGGAGATAGCGACCATCATGGGCCCCACTTTGCATGTCAGTGATATTTATCACTAATGACATGCAAAGTGGGCGTGCCAAGATGTTAGCGACTGAAAACAGTCGCAAACATCGCTATCTCCTATTACCAACTTTTGGAGATATTCGCGCTAAGCGCGAATATCTCCAAAAGCTAACACCTGCCCTGAGCAGTTCTTAGCCATGTTATCCAATGGGAGGTGGATAACATGGCTAAGAGCATTTGCTCGATAATGCATGAATATCGCCGACTTTTCAGCGATATTCATGCATTGCGGCCGTTTTTTATCGCATTTGCGATAAACCTTGCTAATAGCAAGGTTTATCTGCGATAAAAATCGCCGGTTTGCGGCGATAATTTTTGTCTCTAAACAAGTTAGAGACAAAAACTATCGCTAGTTGTTGGTAATATACCCCTTAGTTTGTATAGCATGGACCTTGTTAATGAAAAAACTAGAAAGTTCCTCTCACCATTCATGCGATGGTGCATGCACACTGACCTTAGCTTTGGGGGAGAGGTTAATTTGGACAATAGCAAAAATGTATTTTGCATTATTGCCATTATCATCTTTTAGTAAATTGAACAAAGAGCTATGTATAATCAACAAGGCATGAGGTCAGATCCACTTTACTTTACACATGCATCTGAGGTATCTGTGCCTACACCATTGCCTACTGTACAATGCCACACAAAACACCACCTCAGGAGGGGCAACATATTAGCAACCCAGTCACCTCAGGGACCACAGATGGAAGGGACAGCCTACTCTTCTGAAGAGTGGTTGTTGCTGTGTTGGAGGGCAACTTGAACTTTGCCTTTGAAGGTTGTTGCCTCCTCAGAGAGTGGGTCTTCCTCCCCATCCTCGTTTTTTGGGGGGCAGCTTTGCTATTTGATGGTCTGTGCATTGTGGTATATGGAATTGGGATGGAAAAGCGGACTTTGGTTGTGGAATAGAAGGGAGGTTTCCTACAGGGCAAAGTCCAAAAGATATGAGGAACTGGGTTTGGAAAAATGGTCCAGGTCAAACAAGCTTGGCTTCAGGTTGCAAGGTGGAGGGAGTGGAATGAGCTTTAGAGTTGTCAGGTGCTGTGTGTGGAGGTACGATGGTTTGGGTGACTGTGGGTGGAGCTGGCTGTCTGTGTTTAGGTGTGGTGAATTGGGTGACTGTGGGTGGGGATGGCTGGCTGTGTAGAGTGTGGTGAGTGGGTGACTGTGGATGGGGATGGTAGCCTGTGTGGAGGTGTGGTGGGTGGGTAACAGTGAATGGGGTTGGCTGGCTGTGTGGAGGTGTGGTGGTGTGGGTATCAGTGGGTAGGGAAGACTGTTGTGTGCTACATTTGTCTTTCTGGGTAAATGCATGGTTGTGTGTCATTTGGGTCTGGACAGGTACAGGCATGGGTATGTGGTATGGTGATAGACAAGATAAATGATACAGGTGGCAAGGCTGGAGTGGTAGTGATGCTGGCATAGTTGAATAAGCCAGACTCTGAAAAAATCCCTGTAGGGTACACATGCCACCTAAGCACGTTGACTACCAAGACCCCTGGATGGCATTCATTTATGCAGTCTAACCAACAGAGATCTGTCTCATGAGGTGAATGGCTTCTGTACCTAGGGTAACAGAAGGCACAGGGCAGAGGTGCCTGGAGGTGTGGGGGTGGCTCCCCTCTTGAAGGAGTAGGCCTGGGAAATGGGTTAGGGAGCTACAGAGATAGAATGGGGTTGGTGGACAAAGGTCGATCCGCATAAGGGTGCAATGTAGCCGCCTCCACCGGGTAGTGGCCACTGTAGCCAACTCAACAGATGTAGAAGTGTTATGTGCTTGTCTCTGTCGCACTCCCCTTGCAATCTAGATCACTGGGTCTGTCAGTGTCAGAATCCAGATGAGAACCACTTGCACCAGCTTTTCCTGGTTGGTTGCTAAAATGACAAGTTAACTTGGTTATATGCAAATATAATGACACACAGGTGTTTTAAATGTGTAGGCATTGCACACAACTGTAATCATTTCAAAATGTCATGAATCCTTACATGTTCATGGTTTTTTCAAGTCCCAAAAGTATGAGTACAACATCTGTGCTTAATATGCATCATTACATGCCAACATAACAAAGGTTGCTCTGAATCTTTTTTTCATGTATGAATAAACTTAAAACATACCTTGTTACTAAAAGTATGAATTCAATCTATGCCTAATCTAGTTAAGCCATCATGTCTTGGTAAGCCAATAGGCTAAAATGAACTCACACATCATTTTTTTCATGTGAGCTCAATGTTTCAAAGTTAGAATTACATTTATTGTGTCAGTCTGTTCACATTTCTACCATACCTGTTTACTCAGTTTTAAATGTTAACTAAAATATTCCACAAGTCATACAATTACACCAAACATTTATTAACCCACAAGACCTACAAATTATTCCACACATAGGATACATATATATATATATATATATATATATATATATATATGTATTCACTGACAAAACCATAGGTTATAGACCATATATAGTTAGGAATTAGCATTTACAAAACCTTGAAAATTCACTGAAAAAACCATAGGTTATAGACCATATATAGTTAGGAATTAGCATTTAAAAAAACTTATTTTACTCACACAAAACCATTGAAATTCCATATATAGTTAGTTGCACTAACTATATATCGCGCACCCGCAATCCACTGCTGATCATGTCACATATTACATCATTCATGACATGGTCAGTGACATCACTGATGACATCACTGATGACATCTCAAATGACATCACTGATGACATCACTGATGACAACATCCAGTGACTGTATTTTTCTGTAAAGTTAAAATATGTCTTGAGTGGATGTATAAGTGTCTGGATGAAGGATTTAGTAGGTGCATGACTGACTGTATGAGTGAGTGATTAAATGTGTCTCACTGAATGCATGGGTTAGTGACTAAACTGTCTTAATTTGTGCATCATTATGTCTGTTGTTCTGTAAACTGCTGCATGTGTTGATCATTAGCTATACGAGAGGCTATATGTGTTATTAATTGGTTGCCCAAGTATTTCTATGGGAGATTGAGTTTGTGTGGGGGTGGCTGGAAGGTGTGTGACTCTATGCATAGATGTGTGAGCAGTTTATTCACTAGGTGTATGAGTTCAAGAGTGCATGTGGAAACAGCTACATGGGCAGTTGACTGTGTGCATGAGTGTATTGATGAGTGAATGGATATCTCAATGCTACATGTCATAGTAAGTACATATGTAAAACACAGTACATGTGAGAGTTGGCATATATAAATAACTGTGCATGAGAGCCACTGAATGAGTGAGTGGTTGTATCGATCATTGTGAACTTGTATCAGGGATTGTATAAGAGAGTAAATATGTGTTAGTATATGTTTCAATAAGTAAGGTGTGTTTAACTGTATAGTTGAAGAAATGGAGGTGAGATTGTTTCTTTGCATGACTGACTGGGTGTGTGAGTAACTCCATGGATGAGTGGCAGTGTGTGAGTGTCTGTATACACTGAGTGTATCTAAGGTTATATTAGAGTCTGAAGAGGTTTATCGTATTAGCACAAGAATGATGTCAAATGAGATGTCATCAGTGATGTCATCAGTGATGTCATTTGAGATGTCATCAGTGATGTCATCAGTGATGTCACTGACCATGTCATGAATGATGTAATATGTGACATGATCAGCAGTGGATTGCGGGTGCGCGATATATAGTTAGTGCAACTAACTATATATGGAATTTCAATGGTTTTGTGTGAGTAAAATAAGTTTTTTTAAATGCTAATTCCTAACTATATATGGTCTATAACCTATGGTTTTTTCAGTGAATTTTCAAGGTTTTGTAAATGCTAATTCCTAACTATATATGGTCTATAACCTATGGTTTTTTCAGTGAATTTTCAAGGTTTTGTAAATGCTAATTCCTAACTATATATGGTCCATAACCTATGGTTTTTTCTGTGAATTTCATTGGTTTTTTAACAGCTAATATCTGTAGCTGTAAAATGTATTCTTCTTTAAATCCAAAAATATATTTTATATGTTTATGAATAATTTTTTTTTTAAATATTTTTTTTTCTTCGTTCCCGCTTCGCAAATCGGGAAGCTTCCCGTTAGCTGACCTTGATGCCGCGAAATAGACCGCGAGCCGGTAAACGTTTCTTTACCGCAAGTGCCGCGTTACAAAACAACATCGTGACGCCTCCCGTCCGCATGACGTTTCACGTTGTCGCGTGATACGTCATATGACGTACTACGTTAGCGAACTGGTACGCGAAGCGAGTCGCAAAGCGCAGGTTTCTGGAAGCAAACCGGGAGGCCCTGCAAAGCGCTTAACGTAAACACAGCAAGTCATGTGACTTGGTAATAACACTTTTCATTGGTTCATTTCACTTTTGGTTTCCTAATGATGTAAGACTAGGTCATATAATCTAAAATGAACACTTTTGATTGGTTGAGAACTCTTGTTTTTCCCAAATGATGAAAATCCCTCCTTCTTTCCTCACTCTGACTTTCATCATTGTGAGAGAAAGACCCTTTGTGATCACTGAGCAATGGCTTCTTTAGTAGCTTCAGCTGGTGCTTCCCCACCACCTCCACCACATCCAAGGAAGAGTGGACCACCTGCTCAAGTTATAATTCAACAAGAAGAAGAAGAAGAGGAACAGGAGGACGAGCACGAAGAGAGGCAGTTTTTGCCTGAGCAGCCCAGGACGTCTCACCGGAAAGAAAACTTCATTTGGCAATTTTTTAAAATTCCCAAAGGTCAGAAAAAAGTAAATGCAAGATACGTAACTTGCCTTATATGTCAAGATAGACTGTCCAGAGGGACCGACAAAAAATACAGTTTCGGAAACTACACAATGCATCGCCATATGACTAGGTGGCATCCTAACAACTACAGTGCTGCACAGTTTCGGAACGACCTAGATAATCTCCCTATTATGGCCAGAAGATCTGTTGTACCGGAAGTAACGGGACCAGAGGGCAGGGAGATGGTGCCAAATATACAAATGAGATTTGGTGATGTAAAACACATCTGCGCATTTTGCGATGGATTCATTTCCTACGGACAAAAAAGCATCACTCTGATCAACAGAGCTATTGACTATCATATGCAAGTTTGTCCGAAACGCCCAAAATAATAAATACTTCTTTTTTTTGTTTTGTTGCTCCTGTTGAGCCCTTTACAATGAATCGTTTTTATTGCCCCCTCCAAGAAAAACCCAAAAAAATATAAAACTGTTCCGAAAAATTCAAAAACAGTAAAAAAATGTTCAGAAAAATAAAAAAAAAAGTTCTTTTCAGAACTACCTCCCCGTTATTAAAAAATTGGTACAATATTTGGAACTGTGCCAACCTCTATTTCTCTTAGTTCGCTTCCCAGTTCGCTCGCCGGTACGCGAACCGGAAGCGAACCAAAAACAGTAAGTATAAGGGAAGGAAACAGACACTTATGTTAAAAGAAAGACAGCTATAGGGGAGTAAACTAGAGATACTATTACCCGTAATCCACTGCTGATGATGTCACATATTACATCTTTCATGACATGCTCAGTGACATCATCAGCAGAGGATTGCAGGTTTTTTGGCAACATGCCTTATCCACGGTTTAATAACGCTGCCTTTTGCTTTATATAAGTTTTCAAATTGTATGAAATATATACCAATAGGTCGTTATGAACCTTTAGGTAGTGCTTTTCTTCATGAGGTCTGGTCGCTTCCATACACATACAGATGTTTCAAAGATGATCAAGAAGTTTATCTGAATGGAGAGGAATGCACTGAGACGCCAGATCATTCACTAATGTGTAGGCACATACAGTTACACGGTTCATGCAACAAACACCGACCAAATATGGCTTGCGTGTTGCAAGGCACGCCAGTTCCTGCTATCATCCCCACGTTCAAGTTGTTGGAAAATGGTAGTTATTTGATGCTCAATAATGAAGATTGTTCTGAGTTAATTAAAAGTATTCCTTTTATCGTAACAGTAAGTGAACGGGTTATTTGCTGCAGAAATGTTCTATTTCCTCCCACACATGAACATAGGGAGTTTTCAATCTGGCCACAAATACCAACCTTGGGACACGTTTCAACGGCATGGCAAGACTAAGAGCTCTTTTGTCTCAGAGAGAGGTGGCCTTGAGTTCGGCCCGTGAAACTTTCGTACTTCACATAGCGAACACCCGTACAGAGGTGCACACCCTTTTCAATTAAGATTTGCCTTTCAATTTCAGCAACATGTTTCCGACTATCTTTAACGCATCCTCCACAAAGTCCCTGGCGCACTTTTTTAAAGTTGTTACCAGTGGTCTCGTGACTTCATTTGAGAAAATCTTTGGAGTCATCCCTGCTTCCTTTCATTCTATTTTCTGCACTCTGGTTCGTGGATTGGCATTTTTACTTGCATTACCAGCGGACGCTCTTGTGCTTTTTTACATTTTTAAATATGGATGTCCCTCCTATGCAACCTCCCACCCTGCAGCTGCTGACACTGTTCCGCAATCGCATGCTAGAATATTATGGCACAATGCCGTTGGCGATATTAAGCACGGCATATGGATTATCTTTTCGATTCTCCTACTTCACCTGTGTCCAGCCTGTATTTCACTGCCTGACCTGTGATTTCGATTGGGCCATTGATTTGTGTCTCTGCGGACCGGTTTCTCCTGACGTCGACTTTAATCAGCTGATGACTCCTATCATTACTCACGAGTTGGTTTGTCCTGGCGAAAGGATTATGGCTGTGGCATTGATGCATGGACTACTTGGTCCCTGGAATTTACTGGCGGCAGCACAGTCTTTCTTGGAACAGAGCTTTCTTGAAAACCCACCGAGCTGTCCTCTGATGGTGATAGAGGATCCGGTGCTGGGAGAGCACGTATGTTCTTTTCCGCTTTTAAATTGGATGGCTGAACTGTTTTCGGATGAAGACGGTGACTTCCTATTGGAGGCTGTTGCAGCTTATTTTGCATACACAGTTATGTCATAGACCTTTTTCATGTTTGATATGCTGAGTACTAGCATTTCATTGACAATTCATTGACTTATTTGTCAAGTTTTTATTATTTACCTTGCCTATTGGCTTAAGACTCGATAAAGTACTTGGCTGTTTTATTTTTCTTTAGCATTAAATTTTCCTAGTTTTTAATGCTTTACCTTGCGGACCGTCCACATATAAACTTGCAATCTGCTCTCATGAGATGGCACTTCTATTATCTTATTCAGTTCGTTTCCGGATCATGAGGAGGTGTCATCTAGGTCCTGGATATCTTTACACCGTGTTAAGTTAGCATGGGCTCATTACCGGTTTAAACGCCATTTTTCCTTTTTTGCAACTTCTGCACACGACACTTAGTTGTTGCTTTAGCTTTCCACCTAGTAGTTCATCGTGGTTTACATGAGAATAATATGTTATTGGTCTACTATCTGCTTTACTTGTTAAACTATATCTGTACAGCGAGTGCTAAAGTTTCAAGAACAACACGATACAGAATTGTTATGAGGTCTGATCTCCACGACTTCATACTCATAACATAAGTGCAACTTCTGCCAATTCTGGGCATGAGGCGGGTTTTATATTGCTTTGCCGAACACACATACACAACAGTTGATGCGGTTCACATGAAGAGAGAGCTGGTGTATGCTGATGTGATTCCTTCAAATCTAATACACTAAAGTATGGGCACGCCCTAAACCAACACAAAGAGACCTTCTTAGCAAATAATATAATATGTGTATTAGGGAGGGTGAGATATAAGCAGCCGCGGGCCGTGGAGGGAGTTACGATGGGGCAGGGAGGCGGGGAGGGGGAGAAGCAGGGTGGAGCCCTCTCTACCTTGCCCCTCCCCCTCCCCGCCTCCCTGCCCCACCGTAACTCCCTCCACGGCCCGCGGCTGCTTATAAGTGTTGCTAACTCTTATTCATTTACAGCATGTTAACATACTGTCACCATTCGCTTTTTATGTACTAGTAACTATGCTGGTAATTTTGCTACTGATAATATGTGTACTTGTATTCTCCACCCTGCTTCTCCCCCTCCCCGCCTCCCTGCCTCACCGTAACTCCCTCCACGGCCCGCGGCTGCTTATAAGTGTACTTTTATTATCTAAGGTACTACGCCTGAGAAGACGGCATTAGTAAATAAACATTTCAAATACACATCTGTTCTTCTTAACTCCATGTTCTGGTTTCTAAGAAATCTATAACGACCGACTGTTCATGAGTTCCACGTATCCTGAGGTACTATAAGTTCATATTCTGGATTGTCTAAACATTGAGAGTTTGTTATATCCGAACCCCCCCAAAATTTTCAGGGGCGGTCGCCAGTAGGTATATATAGTTAGGATTTTTTCTCTATGGGTTTTTTGAAAATTCTATGTCTAATAACTTTGGCGTTTGTGGAAGGAATTGGCTGAAATTTTCAGGAAAATGGCACATTTTGTTTCTGAACAGCCCCTGAAAATTGGGGGGGGGTTCGTCCAGGGGGGTCGAGAAAAAAGGGGGTCCCAAAACGTGTTTTTAACATTGAGTTTTCCATAGGGCGGTTGGCCTCACTTTTAGCCCGAACGGCTGAATGGATTTGCACGAAACTTGGCAAAATTGTAGGGACTGGTAGCCCGATGTGCCTTTTGTAGGTCTCAATATATGTGCTACAGTGGATTTTGAGAAATTAACGTTTAAAAAAAGATATATATCTGTAACAGCGGACCGGGCAGCGCTCCAGTTCGCGTACTTTTCGCGCAACGGAGCTTTGTGAAGCGAAGCTGATTGGTTCTCCGGCGTCTGTAAACATTCCAAACAGTCCGTAGCGGCCGCCATCTTGTCTCTCGGTAGGATCGAGAGACAAGAGGAGGCCAAAGCGAAGGGGCAAATGACCATAAGGGGGCATAGTAGATCCTCGCTGACCCCCTAGGTTTGATGTGGAGGTTTTAAAAGGGCCCCGCGGGGCAAAAAAAAAAATAATAATAATAATCGAACGGCTGAATGGATTTGCACGAAACTTGGTAAAATATTAGGGACTGGTAGCCCGATGTGCCTTTGCTAGGTCTCAATATATGTGCTCCAGTGGATTTTGAGAAATTAACGTTCAAAAAAAGATATATATCTGTAACAGCGCTCCGCTTCGCATACTTTTCGCGTTACGGAGCTTTGCGAAGCTGATTGGTTCTCCGGCGTCTGTCAACATTACAAACAGTCCGTAGCGGCCGCCATCTTGTCTCTCGGTAGGATCGAGAGACAAGAGGAGGCCAAAGCAAAGGGGCAAATGACCATAAGGGGGCATAGTAGATCCTTCCTGACCTCTTAGGTTTGATGTACCATTTTGCCAAGTTTGGTGTAATTCCGTTCAGCCATTCAGGCTGTAGACGTATGTAAATGTCCTATGGAAAATTGCATGGGGAAAACACATTTGAAAGTGTTGAAATTTAGAACCAATTAAAATGTTACTTTGGTTTTGTATTTGTGTGTGATGAAAGTTAATTGGTTATGTATATATCTCAAATGAGAGGAAACCACAGCCATTTTGTGATACTACTGTCAGAGGTACATTTGTGAGGAAGTTTTGGTGGTGAATTTCTGGTGTTTGATTTACACAGTACTAACACTTCTCCTACTTTTAAAAAGGTGAGTTGTTCATTTGTAAGGGGAACTATGTTGTACACTTGAAGATAATTTGAAAAATGATTTCTGTTATTTATTTGCAGTCCTTCTGTTATACTAAATACTTGATAAAGTTAGTTTTATATTATGTATTACTAAAAACGATAAATGAAAGTGATTATTTTTTTCTGCAATTTACAGCAAGCAATTTCAAAATAAAATGGCTCACAATGAAGAGACCGTGGCAATTTCTTTTGCATTGTCCACTACATTGATTGAAATTGAGAGCACCAATAATGAAATATTGTCACAAGGAGGAGATGACTTGAATGATTCCACTACATTGATTGAAATTGAGAGCACCAATAATGAAATATTGTCACAAGGAGGAGATGACTTGAATGATTCCACTACATTGATTGAAATTGAGAGCACCAATAATGAAATATTGTCACAAGGAGGAGATGACTTGAATGATTCCACTACATTGATTGAAATTGACAGCACCAATAATGAAATATTGTCACAAGGAGGAGATGACTTGAATGATTCCACTACATTGATTGAAATTGACAGCACCAATAATGAAATATTGTCACAAGGAGGAGATGACTTGAATGATTTTTTTGATCAATCTGTTGATGGCGAAGTTCAAGAATCATCATTGCAGACTTTTAATGAGGAGATTCCAGATGAGATGATTGAAGAGGAAATTGCTGATGAGGACATGTTACTAGTTCTTTCAAATTTAGAAAATTCTGAAGAATAAATTTATATTTAGAAATCAAAAATTGTTTGAGACATTATTCATTTTTATTTTTAATTTATGAGGTTGTAGCGAAGTGATTGTAGTATAAAATGAGACTTATAGTATAGAGTGCAACATTTTTATGTTACATGGTAAGTTTACTCATATTTACTTCCCTTCTCCCACTATATTATCTCCAATGTGTATTTGACATCTCTTCTTCATCTCCGGCCTCCTTTCTCTCACTGTGTGTCTCTGATGCATCTTATCGCTGCTATTTTGTGTAATTACAGAAGAGAGTAAAATATAATAGTTCGGAACGTGAAAAGGGGGCAAAGTAGAGTACCCCTCACCCCCTAGGCCTTCTCAGGCGGTCCCAAAAGGATCACTTTCTGCTTTCCTGAGAGATTATGGTATGAGTTCCATATACCACAATAATTTGCATTACAACATGCAAGATATATATCTCCTATTACCAACTTTTGGAGATATTCGCGCTAAGCGCGAATATCTCCAAAAAGTAACACCTGCCCTGAGCAGTTCTTAGCCATGTTATCCAATGGGAGGTGGATAACATGGCTAAGAGCATTAGCTCGGTAATGCATGAATATCGCTGACTTTTTAGCGATATTCATGCATTGCGGCCGTTTTTTATCGCATTTGCGATAAACCTTGATAATAGCAAGGTTTATCTTCGATAATTTCTGACGATGCTTAGCGGTAAAAAATTCTTTGGTAAGCATCGTTAGCGATAAATATCGCTTAACTTTGGTAATATGCACCAACGTCTGTTAACGTTCCATTCGAAGGAAATGAGGAAGTGTTGAAAAACATTGTTTGCGCCATCTTGCCTTTTTTGAAATGCCACACTTTTGTCGTGCACGGAAGCCATTTTAGATGCCTTGACCAGACCCACTCTCTGCACGCTGTCGATTCGTAGCATGGCTCCCCACCCTCGCAAGCATCTTCCCCAGGCACTGGTCACCCCCGCTCTCTGTCTTATGCATGGGCAATAAACCTCCCCCCATCTGCGCTGCTCTTCCCTGAGAATCACACTCTGTGCCCGCCCGACACCTCCCTTTCGCCCTATTTACTACCGCACCCTCTGACACTCCTCTTCCTCTGTGTCCGATTGTCCAGGCTATCAGCTAGCCCTGCAGATGTAGTTTATGGCTCCAGCTGTAAAGAATCACCCCTCTTCAAAAGAGTTATAGTAGATCAAGGCCCACACCCGATGAGATCCGTCACACCACACGTGTTCCTACTATCTGAAAACCATCCTGTATTGTGATTGGGGAGGGGACCGAGCCTGAAGCGGAAGATTCTAGGAATGACTCTTTGTACATCAAAGTTTTTACAATTATGTGTCACATTAAAAATATATAGCACTCCAACAAAGTAGTAGGAATATAAAACTTTAATAACATATAAATATATACAAAAAAACAAAAACAGTAAAAACATGTAAACAACGAAGAGACCGTGGCAATTTCTTTTGAATTCCTGATGAGGACATGTTACTAGTTCTTTCAAATTATGAAAATTCAGAAGATGTTGCCTGGGGGTGGGTCGTCAGTAGCAGTCTGTTGTGCGAATAGTTCCAAGGCAGCAGAACGCGCTGAAATCTAGATGGCACGAAGGTGATGTCTAGTAAGTTGCCGCCCAGCAAATAACGGCGTGGGGCGCCGCGGGGGTGAGTGAGTCCAGTAGGCACCACAGGTATTCTTACCGGCATTGCAGAATTACTGCTGGGGACAATGCCTGTGCTGTAGCAGGGTCACAGCAGAAACAAAAATGATTCTGTTGAAGATGATGTTGGTTTTCAATTTGAAAACAGTTCTGGTGTCAACTGCTAGGGTAATGTAGTGGTTAATGTTTTGTTTTCTCTAGAAAATGTAAAAGAGGGGGAGGCAGTCCAAAGTTCCGTTAAAAGGGCAAAGGAAAGGATCGGTGGTTTGAACTATCACTTCAAAAGGGGAGGGGGTGCAACAATTTTTCCTACCGGGTCACACTGTGCTTTCACCGGAACTGAGGTCTGCAGGATTCTAGTAATTCAAAGTGAGGCTGGCGCCAGCATGGGAGCGCCGACGTCCCGCGGATACAGTTTCGTCACTCCACGGGCGATCATGGCAGTCATTCCCCATCGGGGGTCGGAGACTCCCGCGGCTCCTGTAGAATCTTCAAGGTCGTGGAGGACTACGGTGGTGGAGTCAACCAGTGACCGGGCCATTTCTTCATGCTGGGCCCGCTCTTGCCAGGTCGATCGCCATTTTGAGAGTTCGGCAGCTACCGGCGATCGCGGGGTCACATGAGCGGACGGGCTCCACCCTGCCGGGCGAGACGTTGCAGCATCGCCACAGTGGACGAACCCTTTTCGGGGCGCCTGGAGCGCTGAGGGTGCAGCTGGTAAGCCTTCACCTGAGGAGGCGGGAGAGGCCTGTTCGCACCGTCTCTCCCTCCCAGTGCACCCCACGGCGCCCCGCTTGACATTTGTTATGGCCGGTGGCGATGAGGACAGGGGGGGGGGTCGGATGCATGTGCAAGACATCCCCCCAGTGTTGTCAAAGCCATTTTTGAAGAAAGAAGTGGTGCCTGGCGTGTTGCCGCTGCTATTACGAAGGAGAAAAGAAAAAATGTCCCGTCCGTCTTTGGGCCGGGCTTCCGGTGGATGTCGGCCGGACGCCCCTGGCTCTGGCCCCATGAACGGGTTCCTTGGTTTATCGGCTGCAGCCGGATCCCGTCGGCCTCGGCCCCCCGATCGTTGGTGGCCGGACCGGAAGAGCATGTGGCGGGACTATCTGAAACTCTCAAGGGCCACCGCGGCCGGACTGGGAGAGAGAGGGGAGGGTCGAGGAGACATTCCCCCCCCCTGCAACTCTTCAGCGTTGTAAAGGCAATCCCCTGGCCGGGTCCCGCTGGCCTCGGCCTCTCCTCCGGCTACACCCTACGTTAGTATCTCCTGGCCGAGGCGTGGCAGCAGGACCCGCCTTATATGGGCTGCTCCCGGCTGGGCGTAGCCGCAACCTTGCCCCACCTTGGAAGTTTCCAGAGTGGGGGCGGATGTTCTACTGACTTGCATTTTCCCTAGTCTATCGATTTTTTTGGCGTGGCAGGCGGTGGGACAGCGAGGGGTGATTTGGTTTCTCTTACTGTTTTTCTGGTCTCTCACCACTGGCATATTTCTAACGTTTTCTTGTTTCTAGGACATTAATAGGTTTTATCATTACGTTATGTTATCGTTTCTTTGTTCGTTGTTTAATAAAAGTTCATGTTCATCAGTGGCCTACTGATTTTCGTTTTCCTATTCTTTTCTTTCCAGGTTGTTTCATGCTAAAGTTTCTGTTAACAGGATACAGTGATCACTTCGTTATTATTGCATATATCCTTTTCACTAGGGGTGCTCTCTGGTCGGGCCAGATGACGTATCTCTAGTAAATGGTCCGGGTGAAACAGGTGCATCAATCAGTGGGGAGTAGATAGGCATGACAGATTACAACGGGGGAGAAAGGTCCGCATTACGTACCCTTTCACTATTTGCAAAGATTTTCCTACGTATATTTGCAAACAGGGAATACCTCCAAAAAGAACCAATTCCCAAACAGTCAATGTTTGGGGAAACAATCAATCAATGAGGAACGAAATAGGCACGACGTGTTAAAGGTTTGCGTTACGTACCCTTCACTATCTGCAAAGGGAGAGAGAATATTCCTATTCTTCCTCGTTTGCAGGCAGATAAGATTCTTAAGAGAACCAACTTCGAACAATTCAATGGTCGATTCAAACAATCAACAAGGGGTACTGTGAACACAAATGAACGCCGCTTATGTACATACACATTGGTATTATCAACAGGTTGTTCCTAATGTTTCTATTTTAGGGAGGTCAAAAAGAGATCCCATTAGTGGCCTACTGATTTTGCTCGATTCCTTTTGTTTTTTTACACGATTTTTCGCTATCTGCAAAGACTAAACAGAGTGTTGCGACTCTGTGCTTGTTTGTAAATAGAGAATGAACCAAAGAGAACAATCAATCAAATGGAGAGAGAAGCAGGCACGACGGATTACAACGGGGGCAAAGGCCTGCGTTAACTACCCTTCATTATCTGCAAAGAGAGAGTACTCCTAATAGAAATGAGGGGTGGGGGGCAGCATTCAAAGCAGATCAGTGTGCATAAACACGAAAATGTTTTTACTTACCACGTACTTGACATTCGACAGCTTATGATATTTGCTATTAAAAAAACATTGGAATTCACTGAAAAAACCATAGGTTATAGACCATATATAGTTAGGAATTAGCATTTACAAAACCTTGAAAATTCACTGAAAAAACCATAGGTTATAGACCATATATAGTTAGGAATTAGCATTTAAAAAACCTTATTTTACTCACACAAAACCATTGAAATTCCATATATAGTTAGTTGCACTAACTATATATCGCGCACCCGCAATCCACTGCTGATCATGTCACATATTACATCATTCATGACATGGTCATTTGAGATGTCATCAGAGATGTCATCAGTGATGTCACTGACCATGTCATGAATGATGTAATATGTGACATGATCAGCAGTGGATTGCGGGTGCGCGATATATAGTTAGTGCAACTAACTATATATGGAATTTCAATGGTTTTGTGTGAGTAAAATAAGGTTTTTTAAATGCTAATTCCTAACTATATATGGTCTATAACCTATGTTTTTTTCAGTGAATATATATATATATATATATATATATTCACTGAAAAAACCATAGGTTTCACACCAGTTATAGTGAGCTGGAAATTTTACTCGCATAAAACCATTGAAATTCCCACATTATAGTTAGTTGGACTGACTGTAACTTGCGCGTGCAATGCACTGCTGATGACGTCACATATTACATCACTCATGACATGGTCAGTGACCTCACTCATGACATCACTGATGACACCATCCAGTGAATGTGTGTATTTTTTAAAAATAAATATGTGTTATATATGTATATGTAAAAGTTGATGGAGGAAGAAATGTGTAAATAAGGGTTTACATGAATGTTTTTTTTTTTTTTTAAATTGATTGGTTAACTGGCTTATTAAGTGTATCTTAGTGAATACATATATTAATGAGTAATGTTTAAATATTTAAATATATGGATTAGTGTTTCACTTTGTGTATAAGTGGCTGCATGGGTTGGTGAGTAGCTACATGTGTATGTATATGGGTTATTAGATGTTTTTTTAATATCAGTATGAGTGTGTATATGGTTTGGTGGGGGTATTACTTAGCACATAGATGCATGAATGACTGACTCTCTGTTTCTATGTGTTTTGAAGACAGCATATGTGCAGGAGTGAATGGGTGGATGAGTGTGTATATGTGTATGTTAGTGAGTGAATGACTGTCTCACTAGTGTCTTTATCAGTAACTACATATGTTTTAATCTAGTATATGTGAATATTGATGTATACAAGTGAGTATATTTGAGAGTAAGAGATTATAAGAGTTCCTCTTTAAATAAGTATGTGTTTCTATAAGTGATTGTTTAAGAGAGTAAATATGTGTAAGTTTCCTTAGAAGTAAGGTGGTTGTGTGTGTATAGCTGTATATGCAAATAAATGGATGTTCAATAGTTTATTTGCATGTGTGAGTATGTGTGTGAGTAACTTTTGGATGACTGTCGGTGTGTAATAGGATGTATAGGTGTATCACTACATATGATGAGTGAGTAAACGTATGAGTCACTATATAGAACTGTTTGTGAATGAGTGGATGTGTATATAGATGGTGGAATTACTGAATTGGTTGTTGTAACTGATATGGGTATCTCCATTTTTTTTTAATTTTTAGTTTCTATTTTTGAATATGTGTTTCAAGGGTTACATTACAGTGAAAGGAGGTCTGTCACTCTGCCACAAGGATGGTGTCATCAGTGTTGTCATGAGTGATGTCACTGACCATGTCATGAGTGATGTAATATGTGACGTCATCAGCAGTGCATTGCACGCGCAAGTTATAGTCGGTCCAACTAACTATAACGTGGGAATTTCAATGGTTTTATGCGAGTAAAATTTCCAGCTAACTATAACTGGTGTGAAACCTATGGTTTTTTCAATGCTAATTCCTAACTATAACTGGTGTGAAACCTATGGTTTTTTCAGTGAATTTCAATGTTTTTTTAATAGCAAATCTTTATAGCTATAGAAAGTGAAACATTTTAAAACAAATGTTATATTGTATAAATATGTAAATTTTTTCTTTTCTTTTTTTTTTTTTTATTTTTAACCCCGGGGCGCTCCTGGGGCGCGTACCGGTGAACGCACGGATAAGCGCAATATTACGGCGCGTCCCAGGGCGCGTACCGGGGAGCGTCCCGGCAGTGCTATTCCCACGAACGAAAACAACATTGTGACGTATCGCGTAGACGTGTGATGCGTCATATGACGCACAGCGTAATCGCAACTGAAAGCACGCGATCGCATACGATCGCGGAATGTCCTGACGCGCTTACGCTACGCACCCGGGGGCGCGCCCCGGAGCGCGACTACGGGCGCGCCCCGGGTCGCGTAGCGTAAGCGCGTTGGGTCATGTGACCTCGAAATAACACTTTCTATTGGTGCAGAACAGTTTTGGTTTCCAAATGAGTAAAGCCTGGGTCTTGTGACCTGAAAATAACACTTCTGATTGGTTCAGGACAGTTTTTTTTCCAAATGATGAAAAACCCCACCTTTCTTCCTTATTCTGACTTTGTCCTTTGACTGAGGAAGACCTGTTTCATCTACAGAGCAATTCTTTTGTACTTTGAAATGGCTACTGTAGCAGCAACAGTTGGAGCATCTGCACCACCACCACCACCACCACCACCACCACCACCAAGAGGACCACCACAACAATACATTGGTGGTGAAGAAGAGGTGGAGGAGGAAGAGGAAGAGGAGGAGGGGAGAAGATGGCTGCCTGAACAAAATACCCCATACAAGCCAAAAGAACACATTGTATGGGAGTTTTTTTCTTTTCCAGAGGGCAAGAAAAAAGTTAATGCGGCCAAGGTACTTTGGTAATAATACCATGATTTGACATATGACCCGGAAGCATCCTATTAACTATTCTCGTGCAGAGATCAGGGAACTGGCCAGTCACCTCCCCCAGTGTTCAAGGACCAGCTCCAAAAAAAAGCAACCCACTCAATCGGGACCGGAAACAACGGAGACGATGCCTTGCATTCAGCCACGATTTGCTGATTTCAGAATCACATGTAGTGAATGTGGCAAGCTCATCGCCTATGGTGAAAAGAGCGTAAAGCTCATTGTCCTTGCTGGTGACAATCACATTTGCCCCGAAAAGAAGTAATTTTTTCCGTTGTTTGATTTTTGCTCCAGTTGAGCCATTTTCAATTCCCTTTCTCTTTGTTTCTTCCCATAAAAAATACAAAAAATATATAAAACTGTTTTGAAAAGCCAAAAAAAGTACAAAATGTTCAAAAAACATTAAAAAAAATATAAAACAACAAAAAGAATAAAAAAAACGGTTCTTTTTAGAACTACCTTTCATTTATAAAATTAAACCTATATTTTTAAAGGATCTCTTTCAATTTGTGGTCCTTAGGGTATGCGTACCGGGGCGCGCCCCCCCCAAAAAAGAAAAAAAAAATTAATGAAGCAGTTAGCATGAGGGAAGGACACAAAGAGAGTTATGTTAAGAGAAAAAGAGCTACAGGATGAACACAGAGGGATTGTTTATTACATAGTAAAAAATAGAGAAGGTGTAATTGGATAAAAGTGAGAAAAGTAAAATGACTAAAGGAGCGAAAGAAAGAAAGAGAGAGGAAGAACACTAAAGTAGAGATAGTGGGAGACTGTGCCTGCCTGTTAAAAGAAAAAGAAAGGACAGTAAAAAATGGAGAATGAAGGGTAGTGGCGGAACCAGGATAAATGAAGAACGATGAGGGAAAGTGAAAAAAGACCAGGTAGTATAAGTAAAGAGGGGTGAAAGAGGGGGAAACATTGAATTAGGATAAGACATGGGGAGTGACAAACAGAAAGGAGAAAGAGAGTAAAGGAAACATTACCTGAATGGGCTTGAGTAAAACAGCAAAGAAAGATAAGTAATGCAGTGTGTGTGACTTATAGGGAGTCAGTGAGTGTTGGTCGGGGTGTGGGTGTGTAAGGTGTGTCTGTGGGTGTGGGGTGTTTCGGTATGGGTGGAGGTGAGGGTGTGTGAAATATGTGTGAGGAGTGTATGAGTGTGGGGTGTATATGTGTACGATGTAGGTGTGTGTATGGAATGTGTGTGTGTGTTTGAGGAGTGTGTGTGGGAGGATTTTTTGTGTGTATGAGGTGTGTGTGTGGTGTGTGTGAGGGGTGTATGTTACAGGTGTGTGTATGTGTTGGAAGGGGGATGAGGTGTATGTATAGGAGTAAGGTAAATAATTAAGAAAAAGAGAATGAGTGAAGAAGCAAGGGAAGGGAACAAAGGGTAAGTGAAGTAAAGAATAGGGATTGAAAGAAGTTGAATATGAGAGGGGAAATAGGGAAAGGGGAGTAACCATGTAGAATAAGAATAAGTGAGGGAAGCAGAGTAAAGACACAGGAGTGAGGTAGATTGAGAAAATGTTAGTGAGCTTAAAGCAAAGGGTGATGACAAACTACATTTTTTTAGTCATACTTACCATATAATAAATGTAACTTTAATTAAAAAAATTACTACACTTTGTATCTGTGAAAGAGAGAAGAAAAAATAAGTTATAATTAGTAAAATATGTATTTTAAATTAAAAGATACAAGTGAAGAGGTTAAAAATCATAACACTCTATTTAGAAATAAAGTTAGAGTGAAGGACACAGAAAGGGAAATAAAGTAAGGTAGAAGGACACAAAGAGAGAAAAAGAAATAGAAGGAGAGCAAATTACAAAGAGTAAGGCATATAGATTCACTGACAAAGAGAGCGAGAATAACAGAGAAATGAACTGAAGGTAAGAAAGATACTAAAACAATGTGAGTTAGCAAAACTAAATCAGGAAACAGAAGTAAGTAAAAAGATAATGACTGAGACAGAAAACAGTCTATTTAAGGATGCATTTAGAAGAATGAGGAATAGAAGATAACTGAGAGTAAGTGAAGAACAGTCATAGAGTGAAAGGAAGAAGGGAGAGAGGATAATATACAACGATTGAGGGAAATGGACTGAGAAAGTTAGTAGGTAGACACACTAAGAGAAAAATTGAGTGAGGTGGAGTACAATGAGTGAAAAAAGGTAATGTGTAAGGGAGCAAAAAGAAGGAAAGAGAGGAGAAGACGACTAAAACAGTGGTACTGAGAGAAAATAAGTTGGTGATGAAAGTAAAGAGAAGGACATTGAAAGAAAGGAAATGAGGGATAGTAATGGAACCAGAGTAAAAGAAATGGGATGAAAAACGATGAGAGAAGAGCAGTGAAGTTATTGTAAAAGAAGTGATAGAAGGTAGATAAACACAAGTGAACATAACACAAGTAGAGTGAGGCACTGAGAACATAGAAGTAGTGAACGAAAAATAGATAGAAGAGGTCAAAAGTAAGGAGCAAACAAAGATAAGCGAGGGAGAGTGGGTGATTTATAGTGATAGAGTGCAATAATACTGCTTAGTGAGTAAACAGGAATTACTAAAAGAGCAAAGGAGGAAAATACAGAAAAGGGAAGTAAAGCAGAGAGACTGAAAGCTGAAAAGTTATGCAAGGGAGAGAGGGGAGGCACACAGTTGAAATGGGAATGAGGGGTTGTCAAAGAAGTGGAGTAAAGGAACGGAGGATACAGAGAATGAGAGAAATACATTATAAGTGAGTAAAAAGAGCTGAAAGAGGATGGAAAAAGGAAAGTGAGTGTCAGAGAATGGGAATACAATTTAATTTACACAATCCAAAGTATAAAATAACTTGTACAACATGTTACATAGTTTATTTTTGCTGTTCTCAGAATATATTGAATTTCACTTAAAACAGTGAGTTCAAATTACTCATCATATGACAGCGGGAAAAAAAACACAATCTAAAAGATTGTGTTTTAAAAAAAAACTTAGATACTGACAAATGACAAATGTACGCTAATCTTTGATTGGCTTACTTTTCCTTGAGGCCAAATACTGTATCATGGAGGTTCTTTTTCTCGTTGCAAAGTACTTTGCTGTTCACTTAAAAATCCATTTCATCGACTTTCTACAAGAAAAGCTCCAAAAACATCTGAAATATTTTCAATATTTTCATATACTCCTTTTTTTCAGCCATGACTCTTTACTCATTCCTGCACCTTTCCATTTGTCCAAATAGTGTCAGATGTATGAGTATATTTTCAAATTAATTCTAAGGCACTCTGAAATTACCTTTTTCCCGATGTTCTGAAAGAAAGGCTCTACAACATTTTCACAATATTTAAGTATTTGTAAAACCATCTCTGACTCACTCATGTTCATCATTTTGTATAATACTAATATCACTTACTGTGAGATCCACTTACAGTACCAATATGACAAGTCAATTTTTTATATTGCCTGGATCACTTTTACTCAGAATATATTTTTAAACAGCAAAATAACCTTTATTAACTGCTCCCGCCTTCATAGGCCAATTACCTTTACCTAAATGTTGGCTGTAAAAACACTAGGTATGAATTTATAAAGCCAAAAGGCAAACGTTGTTTGAAAGTCAAATGAGTGTCATTACATTGGGTCCAACCATTAGAACTTTTTAAATAGCATGTGTAATGCCCTGATGTTGTAGAAGGACCGTCATGAAAAATAATAGGTACAGTTGCAAAGGTTCTTCCTGATATCGATAACTGAGAAGCCTCAACATTTTTAATAGAAGTTGTCAATTAATTCCATCAGGTCTACATCGTTGGAACATTAAAATGACATAGTGACCATAACTTTGTAGAAATAATGTGGACAGCATTGTAGACTTACATTGGGTACACACCATATTGTGATCCGCTGCTTTAACCCCTTCGCTGCTAGGCCTATTCCCCTCCTGTGCTAAGGCTTTTTTTGGCGTTTTGGGGTAGTGCGCGCTTGGGCCCTTGTAACTTTTTGACCACATAAGGTATCCACGCCAAATTTGCATCCTTTTCTTCCAACATCATGTGGATTCTAAAGGCGCCCAGGGTTTGTGGATTCCCTTGGAGGGGTCCCAGAAATGAACCAAAATATAGTGATTTTTTTGTTTTTTTCAGAAAAATGGGAAAAACGGGCTGCAAATGAAAGCCTCTGGTTTTTTCCCTGAAAATGTTATCTAAAAAGAGTTTGTGGGGCTAAAATTTCAATTTTCTCAGCTTTTAGGGAATGACAGTCTTTTGTCAGAGAACCGACATTTTTCACACAATTTTGGCATTTTTCTGGGACATAGCCTATTTTTGCTATTTTTAGAGCTTTCCACCTCCTTCCAGTTAATGGTAGAAATGAGTTTGAAAGCAATAATGGATTCTGGAAAGCTTTACATTTTCGAAAAGTAGATAAGATTCTGAATTCAGAAAGGGGTCATTTTTCTAAATCCATGAAGGTTTCGTTATAGAAACTAACAGTTAAATATTGGAATAATTGAAAATTTGTTGAACAAAAACAGCCTTTTGTCTCAACGTTTTCACCTATAACTTTTTCTAATTTTGACAGCTCTTGGAAGGCAATATACCGCTACATCCGTTAGACCTTCCTGGTTGTGGGGATATATAGGACTTGTACTTTCACCAAGAACCCGACGAACCCAGATCCAAAAACTGAGCAGCAACTTGCAATGGTATGTTTTCATTTACTGGGTATAGAGCACTTTGTCTTGGAAAATGTATACATGGAATAATATGTATGAAAGACACCTATGTATTTCTGAATTGGGTACAAATTATAGAGTTCAGAAACAGTATATAATTGCACATTTTCAAAATTGGGAATACTCATACTAGCATGAGAATTATTGGTCATTTTTCAAAAAGATTTTTTTTTACACAATGTCTTTCATTGAAAGGGAGAAATGCATGAAAGCTCAATTGGTAATAACAGTTGATTTACAAATCCGAATTACCTCAAGTGTCCCAATAAAAACGGTACCTCACTTGTGTGGGTCGGCCTTGTGCCTGCGACAGGAAACGGCGCAAAATGCAACGTGGTCACACCTAAATTTTGCAGTTACAAATTGACCCTTTTTTGGCAAAGTGCCTACCTGTAGTTTTTGCACCCTAGCTCTGCTGGCACCCAGGGAAACCTAGCAAACCTATAGGTTTACCTACCTCAATTTCCCAGTGAAATCTTGCGCTCTGTGGACAAAATGAATACCTTTTGTTTTTGAGCCCTAGCTCTGCCAGCACCTAGGGAAACCTAGCAAACCTATATATTTATGAAAAGTAGACACCCAGGGGAATTCAGGATGGGGTGACTCGACTGCCTACCTCCAGGTTTTGTTACCCAGAATCCCTTGCAAAGCTAAGAATTTGACAAAAAAAACACATTTTCCTCACATTTCTGTGGTGGAAAGTTCTGTAATCTGCGTGGATCAACAAATTTCCACCCACCCAGCGTGCCCCCAGGTCTCCCCAAAAAAATGGTACCTCACTTGCGTGGGTAGGCATAGTGGCTGCAACATGAAACAGCGCAAAACGCAACATGGTCGCACCTCAATTTCCCAGTGAAATCTAGCACGTTTTGGACAAAAAGACTACCTTTGGTTTTTGCGCCGTAGCTCTGCCAGCACCTAGGGAAACCTAGCAAACCTATACATTTTTTAAAACTAGACACCCAGGGGAATTCAGAATGGGGTGACTCGTCTGCCTACACGCAGGTTTTGTTACCCAGAATCCCTTGCAAACCTAAAAATTTGACAAAAAAAACACATTTTTCTCACATTTCTGTGGGTGGTGGAAAGTTCTGGAATCTGCGTGGATCAACACATTTCCACCCACCCAGCGTTCCCCAAGGTCTCCCAAAAAAAATGATACCTCACTTGCCTGGGTAGGCATAGTGCCTGCGACATGAAACAGCGCAAAACGCAACATGGTCGCACCTCAATTTCCCAGTGAAATCTAGCACGTTTTGGACAAAAAGACTACCTTTTGTTTTTGCGCCGTAGCTCTGCCAGCACCTAAGGAAACCTAGCAAACCTATACATTTTTGAAAACTAGACACCCAAGGAAATTCAGGATGGGGTGACTCATCTGCCTACCCCCAGGTTTTGTTACCCAGAGTCCCTTGCAAACCTAAAAATTTGACAAAAAAAACTAATTTTCCTCACATTTCTGTGGTGGAAAGTTCTGGAATCTGCGTGGATCAACAAATTTCCACCCACCCAGCATTCCCCCAGGTCTCCCGAAAAAAATGGTACCTCACTTGCGTGGGTAGGCATAGTGGCTGCGACATGAAACAGCGCAAAACGCAACATGGTCGCACCTCAATTTCGCAGTGAAATCTAGCACGTTTTGGACAAAAAGACTACCTTTTGTTTTTGCGCCGTAGCTCTGCCAGCACCTAGGGAAACCTAGCAAACCTATACATTTTTGAAAACTAGACACCCAGGGGAATTTAGGATGGGGTGACTAGTCTGCCTACCCCCAGGTTTTGTTACCCAGAGTCCCTTGCAAACCTAAAAATTTGACAAACAAAACACATTTTCCTCACATTTCTCTGGTGGAAAGTTCTGGAATCTGCGTGGATCAACAAATTTCCACCCACCAAGCGTTCCCCCAGGTCTCCCAAAAAAAATGGTACCTCACTTGCGTGGGTAGGCATAGTGGCTGCGACATGAAACAGCGCAAAACGCAACATGGTCGCACCTCAATTTCCCAGTGAAATCTAGCACGTTTTGGACAAAAAGACTACCTTTTGTTTTTGCGCCGTAGCTCTGCCAGCACCTAGGGAAACCTAGCAAACCTATACATTTTTGAAAACTAGACACCCAGGGGAATTCAGGATGGGGTGACTCGTCTTCCTACCCCCAGGTTTTGTTACCCAGAGTCCCTTGCAAACCTAAAAATTTGACAAAATAAACACATTTTCCTCACATTTCTGTGGTGGGAAGTTCTGGAATCTGCGTGGATCAACAAATTTCCACCCACCCAGCGTTCCCCCAGGTCTCCCAAAAAAAAATGGTACCTCACTTGCGTGGGTAGGCATAGTGCCTGCGACATGAAACAGCGCAAAACGCAACATGGTCGCACCTCAATTTCCCAGTGAAATCTAGCACGTTTTGGACAAAAAGACTACCTTTTGTTTTTGCGCCGTAGCTCTGCCAGCACCTAAGGAAACCTAGCAAACCTATACATTTTTGAAAACTAGACACCCAAGGAAATTCAGGATGGGGTGACTCATCTGCCTACCCCCAGGTTTTGTTACCCAGAGTCCCTTGCAAACCTAAAAATTTGACAAAAAAAACTAATTTTCCTCACATTTCTGTGGTGGAAAGTTCTGGAATCTGCGTGGATCAACAAATTTCCACCCACCCAGCATTCCCCCAGGTCTCCCGAAAATAATGGTACCTCACTTGCATGGGTAGGCAAAGTGGCTGCGACATGAAACAGCGCAAAACTCAACATGGTCGCACCTCAATTTCCCAGTGAAATATAGCACGTTTTGGACAAAAAGACTACCTTTTGTTTGTGTGCCGTAGCTCTGCCAGCACCTAGGGAAACCTAGCAAACCTATACATTTTTGAAAACTAGACACCCAGGGGAATTTAGGATGGGGTGACTCGTCTGCCTACCCCAAGGTTTTGTTACCCAGAATCCAAACTTAAAAATTTGACACAAAAAACACATTTTCCTCACATTTCTGTGGTGGAAAGTTCTGGAATCTGCGTGGATCAACAAATATCCACCCACCCAGCGTTCCCCTAGGTCTCCTGAAAAAAATGGTACCTCACTTGCGTGGATAGACATAGTGGCTGCAACAGGAAACGGTTCAAATCATACAGTGGTGAATTTACAAAACCCTATTGCAAAACTATCTTGATTTTGGGGGGGGGGGGACCTGAGTTTTTGGCCTGGGGCTCGGTGGTATTCTTTGAAAAGTACCAAACCCAAACAGTTCTGAAAACTAGACACCCCAGGGGAGTACAGGGAGGTATGGCATGCGTGGGTCCCCCAATGTTTTCCTACCCAGAACTCCTTGCAAACCTTAAAATTAGGTAAAAATAGCACTTTTCCAAACTTTTTTGCGTGGGATCGCCGTGCCGGCAAAAATGTCCTACCACCCAGCGTTCCCCTTGTTCTCCCGAGTAAAAGGATACCTCACTTGTGTGGGTGCCCCAAAGCAGAACACGCCAAAAATGAATTCTGAAAAAAGTAGTATTTTAGTTTTACAAATTAAGCCCCCCTGCCTTAGTAACAGGCCTTTGGCCCACCCACACAAGTGAGGTATCATTTTACTTGGGAGAACAAGGGAAACGCTGGGTGGTAGGACATTTGTGCTGGCAGCGAGATCCCACCCAAAAAAGTACGGAAAAGTGGGTTTTTTGACCAAAATTTAAGGTTTGCAGGGGTTTCTGGGTAGGAAAACATTGGGGGACCCACGCATGCCATACCTCCCTGGACTCCCCCGGGTGTCTAGTTCTCAGAACTGTTTGGATTTGGTAGTTTCCAAAGAAGCCCGCCAAGCCCCGGGCCAAAAGCTCAGGTGACCCCCTCAAAAAATAAGATTGTTTGGCTAAAGGTAATTTTTTGGTCTCCACAGTAAGAATTGGGCCTTTTCCTATAGCAGCCACTATTCCTACCCATGCAAGTGAGGTACCATTTTTATCGGGAGACCTTGGGGAACGCTGGGTGGGAGGTAATTTGTGTGAGCCCAGTGATGCCACGCTTTCCCACACTAAAACGTGTGAAAAAACTGATTTTTTTTCCAGCTAAAATTGAGGTTTGCAAGGGATTCTGGGTAAAGGAACGTTGGAGGATCCACGCAAGCCATACCTCCTTGGAAGCCCCCAGGTGTCTACTTTTCAGAAATGTGTGGGTTTGGTAGGTTTCCCTAGATGGCCGTCTAGCACGGGGCCAAAAACCCAGGTAACCCATCTTGCAAAAGCTGGTGTACTTGACATTGTCACCATTGTCAAATTCACCAGCTTTTGCAAGAGGGGTTACCTGGGTTTAGCAGAAAAAAATCAGTTTTTTCACACGTTTTAGTGTGGGAAAGCGTGGCATCACTGGGCTCACACAAATTACCTCCCACCCAGCGTTCCCCCAGGTCTCCCGATAAAAACGGTACCTCACTTGCGTGGGTAGGCATAGTGGTTGCAACAGGAAAAGGTCCAAATTGTACGGTGGTGAATTTAAAATACCCTGAAGCAATATAACCTTGACATTGTCACCATTGTCAAATTCACCAGCTTTTGCAAGAGGGGTCACCTGGGTTTCTTGCCCCGTGCTAGACGGCCATCTAGGGAAACCTACCAAACCCACACATTTCTGAAAAGTAGACACCCGGGGGCTTCCAAGGAGGTATGGCTTGCGTAGATCCTCCAACGTTCCTTTACCCAGAATCCCTTGCAAACCTCAATTTTAGCAGAAAAAAATCAGTTTTTTTCACACGTTTTAGTGTGGGAAAGCGTGACATCACTGGGCTCACACAAATTACCTCCCACCCAGCGTTCCCCCGGGTCTCCCGATAAAAACGGTACCTCACTTGCGTGGGTAGGCATAGTGGCTGGAACAGGAAAAGGTCCAAATCGTGCGGTGGTGAATTTAAAATACCCTGAAGCAATATAACCTTGATTTTTGGGGGGGGCACCTGAGTTTTTGGCCCGGGGCTCGGTGGTATTCTTTGAAAAGTACCAAACCCAAACAGTTCTGAAAACTAGACACCCGGGGGAGTCCAGGGAAGTATGGCATGCGTGGGTCCCCCAATGTTTTCCTACCCAGAACTCCTTGCAAACCTTAAAATTAGGTAAAAATAGCACTTTTCCAAACTTTTTTGCGTGGGATCTCCGTGCCGGCAAAAATGTCCTACCACCCAGCGTTCCCCTTGTACTCCCGAGTAAAAGGATACCTCACTTGTGTGGGTGCCCCAAAGCAGAACAGGTAGGGTAACTGGGTAGGAAAACATTGGGGGACCCACGCATGCCATTCCAATTCACCAGAAAGACATGACCATATACTGCCATGAATTGCCAATAATATCTTAATTTTGAAAGTTATTTATAGCTATAATATACACCATAACTGAGTTACTCAAAAGACAAAGAATCAAGCACGGCTATCTATTTCTCAAAGACACACACATACAGGTTGGATTTGGCACGAGGGCGAGTGATGGTTCAGTACATAAAATTTTATTAACATGATATTTCAAAAAAATGAAATGCTCTGTTAATAAATAAATGGATAAAAACTGAACCAGTGACTCGCAACTCGTGAGCTGTAAAGCCACGACAAGGCACCAACCGTTTTACAGGCCATTCACGCACCTTTCATACCTGATACAAACAAGACCACTGACACCATCTGGAAGAAAGGCAACACATTACAACAATCACAATAAGGGACAAGGTACACCCTACTGCAGAAAGAGAAAAAAAAATGTACTGCACAGCCATCTAATCCGCAAGCACACACACATACTGGTTGGATTTGGCACGAGGGTGAGTGATGATTCAGTACATACAATTGTAATCGGAAGTAATTTCACAAAAAATGAAATACACTGCGCATAATTGAAAGTATGATTAACTGAACCACTGACTCACAGCTCGTGAGCTGTAAAGCCACGTCAAGGCACCAACCTCTTTACAGGCCATTCATACACCTTTCGTATGTGTGACACATTCAAAACATTCACACCGCCAGCCGCGGACCCATCACATTTCAACACTCACACCAGCAAACAGCGCCATTCAAGGGCCCATCACTTTCACACGCCCACATTTCTGACTCTACAACTACACAAATTGATGGACTGAATGGAGTGTCACTCAACTAGCAGTGTGTGTAGTGACCAACAGAAAGTAACTACTCACACACCACCAGCCGAGCGCCAGTCCACCCACACCACCATCCAAGCACCAGACCATGCACCCCGCCAGCCAAACACCACTCAGCGCACACCGACAGCCAAGCACAACCCCGTGCACAGACAGCCAAGTATCACTCCACACACACCACCAGCCAAGCACCACTCCACGCACACCGCCAGCCAAGCACCACTCCGTGCACAGACAGCTAAGCACCGCTCCACGCACACCCTCCAGCCAAGTACCACTCCACACACACCACCAGCCAAACACCACTCCACACACACCACCAGCCAAACACCACTCCATGCACAGACAGCCAAGTACCACTCCACAAACACCACCAGCCAAGCGCAACTTTTTTTTTTTTGTATGTTCTTATATAGCGCTCGAATCACCCGGAGGTATCTCGGCGCTTGCCTTGGGAACCCGTCCTGGCTTTTCCCTGTGAGATAGCCCCTACAGGGCATCCCCAAGGTGAAAACCAGGCATCCCGCCGCGGGGGGCCGTTGTGGAGATTAAGCAAGCTTAATGCCCAGAGTTGCAGAGTGAGAACCCATGATTAGGGCAGGCACCGGAGCGAGAATTATCGAGTCCGTGGACATTTTTAGCTCAAGACCCTGCCGCGTCGGGAATTGAACCCTGGTCCCGGGTCTGACCTCTGCTCCAGGGTCTGCCTGCTCTAACCAGTGAGCCACACTTCTCCACTCCACACACACCGCCAGCCAAGCACCACTCCACACACACCGCCAGCCAAGCACCACTCCACACACACCGCCAGCCAAGCACCACTCCACACACACCACCAGCCAAACACCACTCCATGCACAGACAGCCAAGTACCACTCCACGAACACCACCAGCCAAGCGCCACTCCACACACATCGCCAGCCAAGCACCACTCCGTGCACAGACAGCCAAGTACCACTCCACACACACCACCAGCCAAGCGCAACTCCACACACACCGCCAGCCAAGCACCAGCCGGCACACACCACAAACACATTTAGAATTCTTTTTTTGAAAATAACACTAAATAAATGGAAATACCTACAAATCAGCTAACACAAATTCTTAAAATAAAAACTTTGCACTAATGCCAATCCTTGAAACAAACAAATTTTTTTTTACAGAATGCAGACCAGGCAATTCACTTTACAGCTCATTAAAACTCCCAAAACTTCTTTTGCGTGTGGTACGATTTAAAACAAGCTGACAGACACAATGCAGGCTTAGAAGGACAGTCAGGACAGTATATACGAGACTCCTTTCGCACGCCTCTTCGCCAACAGACTCTGCATCTTCTAGTCGGAAAGTCTCTTGCGGTAGTGGAAGGAATAGATTCAGGAAAGTGGCGATCTTTCAATCTAGCCACTTCCTCCACCACTCCAAATCTAGGAACACTTGCCTGCTCCACAAGTACAAGGCTGCCTATTATAGACTCCTGAAACTTAACAAAAGGCATCTTCTTCTCAGGACAAGACTTCTGGTACACAACGAAAGCATTAAAGGATGCCAAGTGGAACAGATGGATAGCAAACTTCTTGTACCAAACGTAAGCTTTTCGAAGAGCAGCATAAGGTTCCAACCTCTGATCTACTCTGTCAACACCACCCATGAACTTATTGTAAGCTATAATGCACACAGTTTTGCGCACTTCAGCACCCCGACCCGAAACAGGCACAGGTTCTGCACTTTCATCGTGGATAGTAGTCAGCATGTACACATCTCTCCTGTCTGAATACTTCACAGCTAGAAGCTCCCCACATCGCAATGCCGTAGACTGTCCCCGCACAAGCCTTTTGCAAACAAGTTCCTTTGGGAAACCTTTACGGTTACTGCGCATTGTGCCACAAGCAACAGTGCCCACTTTCGCCAACTCCTTGAACAACCGCACACCAGTGTAGAAGTTATCTACATATAAATGATGGCCTTTGTTAAATAATCCTCTACCTAGTTCCCACACAATTTTCTCAGTCACTCCAAAATTAGAAGGACAACCAGGAGGGTTAATGCTGGACTCCTTACCAGTGTACACCCTGAAATTGTAGACATATCCAGTCTCACTGTCACACAGCATATACAGTTTGATTCCATAGCGTGCCCTCTTACTAGGAATGTATTGCCTAAAAATCAAGCGGCCCTTGAACAACAGCAAAGACTCATCCACTGCAATTTCTTTACCAGGGACAAAAATCTCAGAAAAACGATCAACAAAGTGATCAAGGACAGGCCGAATTTTAAACAAACGGTCACAATCAGGGTGATCGCGTGACAACGCTAAACTATTATCAACAAAATGCATCATCCGAAGAAGAAGCATATACCGATCACGACTTATGACTGCTGGAAATATAGCTGTTGCCATCAAAAGACTAGTGGACCAATATGAAGTCATTGATGACTTCCTTAGCAAGCGCATCAAAAAAGTTAATCCCAGAAACTTCTTCATCTCTTCAACATTTATGGGAGTCCACCGGATTGCTCTAGAATAGGGCTTAAGTCTGGCACTGTTGGCCCTCAACAATTGTTCTGCATACAAATTGGTTTGCTCAACAATCTCTTGCAAAAACACATCATCAAAAAACAACTGAAAAAAATTAATTGGCAGAAAATTCTCAGTATTCACTCTACACCCAGGAAGACCAGTGAACTCTGGCAATGCCGGCTGCACCAAGCCAGGGGGAACCCAGAGGCCATCCCTATCAACGGGGGGAGCAGCCACCCCAGCCTGCAGCACCGAAACATCTTGCTGCTGTTCTCCAACGGGAAGCCTAACAGCCACAGATACTTCTGGCTGCACAACACCAACAGAAGGCATAGCATCCCGAGAGGGCTCTTCCTGCACTACACCAACGGGAAGCCCAGCAGCCTGAGATGCTTCTTGCTGCACTACACCACCGGGAAACAAAGCAGGCCCAGATGCCTCTTGCCGCTCTGCACCAATGGGAAGCCTAACAGCCCCAGATGCCTCTTGCTGCACTACACCAGCAGGAAGACGAAAAACACCAGATGCCTCTTTGCGCACCACAGCAATGTGAAGCCTTTTGGGTGCAGGCTCCAGCCCACATGCCTCTTGCCGACGTAAAAAGAAAGGAAACCTTGCGGCCCTAGGCAGCAGCACAGGTGCCTCTTGGCCCACTACCGGCAACACAATGTCCTCCTCTACCATAGGCCCTTCATCAGCACTAGAAGAAGAGTCATCATCCGATTATGATGATTCCATGCGAAGAGAAAACTCACTGCCTGAATCTTCTGCCGCTTCCTGGGAGTCCGAATCGGACTCAGACTCTGAACCATGGTCAGAGGAAGACTCAAAAAGCAAACCAAGATCCTGCTGAGCAGTAATCCTGCGACTAGCCATTACCCTTACAAAGCAAGAAGACTGCACACACAAGTGAACAACAACCTACACTGTGCAAAGTAAGAAGTAAACAAGGTAAGGCTTTCACAAAAAGATAAATACAATCCAAAACAATTTCACTCTTACAAAATATAGCTACACTCACCAGCACCTACTCTGTTGAGACACAGCAAAAAGAAATGATATCCCACTAGAAAGAAAAAAAGAAATGACAGATTAGAAAACAAAGTGCACATCAAACACTAATGCTGAAAAAAAACGGAAAAAAAAACACAGAGCCACACAAACTGCTAGAAGTACAACCTTTTTCAAAAAGACAAACATCAAGGGGAAGTAGTACAAAATACATTCACTTACCAAGCACACGCAAGTACACAAGCAGCAAACAGACACGCAACCTACAACAATCCAAACAGCAAAAGCCTGGAACAAGACAAAAATAGAGAAGAAAAAAAAATTTCTACCACATTTCACAAACAATATAACAATTAAAACAACAACACACAAATTTGCCCCGCAAATTAAAATTCAGCCAGATGGGCCATCAAATAGGGCTTAGACCAATTGAGATTAGATGAGGTTTAACATCAAGACACTAGATAATTTTTTGAATTTTTGTAACTGCCTGACCACTTTGGTGCCAGTCAGTCTTTTGCTCCTACCACACAGGGGCAGTAAGGACATTCATACACCTTTTGTACGTGTGACACATACAAAACATTCACACCGCCAGCGCCATTCAAGGGCCCATCACTTTCACACGCCCACATATCTGACACAGCAAATACAGAAAATAATGGACTGCGTAGAGTGTCACTCAACTAGCAGTGTGTGTAGTGACCAACAGAAAGTAACTACTCACACACCGCCAGCCAAGTGCCAGTCCACCCACACCACCATCCAAGCACCAGACCATGCACACCGCCAGCCAAACACCTCTCAGCGCACACCGACAGCCAAGTACCACTCCACGCACACCATCCAGCCAAGCGCCACTCCACACACACCGTCAGCCAAGTACCACTCCACGCACACCACCAGCCAAGCGCCACTCCACGCACACCGCCAGCCAAGCACCACTCTGTGCACAGACAGCAAAGTAGCACTCCACGCACACCACCAGCCAAGCGCCACTCCACACACACCGCCAGCCAAGCAGCACTCCGTGCACAGACAGCAAAGTAGCACTCCACGCACACCACCAGCCAAGAGCCTCTCCACACACACCGCCAGCAAAGCACCACTCCGTGCACAGACAGCAAAGTAGCACTCCACGCACACAACCAGCCAAGCGCCACTCCACAAGCACCAACAGCCAAGCACCACTCCATGCACAGCCAGCCAAGTACCACTCCACACACACCACCAGCCAAGCGCCACTCCACACACACCGCCTGCCAAGCACCACTCCAAGCATAGATAGCCAAGTACCCCTCCACACACACCGTCAGCCAAACACCACTCAGCGCACACCGACAGCCAAGTACCACTCCACACACACCGCCAGCCAAGCACCACTCCACGCACAACGCAAGCCAAGCGCCACTCACTGCCAGCCAAGCACCGCTCCACGCACACCATCCAGCCAAGGACCACTCCCCACACACCGCCAGCCAAACACCACTCCACACACACCACCAGCCAAACACCACTCCGTGCACAGACAACCAAGTAGCACTCCACGCACACCACCAGCCAAGCGCAACTCCACACACAGCGCCAGCCAAGCAGCACTCCGTGCACAGACAGCAAAGTAGCACTCCACGCACACCACCAGCCAAGCGCCACTCCACACACACCGCCAGCCAAGCACCACTCCGTGCACAGACAGCAAAGTAGCACTCCACGCACACCACCAGCCAAGCGCCACTCCACACACACCGCCAGCCAAGCACCACTCCGTGCACAGACAGCAAAGTAGCACTCCACGCACACCACCAGCCAAGTGCCACTCCACAAGCACCACCAGCCAAGCACCACTCCGTGCACAGCCAGCCAAGTACCACTCCACACACACCACCAGCCAAGTGCCACTCCACACACACCGCCAGCCAAGCACCACTCCGTGCATAGATAGACAAGTACCCCTCCACGCACACCGCCAGCCAAATACCACTCAGCGCACACTGACAGCCAAGTACCACTCCACACACACCGCCAGCCAAGCACCACTCCACGCACACCGCAAGCCAAGCGCCACTCACCACCAGCCAAGCACCGCTCCACGCACACCATCCAGCCAAGTACCACTCCCCACACACCGCCAGCCAAACACCACTCCACACACACCACCAGCAAACACCACTCCGTGCACAGACAACCAAGTACCACTCCACCCACACCACCAGCCAAGCGCCACTCCACACACACCGCCAGCCAAGCACCACTCCGTGCATAGATAGACAAGTACCCCTCCACGCACACCGCCAGCCAAATACCACTCAGCGCACACCGCCAGCCAAACACCACTCCACACACACCACCAGCAAACACCACTCCGTGCACAGACAACCAAGTACCACTCCACCCACACCACCAGCCAAGCGCCACTCCACACACACCGCCAGCCAAGCAGCACTCCGTGCACAGACAACCAAGTAGCACTCCACGCACACCACCAGCCAAGCGCAACGCCACACACACCGCCAGCCAAGCAGCACTCCGTGCACAGACAGCAAAGTAGCACTCCACGCACACCACCAGCCAAGCGCCACTCCACACACACCGCCAGCCAAGCACCACTCCGTGCACAGACAGCAAAGTAGCACTCCACGCACACCACCAGCCAAGCGCCACTCCACACACACCGCCAGCCAAGCACCACTCCGTGCATAGATAGACAAGTACCCCTCCACACACACCGCCAGCCAAACACCACTCAGCGCACACTGACAGCCAAGTACCACTCCACACACACCGCCAGCCAAGCACCACTCCACGCACACCGCAAGCCAAGCGCCACTCACCGCCAGCCAAGCACCGCTCCACGCACACCATCCAGCCAAGTACCACTCCCCACACACCGCCAGCCAAACACCACTCCACACACACCACCAGCAAACACCACTCCGTGCACAGACAACCAAGTACCACTCCACGCACACCACCAGCCAAGCGCCACTCCACACACACCTCCAGCCAAGCAGCACTCCGTGCACAGACAGCAAAGTAGCACTCCACGCACACCACCAGCCAAGCGCCACTCCACACACACACCGCCAGCCAAGCACTACTCCTTGCCCAAGGGGTCGCATCCTAAAAACGAAATATTCCCTGGTGCTAGAGGGCATTTTCTGCCCCCCCTGGGGGCAAAACGGCAAAAAAAAGGGCCGATTTGCCCCCAGGGTGGACAGAAAAACAAAAACACAATCATGGTCACCTGGTAGCGACGCTTACCCAAGGGGTCGCTTCCCAAAACAAACACATTGCCCCAACAAAAATCCCTGGTGCTAGTGGGCATTTTCTGTCCCCCCTGGGGGCAAAACGGGCAAAAAAATGGGCCGATTTGCCCCCAGGGGGGACTGAAAAACGTAAACAGAAAAGATGGCCGCCATCTTGGCTCCAAAACACAACCCTGGTGCTAGTGGGGAAATTCTGCCCCCCCCCCCCTGGGGGCAAAACGGACGAAAAAACGGGCCGATTTCCCCCCAGGGGGGGCAGAGAAATGAAAACATATTTACTGCCCGCCTGGAAGCGACCCTTGCCCAAGGGGTCGCTTCCTGAAAACTAAAATGAAATCCCTGGTGCTAGTGGGGGCATTTCCGCCGCACGATCGCGACGCTGTGCGCGATCGTGAGGCAGAAATGCCCTTCAAAGAGACATCAGCGGAGAGGAAAATCTCTTTCCTCTCCCCTGATGCCTCTTCGCTGCCCCAAACCCCCGCCGGAGTCCAGAAAACCTACCTTGCTGCACGGCGCTCAGGAAGCAAATGGCTTCCTGAGCACTGGGAATCCCTGATGATGTCAGCGCGCGCTGTGCGCGCTGACGTCATCAGGGATTCCCGTGGGAGGGGCGGGGGCGGCAGCGGAAGCTCTTCCGCTGCCGCCCCCAGCAAAAAACGAAGATCAGAGACCCTCGGGGGGAGCGCTAGCGCTTCCCCTGAGACGGGGGCTGATGACGAGCTGGCCTTGTCATCAGCGCACCACAGGTAAGCGCCATGACGAGCCCAGCTCGTCATTAGCCCCGAAGGGGTTAACTAGATTATTAAAAGGCACTGATTTGCAGTCTGGTAAAGTCAAATATATAAATCTTTCAGAGTCTATTCTAGTAGTACTAGATGAAGCACAGTTATCACAGTCATGTTGCCATTGGATCACTGAAAGAATATCGACTACCAAAATATCGACTACCCAAAATATCGAGGAAAAAATATCTACAGCAAAAATATCGAGTTTGTATGTACAAACAGGTAAGTACAAAAATATCGAGTACAAAATATCGTTTACAAAAATATAGTTGTAAAAAATATCGTATTTACTAAAAACAGTGTTAAATTAAATTAATATTAATAATTAATTACTAAAATATACTTAAAATTACTTAAATTAACTTATAATAATTAAATAATTAATGAAAGTTAAATAAATATTTTTTTATTTCATATTTATTAAACATATATATATAGTAATAAAATATAATAAAATAATCCCCAAAAACTGAAAACTGACCCTGAACCCTAAAAATACCCCTTTACCCAAAAACTGAAAACTGACTCTGAAACCTAAAAATACCCCTTTACCCAAAAACTGAAAACTGACCCTGAACCCTAAAAATACCCCTTTACCCAAAAACTGAAAACTGACCCTGAACCCTAAAAATACCCCTTTACCCAAAAACTGAAAACTGACCCTGAACCCTAAAAATACCCCTTTACCCAAAAACTGAAAACTGACCCTGAACCCTAAAAATACCCCTTTACCCAAAAACTGAAAACTGACCCTGAACCCTAAAAATACCCCTTTACCCAAAAACCCAAAACTGACTCTGAACCCTAAAAATACCCCTTTACCCAAAAACCCAAAACTGACCCTGAACCCTAAAAATAAAAACAATTTATTTTACTATCTATAGTATTTACTTACATATTTTCACTTTCTATATTATTTACAGTCGATATTACTGCACTTACCTTAAAAACGATATTTTGGCTGTCGATATTCTGTACAGTCGATATTTTGTCCAAACGATATTTTTTCCTCTATATTCTGTCCAAACGATATTTTGGAGTCGATATTATGTCTGTGCACCGTTGCCATTGATAAGAAAGGTTAAAAAGATTTTTTATATCTACTTCTTCATCTTCCAATACATCAAACATATACATTAAAAATTCCTGACAATCCTGCTGAATTATCTGTGAAAATTGATTTTGACCTGAACATATGTGTAGAAGATTTCTAATTTCTGAAACACTTTCTATTTTTGCTCTATCACTACTACATTTCTCTAACACAGAATTCAATAAACAGCACAATGTTTGTTCCCGATTTTCGACAATCTGTTTTTGTAAATTTTGAAGAAAAAAAACAACATTAACTACTACATTAGCATAGCAGTTGACACCAGAACTGTTTTCAAACTGAAATACAACAACATCTTCAACAGAATCCTTTTTCTTTCTCTTTACATTTACACTTTTATCTACTTTTTGCCTTTTTGCTGGTACCTCACTGCAATTAATCTCATTTCTTCTTTTTCGGCCTACCACACGTTTTTCAAACAGAGGATATTGAGGCAAATGTGGAGCATACTCTCTTCTTAACCTATTGTATTCTTTAACACAATATAGATCAGCACAAATCTTTGTTTCATCACACTCAATTAAATACAATCCTGATAAAGTTCTGACTCGTGATAATGCCACATATGCCATACCCTCTTTAAACACAGAACTTCCAATGTTCACCAAAGCACTATCTACACTTAAACCTTGAGATTTATGAATTGTCACTGCATATGCCAAACAAATAGGAAACTGTTTTCGGCGAACATATAAGTCTTTCACGAGCAAAAATCTAGCTGAACAACGACAAATTTGTTCTATTTCATCAATGCCATCAAATTTAATTTTTAAAATTTCAATTCCATCTCTATTTTTGTAATTCACAAAACCAACAACATGACCCATTGCTCCATTTACCAGACCTCTTTCAACATTTAAATTCCTTCTCAAAATGATACGACAATTCAAACACACATTCAGAGTCTTTTCAAAACCAGCAGTTTTAGATATAGTCTTCTCTAATGAATCCAATTTTGATTTCAAATTTTCAGACAAAATAATTGTTGCTCCCATATGCTCTATTTTATCTGTAGCTTCCAGTTTCACTATCTCTTAATTTTCTAAATTTAACATTTTGTTGTTGAACATGGAACATTCTTTCAGAGTTGGCATCAAACATATGCCAGATTTCTTCTCGTTTATTATCTTAAAAATATTCTCTGGAAGAATGTTTTCATTTGGGTACAAATTAGAAATTAATCGTCCATGTAAAGCTTCTTTCCCATGCTGACTTATTATTCCGATTCTTACATCTTGTAGAATATTTTTATAATCTTCATCCTTTGCCTGCCGCATATTTTGGAGTAGTTCTGCATATTTGAAATGTAACCATATATTAACGTTTCCAATGCTTCCTAGGCACTTTCTGGTATCTTCATGCGTGAGCATTTTGAACACAGGTTGTCCTTTCACTGGAGTCTCCAAAAACAATAATATGTTTCCTCCAAATAAAACATCATAGTCTGTTCTAAGAATTTCTTGCATTCTCAAATGCACAAAAGCAAGCATTATATTTGACGCCATGCTTACTTCATCAATGATAAGAAGTTTCATTTTCTTCAGGACTCTCGAAACTTCGGAACATGCATCTCCAGATAGCTTGTGGTATTGCAATTTGTTATCATGCTCCACTGGCAGCATCAGTAAACGATGTAAAGTAATCCCTTTAATATTATGTGCTGCCAGCCCAGTTGGAGCGGTAACAACACAAGACAGCGGTGATTCAGTCCTTTTCTGCAGATAAGATGCAATTGCTTTAATCAGAAAACTTTTTCCAGTTCCCGCTTCTCCATTCACGTACAGTCGGACAGGCTTAAATGATGTACATGAGCACTCTTTCTTCTCATGACTCAATCCATGTTCAACCTGTTGTGTGACTTCGTCATATATCTGTTAATGCTCAAGGTTTAATTGTTTCAAAAATCTTCTAAATTAATTACATCCTCTTGAGCTTGCTCCATTGCTCTTTCCACCTCATCCATGGCAGTGTCAGCTTCATTTTGGATAATTGGTCCTCCTAGTGGATCCTGACTCAATGAAGCAGAACTCTGACTGCCTTGAGAACTGCCTCTCGCAATCTCTGCAGCAATTGTTGCTTCTTGCTCTATTTCTTCATTCAACATTTGCAGATAATTTGGAAAAACAGGACATTCTATGGTATCCATCGTTGCATTAAAAGAGTCTTCATAACAGAGAAAATCTCCAAGTAGTTCCTCTTCTTCATGCCACGGTTTAAAGAGTTGCAAAAGAGCCAAATAATAAAATTCTCTTTTTATCTGGATTTTCACAACTCAATTTTCGATGATTAATCAAATGACCTTTTTTCTGTTTCACTAGACATCCTTCACATCCAATGACAGCATATATTACATTATTGATATCTTCTCTGATGTTCCTCTTATAAATATATATTTGCAGAACTTCATAGAGACAAGCGTTCTCAAGGTGAGGACTTCTATTTGGATAGTATGTATCCAACATGTTTGTCTTCAAAATATCTGTACTTTCTGGTTCTTTCTCCGCCAAATACTCTATCTCTTGTACAGATTTCAAAACTCGATTTCGTGTTGCAGCAAGACCTAGACTCACCCAAATGATGGTTCTAGATTTGGCATAGAGACTTGCTGACGACATTCGATCAGAACATTCATATGCTCCAATTTCTCGATGCGACAACATCTTCAGACTGTAACTGTATAATTTCTTGCTTAGGCTCTTTTCATGTGAAATGTCCTCCCACATTTCCTTCAGTTCTGTCTTTTCTTTTTTTGTGATGTAAGACGTCACATATCGAGCCACAGCAATAGAGTTGTCAGCAACGAATTGAATATCCATGTTAGCATTCCACATGGACAAAATCACTGGGTTGTAGTCGTTGATGTACTTGGACTCTTCGTTTCTTTTTAAATTGTATGTATTTTTTGGTGATTTCCTCGTCACAGTATGTCGCAGAGAAGACATCAAATTATTTACTCTTCCTTTAGAAATCACTGGTCGTGGAAAGCCGAAACGACATTTTGTGTAGAACTTGTCCTTGTTTCTGAATTTTCGACGACAGTACTTTCCACAACGATGGGATTAAAAGCGTAAAACGTGTTGCCTTAAACTGTTTTCTTCGGTAGTTTTCAGAACAGCACATGTTGAATACTCTTCAATGAAGCTCATCACTGTCTCATCCGAATCTGTTCCAAATTTGGGTGCATCTTTAATCCATAACAACATATGTATGTGAGGAGCACCTCTCGCTTGATACTCCTTTCTCCAAAAGAAATCCAAAACCTCTCCAAGGGGAGGATTTTTTTTGTTGGTAATAAAAGACATCATAGCTTCAAATCTATGATTGAAATATCTGCATACATTCACTGGATCCAAAGAACACAGTTCTCCAGGTGTTTTGAATTCTATATTTTGTATATTTGCATTTGCATACTCGGCACAGCTAAGAGTGAGGAACCATGTAGGAGTTCCTAAGTTTCTTAGCATACATTTCAATTCCCCATGACGACGGTACCAATACTCGTTTGTACCACGCTGACATGCCATGAGATTGATTAGATGAGATTCTAAAATATTATCTTGCAGATTCACTTTCTCCATAAAGTCCCTCGCCGAAACATTTTGCAGATGTGCTCCACTTTTCAGTATAAGGTTTACTGCATAAGAAAGCCCAGACAAGTCACTTTCATACAGTAGATGAAACAAATAGGGAATGCATTGACGAAACCTTGGATCTTCAGCATATAATCTTACAGTTCGATATTCAGATGCAGGAATTTGAAGTGGTCGATCGTCATATCGTCCACCTCGACCTGTTGGAAATAGCTTTGGAAAACAACGAGCTTCCAAACTTTCTTACCATACACTAATGCGACTTCCTTTTGCTGCTTTCATTTGAAACAATTCAATTGCATTCCCCATTACTTCTTTGGAATGCAAAGGATGAACAGAATAATGTTCATATATTTCTTCACTTGTAGACACATCAACTTTTTCAATTTGGCCAGCTGAACAATCACTGTCTTCATCTGCAGCTGTTTCCTCTGCTCCAGCACATACATGTTTGTAGTACTCATTGTTTTTGACCAAATACAACGTTGCCTTTTTGACTTTCCTAACATCCACTAAATCTTGCCAGATTTTCTTACTCTTTGTCGGAACCCCATTAACTAGAATAACCAGAGGTTCATCTTCCACTTTCTCTACACCAATTGTATCAATATTTTTCTTGAAATCTAGAGGCAAATAAACAACTCTTCCCTTTAATCCTCTCTGTAAATCTGAAGGAGGCAATTTCCCTATCTTAGGCTCCATGCGAACAATTGCCTGAAAAGGATGGACACATTGAATCAAAATAGACTCATATGTATTTAAATCCATCAATTCAGGAGGAATGTCTACCAACTCCAGATTATTATGAACAGCTCTAGCAGGCATTCTGTTTTGATTTAATTTATTATAACAATATTTACAAATACGCAGATCAGAGCTCAAATCAAAAGAATTCTCCACCCGCAAATAAGTTGCAAAATCCTTCCACTCATAATTATTTATCTTTTCACTTTTTACGTATAAATCAACTAATCTAGTTTGATGCTTATAATGAGTTTGTCGACAACACACACAAGTAAAATTAGGCCTTTCACTTGATTTCACCATAAACCTGGTAATTTCCTGTTCAAACTTTTCTGTACTTGAAATCTGTACATTGTCTTCCACATTACCTTGTAATACTGTGTCAATTTCTACACTGTCCTCTTTTTCACAAAAATAACAAATCTCAATTTCTTCACAAATCTTCTTCACATCTAATTCAGTTCCATGCAAAAGAGCACTATTTAACTGTTTAAGCTTAAGTGCTGGACTTTTTGTATAATACAACCTTCTCACTAATTTCCTCATTTTGTATGATGCACTGCTAACATCCTAAAATGATGACAAACACTCTGACAGACTTTTCTAGAAAGACAAGCCAGTGAATGCCCTTGCAAACCTGTGTTTTCTCTCACTCTGCAAGGATCTAAGTCTTGCAACATCTTCATTTTCTGTTTTAGACTTTTCTTACTATATGTACGTAAGAAATTACGAAGCACATCGATTGAATCCTGTTGCACACTACAAATACTACTACACTTCCAAGTGTACACTGGACCCTTAGTACGTCTCCCTAAAAATTCATCAGCTAACACCTCTTCTGCTTCTCTAGGCATAAGTTTCTCTTTTTCAATCGGACAACCGTCTTTCACCTCATATGCTCGACCACTGGTGTCAACTGCATGCACCAAATCATTCTCCTGGAAGTAACTCTCCTCATTAAAAAATGGCTCACAACTTGAACTATGCATCCATTCTCCAGAAATGTTTTTACAAAAATTAGTCCGATTAATTACTCTTTTGCATCTACTCTTTGATTTGAAAACATCAATTGTCTTGTTAAGTGTCCTAATTCTATTGATTATTAAAATAAATAATTTTTTCTTAACTTCAAAAGCCTGATCAACAATCTTCTCTATACTTTTCTTTTTCTTGTAAAACGCAGCTCTCTGTTCACCTTTCTTAACATGTTTTAACAAATTTAAAACCACCCTATTGCGAAACATTCGTTTACGAATCTCCCTAAATTGATTCTGCCTTCTATTCCTATACATATTATTCTCTCCTGCTCCAGTAGTAACATTTTTTGGGGGGCCTCTCCTTCCTTTTCAAATTTGCTCTCTCCTTCTCTTTATCCACATTCTGACCAACATTTTTTTTTTGATCTACATATGTTCCGAAAGAAAGACTTAGTTGTCTTACCAGGAGCTTTTTTCCTGTTTTTTGAAGTATTTGTTGTAGGAGACTGCTTTAATTCCGTTGCTGTTTTTGATTTTTTCCGCTTATCATCTTTCCATCTCCTCTGCCTTGAGGGCATATTTCATTACTATTGAAATCTTGATTTCAATCTGTGGTAAACAAATAAAAAAAAACTCATTATAGAGCACTATTACCAAACAACAAAGCAATGACAATAAGCAAACGATATAAACACTTTAATGCTTATAAATATGACCTTATCTCTGTTTTTTAAATGTTATTCTAAAAAAATATTTCAGGCACATGAATTGGTTTTACATTATTGACAAGGATTAGATAGTATCTGCATGATTAAACAAATATATTTGCACATTTCACAATCATATCACCTGTGTTTCCTCAGATTAGTAAGCAGATTGTACCCCTGAGGTAAGGCCTATCCTGGGGAGCATAGGTGGTGAGACCGGTATCTAAGAGTGCACTGGACTGGACTTCATGAAGCCTATTCCCCACTACACTCTTAGACACAGCCCTAACCTTCTTTCCACCCCTGGACAGACCTCTCTTCCACTACACTCTTCAACACAGGCATCACTTCCTATGCACCCCTGTACAATCCTCACCTCATCTGCAACCCTGAATAGACCTCAACTCATCAGCACCATTAGACAGGCCTCAGTTAAGCTAAACCCCTGGACACGCCTCTTCTCATCTGCACCCTGTTACAATCAATTATACTCAATGTATTGAGGTCTGTCCAAGGGGCACAGATTAGATAATGCTTGTCTAAGGGTCAGAGGAGGTAAGTCCTCTCCATTGTACTCATGGACACAGGCCTCAACTCCTTTGCACCCCTGGACATGTTTCACCTCATCTGCACAATCCTCTTCCTAATTTGAGAAAACACAGGTGACATGATTGTGAAAGGTTCAAATATTTTTATGTAAATATGCACACACTATTTATTCATTCTCAAAAATGTAAAAGCCATTGATTTGCCCCAAAATCGTTTTTTAAATAACATTTTAGAAACAGAGCGCAGGTCCTATGTACAAGCATTCAACTTCACTACTGAAACCTCACTATTTCACAAAATAAAAATCCTCTATCTTGCAAATGTAGATACCAAGCATTATCAAAAAGCATGACACAAACCAACAAGAAAGAATTTCAATCTGCTTCCTAATCTGAGGTAACACAGGTAACATCATTATGAACTGTTCAAAAATATTTATTTAATCATGCAAACACTGTTTTTTTTCCTCAAAAATTTAAAAACCATTGATTTACCCCAAAATCATTTTTTAAATACCATTTTAGAAACACAGCGCAGGTCCTATGTACAAGCATTCAATTTCACTACTGAAACCCATTGATTTGCCCTTAAGTCGTTTTTTAAATAACATTTTAGAAACAGAGCTCAGGTCCTATGTACAAGCATTCAATTTCTCTACTGAAACCCATTGATTTGCCCTAAAATCGTTTTTTAAATAACATTTTAGAAACAGAGCGCAGGTCCTATGTACATGCATTCAATTTCACTACTGAAACCTCACTATTTCACAAAATACAAATCCTCTATCTTGCTTATATTGATACCAAGCATTATGTAAAAACATGACACAAACCAACAGCAAAGAAGCTCAGTCTGCTTCCTAATCTGGGGTAACACAAGTGACATGATTGTGAAAGGTTTAAATATTTTTATGTAATCATGCACACACTATTTATTCCTTCTCAAAAATGTAAATGCCATTGATTTGCGCCAAAATCGTTTTTTTTAATAACATTTTAGAAACAGAGCGCAGGTCCTATGTACAAGCATTCAATTTCACTACTGAAACTTCACTATTTTACAAAATACATTTCCTCTCTCTTGCAAACATTCCTACCAAGCATTACCAAAAAAATGACACAAACCAACAGCAAAGAAGCTCAGTCTGCTTCATAATCTGAGGTAACACAGGTGACATGATTGTGAAAAATTTAAATATTTTTATGTAATCATTCACACACTATTTATTCCTTCTCAAAAATGTAAAAACCATTAATTTGCCCCAAACCGTTTTTTTAATAACATTTTAGAAACAGAGCACAGGACCTATGTACAAGCATTCAATGTCACTACTGAAACCCATTGATTGCCCTAAAATCGTTTTTTAAATAACATTTTAGAAACAGAGCACAGGTCCTATGTACAAGCATTCAATTTCACTACTGAAACCCATTGATTTGCCCTAAAATTGTTTTTTAAATAACATTTTAGAAACAGAGTGCAAGTCCTATGTACAAGCATTCAATTTCACTACTGAAACCTCACTATTTCACAAAATACAAATCCTCTATCTTGCAAATATTGATACCATGCATTTTTAAAAAGCATGGCACAAACCAACAGAGCGCAGGTCCTATGTACAAGCATTCCATTTCAGTACTGAAAACTCACAATTTTACAAAATACATTTCCTCTCTCTTGCAAACATTCCTACCAAGCATTACCCAAAAAATGACACAAACCAAAAGCAAAGAAGCTCAGTCTGCTTCCTAATCTGAGGTAACACAAGTGACATGATCTTGAAAGGTTCAAATATTTTTATGTAATCATGCACACACTATTTATTCCTTCTCAAAAATGTAAATGCCATTGATTTGCCCCAAAATCGTTTTTTGAATGACATTTTAGAAACAGAGCGCAGGTCCTATGTATAAGCATTCCATTTCAGTACTGAAAACTCACTATTTTACTAAACACATTTCCTCTCTATTGCAAACATTCCTACCAAGCATTACCAAAAAAATGACACAAACCAACAGCAAAGAAGCTCAGTCTGATTCCTAGTCTGAGGTAACACAGGTGACATGATTGTGAAACATGTATATATTTTTATGTAATCATGCACACACTATTTTTTCCTTTTCAAAAATGTAAATGCCATTGATTTGCCCGAAAATCGTTTTTTCAATAACATTTTAGAAACAGAGAACAGGTCCTATGTACAAGCATTCAATTTCACTACTGAAACCCATTGATTTGCCCTAAAATCGTTTTTTAAATAACATTTTAGAAACAGAGCGCAGGTCCTATGTACAAGCATTGAATTTCACTACTGAAACCCATTGATTTGCCCTAAAATCGTTTTTTAAATAACATTTTAGAAACAGAGCACAGGTCCTATGTACAAGCATTCAATTTCACTACTGAAACCCATTGATTTGCCCTAAAATCGTTTTTTAAATAACATTTTAGAAACAGAGCGCAGGTCCTATGTACAAGCATTCAATTTCACTACTGAAACCTCACTATTTAACAAAATACAAATCCTGTATCTTGCAAATATTGATACCATGCATTTTTAAAAAGCATGACACAAACCAACAGAGCGCAGGTCCTATGTACAAGCATTCCATTTCAGTACTGAAAACTCACTATTTATTCCTTCTCAAAAATGTAAAAGCCATTGATCTGCCCCAAAATCGTTTTTCCAATAACATTTTAGAAACAGAGCACAGGTCCTATGTACAAGCATTCAATTTCACTACTGAAACCCATTGATTTGCCCTAAAATCATTTTTTAAATAACATTTTAGAAACAGAGCCCAGGTCCTATGTACAAGCATTCAATTTCACTACTGAAACCCATTGATTTGCCCTAAAATCGTTTTTTAAATAACATTTTAGAAACAGAGCGCAGGTCCTATGTACAAGCATTCAATTTCATTACTAAAACCTCACTATTTCATAAAATACAAATCCTCTATCTTGCAAATATTGATACCATGCTTATTCAAAAAGCATCACACAAACCAACAGCAAAGAAGCTCAATGTGCTTCCTAATCTGAACTCTCTATCTATATTGAATGAATCATAAATCACCTTTACAAATGCTTTGGGAGATTGAGAACAGTGTCAGATACACACACCAATATTTCTTTAGCAGAGCAAAAGGTATGTACTCCAGTCACTGCAACCATTAATGGCACAGAAAACCTCTAATTCTACACACATATCCCTCATGTTAACCAATTAAAACTCTTCCCTCTCTATTTTCAAACCAACACCCTTCCCCCCTCAGCCCTTTCTACCTGTTACCATAGCAACTCACTCCTCACTGAGCTCTCAGGGTTAAAAGTTTATTCTACAATGTTGCAAATGAACCCAGCAAGGATGTTTGACCTCTCAATACACCAGCTTATCAGGTGCAATCTTTCTTTTAATGACTTTTACTTAACCATTCAAATTACTTCTTTCACATAACAGAACCATGCACCCTAACTTTCAGTTTTCAACTATCTGAATCCACCAATCACAGCACTGAAACTCCACAGTTTTCTTTTTCAAACTCCTACTGTTCCAACTGCCATTTTATTCCTACAATTCATCTGACTGCACCAGAACCTCCTCTCACCATGTATTCTGTCTGGATTATTGGACATAGCTACATCCACAGGGCTCAAAGGTATGCAGCTCTCAGAAATGTTCACAACCTTGATTTACCAAATGTGCACATCAAATGGATTGGCCAAAGAGGATTGAGATGTCATCAATTGATACCATTGGTAAAATCCTTTCACCATCTGCCACACCCTGACCTTATAATTTTGCACTGTGGTGGAAATGACCTAGGCACTTTGCCTGGGGTAGGTCTGGAAATGCTTTTTAAGGACATCTTTGGGCAATTGATGACACTTTTTCCACAAACTGCCTTGGTATATTCCAATACATGCCAAAGACAGAAATGGAAGTGGTCCAACCAATTTTGTCCACAATTTGAGAAAGCACGTAAACATGTGAATAAATCTGTTTCTGCTTACATGAGAGACTATGGAATGGATTCAATATACAACAATAACTTGCGTTACAACATGCAAGATATCTACAGAGGAGATGGTGTGCACTTCTCAGATGAGGGGAATAGAATATTCCTCCTGAATTTAAGACTGTGCATTGGAACCTACTTGTAGGTACCTAAATCATCCACAGAACCCAAAAGCTCTTTTCAGGGCTACCCTACCTCTGATCACTCCAAATGATTATTTTACTCTAACTTTTTTCACTGTTTTTCTCCAAAGTATGCTCCCCGGTACGCTCCCCGGTACGCGTACCGGGTGCTCCCCCCGCGAAAAAAAATTGGTTTTTCGCCTATATGGGCCTCCTAAGCCCTCCTCAGTAAACCTAGGGGGTCAGGGGGTGTCTACCGTGCCCCCTTTATCCCATTCCCAACGTTGTTTGTCCTCCATCTTGAGTCTCAAATCTACCGAAACACAAGGTGGAGGACTCCCGTTGCACTGCTGGTACGCGTACCGGGGCACGCACCGGGAAGCGCTCCCAAAAATTTTAAAAGTGAATTTACATAAAAACCACTGGAGACACTTTCACCAAATAAAGAATAGGCCCTACTACATACCAGTCCCTACCATTTTCCCAAATTTGGTGGAATTCCATTGAGCCATTTGGGCTGTAGCCCTGTCTAAATATGACAAAAACACATATGAAGTGTTAGAATTTACAACCGATTAAAATGTTTATTTTCTACTTTTTTTTCCTGACATTTGATTGGTTATGTACATGAGAAAAATGAGAGGGAAACACGGCCATTTTGACTACAACTACCTGAGGTACATCTTGAAAGGATTTTCGCATTTTTTCTTCTTCACCTCTCTGTAAAGTAAGTTGTTAATTTGTAAGGGGCACTTTAAATTAATTTGTAAAAACGTTTTCTGATAGTTATTTACTGTCCCTCTGTTATAGTTATAGATTGAGATAGGCTCCTCTGTTATATTTATGGATTGACTTAGGCTTCTCTGCTATAATTATGAATTTACTTACGCTTCTTCACAGGCACTTTTTTATATTTCTACTTCCTGCCTGATACCATACACTGCCCAAAGTTAACTTCACTGTTAAAAAATCTGAACTACCTGTCTGAACTTGAACCCAACAGTGCCCTAACTCTACTGATATAGTTATTTTTTATGCAATTTACAGCAAGAAAATGGAAGGGGAACAAGAAAACATCAATGTTTCTTTCGAGATTACAAATGAGGAGATTCTTTATGAAGATTTTGTTGACGAGGATTTTATGGATGAGTCTTTGGATCAACAATTTATTGACTGTTCACAAGATATTGAAACATGCATTTTTGAGGAGATTCCAGATGATCTAATGCTGGAAGTTTTATTAAACTATGAAAATTCTAACCAATACATTTTTATTTAATAATTAAAAATTGTTTGAGACATTATTAATTTTTATATCTAATTCATGAAGTACTACCAAAATGATTCTGTTTATATTATAGTATAAAGTGAAACTTACAGTATACTGTGCAATTTTAAAACATCATAAGGGAGCAGGGTAGACTACCCATGATCCCCTAGGTCTTCTCAGGGAGTGCTTAAAGGATCTGTTTCTGCTTTCCTGACAGACTATGGTATGGATTGCATATACCACAATAACTTCTGTAACAACATGCAAGATATCTACAGAAAAAAAGGTGTACATTCAATTTAAGACTCTGCATTGGTACCTACATGTTGGTACTTAAATCAGCCACACAACACAAAAACTCTATTCAAAGCTACCCTACCTCTAAGCACTTTAAATTATTATTTTACTGTTTCACTGTGTTTTCCCCTTGATACGCTCCCTGGTACGCTCCCCGGTGCGCGTACCGGGCGCTCCCCCTGCGAAAATCGTTTTTTTCTTTTTTTTTTTGCCCCGCGGGGACCTTTTATGGCCCCCACATCAAACCAGGGGCTCAGGGGGGGTCTACCCTGCCCCCTTCTGGTCATTTTCCCCTTTGTTTTTGCCACCTCTTGTGTCTCGATGCTACCGAGACACAAGATGGCGGCCGCTCCGGACTGTTTGGAATGTTGACAGACACCCGACAGCCAATCAGCTTTCCGCGCGCGAACTCGCGTTACGCGCCGGGTGCGCTCCCCTGTGCGTGTACCGGGGCGCGCTTATAGATATATATATGTTTTTGAACCTAAATTACTCAAAATCCTCTGGAGCACATATCTTGAGACATAGCAAAGGCACATCGGGCTACCAGTCCCTACAATTTTGCCAAGTTTCGTGGGAATCCATTCAGCCGTTCGGGCTAAAAGTGAGTCCAACCGCCCTAAGGAAATTAACATGGGGAAAGCACGTTTTGGGACCCCCCTTTTATCTCGGCCCCCGCTTAACGAATCCCCCCCAAATTTACAGGGAAGGAGCGGAGCGGAGGGCCACCTAATTTGGGAAATTCGCCAAAATTCGTCCACCGGCTCCAAAGTTATTCTCAATAGAATGTTGCGGATTTCCTATGGAAACTAGGTCCTAACTATAACTACCTACTGGCGACCGCCAGTAGGTAATATATATATATATTCACTGAAAAAACCATAGGTTTCACACCAGTTATAGTTAGCTGGAAATTTTACTCGCATAAAACCATTGAAATTCCCACGTTATACTTAGTTGGACTCACTATAACTTGCGCGTGCAATGCACTGCTGATGACGTCACATATTACATCACTCATGACATGGTCAGTGACAACACTCATGACATCACTGATGACACCATCCAGTGAATGTGTCTTTCTGAAAAATAAATATGTTTTATTTATGTATATGTAAAAGTTGATGGAAGAATAAATGTTTAAATAAGTGTTTACATGGATGGTTTTTTTTTTTTAAATTGATTGATTAACAGGCTTATTAAGTGTATCTTAGTGAATACATATATTAGTGAGTAATGTTTAAATATTTAAATATATGGATTAGTGTTTCACTTTGTGTATAAGTGCCTGCATGGGTTGGTGAGTAGCTACATGTGTAGGTATATGGGTTATCAGATGTTTTTCTTAGTATCAGTATGAGTGTTTGTATGGTTTGGTGGGGGTATTACTTAGCACATAGATGCATGAGTGACTGACTCTCTGTTTGTATGTGTTTTGAAGACAGCATATGTGCAGGACTGTATGGGTGGATGAGTGTGTATATGTGTGTGTTAGGGACTGAATGACTGTCTCACTAGTGTCTTTATCAGTAACTACATATGTTTTAATCTAATATATGTGAATATTGATGTATATAAGTGAGTATATGTGAGAGTAAGAGATTGTAAGAGTTCCTGTTTAAATAAGTATGTGTTTCTATAAGTGATTGTTTAAGAGAGTAAGTATGTGTAACTTTCCTTAGAAGTAAGGTGGTAGTGTGTGTATAGCTGTATATGCAAATAAATGGATGTTCAATAGTTTATTTGCATGTGTGAGAGTATCTTTTGGATGACTGTCGGTGTGTAACAGGATGTATAGGTGTATCACTACATATGATGAGTGAGTATATGTATGAGTGACTATATAGAACTGTTAGTGAATGAGTGGATGTGTATATAGATGGTGGAATTATTGAATTGGTTGTTGTAACTGGTATGGGTATCTCCTTTTTTTTGAAAATTTTAGTTTCTATTATTGAATATGTGTTTCAAGGGTTACATTACAGTGAAAGGAGGTCTGTCACTCTGTCACAAGGATGGTGTCATCAGTGATGTCATGAGTGATGTCACTGACCATGTCATGAGTGATGTAATATGTGACGTCATCAGCAGTGCATTGCACGCGCAAGTTATAGTGAGTCCAACTAACTATAACGTGGGAATTTCAATGGTTTTATGCGAGTAAAATTTCCAGCTAACTATAACTGGTGTGAAACCTATGGTTTTTTCAGTGAATTTAATAGGTTTTTTAAATGCTAATTCCTAACTATAACTGGTGTGAAACCTATGGTTTTTTCAGTGAATTTCATAGTTTTTTTTAAATGCTAATTCCTAACTATAACTGGTGTGAAACTTATGTTTTTTTCAGTGAATTTCATAGGTTTTTTAATAGCAAATCTCTATAGGTATGAAATGTAATATTTTTTATAATGAATTTTATATTTTATAATTATGTAATACTATTTATTTTATGTTTTTTTTGGGTTTTTTTTTGCCCCGGAGCGCTCTCGGGGCGCGTACCGATGTGCTCACCGGTGAGCGCAGTGTTACGGTGCGCCCCGGGGCGCATACCTGTGAGCGTCCCGTTAGCGCTATTGCCGCGAACGAAAACATTGTGACGTATCGCGTAGCCGCGTGATGCGTCATATGACGCACGGCGTAAGCGCACCCGGAGGCACCCGAGCACCTACGATCGCGCAATTTAAGCGCCGCCTGGCGCGCCTCGGGGTGCGTAGTGTAAGCGCGTCGTGTCATGTGACCTGAAAATAACACTTTTCATTGGTTCAGATCAGTTTTGGTTTCCAAATGATGAAAGCTCGGATCATGTGACTTGAAAATAACACTTTTTATTGGTTCAGAACAGTTTTGTTTTCCAAATGATGAAAGCCCCCACCTTTTTTCCTTATTCTCACTTTGTTCTTTCAGTGAGGAAGACCTGCTTTTTTCTTACAGATATGGCTACAGTACTATCAGCAGCTGGAGCATCTGCCCCACCACCACCACCACCACCACCACAAGGACCACCAGAACATTACCTTGGTGGTCAAGAAGAAGAGGAGGAGGAGGAGGAATAGATCAATCAATCAATCAATACATTTATATAGCGCACTACTCACCCGTAGGGTCTCAAGGCGCTAGGAGGGGGGGGTGCCGTTACTGCTCGAACAGCCAGGTCTTGAGCTTCTTCCTGAAGGAGAGGTGGTCTTGGGTCAGGCGCAGTTCGGTCGGGAGGGAGTTCCAGGTCTTGGCGGCCAGGTAGGAGAAGGACCTTCCTCCTGTTGTCGCTCTTCGGATGCGTGGGACGGCGGCGAGGGCGTGGCTGGATGATCTGAGGTGGCGCTTGGGAGCGTAGAAGTTGATTCGGTTGTTGAGGTAGCTCGGGCCTTGGTCGTGTAGGGCTTTGTGTGCGTGGGTGAGGAGACGGAAGGTGATTCTTTTGTTGACGGGGAGCCAGTGCAGGTCTCTCAGATGTCCGGAGATGTGGCTGTTTCGTGGGATGTCGAGGATGAGTCTGGCTGAGGCGTTCTGGATCCGCTGGAGTCTCTTCTGGAGCTTGGCGGTGGTTCCGGCATAGAGGGCGTTGCCGTAGTCCAGTCGGCTGGTGACGAGGGCCTGGGTGACAGTCTTCCTGGTCTCGGTGGGGATCCACCAGAAGATCTTCCGTAGCATGCGCAGGATGTTGAAGCATGATGAGGAGACGGCGTTGACTTGTCTGGTCATGGAGAGGGAGGAGTCCAGGATGAAGCCCAGGTTGCGTGCGTGGTCCGTCGGTTTGGGTGCGGTGCCCAGGGCGGGGGGCCACCAGGAGTCGTCCCAGGCGGAGGGCGAGGAGCCCAGGATGAGGACCTCCATCTTGTCTGAGTTCAGTTTCAGGCGGCTGGTCATCATCCACTCAGCTACATCTCTCATCCCTTCGTGCAGGTTGGCTCTGGCGGTGGCGGGGTCGTTGGTCAGGGAGAGGATAAGCTGGGTGTCGTCGGCGTAGGAGATTATGTTGAGGTTGTGTTGCCGTGCGATGGCCGTGAGGGGGCTCATGTAGACGTTGAAGAGGGTGGGACTCAACGAGGATCCTTGAATGACGCCGCAGATGACTTCGGTGGCGTCTGATTTGTACGGTGGTAGGCGGACTCTCTGTGTTCTTCCGTCGAGGAAGGAGGTGATCCATTCCAGTGCCTTCTCCTGGATTCCGATGTTGCTGAGGCGCTGCACTAGGGTGCGGTGGCAGACAGTGTCGAATGCCGCGGAGAGGTCCAGGAGGATGAGGGCCGCTGTTTCTCCGTTGTCCATCAGGGTTCGGATGTCATCGGTGGCGGCGATGAGGGCAGTCTCGGTGCTGTGGTTGGCTCGGAAGCCGGACTGTGAGGGGTCGAGGGATCCATTCGTCTCGAGGAAGGCGGCCAGCTGCTTGTTGACGGTCTTTTCGATGACTTTGGCCGGGAACGGGAGTAGCGAGATGGGACGGTAATTCTTGAGTTCGGTTGGGTCCGCTGTAGGTTTCTTGAGTAGAGCGCTGAGTTCTGCGTGCTTCCAGCTCTCCGGGAAGGTGGCGGTGTCGAAGGAGGTGTTGATAATGTCCCGCAGGTGGGGTGCGATGACAATGTCGGCCTTGTTGAAGACGTGGTGAGGGCAGGGGTCGGTCGGAGATCCGGAGTGGACGGATTTCATTGTGCGGATGGTGTCTTCGGTGCTGATCGGAGTCCAGGCGCGGAGGGTGGTGGTGGGTGGCGTTGCTGCGGTTGTGGCGTGCGTCGGTTGGATGCTGAAGCTGTTGTGTATGTCCGCGATCTTGTTGTGGAAGTAGGAGGCGAGGGAGTTGCAGAGGTCTTGCGACGGGGTGATGTCGTTGTTACCGGCGTTGGGGTTGGAGAGCTCTTTCACGATGTTGAAGAGTTCCTTGCAGTTGTGTGCGTTGTTGTCCAGCCGGTCCTTGTATGCATTTTTCTTGGTGGCGCGGATCAGTTGGTGGTGTTTCCGGGTGGCGAGCTTGAGGGTGGTCATGTTGTCCATTGTTGGTTCCCTTCTCCATACTTTCTCGAGGGCTCGGCAGTTCTTCTTGGAGCTCTTGAGTTCGTCGGTGAACCAAGGGGTTTTTCTGCTGCCGGGTCTGCTGGGCGGGACCCTCAGAGGGGCGAGTTCATCCGCGCAGTTGCTGATCCACTTCGTGAGGTTGTCGGCGGCCTGGCTGGGGTTCGCTGAGCTGGCGGGAGGGTGCTGGTTCAGGGAGGCGGTGAGCTGGTCGGCTGTGATCTTGTTCCAGCTTCTTCGGGCAACCTGTTGCTGGTGGTGGTGGATCGTCGTTCTTTTGAAGGTGAAGTGGACGCAGCTGTGGTCCGTCCAGTGGAGTCCGGTGGCGTGGCTGAAGGCGATGTCTTTGCTGGATGAGAAGACGGCGTCGAGTGTGTGTCCGGCGAGGTGGGTGGGGGTGGACACCAGCTGCTTGAGTCCGAGGTTGGCGAGGTTGTCGAGCAGGGTGGTGGTGTTGCGGTCGCTGTTGTTCTCCAGGTGGAAGTTGAGGTCCCCCAGGAGGATGTAGTCGGCGGAGGGGAGGGCGTGCGGGCTGATGAAGTCGGCGATGTCCTCGCTGAATCGTGTGCGTGGTCCCGGGGGTCGGTAGATCAGGGTGCCTCTGAGGGTGGTCCTCGGGTCGGTGTGGATCTGGAAGTGCAGGTGTTCGGCGGTGGTTAGGGTGTCGTCGGTGTTGGTCGTGATGCGGATGGTGTCTCTGTGGATGATGGCGATGCCTCCTCCCATCTGGTTGGCGGTGCGGTCCCTCCGGGTGATCTTGTAGCCCTCTGGGATGGCGATGGCGATGTCGGGCGCTGAGGAGGCGTTCATCCAGGTCTCCGTGAGGAAGGCGATGTCAGGGGCTGTGGTGTCGAGGAGGTTCCAGAGTTCGATGGCGTGTCTGTGGACGGAGCGGGTGTTGAGTAGGATGCACTTGAGGTGGTTGCTGCTGGTGTTCGGCTTGGCGGGTGCTGGTGCAGGGTAGGTCCCGATGCAGGTGAACTTGCAGGCGTGGCAGCTGAAGGGTCCGTGGGTGTGCCTCGGGGTGGCTCGGTGACATCCCGGGATGCCGCCGGCGTTGAGTGCGAGGAGTTCCGCGGCGTTGTAGGTTCGTCGGGTCGGCTTCCGTCGGTGGGGGCCAGGGGTCCTGGCCCTGGGCGCGGTCCAGGCGCGGACGGGCGCAGACGGGCTTACCTTTGGCGCGCCTTCGGCGCACAATCGGCGCACCCGCTGCGCATCAATGCTGCGCGTTTGCACGGTCGCCATAAATGGCCAAGTGCGCGGGGGGGCGGAGCAGCTGGGAGGCGTGAGCGGGGAGGGTACAGAAGGAAAAAAGGGGCGGGGTTAGCGGCGGTGGTGGGAAGCGGGGAGGGAGGACGAAGGGCAGCAGTACAACCGGAAAAGCAGGAAGGAAATTACAAGACTCAAGAAACCAGGCAATACAGTTTGACAAAACAAATATAAAACAGCAAAAATAAACCACAGGGTCAGGTCAGGCTATCACGGACCACGCCGCTCGGAGGCAGGGGGCGTGGTCACGCGGCGGCAGCGAGGTAGACCGGCAGGGGGGGCACTCGCAGCAGCTGGTGGCCGTGCGGCGCGGGGGTGTCCTAGAACTAGGTCACACTCACCTGCGTCGCACGGTCGCCATATATGGCCAAGTGCGCGGGGGGGCGGAGCAGCTGGGAGGCGGGAGCGGGGAGGGTACAGAATGAAAAAAGGGGCGGGGTTAGCGGCGGTGGCGGGAAGCGGGGAGGGAGGACGAAGGGCAGCAGTACAACCGGAAAAGCAGGAAGGAAATTACAAGACTCAAGAAAACAGGCAATAAAGTTTGACAAAACAAATATAAAACAGCAAAATAAACCACAGGGTCAGGTCAGGCTATCACGGACCACGCCGCTCGGAGGCAGGGGGCGTGGTCACGCGGCGGCAGCGAGGTAGACCGGCAGGGGGGGCACTCGCAGCAGCTGGTGGCCGTGCGGCGCGGGGGTGTCCTAGAACTAGTTCCTGCCTGAAGACACTCCCGCATACAAACCAAGGGAGCACTTCATATGGGAGTTTTACAAAATCCCAAGGGGTTCCAAAAAAGTGAACGCTGCGAAGGTAACCTGTCTGATCTGTGGTACTTTGCTATCCAGGGGGAACCCTGCAAAAAAATATTCCTTTGGGAATCATACTATGATTCGGCACATGCAGCGTTTGCACCCAAATAACTATTCTGCAGCAGAGGTGAGGGAACTCTGCAGAAACCTACCCCAATCATCATCCAGAACCTCAACAACCAAAGAACCCACACCATCGGGTCCAGAGGCAAGTGAGATGATTCCAAATATACAACCAAAGTTTGGGGAATACAAAATTGTTTGTAAACATTGTGGCAAAACAATTTGTTATGGTGAGCATTACACTTATCAACCTTGCTGGCGATAACCACAAATGCCCGAAGAAACCTTAATTTTTTCCTGGTTTTTTTTTGCTCCAGTTGAGCCGTTTACAATTCCCTGTTTTTTGTTTCTCCCCATAAAAAATAGAAAAAAAATATAAAACTGTTCAGAAAAGCCAAAAAAAAGTAAAAAATGTTCAAAAAACCAATAAAAAAAATATAAAACAACAAAAAGAATAAAAAAAAGTCCATTTTAGAACTACCTCTAATTTATAAAAAAAAACGTTATTTTTAAAAAATCTCTGTCATTCTTTTTTCTCTAGGGTACGCGTACCGGTACGTGCACCGGGGCGCGCACCGAGGCGCGCACCAAAAAAAAAGAAAAAAAAATTAATGAAGGAGTGAGCATGAGGGAAGGACACAAAGAGAGTAATGTTAAGAGAAAGAGAGCTAGAGGGAGCAACACAGAGGGACTGTGTATTAGATAGTAAGACAGAGAGAAGGTGTAATAGGGTGTAAGTGAGAAAAGGAAAATGAATAAGGGAGCAAAACAAGGGAAGAGAGAGGAAGAAAACTAAAGCAGAGGTACTGGGAGAATGTGAGTTGGGTGTTGAAAGTAAAGGGAAGGACAGTAAAGGATGGGGAATGAGGGGTAGTGACGGAACCAGAGTAAAGGAACAACGGTGAGGGAGGGTTAGAAAAGAGCAGTGACTGTAAGTAAAGAGGCGTGAAAGAGGGTGGATAAATGTGAATAAGGGTAAGACATGGGGAGTGACAGAGAGAAAAGAGAGAGAGAGAGTAAAGGAAGGAGTGACTGAAAGGTAGTGAGTGAAGCAGCAAAGAAAGGTAAGTGAGGGAGTGTGGGTGAGTTGTAGGGAATGAGCATGACGAAAGAGTATTGACAGAATGAGGGGACAGAGACAGCGACGATAAGAGAGACAGAGTGAGGGAATGGAAATGACGAACTGTGAGAACAGACAGACTGAGAGAAGGAGTGACAGGAGTGAAGTAAATGATTAAGGGAAAGGGAATGAGTGAGGGAGCAAAGGAAGGGAACAGAGGGTAAGGGAAGTAAAGCAGGGGGACTGAAAGAAGTTGAATGTGGGAGGGGAGTTAGGGAAAAGGGAGTAAACATGGATGATACGAATAAGTGAGGGAAGCAGAGTAAGGAAATAGGAGTGAGGTAGGGTGAGAGAATAATAGTGAGGTTAAAGCAAAGGGTGATGACAAACTACATTTTTTTAGTCACACTTACCATATAATTAATGTAACTTTAATTACATTTTTTTACTTCACTTTGTATCTGTGAAACAGAGAAGAAAAAGTAAGTTATAATTACTAAAATATATATTTTAAATTAAAAGATACAAATGAAGAGGTTAAAAATCATAACAGTGTATTAAGAAATAAAGTACAAGTGAACGACACAGAAAGGGAAATAAAGTAATGTAGAAGGACAAAAAGAGGGTTAAAGAAATAGAAGGAGAGCAAATTACTAAGAGTAAGGCATATAGATTCACTGACAGAGAGGAAGAGAAGAAGAGAGAAATGAACTGAAGGTAAGAAAGATACTAAAAGAATGTGAGTTAGCAAAACTAAATCAGGAAATAGGAGGAAGTAAAAAGACAATGACTGAGAGGGAAAGGAGTCTAATTAATTAAGGATGCATTAAGAAGAATGAGGAATGGAAGATAACTGAGAGTAAGTGACGGAGAGTCATAGAGTGAAGGGATGAAGGGAGAGAGGATAATATAGAAGGATTGAGGGAAAAGGAGTGAGGAAGTTAGTAGACAAAGAAACTAAGGCAAGGACTGAGTGAAGTGGAGAACAATGAGTGAAGAAAGGAAAATGAGTAAAGGAGCAAAAGAAGGAAAGAGAGGAGAAGAGGACTAAAACAGTGGTACTGAGAGAAAGTGATTCGGTGATGAAAGAAAGAGAAGAACATTGAAAGATAGGAAATGAGGGGTAGTAATGGAACCGGACTAAAAGAAATGGGGTGAAGAACGATGAGAGAGGAGCAGTGAAGTTGTTGTAAGAGAAATGATAGAAGGTAGATAAACACAAGTGAACATAACACAAGGAGAGTGAGGGACTGAGGACATAGAGGTAGTGAACGGAAAATAGAGAGAAGAGGTCAAAAAAAGGAGCAAACAAAGATAAGCGAGGGAGAGTGGGTGAGTTATAGTGATAAAGTGCAACAATACTGGTGAGTGAGTAAAGAGGAATTACTAAAAGAGCAAAGGAGGAAAAGACGGAAAAGGGAAGTAAAACAGAGAGACTGAAAGCTGAAAAGTGGTGCAAGGGAGAGAGTCGATGAAGACAGTTGAAATGGAAATGAGGGGTTGCGAAAGAAGTGCAGTAAACGAATGGGTGTGAAATAAACCGAGAGAAAGGCAGTGTGAGTGAGTAAAGAGAGCTGAAACAGAGAGGAAAAAGGAAAGTGAGTGTGAGACAATGGGAATACAATATAAATTACATAATACAAACTATAGAATAATTTATACAACATGTTAGATAGTTTATTTTTGCTGTTCTCAGAACATATTGAATTTCACTAAAAACAGTGAGTTCAAACTATTCATCATATTACAGCGGAAAAAAATAACACAATCAAAAAGATTGTGTTTAAAAAAAAACATATAAACTTACAAATCACATATGTACACTAATCTTTGATTCACTTACTTTTCCTTTAGGCCAAATAGTACATCATAAAGGTCCTTTTCGTTGAAAGGTACTCTGCTGTTCTCTAAAAATTCCATTTCATCGACTCTCTAGAAAAAAAGCTCCAAGAACATCTGAAATATGTTTCAATGTTTTCATATACTCCTTCTGTTCAGTCATGACTCTTTGCTCATTCCTTCACCTTTCCTTAAGGCCAAATAGTGTCAGATGTATCAGTATATTTTCAAATTACTTAAAACAAACTCTAAAATTACCGTTTTCCCGACGTTCTGAAAGAAAGGCTCAAACAACATTTTCACAATATTTAAATATTCATAATTCCATCTCTGGCACTCTCATGTTGAACATTTCCTATAATACTGATATCACTTACTATGCGATCCACTTACCGTACCTTTATGAGAACTATAATTTTTATATTATCTTCATCACTTTTACTCACAATATAATTTTAAACAGCAAACTAACTTTTATTAACTGCTCCCGTCTTCACAGGGCAATTACCTTTACTTAAATTTTGGTTCTAAAAACACTAGGTATGAATTTTTTAAGTCAAAAGGCAAACATTGTTTGAAAGTCAAATGAGTGTCATTACAGTTAGTCCAACCTTTACGACATTTTAAATAGCATGTGTAATGCCCTGATGTTGTTGAAGGACCGTCATGATAAATAATAGCTACAGTTGCAAAAGTTCTTCCTGAAATTGATAACTGAGAAGCCACAACATTTTTAATAGAAGTTGACAATTTACTTCCATCAGGTCTACATCGTTGGAACATTAAAATGACATATTTACCATAAGTTTGTAAAAATAATGTGGACACCATTGCAGACTTACATTGGGTACACACCATATTGTGATCAGCTGCTTTCACTAGATTATTAAAAGACGCTGATTTGCAGTCTGGTAAAGTCAAATATATAAATCTTTCAGTGTCTATTCTAGTACTACTTGATAAACTACAGTTGTCGCAGTCATGCTGCCATTGATAAGAAAGGCTAAAAAGATATTTTATATCTACACCTTCATCTTCCAATGCATCAAACATATACATTAAAAATTCCTGACAATCCTGCTGAATATTCTGTGAAAATTGATTTTGACCAGAACTTATGTCTAGAAGATTTCGAATTTCTGAAACACTTTCTATTTTTGCTCTATCACTGCTACATTTCTCAAACACAGAATTCAATAAACAGCAGAATGTTTCATCCCGATTTTCAACAATCTCTTCTTGTAAATTTTGAAGAAAAAAAACAACATTAAGCACTACATTAGCATAGCAGTTGACACCAGAACTGTTTTCAAACTGAAATCCAACAACATCTTCAACCGAATCCTTTTTCTTTCTACTTACAATTACAGTTTCATCTACTTTTTGTCTTTTTGCTACTACCTCACTGCAATTATTCTCATTTCTTCTTTTTCGGCCTACCACACGTTTTTCAAACAGAGGATATTGACGCAAATGTGGAGCATACTCTCTTCTTAACCTATTGTATTCTTTAACACAATCTAGATCAGCACAAATCTTTGTTTCATCACACTCAATCAAGTACAATCCTGATAAAGTTCTGACTCGTGATAATGCCACATATGCCAAACCCTCTTTAAACACAGAACTTCCAATGTTCACCAAAGCACTATCTACACTTAAACCTTGAGATTTATGAATTGTCACCGCATATGCCAAACAAACAGGAAACTGTTTTTGGCGAACATATAAGTCTTTCACAAACAAAAATCTAGCTGAACAACGACAAATTTGTTCTATTTCGTCAATGCCATAAAATTAAATTTTAAAAATTTCAATTCCATCTCTATTTTCGTAATTCACAAAATCAACAACATGACCCATTGCTCCATTTACCAGACCTCTTTCAACATTTAAATTCCTTCTCAAAATGATACGACAATTTAAACACACATTCAGAGTCTTTTCAAAACCAGCAGTTTTAGATATACTCTTCTCTAATGAATCCAATTTTGATTTCAAATTTTCAGACAAAATAATTGTTGCTCCCATATGCTCTATTTTATCTATAGCTTCCAGTTTCACAATCTCTTCATTTTGTAACTTTAACATTTTGTGGTTGAAGATGGAACATTCTTGCAGAGTTGGCATCAAGCATATCCCAGATTTGTTCTCAGTAATTTTCTTTAAAATATTCTCTGGAAGAATGTTTTCATTTGGATACAAATTGGAAATTAATCGTGCATGTAATGCTTCTTTCCCATGCTAATTACTTTTCCGATTCTTACATCTTGTAGAATATTTTTATAATCTTCATCCTTTGCCTGTCGCATATTTTGAAGCAGTTCTGCATATTTGAAATGTAACCATATATTAACGTTTCCAATGCTTCCTAGGCACTTCCTGGTATCTTCATGTGTGAGCATTTTAAACACTGGTTGTCCTTTCACTGGAGTCAACTGCAGTAGATCTCCAAAAACAATAATGTGTTTTCCTCCGAATACGACATCATAGTCTGTTCTAAGAATTTCTTGCATTCTCAAATGCACAAAAGCAAGCATTAGATTTGAGACCATGCTTACCTCATCAATGATAAGAAGTTTAATTTTCTTCAGGACTCTGGAAACTTCAGAACAAGCATCTCCAGATAGCTTGTGGTATTGTCATTTGTTATCATGCTCAACTGGTAGCATCAGTAAACGATGTAAAGTAATCCCTTTAATGTTATGTGCTGCCAGCCCAGTTGGAGCGGTAACAACACAAGACAGCGCTGATTCAGTCCTTTTCTGCAGATAAGTTGCAATTGCTTTAATCAGAAAACTTTTTCCAGTTCCCGCTTCTCCACTCACATACAGTCGGACAGGCTTAAATGATGTACATGAGCACTCTTTTTCCTCATGACTGAATCCATGTTCAACCTGTTCTGTGACTTCGTCATATATCTGTTTCTGCTCAATGTTTAGTTGTTTCACCAAATCTTCTAAGTTAATTACATCCTCTTCAGCTTGTTCCATAGCTCTTTCCACCTCATCCATGGCAGTGGCAGCCTCATTTTGAATAATTGGTCCTCCTAGTGGATCCTGACTCAATGAAGTAGAACTCTGACTGTCTTGAGAACTGTCTCTAGCAATCTCTGCAGCAATTGTTGCTTCTTGCTCTATTTCTTCGTTCAACATTTGCAGATAATTTGGAAAAACAGGACATTCTATGGTATCCTTGGTTGCATTAAAAGAGTCTTCGTAACAGAGAAAATCTCCAAGTAGTTCCTTTTCTGTATGCCATGGTTTAAAGAGTTGCAAAAGAGCCAAATAGTAAAATTCCCTTTTGTCTGGATTTTCGCAACTCGATTTTCGATGATTAATCAAATGACCTTTTCTCTGTTTCACTAGACATCCTTCACATCCAATGACAGCATATATTCCATTATATATATCTTCTCTGATGTTCCTCTTATAAATATAGCTTTGCAGAACTTCATAGAGACAAGAGTTCTCAAGGTAAGGACTTCTATTTGGATAGTATGTATCCAACATGTTTGTCTTCAAAATATCTGTACTTTCTGGTTCTTTCTCCGCCAAATACTCTATTTCTTGTACAGATTTCAAAACTCGGTTTCGTGTTGCAGCAAGACCTAGACTCACCCAAATGATGGTTCTAGATTTGGCATTTAGACTTGCTGATGACAATCGATCAGAACATTCACATGCTCCGATTTCTCGATGTGACAACATCTTCAGACTGTAACTGTATAATTTCTTGCTTAGACTCTTTTCATGTGAAATATCCTCCCACATTTCCTTCAGTTCTGTCTTTTCTTTTTTTGTGATGTAAGACGTCACATATCGAGCAACAGCAATAGAGTTGTCAGCAACGAATTGAATATCCATGTTAGCATTCCACATGGACAAAATCACTGGGTTGTAGTCGTTGATGTACTTGGATTCTTCGTTTCTTTTTAAATTGTATGTATTTTTGGGTGATTTCCTCGTCACAGTATGTCGTAGAGAAGACATCAAATTATTTACTCTTCCTTTAGAAATCACTGGTCGTGGAAAGCCGAAACGACATTTTGTGTAGAACTTTTCCTTGTTTTCGAATTTTCGATGACAATACTTCCCACAACGATGGGATTAAAAGAGTAAAACTTGTTGCCTTAAACTGTTTTCCTTGGTAGTTTTCGGAACAGCACATGTTGAATACTCTTCAATGAAACTCATCACTGTTTCATCCGAATCTGTTCCAAATTTGGGTGCATCTTTAATCCACAACAACATATGTATGTGAGGATCACCTCTCCCTTGATACTCCTTTCTCCAAAAGAAATCCAAAACCTCTCCAAGGGGAGGATTTTTTTTGTTGGTAATAAAAGACATCATAGCTTCAAATCTATGATTAAAATATCTGCATACATTCACTGGATCCAAAGAACACAGTTCTCCAGGTGTTTTGAATTCTATATTTTGTATATTTGCATTTGCCTCGCGTATAAATTGAAGTAGGTCGTCCCATGCATACTCGGCACAGCTAATAGTGAGGAACCATGTAGGAGTTCCTAAGTTTCTTAGCATACATTTCAATTCCCCATGACGACGGTACCAATACTCGTTTGTACCATGCTGACATGCCATGAGATTGATTAGATGAGATTCCAAAATATTATCTTGCAGATTGACTTTCTCCATAAAGTCCCTCGCCGAAACATTTTGCAGATGTGCTCCACTTTTCAGTATATGATTTACTGCATAAGAAAGCCCAGACAAGTCACTTTCATACAGTAGCTGAAACAATTATGGAATACATTGACAAAACCTTGGATCGTCAGCATATAATGTTAAAGTCCGGTATTCAGATGCAGGAATTTGAAGTGCTCGATCGTCATATCGTCCACCTCGACCTGTTGGAAATAAATGTGGAAAACAACGAGCTTCCAAACTTTCTTCCCATACACTAATGGGACTTCCTTTTGCTGATTTCATTTGAAACAAGTCAATTGCATTCCCCATTACTTCTTTGGAATGCAAAGGATGAACAGTATAATGTTCATATATTTCTTCACTTCTAGACACATCAACTTTTTCAATTTGGCCAGCTGAACAATCACTGTCTTCATCTGCAGCTGTTTCTCTGCTCCAACACATACATGTTTGTAGTACTCATTGTTTTTGACCAAATACAACGTTGCCTTTTTGACTTTCCTAACATCCACTAAATCTTGCCAGATTTTCTTACTCTTTGTCGGAACCCCATTAACTAGAATAACCAGAGGTTCCTCTTACACTTTCTCTACACCAATTGTATCAATATTTTTCTTGAAATCTAGAGGCAAATAAACAGCTCTTCCCTTTAATCCTCTCTGTAAATCTGAAGGAGGCAATTTCTTTATCTTAGGCTCCATGCGAACAATTGCCTCGAAAAGGATGGACACATTGAATCAAAATAGACTCATATGTATTTAAATCCATCAATTCAGGAGGAATGTCTACCAACTCAAGATTATTATGAACAGCTCTAGCAGGCATTCTGTTTTGATTTAATTTATTATAACAATATTTACAAATACGCTGATCAGAACTCAAATCAAAAGAATTCTCCACCCACAAATAAGTTGCAAAATCCTTCCACTCATAATTATTTATCTTTTCACTTTTTACGTATAAATCAACTAATCTAGTTTGATGCTTATAATGAGTTTGTCGACAACACACACACGTAAAATTAGGCCTTTCACTTGATTTCACCATAAACCTGGAAATTTCCTGGTCAAACTTTTCTGTACTTGAAATCTGTACATTGTCTTCCACATTACCTTGTATTACTGTGTCAATTTCTACACTGTCCTCTTTTTCACAAAAATAACAAATCTCAATTTCTTCACAAATCTTCTTCGCATCTAATTCAGTTCTATGCCAAAGAGCACTATTTCACTGTTTAAGCTTAAGTGCTGGACTTTTTGCATAATACAACCTTCTCACTAATTTCCTCATTTTGTTATGATGCACTGCTAACATTCTAAAATGATGAAAAACACTCTGGCATACTTTTCTTGAAAGACAAGCCAGTGAATGTCCATGCAAACCTGTGTTTTCTCTCACTCTACAAGGATCTAAGTCTTGCAACATCTTCATTTTCTGTTTTAGACTTTTCTTACTATATGTACGTAAGAAACTACGAAGCACATCGATTGAATCCTGTCGCACACTGCAAATACTACTACACTTCCAAGTGTACACTGGACACTTGGTACGTCTCCCTAAAACTTCATCAGCTAACACCTCTTCTGCATCTCTAGACACAAGTTTCTCTTTTTCAATCGGACAACCATCTTTCACCTCATATGCTCAACCACTGGTGTCAACTGCATGCACCAAATCATTCTCCTGGAAGTAACTCTCCTCATTAAAAAATTGCTCACAACTTGAACTATGCATCCATTCTCCAGAAAAAACTTTACAAAAATTAGTTTGATTAATTACTCTTTTGCATCTACTGTTGGATTTGAAAACATCAACTGTCTTGTTAAGTGTCCTAATTCTATTAATTACTAAAATAAATAATTTTTTCTTAACTTCAAAAGCTTGATCAACAATCTTCTCTACATGTTTCTTTTTCTTGTAAAAAGCAGCTCTCTGTTTACCTTTCTTAACATTTTTCAACAAATTTAAAACTACCCTATCGCGAAACATTCATTAACGAATGTCCCTAAATTGATTTTGCCTTCTATTCCTATACATATTATTGTCTCCTGCTGCAGTAGTAACATTTTTTGGGGATCTCTCCTTCCTCTTCAAATTTGCTCTCTCGTTCTGTACATTCACATGTATATTATCATTTTTTTTGGATCTACATATGTTCCGAAAAAAAGACTTAGTTGTCTTACCAGGAGCTTTTTTTGCGTTTTTTGAATTATTTGTTGTAGGAGACTGCTTTAATTCCGTTGCTTTTTTTGATTTTTTCCGCTTAGCATCTTTCCTTCTCTTCTGCCTTGAGGGCATATTTCCTTACTATTGAAATCTTGATTTCAATCTGTGGTAAACAAAAAAAAAAACTCATTATAGACCACTATTACCAAACAACAAATATAGTATCTGCATGATTAAAAAAATATATTTGCACATTTCACAATCATATCACCTGTGTTTCCTCAGATTAGTAAGCAGATTGTACACATGAGGTAAGGCCTGTCCTCGGGAGCATAGGTGGTGAGACCGGTGTCTAAGAGTGCACTGAACTGGACTTCATGAAGCCTATTCCCCACTACACTCTTAGACACAGCCCTCACCTTCTTTCCACCCCTGGACAGACCTCTCTTCCACTACACTCTTCAACACAGGCATCACTTCCTATGCACCCCTGGACAATCCTCACCTCATCTGCAACCCTGAATAGACCTCAACTCATCTGCACCATCAGACAGGCCTCATTTAATCTACACCCCTGGACACTCCTCTTCTCATCTGCACCCTGTTACCATCAATTATACTCAATGTATTGAGGTCTGTCCAAGGGGCACAGATTAGATAATGCTTGTCTAAGGGTCAGAGGAGGTAAGTCCTCTCCATTGCACTCATGGACACAGGCCTCAACTCCTTTGCACCCCTGGACATGCCTCACCTCATCTGCACAATCCACTTCCTAATTTGAGGAAACACAGGTGACATGATTGTGAAAGGTTAAAATATTTTCATGTAATCATGCACACACTATTTATTCCTTCTCAAATATGTAAAAGCCATTGATTTGCCCCAAAATCATTTTTTTAATAACATTTTAGAAACAGAGCGCAGGTCCTATGTACAAGCATTCAACTTCACTACTGAAACCTCACTATTTCACAAAATAAAAATCCTCTATCTTGCAAATGTAGATACCAAGCATTATCAAAAAACATGACACAAACCAACAAGAAATAATTTCAATCTGCTTCCTAATCTGAGGTAACACAGGTGACAAATGTGTTGGACTTGTAAATGTGTTGGACTTGTAAAGCGCACAGCTGCCCGTGAGCGTCCCGTCGCTTGCTTAGGGAACCCGTCCTGGTATTCCCCTGTGAGAAACCCCGGCAGGGTGTCCACAAGGAGAAAGCCAGGCATCCCGCCGCGAGGGGCCGTAGTGGAGATTAAGCAAGCTATTGCCCAGAGTCGCAGAGTGTGACCCCGTGAGTTGAGTAGGCACCAGAGCGAGAATTGTCGAGTCTGTGGAATTTTGAGCCCGAGACCCGCCGAGGCGGGGAATCAAACCCTGGTCCACGGTCGATCTCAGCTTCCGGGTCTGCCGCCTCTAACCACTGAGCCACGCTTCTCCACTATCATTGTGAAATGTTCAAAAATATTAATTAATCATGCAAACACTGTTTTTTTCTTCTCAAAAATAAAAAAAAACATTGATTTACCCCAAAATCATTTTTTAAATACCATTTTAGAAACACAGCGCAGGTCCTATGTACAAGCATTCAATTTCACTACTGAAACCCATTGATTTGCCCTAAAGTCGTTTTTTAAATAACATTTTAGAAACAGAGCGCAGGTCCTATGTACAAGCATTCAATTTCTCTACTGAAACCCATTGATTTGCCCTAAAATCGTTTTTTAAATAACATTTTAGAAACAGAGCGCAGGTCCTATGTACATGCATTCAATTACACTACTGAAACCTCACTATTTCACAAAATACAAATCCTCTATCTTGCAAATATTGATACCAAGCATTATGTAAAAACATGATCAAAACCAACAGCAAAGAAGCTCAGTCTGCTTCCTAATCTGAGAAAACACAGGTGACATGATTGTGAAATATTTAACTATTTTTATGTAATCATGCACACACTATTTATTCCTTCTCAAAAATGTAAAAGCCATTGATTTGCCCCAAAATCGTTTTTTGAATAACATTTTAGAAACAGAGCGCAGGTCCTATGTACAAGCATTCAATTTCACTACTGAAACTTCACTATTTTACAAAATACATTTCCTCTCTCTTGCAAACATTCCTACCAAGCATTACCAAAAAAATGACACAAACCAACAGCAAAGAAGCTCAGTCTGCTTCCTAATCTGAGGTAACACAGGTGACATGATTGTGAAAGGTCCAAATATTTTTATGTAATCATGCACACACTATTTATTCCTTCTCAAAAATGTAAAAGCCATTGATTTGCCCCCAAATCGTTTTTTGAATAACATTTCAGAAACAGAGCGCAGGTCCTATGTACAAGCATTCCATTTCAGTGCTGAAACCTCACTATTTTACAAAATACATTTCCTCTCTCTTGCAAACATTCCTACCAAGCATTACCAACAAAATTACACAAACCAACAGCAAAGAAGCTCAGTGTGCTTCCTAATCTGAGGTAACACAGGTGACATGATTGTGAAAGGTTCAAATATTTTCATGTAATCATGCATACACTATTTATTCCTTCTCAAAAATGTAAAAGCCATTGATTTGCCCCAAAACAGTTTTTTCAATAACATTTTAGAAACAGAGCGCAGGTCCTATGTACAAGCATTCAATTTCACTACTGAAACCCATTGATTTCCCCTAAAATCGTTTTTTAAATAACATTTTAGAAACAGAGCGTAGGTCCTATGTACAAGAATTCAATTTCACTACTGAAACCCATTGATTTGCCCTAAAATCATTTTTTAAATAACATTTTAGAAACAGAGCACAGGTCCTAAGTACTAGCATTCAATTTCACTACTGAAACCCATTGATTTGCCCTAAAATCGTTTTTTAAATAACATTTTAGAAACAGAGCGCAGGTCCTATATACAAGCATTCAATTTCACTACTGAAACCTCACTATTTCACAAAATACAAATCCTCTATCTTGCAAATATTGATACCATGTTTTTTCAAAAAGCATGACACAAACCAACAGCAAAGAAGCTCAATGTGCTTCCTAATGTGAACTCTCTATCTATATTGAATGAATCATAACTCACCTTTACAAATGCTTTTGGAGATTGAGAACAGTGTCAGACACACACACCAATATTTCTTTAGCAGAGCAAAAGGTATGTACTCCAGGCACTGCAACCATGAATGGCACAGGAAATCTCTAATTCTACACACATATCCCTCATGTTAACCAATCAAAACTCTTCCCTCTCTATTTTCAAACCAACACCCTTCCCCCCTCAGCCCTTTCTACCTGTTACCGTAGCAACTCCCTCCTCACTGAGCTCTCAGGGTTAAAAGTTTATTCTACAATGTTGCAAATGAACTCAGCAAGGATGTTTGACCTCTCAATACACCAGCTTATCAGGTGCAATGTTTCTTTAAATGACTTTTTCTTAACCATTCAAAATACTTCTTTCACAGAACAGAACCATGCACCCTAACTTTCAGTTTTCAACTATCTGAATCCACCAATCTTTGCTTGTGATTCAACAGCACTGAAACTCCACAGTTTTTTTTGCAAACTCCTACTGTTCCAACTGCCATTTTATTCCTACACTTCATCTGACTGCACCAGAACTTCCTCTCACCATGTAATCTGTCTGGATTATTGGACATAGCTACATCCACTGGGCTCAAAGGTATGCAGCTCTCAGAAATTTTCACAACCTTGATTTACCAAATGTGCACATCAAATGGATTGGCCAAAGAGGATTGAGGTGTCATCAATTGATACCATTGGTGAAAACCTTTCACCATCTGCTACACCCTGACCTTATAATTTTGCACTGTGGTGGAAATGACCTAGGCACTTTGACTGGGGTAGGTCTGAAAATGATTTTAAAGGACACCTTTGGGCAATTGATGACACTTTTTCCACAAACTGCCTTGGTATATTCCAATATATGCCAAAGACAGAAATGGAAGTGGTCCAACCAATTTTGTCCACAATTTGAGAAAGCACGGAAACATGTGAATAAATCTGTTTCTGCTTACATGAGAGACTATGGAATGGGTTCAATATACAACAATAACTTGCGTTACAACATGCAAGATATCTACAGAGGAGATGGTGTGCACTTCTCAGATGAGGGGAATAGAATATTCCTCCTGAATTTAAGACTGTGCATCGGAACCTACTTGTAGGTACCTAAATCAGCCACAGAACCCAAAAGCTCTTTTCAGGGCTACCCTACCTCTGATCACTCAAAACGATTACTTTGCTCCAACTTTTTTGACTGTTTTTCACCAAAGTACGCTCCCCAGTACGCTCCCCGTTTTTTTTTGCCTATATGGGCCTCCTAAGACCCCTTCAGAAAACCTAGGGGGTCAGGGGGTGTCTACCGTGCCCCCTTTTACCCATTCCCAACGTTGTTTATCCTCCATCTTGTGTCTCAATTCTACCATAACACAAGATGGAGGACTCCTGTTGCGCTACCGGTGCGCGTACCGGGGCGCGCACCGGTAAAACATTTTTAGAAGTCAATTTACTTGAAAACCACTGGAGATACTTTCACCATATATAGAATAGGCCCTACTACATAGCAGTCCCTACCATTTTCCCAAATTTGGTGGAATTTCATTGAGCCATTTGGGCTGTAGCCCTGTCTAAATATCCTGAGGTAAATTACATGACTAAAACACATATGAAAGTGTTAGATTTTGCAACCAATGAAAATGTTACTTTCATTTTGTATTTTTATGTGCTGACATTTCATTGGTTATGGACATGAATATATATGAAAAATGAGAGGGAAACACGGCCATTTTGAGTACTACTACCTGAGTTACATTTATAAAGGATTTCCTCTGAAAACATCAACTCCTTTCTGAAAGGTAATTTGTTAATTTGTAAGGGGAACTATGTTCTGCACTTTAAGTTAAATTGGAAAAACGTTTTCTGATAGTTTTTTACTGTCCCTCTGTTATAGTTATAGATTCAGATAGGCTTCTCTATTGTAGTTATGGATTGATTTAGGCTTCTCTAGTATAATTATGAATTTACTTAGGCTTCTTCACATGCACTTTTTTATATTTCTACTTCCTGCCTGATAACATACACTGCCCAAAGATAACTTCACTGGTAAAAACTCAGAAGTATAAACACAAGAAAACCTAGGGGTCTATGAATAGGGTACGTTTTGTGCCCTTAATCCGCAGCGCAAGCTTACTGGAAGACTATAGTAGGTTAGTAGGAGTGGGATAAAGATAAAATGAAATAAAGAAAGGTGTAAGTGATTGTAACAGAGAAACCCGCTCGGTTATTAGGATTCCCATCAAACACTTGTATGATCAAATTCTATCATTTGGTCATCCTCAGGGATCTGGTGTCTCTAGATCATTGAGACCCATAAGTACCCTGTGATAGAGCGGGGTCAATGCCCACAAGCACTAAATAACCAGTGATAGACCGAAGATGGGTATAAGTGCAGTGCAAGAAACAGAAAGTGGTGAAATAAAATAGAATAGAGGGCAGAACAGTGGATTTATTGGGAATCTGTCCTCTTCCTGATTAAAACCAAAATGAACAGTGCAAGAATTCAGTATGGAAGCAAATTACTGCATTTAAGGCCAACATGTTTCAACCTAATAGGGAAGGACCCAAGGTTTTCGTCAGGGCCCTGTTCACAACGTTGCTACTGCGTAGTGATAAACCAAATATTACAACTATATCAGACCCAGTGTAATAACCAACAAAGGATACAGCGTATGGGTTCAGAACTCCGCCGTACAGAAGGTTCCAATCAGTGATCTACAAAAAACAACACAAACACCCCAAATTTCAGAAAATCTAACATATAAATCCTCCTACATCCTCTAACATTAATAGAAGGTCAAAAAAGTACCACTCACCCTATTCTGCCGGGGAGCAGACCTCACCTCACCTGGACTCTAACTCAGGAAGAAAAGGAGGCCACGCTCTAAAAGAAATACGAGGCATCAGAGAAAGAATACAGTGCAATGGTATAATAACCCTGCTTGTCATATTCTGTCTACACAGGATGTGTCATGCCTCTATTTCTAAATATACTTCTTTCCACAAATAACTCAAGAGAAACTAGCTCTACCTCACAACACTCCTCCCAACTTATAGTTCCAGACCTAGCTTATGGCCGAAAAAACTTGGTCATAAGTCCTTTATTGTACCTCTCGTGATACAATGCTGCGTGCTGTAGTCGCAGCGCCTCACAGAACAAGCATGTCAGACATACAAAGTCGCATTCACAGTACGCTCGTACATAACCTCACCTCTCCGTCGTTGCCCCAGACAGTATCTGAGTAAGGGGGAGGCAACGAGAGGGAGAGGTGTCGGTCATTAAAAGCCCGCGTGGGGACACGCCCAGAAGGACGTACAACATGTTTCCAGCAATAAAAGATCCCGTTACATTACTGACCGCTTTTGTTGCCAAGAACGGCGCCGCCATTCTCTGGGGACAACGAGGTCCTCCGTAACCAACACTCGTTGTAGTGCGCCAGCTTTGCGCATGCGCAGTGGTGCTCGCCCAAGCTGCGCGAGACTCAGGGACTACAGAATGACGAAAATCTCGTCTAAACTGTAGTTCGTTGACCTCAGCCTGCCCAGATACCAAAAGGTAGCGATCTGGGTCCAGAGGACCTGCTAACTAGAGCTGGTGTCTGTCTAAAGGAAAGGTTCCAGCTCCATAAAAAAAACACAATATTCAGATACCACCATTTAGAGACCTACCAAGTAATAACAAGAGGCACCGAACCTCTGTAAATGTAAATTTAGTGAGGAGGGCACAAGTGGACATTGCTGTTTTAAGAATAATAGTAGGGGCTCCGCGCATCAATAATTTATCCTGGGTGAACAGTCCCAAATGTCAGGAAGGCCATATCTTCATGAAATGTATTGGAACAGGCCAAGAGTACCCAGAAAAGCCCCTAGGTATAGTATTGCATGTATGGTACTCAGCAGACAGTGCTCACATGGTCATTAGAGGGTGGTCCAAGGGATTTCGTCGTTGAGTCCCTGACTCTCTAGACGTAATTGGTAAATCCATTTCTGTTCTTTCAGATAGAGAAACTGTGTGGGGTCAGTAACGTAATTGGGTATGAACGGTTTCTCTAGAACAGCCCAACTGAACTCGTTTTCTTTGTGGTTAAGCTCCAAAAAGTGTTTAGTTAATTTAGACACAGTTTTTTTACATTTGAAAGAACTTTTGTGTTCAAGCATGCGGGTGCGAACTTTGCGGGTTGTCATGCCCACATACCTTTTATTGCACGGGCAAGTAAGAATGTATATTACATTTGAGCTGTTGCAATTGGAAAAGTGCTTCAGTAACCACGGTCGCCCAGTTCCTATATCTATTTGACTTGTCTTCCATGTCAAACCACACATAGAGCAGCCGCCACAGGGGTGGTGCCCCTGCACCTGTGGCAGCTCCCACAGAGTCTCATTAGTCTCCCTCCGTACCTCACGTGGACGGGTATGTATCAAGCAGTCCTTCAGATTTTTAGAGCGCTTGAAAGCGAACAAAGGAGGTTCAATCTTGTCAGTGGTACTGTTTAAAATGCGCCAATGGCGTCTGACAATTTTCTGCACTTGATTTGACTTCTCATTGAAAGTGCTGACAAAAGTCAGTCTAGTCAATGGTGGCTTCTCTACTGGCATATCCAGGAGGGCGTCACGGTTAATATTGCTAGCTCGTTTCAGGGAACGTCTTATCAGAGTTTTAGGATAATGTCGAGCTTGCAATTGTTGACAAAGATTGGTGGCATGTTTGTCATAAGTCTCATTTGTGGAACAGTTCATGCGGACCCGGAGAAACTGTCCATATGGGAGGTTCTCACGCAGGGACCTAGGGTGTTGACTCTCGAACAGTAAGAGTGAGTTCCTGGCCATGGGCTTGCGGAAGAGTTCGCTCTGTAGACCCTCAGAGGAGGCAAAAATTGAGAGGTCCAGGAAGGTAATTCTCTCCTTATTCATCTCGATGGTGAATCTCAAAAACCTATTCCGGCTATTCAACCATTCATGGAAGTAGCCAAGGGACTCTTCATTGCCACGCCATACCAAGAAAATATTATCGATATATCGTTTGTAACAGACAATCGATGATAAAAAGGGGTTGTCAGGTGCTAGTACTTCTTGTTGTTCGAAAGAATGGACATATAGATTGGCCAAGCTTGGCGCAAAAATGCTGCCCATACTCGTCCCAGAGACTTGTAGGTACAGATTGTCTTCGTACCTAAAATAATTTTCTTAAATGGCCATTCTGGCTAGCGTCATTATGAAAGGAATAGGTGTTATAGTATCCAAAGTGACAGAGTTCAAGATGGAGCAGATAGCATTCAAAGTATCATCCTGAGGGATGGATGTATACAAAGATACAACATCCATGGACACAAGAATATCGGTCTCCTGGTTGAAATCAATGTCTGGCAACAGACGCAGGACATCTTTAGTGTCCTTTAGATAGGTAGGCATAGTCAGCACTATGGGTCTCAAGAAATGGTCAACGAATTCAGATAAAGGCTCTAGGACAGAGCCCTGTCCTGAGATAATAGGTCTGCCAGGTGGTGGTCTTTGTGCCTTGTGCACCTTTGGTAAGGTGTAAAAATAGGGGACAACAGGATGTTTAACCTGTAAAAATTGAGACTCTTGTGGGGTGATCCAGCCCTCTGCTAAGGCTTCCTCAATAAGTAGGCGAATTTCACCCATCAATCTTTTGGTAGGATCAGTAGCCAATAGTCTATAAGAGCTCTCAATACCCAACTGACGTAGACATTCTGCTCTATATACCTCGGTGTCTTGTAACACTATGGCACCGCCCTTATCGGCAGATTTTATTACTATAGAGGGGTCTCGCATAAGAGTTTGTACGGCCTGCTGATCTACCCTTGACAAGTTGCAGTACCCATTATTGGAACCACCACTCCAGATGGCTTCAATATCATCTTTCACAGCCCTTTCAAAAGTCGCCACATGCGGAGGAACAGTGTGAATGGGAGGCAGAAAGGTAGATTTAGGCCTCAACCCTGTGTTTTTGTCAACAACTTTGGAAGTTTTGTCCCTGAAGAAGTAGTGTAGCCTCAGCTTGCGAAAAAACTGAGCCAATTCAGTTTGTGTTCTGAATGGATCTCCTTTGTCGGATATGACAAACCCTAGACCCTTGTTGAGGACATGCTCCTCACTTTCACTCAAGGTTCGCCTGCTCAGATTCACGACAAGGTTCTCTGCAGGTTCCTTTAAGTCTGAGGAACGGTCCTTGTCGTCTGACTGCGAGTCCCCGTGTGTGGTCCAGTTGATTCTTCCCAGTGCACCTGCTGAGGGGGTCCCCTTCTTCGGCCTCTTGACCTCCTGGGGCCAAAACCTAAAAAAGACTGGTTATTGAAGTTCTGGTTACCAGGAAAAGGGCCCATAGGAGGTTGGAACTGATAAGGGAAAGGAGGTGTGGGGCCCCATGGAGATGGTTGCCACCAGGGTGGAACTGGTCCTTGTTGGAAACCCTTATAGTTCTGAAAACCACGGGACCTCCCCCTCCCTCTGTTAGCAAAAGGTGTAGGATTATTAGTGTCCTGATCACTATCGGAGTCCGTGCCAGACCCCGAATAATTTGAACCATTCCTCTTACCATTGTTCTTAAACTCTGGTGCTTTATAGGAATCGCTGGTGTAAGGGTATACAACCTCTAGTTTGAACTTGGCCAGATCTTTCTTGAATTTGTCAATCTTAATTTGTAGAATATGGTCATAATATAAGGTAGTGGTAGTGGATTGGCGTTCGATGATTCTGTATTCCAATCCATCATGGACAATATGCCAAGTATCCTAGACTCCATCCCTACACCAGCAGTACATATAGCGGACGATTGGACAAAGGCATTGACGCTGAAAAAGGCACATTCCCGCACCCAAGCACATGGGAGAGTGATGGCCGAATATGCAAGGGCTAGCTGTGCACCACCGGGTCTTCTGGTAACTAATGCCCCTCGCCTTTTTCTATCAGATAAAGAGTTCCTAAAGGATTGGTCCCTAATCGCGTGGCGATGTACTAGGGATTGGCTTATTCTCATCATAAGCACCGCCAAACGGACATGTGACACCTTACTGATAGAGATACAAGTCCTGGAGGCACATATAAAAACAACAATTTCCACCACTTCTGTTTTCAAAAAACAGAAGGAAGAGTCGGATAAAAATAACAAAGACTTTTATGACCATATTCTACAAATTAAGATTGACAAATTCAAGAAAGATCTGGCCAAGTTCAAACTAGAGGTTGTATACCCTTACACCAGCGATTCCTATAAAGCACCAGAGTTTAAGAACAATGGTAAGAGGAATGGTTCAAATTATTCGGGGTCTGGCACGGACTCCGATAGTGATCAGGACACTAATAATCCTACACCTTTTGCTAACAGGGGGCGGGGGAGGTCCCGTGGTTTTCAGAACTATAAGGGTTTCCAACAAGGACCAGTTCCACCCTGGTGGCAACCATCTCCATGGGGCCCCACACCTCCTCTCCCTTATCAGTTCCAACCTCCTATGGGCCCTTTTCCTGGTTACCAGAACTTCAATAACCAGTCTTTTTTAGGTTTTGGCCCCAGGAGGTCAAGAGGCCGAAGAAGGGGACCCCCTCAGCAGGTGCACTGGGAAGAATCAACTGGACCACACACGGGGACTCGCAGTCAGACGACAAGGACCGTTCCTCAGACTTAAAGGAACCTGCAGAGAACCTTGTCGTGAATCTGAGCAGGCGAACCTTGAGTGAAAGTGAGGAGCATGTCCTCAACAAGGGTCTAGGGTTTGTCATATCCGACAAAGGAGATCCATTCAGAACACAAACTGAATTGGCTCAGTTTTTTCGCAAGCTGAGGCTACACTACTTCTTCAGGGACAAAACTTCCGAAGTTGTTGACAAAAACACAGGGTTGAGGCCTAAATCTACCTTTCTGCCTCCCATTCACACTGTTTCTCCACATGTGGCGACTTTTGAAAGGGCTGTGAAAGATGATATTGAAGCCATCTGGAGTGGTGGTTCCAATAATGGGTACTGCAACTTGTCAAGGGTAGATCAGCAGGCCGTACAAACTCTTATGCGAGACCCCTCTATAGTAATAAAATCTGCCGATAAGGGCGGTGCCATAGTGTTACAAGACACCGAGGTATATAGAGCAGAATGTCTACGTCAGTTGGGTGTTGAGAGCTCTTATAGACTATTGGCTACTGATCCTACCAAAAGATTGATGGGTGAAATTCGCCTACTTATTGAGGAAGCCTTAGCGGGCTGGATCACCCGACAAGAGTCTCAATTTTTACAGGTTAAACATCCTGTTGTCCCCTATTTTTACACCTTACCAAAGGTGCACAAGGCACAAAGACCACCACCTGGCAGACCTATTATCTCAGGACAGGGCTCTGTCCTAGAGCCTTTATCTGAATTCGTTGACCATTTCTTGAGACCCATAGTGCTGACTATGCCTACCTATCTAAAGGACACTAAAGATGTCCTGCGTCTGTTGCCAGACATTGATTTCAACCAGGAGACCGATATTCTTGTGTCCATGGATGTTGTATCTTTGTATACATCCATCCCTCAGGATGATACTTTGAATGCTATCTGCTCCATCTTGAACTCTGTCACTTTGGATACTATAACACCTATTCCTTTCATAATGACGCTAGCCAGAATGGCCATGAAAGAAAATAATTTTAGGTACGAAGACAATCTGTACCTACAAGTCTCTTGGACGAGTATGGGCAGCATTTTTGCGCCAAGCTTGGCCAATCTATATGTCCATTCTTTCGAACAACAAGAAGTACTAGCACCTGACAACCCCTTTTTATCATCGATTGTCTGTTACAAACGATATATCGATGATATTTTCTTGGTATGGCGTGGCAATGAAGAGTCCCTTGGCTACTTTCATGAATGGTTGAATAGCCGGAATAGGTTTTTGAGATTCACCATCGAGATGAATAAGGAGAGAATTACCTTCCTGGACCTCTCAATTTTTGCCTCCTCTGAGGGTCTACAGAGCGAACTCTTCCGCAAGCCCATGGCCAGGAACTCACTCTTACTGTTCGAGAGTCAACACCCTAGGTCCCTGCGTGAGAACCTCCCATATGGACAGTTTCTCCGGGTCCGCAGGAACTGTTCCACAAATGAGACTTATGACAAACATGCCACCAATCTTTGTCAACAATTGCAAGCTCGACATTATCCTAAAACTCTGATAAGACGTTCCCTGAAATGAGCTAGCAATAATAACCGTGACGCCCTCCTGGATATGCCAGTAGAGAAGCCACCATTGACTAGACTGACTTTTGTCAGCACTTTCAATGAGAAGTCAAATCAAGTGCAGAAAATTGTCAGACGCCATTGGCGCATTTTAAACAGTACCACTGACAAGATTGAACCTCCTTTGTTCGCTTTCAAGCGCTCTAAAAATCTGAAGGACTGCTTGATACATACCCGTCCACGTGAGGTACGGAGGGAGACTAATGAGACTCTGTGGGAGCTGCCACAGGTGCAGGGGCACCACCCCTGTGGCGGCTGCTCTATGTGTGGTTTGACATGGAAGACAAGTCAAATAGATATAGGAACTGGGCGACCGTGGTTACTGAAGCACTTTTCCAATTGCAACAGCTCAAATGTAATATACATTCTTACTTGCCCGTGCAATAAAAGGTATGTGGGCATGACAACCCGCAAAGTTCGCACCCGCATGCTTGAACACAAAAGTTCTTTCAAATGTAAAAAAACTGTGTCTAAATTAACTAAACACTTTTTGGAGCTTAACCACAAAGAAAACGAGTTCAGTTGGGCTGTTCTAGAGAAACCGTTCATACCCAATTACGTTACTGACCCCACACAGTTTCTCTATCTGAAAGAACAGAAATGGATTTACCAATTACGTCTAGAGAGTCAGGGACTCAACGACGAAATCCCTTGGACCACCCTCTAATGACCATGTGAGCACTGTCTGCTGAGTACCATACATGCAATACTATACCTAGGGGCTTTTCTGGGTACTCTTGGCCTGTTCCAATACATTTCATGAAGATATGGCCTTCCTGACATTTGGGACTGTTCACCCAGGATAAATTATTGATGCGCGGAGCCACTACTGTTATTCTTAAAACAGCAATGTCCACTTGTGCCCTCCTCACTAAATTTACATTTACAGAGGTTCGGTGCTTCTTGTTATTACTTGGTAGGTCTCTAAATGGTGGTATCTGAATATTGTGGGTTTTTTATGGAGCTGGAACCTTTCCTTTAGACAGACACCAGCTCTAGTTAGCAGGTCCTCTGGACCCAGATCGCTACGTTTTGGTATCTGGGCAGGCTGAGGTCAACGAACTACAGTTTAGACGAGATTTTCGTCATTCTGTTGTCCCTGAGTCTCGCCCAGCTTGGGCGAGCACCATTGCGCATGCGCAAAGCTGGCGCACTACAACGAGTGTTGGTTATGGAGGACCTCGTTGTCCCCAGAGAATGGCGGCGCCGTTCTTGGCAACAAAAGTGGTCAGTAATGTAACGGGATCTTTTATTGCTGGAAACATGTTGTACGTCCTTCTGGGCGTGTCCCCACGCGGGCTTTTAATGACCGACACCTCTCCCTCTCGTTGCCTCCCCCTTACTCAGATACTGTCTGGGGCAAGGACGGAGAGGTGAGGTTATGTACGAGCGTACTGTGAACTCGACTTTGTATGTCTGACATGCTTGTTCTGTGAGGCGCTGCGACTACAGCACGCAGCATTGTATCACGAGAGGTACAATAAAGGACTTATGACCAAGTTTTTTCGGCCATAAGCTAGGTCTGGAACTATAAGTTGGGAGGAGTGTTGTGAGGTAGAGCTAGTTTCTCTTGAGTTATTTGTGGAAAGAAGTATATTTAGAAATAGAGGCATGACACATCCTGTGTAGACAGAATATGACAAGCAGGGTTATTATACCATTGCACTGTATTCTATCTCTGATGCCTCGTATTTCTTTTAGAGCGTGGCCTCCTTTTCTTCCTGAGTTAGAGTCCAGGTGAGGTGAGGTCTACTCCCCGGCAGAATAGGGTGAGTGGTACTTTTTTGACCTTCTATTAATGTTAGAGGATGTAGGAGGATTTATATGTTAGATTTTCTGAAATTTGGGGTGTTTGTGTTGTTTTTTGTAGATCACTGATTGGAACCTTCTGTACGGCGGAGTTCTGAACCCATACGCTGTATCCTTTGTTGGTTATTACACTGGGTCTGATATAGTTGTAATATTTGGTTTATCACTACGCAGTAGCAACGTTGTGAACAGGGCCCTGACGGAAACCTTGGGTCCTTCCCTATTAGGTTGAAACATGTTGGCCTTAAATGCAGTAATTTGCTTCCATACTGCATTCTCGCACTGTTCATTTTGGTTTTAATCAGGAAGAGGACAGATTCCCAATAAATCCACTGTTCTGCCCTCTATTCTATTTTATTTCACCACTTTCTGTTTCTTGCACTGCACTTATACCCATCTTCGGTCTATCACTGGTTATTTAGTGCTTGTGGGCATTGACCCCGATCTATCACAGGGTACTTATGGGTCTCAATGATCTAGAGACACCAGATCCCTGAGGATGACCAAATGATAGAATTTGATCATACAAGTGTTTGATGGGAATCCTAATAACCGAGCGGGTTTCTCTGTTACAATCACTTACACCTTTCTTTATTTCATTTTATCTTTATCCCACTCCTACTAACCTACTATAGTCTTCCAGTAAGCTTGCACTGCGGATTAAGGGCACAAAAGGCACAAAAGGTACCCTATTCATAGACCCCTAGGTTTTCTTGTGTTTATACTATTGTGTTGGGGGTTTAACCTAGGCATGGTCTTAAAACTCCCCTAAGACCCTCCTTTCCTTGTTTTAAAGTAAAAACTCAGAAGTACCTGTCTGAACTTAAACCCAACAGTGCCCTAACTCTACTAATATAGTAATTGTTTATGCAATTTACAGCCAAAAAATTATGGATAACAACATTCTTAACGAAGACTTTGATTTCATTGATGAGTCTGGGGATCAAGAACTAATAAACTGTCTTGAAGCAATGGAATCATGCAATGAAATTGTGCAGGAGATTCCAGATAATCTGATGTTAGAAGTTTCATGAAAACAATATATTTTTATTTAATAATTAAAAATTGTTTCAGACATTATTCATTTTTATATGTAATTCTTATGTAATTCTTGAAGTCATACCAAAAGGATTATATTATAAAGTGAGACTTATACTATACTGTGCAACTTTTTTGGAGTTACATAGTAAGTTTGCTCATAGTTACTTCCTTTCTCCCACTATATCATCTCCAAAGTGTATTTGACATCTGTTTTTCATCTCCTGCCTCCTTTCTCTCACTGTCTGTCTCTAATGCACGATATCACCGCCAATTTTGTGTAGATTTAGAAGAGATTAAATGTTATACTGGAAAACATCATAAGGGAGCAGGATAGACTACCTATGATCCCTTAGACCTTCTCAGGGTGTGCTTAAATGATCTGTTTCTACTTTCCTGACAGACTATGCTATGGATTCCATATACCACAATAACTTCTGTAACAACATGCAAATTATCTACAAAGGAGACGGTCTACATTGAATTTAAAACTCTGCATTGGTACCTACATGTTGGTACTTAAATCACCCACACAACACAACAACTCTATTCACAGCTACCCTACCTCTAAGCCCTTTCAATTATTATTTTACTGTTTCACTGGGTTTTCCCCTTGGTACGCTCCCTTGTACTCTCCCCAGTGCGCGTACCGGGCGCTCCCCCCGCGAAAATCGATTTTCTTTTTTTTTTGCCCAGCGGGGACCTTTTATGGCCCCCACATCAAACCTAGGGGGTCAGGGGGGGTCTTCCCTGCCCCCTTATGGTCATTTCCCCCTTTGTTTTTGCCACCTTTTGTGTCTCGATCCTACCGAGACTCAAGATGGCGGCCGCTCCGGACTGTTTGGAATGTTGACAGACACCCGAGAGCCAATCAGCTTTCCGCGCGCGAACTCGCCGTTACGCGCCGGGTGCGCTCCCCGGTGCGCGTACCGGGGCGCGCTTATAGATATATATATTTTTTTGAACCTAAATTACTCAAAATCCTCTGGAGCACATATCTTGAGACAAAGCAAAGGCACATCGGGCTTCCAGTCCCTACAATTTTGCCAAGTTTCGTGGGAATCCATTCAGCCGTTCGGGCTAAAAGTGAGTCCAACCGCCCTATGGAAATTAACATGGGGAAAACACGTTTTGGGACCCCCTTTTATCTCAGCCCCCGCTTAACGAATCCCCCCCAAATTTTCAGGGAAGGAGCGGAAACTCGTCCACCGGCGCCAAAGTTATTCCCAATAGAATGTTGCGGATTTCCTATGGAAACTAGGTCCTAACTATAACTACCTACTGGCGACCGCCAGTAGGTAATATATATATATATATATATTCACTGAAAAAACCATAGGTTATAGACCATATATAGTTAGGAATTAGCATTTAAAAAACCTTATTTTACTCACACAAAACCATTGAAATTCCATATATAGTTAGTTGCACTAACTATATATCGCGCACCCGCAATCCACTGCTGATCATGTCACATATTACATCATTCATGACATGGTCAGTGACATCACTGATGACATCACTGATGACATCTCAAATGACATCACTGATGAGATCACTGATGACGTCATCCAGTGACTGTATAATTCTGTAAAGTTAAAATATGTCTTACATATTGAAGAATGAATGGATGTATAAGTGTCTTGATGAAGGATTTAGTAGGGGCATGGCTGACTGTATGAGTGACTGATTAAATGTGTCTCACTGAGTGCATGGGTTAGTGACTAAACTGTCTTAATTTGTGCATCATTATGTCTGTTGTTCTGTAAACTGCTGCATGTGTTGATCATTAGCTATATGATTAACTGTATGGGTTATTGATTGGTTGCCCAAGCATTTGTATGGGAGACTGAGTGTGTGTGTGGGTGGCTGGGAGGTGTATGACTCTCTGCATAGATGTGTGAGCAGTTGATTGACTGGATGTATGGGTTCAAAAGTGCATGTGGAAACAGCTGTATGGGCGGTTGACTGTGTGCATGAGTGTATTGGTGAGTGAATGGATATCTCAGTGCTACATGTCAAAGTAAGTACATATGTAAAACACAGTACATGTGAGAGTTACCATAAATAAATAACTGTGCATAAGAGCCAGTGAATGTGTGAGTGGCTGTATGGATCATTGTGAACTTGTATCCAGGATTGTATAAGTGAGTAGATATGTTTTAGTATATGTTTGAATAAGTAAGGTGTGTATAACTGTATAGTTGAGGAAATGGAGGTGTGATTGATTCTTTGCATGACTGACTAAGTGTCTGAGTAACTCCATGGATGAGTGACAGTCTATGAGTGTCTGTTTACACTGAGTGTATCTAAGGTTATATTAGAGTCTGAAGAGGTTTATCGTATTATCACATGAATGATGTCATCAGTGATGTGATCAGTAATGTCAAATGAGATGTCATCAGTGATGTCATCAGTGATGTCATTTGAGATGTCATCAGTGATGTCATCAGTGATGTCATTTGAGATGTCATCAGTGATGTCATCAGTGATGTCATTTGAGATGTCATCAGTGATGTCATCAGTGATGTCACTGACCATGTCATGAATGATGAAATATGTGACATGATCAGCAGTGGATTGCGGGTGCGCGATATATAGTTAGTGCAACTAACTATATATGGAATTTCAATGGTTTTGTGTGAGTAAAATAAGGTTTTTTAAATGCTAATTCCTAACTATATATGGTCTATAACCTATGGTTTTTTCAGTGAATTTTCAAGGTTTTGTAAATGCTAATTCCTAACTATATATGGTCTATAACCTATGGTTTTTTCAGTGAATTTTCAAGGTTTTGTAAATGCTAATTCCTAACTATATATGGTCCATAACCTATGGTTTTTTCTGTGAATTTCATTGGTTTTTTAACAGCTAATATCTGTAGCTGTAAAATGTATTCTTCTTTAAATCCAAAAATATATTTTATATGTTTATGAATAATTTTTTTTTTAAATATTTTTTTTTCTTCGTTCCCGCTTCGCAAATCGGGAAGCTTCCCGTTAGCTGACCTTGATGCCGCGAAATAGACCGCGAGCCGGTAAACGTTTCTTTACCGCAAGTGCCGCGTTACAAAACAACATCGTGACGCCTCCCGTCCGCATGACGTTTCACGTTGTCGCGTGATACGTCATATGACGTACTACGTTAGCGAACTGGTACGCGAAGCGAGTCGCAAAGCGCAGGTTTCTGGAAGCAAACCGGGAGGCCCTGCAAAGCGCTTAACGTAAACACAGCAAGTCATGTGACTTGGTAATAACACTTTTCATTGGTTCATTTCACTTTTGGTTTCCTAATGATGTAAGACTAGGTCATATAATCTAAAATGAACACTTTTGATTGGTTGAGAACTCTTGTTTTTCCCAAATGATGAAAATCCCTCCTTCTTTCCTCACTCTGACTTTCATCATTGTGAGAGAAAGACCCTTTGTGATCACTGAGCAATGGCTTCTTTAGTAGCTTCAGCTGGTGCTTCCCCACCACCTCCACCACATCCAAGGAAGAGTGGACCACCTGCTCAAGTTATAATTCAACAAGAAGAAGAAGAAGAGGAACAGGAGGACGAGCACGAAGAGAGGCAGTTTTTGCCTGAGCAGCCCAGGACGTCTCACCGGAAAGAAAACTTCATTTGGCAATTTTTTAAAATTCCCAAAGGTCAGAAAAAAGTAAATGCAAGATACGTAACTTGCCTTATATGTCAAGATAGACTGTCCAGAGGGACCGACAAAAAATACAGTTTCGGAAACTACACAATGCATCGCCATATGACTAGGTGGCATCCTAACAACTACAGTGCTGCACAGTTTCGGAACGACCTAGATAATCTCCCTATTATGGCCAGAAGATCTGTTGTACCGGAAGTAACGGGACCAGAGGGCAGGGAGATGGTGCCAAATATACAAATGAGATTTGGTGATGTAAAACACATCTGCGTATTTTGCGATGGATTCATTTCCTACGGAGAAAAAAGCATCACTCTGATCAACAGAGCTATTGACTATCATATGCAAGTTTGTACGAAACGCCCAAAATAATAAATACTTCTTTTTTTTGTTTTGTTGCTCCTGTTGAGCCCTTTACAATGAATCGTTTTCATTGCCCCCTCCAAGAAAAACCCCAAAAAATATAAAACTGTTCCGAAAAATTCAAAAACAGTAAAAAAATGTTCAGAAAAATAAAAAAAAAAGTTCTTTTCAGAACTACCTCCCCGTTATTAAAAAATTGGTACAATATTTGGAACTGTGCCAACCTCTATTTCTCTTAGTTCGCTTCCCAGTTCGCTCGCCGGTACGCGAACCCGAAGCGAACCAAAAACAGTAAGTATAAGGGAAGGAAACAGACACTTATGTTAAAAGAAAGACAGCTATAGGGGAGTAAACTAGAGATACTATTACCCGTAATCCACTGCTGATGATGTCCCATATTACATCATTCATGACATGCTCAGTGACATCATCAGCAGAGGATTGCGGGTTTTTTGGCAACATGCCTTATCCACGGTTTAATAACGCTGCCTTTTGCTTTATATAAGTTTTCAAATTGTATGAAATATATACCAATAGGTCGTTATGAACCTTTAGGTAGTGCTTTTCTTCATGAGGTCTGGTCGCTTCCATACACATACAGATGTTTCAAAGATGATCAAGAAGTTTATCTGAATGGAGAGGAATGCACTGAGACGCCAGATCATTCACTAATGTGTAGGCACATACAGTTACACGGTTCATGCAACAAACACCGACCAAATATGGCTTGCGTGTTGCAAGGCACGCCAGTTCCTGCTATCATCCCCACGTTCAAGTTGTTGGAAAATGGTAGTTATTTGATGCTCAATAATGAAGATTGTTCTGAGTTAATTAAAAGTATTCCTTTTATCGTAACAGTAAGTGAACGGGTTATTTGCTGCAGAAATGTTCTATTTCCTCCCACACATGAACATAGGGAGTTTTCAATCTGGCCACAAATACCAACCTTGGGACACGTTTCAACGGCATGGCAAGAATAAGAGCTCTTTTGTCTCAGAGAGAGGTGGCCTTGAGTTCGGCCCGTGAAACTTTCGTACTTCACATAGCGAACACCCGTACAGAGGTGCACACCCTTTTCAATTAAGATTTGCCTTTCAATTTCAGCAACATGTTTCCGACTATCTTTAACGCATCCTCCACAAAGTCCCTGGCGCACTTTTTTAAAGTTGTTACCAGTGGTCTCGTGACTTCATTTGAGAAAATCTTTGGAGTCATCCCTGCTTCCTTTCATTCTATTTTCTCCACTCTGGTTCGTGGATTGGCATTTTTACTTGCATTACCAGCGGACGCTCTTGTGCTTTTTTACATTTTTAAATATGGATGTCCCTCCTATGCAACCTCCCACCCTGCAGCTGCTGACACTGTTCCGCAATCGCATGCTAGAATATTATGGCACAATGCCGTTGGCGATATTAAGCATGGCATATGGATTATCTTTTCGATTCTCCTACTTCACCTGTGTCCAGCCTGTATTTCACTGCCTGACCTGTGATTTCGATTGGGCCATTGATTTGTGTCTCTGCGGACCGGTTTCTCCTGACGTCGACTTTAATCAGCTGATGACTCCTATCATTACTCACGAGTTGGTTTGTCCTGGCGAAAGGATTATGGCTGTGGCATTGATGCATGGACTACTTGGTCCCTGGAATTTACTGGCGGCAGCACAGTCTTTCTTGGAACAGAGCTTTCTTGAAAACCCACCGAGCTGTCCTCTGATGGTGATAGAGGATCCGGTGCTGGGAGAGCACGTATGTTCTTTTCCGCTTTTAAATTGGATGGCTGAACTGTTTTCGGATGAAGACGGTGACTTCCTATTGGAGGCTGTTGCAGCTTATTTTGCATACACAGTTATGTCATAGACCTTTTTCATGTTTGATATGCTGAGTACTAGCATTTCATTGACAATTCATTGACTTATTTGTCAAGTTTTTATTATTTACCTTGCCTATTGGCTTAAGACTCGATAAAGTACTTGGCTGTTTTATTTTTCTTTAGCATTAAATTTTCCTAGTTTTTAATGCTTTACCTTGCGGACCGTCCACATATAAACTTGCAATCTGCTCTCATGAGATGGCACTTCTATTATCTTATTCAGTTCGTTTCCGGATCATGGGGAGGTGTCATCTAGGTCCTGGATATCTTTACACCGTGTTAAGTTAGCATGGGCTCATTACCGGTTTAAACGCCATTTTTCCTTTTTTGCAACTTCTGCACACGACACTTAGTTGTTGCTTTAGCTTTCCACCTAGTAGTTCATCGTGGTTTACATGAGAATAATATGTTATTGGTCTACTATCTGCTTTACTTGTTAAACTATATCTGTACAGCGAGTGCTAAAGTTTCAAGAACAACACGATACAGAATTGTTATGAGGTCTGATCTCCACGACTTCATACTCATAACATAAGTGCAACTTCTGCCAATTCTGGGCATGAGGCGGGTTTTATATTGCTTTGCCGAACACACATACACAACAGTTGATGCGGTTCACATGAAGAGAGAGCTGGTGTATGCTGATGTGATTCCTTCAAATCTAAGACACTAAAGTATGGGCACGCCCTAAACCAACACAAAGAGACCTTCTTAGCAAATAATATAATATGTGTATTAGGGAGGGTGAGATATAAGCAGCCGCGGGCCGTGGAGGGAGTTACGATGGGGCAGGGAGGCGGGGAGGGGGAGAAGCAGGGTGGAGCCCTCTCTACCTTGCCCCTCCCCCTCCCTGCCTCCCTGCCCCACCGTAACTCCCTCCACGGCCCGCGGCTGCTTATAAGTGTTGCTAACTCTTATTCATTTACAGCATGTTAACATACTGTCACCATTCGCTTTTTATGTACTAGTAACTATGCTGGTAATTTTGCTACTGATAATATGTGTACTTGTATTCTCCACCCTGCTTCTCCCCCTCCCCGCCTCCCTGCCTCACCGTAACTCCCTCCACGGCCCGCGGCTGCTTATAAGTGTTGCTAACTCTTATTCATTTACAGCATGTTAACATACTATCACCATTCACTTTTTATGTACTAGTAACTATGCTGGTAATTTTGCTACTGATAATATGTGTACTTTTATTATCTAAGGTACTACGCCTGAGAAGACGGCATTAGTAAATAAACATTTCAAATACACATCTGTTCTTCTTAACTCCATGTTCTGGTTTCTAAGAAATCTATAACGACCGACTGTTCATGAGTTCCACGTATCCTGAGGTACTATGAGTTCATATTCTGGATTGTCTAAACATTGAGAGTTTGTTATATCCAATGTGACACTGTACCTAGCTTGCTAAGGAGTTTTTCATTACTAACGTGAGTTTTGGGACACCCTAATTCGCCGAGGTTCCAATCCTCTGTCCACAGTTCTGTGTGAGAACAGAAACCCTGCGACAGGGGCACCCCCGACCCTTGCTGGAGCTTCATCACACTTGCGATACAACTCCAGCAATGCATTCGCCGAGGTTCCAATCCTCTGTCCACAGTTCTGTGTGAGAACAGAAACCCTGCGACAGGGGCACCCCCGACCCTTGCTGGAGCTTCATCACACTTGCGATACAACTCCAGCAATGCGCCACCTTTACGGCACAGATACATCACGCATCTGTGCTGTTTTTGCCCCATGATGCGCCGCATTGTAAATGCAGCACACCATAGGTGACGGAACAGCGGCACAGAATGACTAACACATCCCTGGTGATGCGCCAGTCATCATAAATGTATCCCTATGCTTCTTATCTTGTTAGAGATGAACCGCCATATGTATCATCAAAGTTTTTTGCATTTCCTAAATAGCGAACTTTAAGGAATAAATAGCGATTCTTTACCATTCCTAGTTTGCGATGAGCTATTTGCTAATTAGCCGAATGTAGCCCAATGAAGCCCAATGTAGCCCAATGTAGCCCAAAGATGGCCGCCAGACACACAAAAAAACAAATGTAGCCCAAATATCAGCCAGATGTAGCCCAACTATAGCCCAGTGACAGAATGACCAATCAGCTTCGCAAACCTCCGTTACGCGAAGCGGAGCGCTGTTACAGATATATATCTTTTTTTGAACGTTAATTTCTCAAAATCCACTGGAGTACATATATTGAGACCTAGCAAAGGCACATCGGGCTACCAGTCCCTAATATTTTGCCAAGTTTCGTGCAAATCCATTCAGCCGTTCGATTATTATTATTATTATTTTTTTTTGCCCCGCGGGGCCCTTTTAAAACCTCCACATCAAACCTAGGGGGTCAGCGAGGATCTACTATGCCCCCTTATAGTTATTTCCCCCTTTGTTTTGACCTCCTCTTGTCTCTCGATCCTACCGAGAGACAAGATGGCGGCCGCTACGGACTGTTTGGAATGTTGACAGACGCCGGAGAACCAATCAGCTTCGCTTCACAAAGCTCCGTTGCGCGACAAGTACGCGTCCTGGGCCGCTGCCCAGTCCGCTGTTACAGATATATATCTTTTTTTAAACGTTAATTTCTCAAAATCCACTGGAGCACATATATTGAGACCTACAAAAGGCACATCGGGCTACCAGTCCCTACAATTTTGCCAAGTTTCGTGCAAATCCATTCAGCCGTTCGGGCTAAAAGTGAGGCCAACCGCCCTATGGAAATTAACATGGGAAAAACGCGTTTTGGGACCCCCCTTTTTTCTCGGCCCCCCCTTGACGAACCCCCCCAAAATTTTCAGGGGCTGCTCAGAAACAAAATGTGCCATTTTCCTGAAAATTTCAGCCAATTCCGTCCACAAACGCCAAAGTTATTAGACATAGAATTTTCAAAAATCCCATAGAGAAAAAATCCTAACTATATATACCTACTGGCGACCGCCAGTAGGTAATATATATGTATAGTACATCATGTCTAATGTTAAATGCTTATTTGGTATTTGAAATGTTTTTGTAATGCTGAGAATTTTGTAGTCATATATACTAGTGTGATAAGGTACAGCTCATGACAATGTTCAACTGAGACCACAGTATAGTGGTTATGTATGCCTTGAGATGTGTACACATGATTGATGTAAAATGGACACACTATTCAACATATGATTTAAGGTGGTGCATGGGTTACGGCAAATGGTGGTAGGTTGCATATTGAGACTTGTGTATGTCCTGCTCAATATCATCATCATATTCATTCAATAAAGTCGGCCCAATTCACAAAGGTGAAATAAGATGAAAGTCTAAGTTTATGACTTTTGGTATTCACAAAGAGACTTTAATGCCCTTTGTCAATACTGAGAGTCGTAAAATTGAACTTTTGGTTTCACAAAGGACATTTATGAGTAGTAAAGGCCTTTGTGAATATCAAAAGTTATAAAGTTAGACTTTCATCTCAGTTTACTTTTTTGAATCGGTCCCATTGTCTGTATTTATATTTGTAAGACTTTATTGTAGATTAAACCCTGTCATTGGTGTGGCCTACCATGTTACTTCAGATTATAACCCTTGTGCTTTACTCAATGGCTTACAGTTCAATACATTAGATTCGCAGAATGAGGTTAAAATACAAACATGACAGTGGTCAGAGACACCAGTGGCCATGTTAAAAGACATATATTTAATTGTCTCATTACCCTAGCAGATAAACCCTTGTTAAACATTCACAACTCTGCTGCGTGTGAATGACATTGCCTGTTATGTACCAAAGGAGTCAAATTGTATGTTTTCTCTGAAGTATATTACTCACCCCCTCTTTCCTCCTGTTGAGCTCTCAACAACCCATATGGCTCCGGATAGGCCACTGCCAGAATACGGTCCATCATGGCATTCATGGTTCAGTGCATGGGCCTTCAACGTGGGAAGGACTGTCCAAGCTGGAACTGTGTGATGTTGTAACAACCCGGTTGTGGGTCCTCTCAACCTTTTTTTGCAATAGATGCTGCTATGGGGATAGGCTTCCAAGGACCGCACTTTTTGGGTGGTGGCTTTCCAACAACATCGCTTGAGATGGGCGTTGAGCTGTATTGATACAACAGAGGGAGAGAATTAGTAGTCTACCCCTACTACATATGGCAATGTCACATACATATGTAGGGAGTGACTTGTTTCCAAAAACTTTAGTGAATAATGACATCAAATGATATCAGTATTCATCATGAATATACATATTGACTACTCTTTCAACATTAACATCACAAATGTTGGATTAACTGACACTTGGCCACTAGTTTGACAAATGCGTTAAAACTTTGTGCGTTTTGACAAATGCATCCTGAAGATCATGCATGGTCCTGAGTATGAAGGTATTGCAAGACAGACACATTGTAGTGTAAAGTGTTCATGATTAGCACATCATACATCATCTATCACATTCATGACTTTGCCTGAGATGGCAAGATATGACGTGTGGCTATCTATTGATCATAGAACACTACATGACAGTTTAAAATCACAAGACATGCGCAGTCTGAGACATCATTGAGCAACAAGCGTCTTGCAAATCTTACCTGCTCCTCTGAAGAGCCATAAAGTTGGGCATATAGGGGGAGAGTTTCTCCGACCATGATTTCCAATTCCTACGTAGTGAAGGCAGGGGCCCTCACACCTGTCTGGTCTGGCATTGTTGATCGCAGAGGTGATACACAGCAGCGGACAGTGATGAGGTGTGAATGGCTGCAGTTTCAGTAGGCAATTGAGCATGTTTTCACATTGAAAACATAAATGTACGCTGCAGATTTAGTCATGCACGTATACATGCACAGGGATTGGCTTGGCGCTGTACTATTTCAAAATGTTAGCCTGTGGGAGAGACCGTTTCAGGAAGGCTTGCTGTCTTCGACCACCCATGATAGGAGCATCCATGAGACATTATCGCTATGTAGGGCACCTGCAATCCTTGCAGTCTTGGAAGTCTTAAATATGTCATTGTTTTTTCAACATCCGGGACTTCATCAGACAAATTGTGTACTTTTACCACTGGCAGAAGCTACAACGCTGTACCAACAAGTTGTACAATCATTGAACACATTGTTGCCCATCGCAGGATACTATTTTGGATCCTACAGAGTCACCTTAAGCCAGACATTTCTCTTGAACTTGATAATCCACACAATGTCAAGCCACTTGTGAAGATGTTTTGGATGCGTTATGTTTCTTTGCCACTGGGACATTTCAATTCAATTGCCACATCAGGTGGAATACCACAACCAGAGTTCCGTTGGATCTCTATTGAATCCCATTGGCACATACTTCAAGTTTCCACAAGGTTACAATTTGGCCAATGTGAAAGCATATTTCTATGGACTTGGTCACATCCCAAGTGTAATCGTATCAATAGATGGCACACTTATCGGCTTGGTTCCACCACACAACAGTGAGTCGGTGTAGAGGAACAGGAAACACTATCATTCCATTAATGTGCATGTGGTTTGCCTTGCAGATTTGTACATCACCCACATTCATGCCAAGTTCCCATGATCTGCACATGATTCCTTCATACTACAGAACAGCAGCATTCCACAGCTGATGTCACGATTCAGACCAGAGAGGGCCTAACTTGTGGGTAGGTGTCATGTATGTTTTCTCTTTAAACAAACTAAATATTGTGATCACATTGTGCCCTACTATCATTATGAACTGTTGGTGATGCAGCCTATCTGAACATGCCAATGCAATAGATGAAGCTGAAGAACCCCACAATGCCATAGTAAGTCTGCTACCAAGAGGCCAATGGCAGGACACATCAGCCAGTGGAGCGGGCTTTTGGGCTCTTGAAAACCAGGTTCTGATGCGTGGATGAGCATCATGGGGCCCTCCTCTACTCACCCATGAAGGTATGGCAGATTACTGTGGCCTGCTGTATCCTCCACAATATTGCCCTAAGACACAACGTACTTATCATTAATGATGATGATGATAAACCAGACGACGAAAACCCACCGAGTGAGGCACACAAATGCCTAGTGAAGTTGATGGAAGTAAGGGAGATGAAGGTGAAGATTTCAGACAGCGTCTTATACAAAACTACTTCTCATAATTGAAGTTATGTGGTGAAGAGTATGGATGCAGACATTGGATCAGTGATGTACAGATTAAGGGTGGGCGTAGCAGGTGTAGTCCCTCTATGTGTATTTCCACGGAGTTTGAAAAAACTCCTTGGAAATAAGCTACGCTCCCTCCCTCCTCCAAAATTAATAAAAAAAATAAAAAGGAAGTCATCTGATTGGCTGCCACCTCTTCTGCCTGGCCACGCTTCTTCCTGCTCCTCGCTGTCCTTGCCATACTTCTCTTCTCCTATGAAAAAACAGTACATTGTCCATCTTGCACACCTCTTTTATAGTAGCATGACGCTGGTTCAATAAATACTTATTGAAAAACATCCCCACAGTTTATTCTGTGTATTACTCTGAGACAAAAGTGAGCATGAGTAACGGAGCGAAAAGTACTGTACTGGTTTCAAGTTCCCTGATGGGACAGAGTTGTCATGTTCGATAGTTGCCAGGAACATCACGCATTTACCTAGTTTAGAATGCATCATGCATCCCATTTTCTAGATTAGGTTGTCATGGTTCTGGTGGCATTGTATCATGATTTATAGAATTTCAGATCATACTACACCCACATGATGTGTTGTGAAATGAGATGATTAAAAACATGTTGAAGTAATGGATATTTATTAGATGCATAAAATACGGAGGGTTCAGTGTCATAAACAGTGTACGAGAGTAAATTGGTATATATGTGATTCCAAAAAAATACGTGCTGAGGACAACTTTCATGATTAAAGACAAAATTGGAGTGGAGTCCATGTTTTCAGTACCAATGTCTGACTTCCTCCCCACATCAGTGCTTGAAGTAGAGTTCAAGGACAGTCAACAGAGTGGAGGTGTTATAAGCCCACAAACAGACATCATGGTTTGTGGACTACTGGCGGAACTCGAGGCTTTGGATATCTTCCTTTCTCGGGTCTTGGTTGACATCCCCTCTTCATGACTTGGATGGGATCTGGGGCTGCTGAATTTTTATTATCTACAGGACTGTCCTACTATGATGGGCCATCACACCCTCTGGCTGCTGCTGATGTTGAGGGCTATGCTGTGCTTGGACCAGAGGATGTGGTTGATGTAGGTGGGAAAACCCGACAGAGGTTGGTATTGGTGTCCCGCAGCACATCAACCTGAGGGGCCACCTTTATGTGTAACCCAGCTATTTCACTCTGAATGGCCTCCAGCCTCTCGTTGCTGGATTGGTGCAGCTCAGTAATTTCCCTCAGGACAGACACTACATGGCCTAATGCATCATAGCAATCCTGATAAATACCCATGACTTGTGCAAGGGCAGCCTCAGCATTCAGATCTTCAGTGGCCTCAGCTGAGCATACTACATGTCTCCTTCTACAATGTCTGGTACCACTGGCCCCTGCCCTTGCACAGGACTGCCTATTCTCACTCGGACCAGCCTCTTCAGTGCCCTTGGTGGTCTTTAGCCACTCGTGGAGGCAGAACTAGTGAGCAAAGTATGGGCCCACCTGTACTAGGGGCACTGGTTGTGGCTTTTGCTGCATCAGTAGTGGTAGTTGGAGGTGTGGGCCCAGTGACACCTACTGCATTGAATGCATCTGCTCAGCAGGCTAGTTGTCAATCTTCTCAGGAGTGTCAAATAGGTTGGGCACAATTACACTCAATCCACATCTGGCTCCAGTGGCCGTTGCCTTTGAACAGGACTGACTACTGCCACTCAGTCCAGCCTCATTAGTATCTGTGGTGGAGTTAGCCACCTGAGGAGGTGGGGCTGGTAAGCTAAGTATGGGCCTGCCTGTGCTAGTGGCATTGGTTGTGGATGTTGATATACCAGCTGTGATGGTTGGAGGTGTGGCCCCAATGAGATAAACTGAATCTGTCTGGCTAAGCTCTCCAGAAGTGACAGCAGTGCCGTCATCGCCCACGTCTGTGAGATCAGGGTCATCAATGAGTGAGTCTTGGGAATCTTCTGGGTTTGTTGTTTGACTCTGCTCCATAGCCTGGATCAGATGTGTAGCAATGGTGGTATAATCTCTGAAAAGATAAAACAACTATAAGGTTTAGTGTCATTGATCTTTAAAGGTGAAAATATACTACCTTTCAGCTTTGATGTGTGAAGCTGCACAGATAACTGCCACATTTGTGGGACTTATACAAGAAATTATCCGTCCTCATTACATTGATTTTAGTGAGCTATGTCACAATCTATTTTCCATCTGAAAGGGCAGGTAACTCCCTGACATGATGGGACACACTTAATGATTTTGCCTCATGTGAAACTTGACTTAATGGTATAGGAAGCTGGCTCTGTATATACTATACCAAAGTGAGGTATAGTTTGCACAGAGTCCAGTGGAACCCCAAAGGTAGGCAGAGGTAAAGTTATCTAGCACCTCACTCTCTATTTGTGGTAGTGTAGTCGAGCAGTAAGGCAATATGAGGGGATGGTGTTAAGCATTTGTTGTACACACTCAGTCAGCAAATGCATTCACACACTCAAAGAATGAACTTCAGACCAATTGTTTTTGTAACAAAATATTCTTTTAGTTATTGTATTTCCTTGTCAATGTTACCCTATGGAGGAAAATAGTGTTATTGGTTTTGAGCTAAGTATTTAGTAGGGGGAGTTGAGGTTCTGGGGTAGACTCAGGGGTCTGCTAGGGTCAAGGATGCACTCTAGTTACACCCTCAGCAGCACTAGGGCAGCCGGGTGGAGAGTGCTGAGGCCCAATGTTATCCAATGGGGGTAGGGGGCCTCTGGTTCATGGTTGCTGATGAGCAGGCCACTGGGTTGTAGGAGCAAAGCTCCTGGACTTAAGCTCAGGGCAAATGGGGGTTTTGGCAAGCACAAAATTGCAACCTCAGCGGCACTGGGGCGGCTGGGTGCACAGTGCTGTTTTGAAGTCAGAAGATCTGTAGCTTCAATGCGGAGTTTCCGATTTGCAAAAGCACTGCAGGTCTGGGGACAAAGGTCTTCTGGGTGGAACCACCACTATACGAGGTAAGTTGGAAAGTTGGGGGTTGGTTAGGCACCATCAGTTTGGCCACCCAAGGCAGTGTGGTGTCGGGTGCAGGGGTGTCTTTTGGGGTTGGATCTTCTTACCAGCTTCTGGATTTAGGCTGCAGGTATCAGTTGGAGGATTGAGGCAGGTCAGGGGTCAACAGATCTACTATTAGGATTACCGGGGGACCTCCTCGTGGTGTTTTCTCACTCAAGCTCTGACCGTGGAAAGGTACAGAATTTTGTGGATTTGTGGTTTTTGGCCGGGGCCAGAGGTTGCAGATGAACAAATTCGTTGTTCATAGGAGATAAAGACTTTAAGGTTGAAGGCAGGCAGGTCCTCCAGGGTTTTTGAGGTTGCTGGCTGCAGGACACACTGGGACTTCGCAGCAGCAGGTTCAAGGTGGATACAGGCGGGTAGGACTGGGGCCAAGTCAGCGAGCATCTTCCTCATGTTAACATCTGCACAGATGTTTGGTCCTCCTCCTTCTTCTTCTTCTAGTTTCTTCTTGTCTGAGGAAGCAAGGTTCAGGGGTGCCCCTAAATAGTAGAATTGGAGGAGGTGACAGGTAGATAAAAGGTAGGGACCAATGGGTACCTTCCCTGGGGTGGGTAAATCCCCTATTATGCCAACCTCCAGTGGGAGGGGGCATGAGCCTGTCCACGGTTGGCTGAGTACCCCATCTGCAAGATGGTGGAGACTGAGAGTTGTGCTTCACCTCGCCTCACCCACCTAAGGAGTGGAGTTGGCAGAGGTGGGCACACCTCTCTTCCTCACTTGTTTTTCCTGACTGTTTTCCCATCCAAAGTCGGGGTCAGAATCAGTGGGGACCACTTGCTGAAAGCAGCAAGTTGCCTGGGAAAGCTCGTGAATCCTGCCCATCCTGGGGAGGAGGCTTGGCACCTGTGCATTGTTTCTGGCCCCTGTTACCAGCAGGCTCTCGACCCAGGGCTCCAGAAACATGTCTGTAGTGGCAGCTGAATGCAGCCACTCATCCTGGACACTAGTGGTTGGTTTGTTTTCAGACGTCATCTCTATTATGCCCTCTGTGTGCATTTTTAATTACATCCCTCACTGGCATCAGTGTGGGTTTAATGTTCTGTAGTGTAGTTTCAATAGTACCCTTTCATGCAGGCTTGGTGGCAAACTGAGTCTGTACACCCCCACCGAATATGTCAGCCTATGTTTTCGCATTAGCTAGCTCACAATGCTACTAGAATCTCCTATTATCGGAGAGATTCGTTTTTGCAACTTCAGAACATAATAACCTCAGACTTGTGGAAACAATATACTCATTTGTGCTTTCTTATTTTGCTCTCAGAGAGATACACAGAAGAAACAGTTGAGCGTGTTTACAATAAGAATGTATTGTACCGTAGTTCTTCTTATGTAAAATAGGTATGCTGCTACAACTGTAATACAGTAGCAGAAATGAGAACCAGCAGTGCAGTGAATAGAAAGAAATAGTACTGCTCTACCATTTTACAATAGTCATTAACACATACATGCCAAAGATGGCCTAGAATGTGTTAAGGAATCCCAACCCTAAAGTTTTAAATAGGTGTACAATACCGCTCGTATCCAACATATTTACAATACGAACCACCATTTCTATGAAATTTCGGGGCAGTTAGTACGGATTAGCGCCTGTATCTCTGCATAGGTCATCACAACTTAAAGTTCTAAGGTTTCTCGTGCAGAGGTCAATGGCATGGTTTGCTGTAAAAGCAAAGCTATCATTCTGCCCAAAGCATCAAACTGTATAAAGGAAACATTCAGGGTAGGCCATTCTGATACCTCCCTAACTGAGTTTGTTTGAGGACACAATACTTGTATACAACAAGTAACCCTGATGTTCAAGGTGACCAGATAGGCAATGCCCGGGAGCATCTCACAACAACCTTGATTGCTCAGCATCAAGTAACTCCCCTTCATAAGTAACTCGAACACTGGCATGCTCACGGCACTTGGAGTTCCTTTCATGTGCAAGACAGATTTGAAACTGAACCACTACAGGCCCCGTGCAAAACGATATCTTGGAACATGAGAGAACCGCTTAAATCGCTATTGCAATTAATACCACTAAGAAAAACTTCTTGATCCCCACTCCTGCATCAAAATCTATACGGAAAATGTCAGGATTTCTTAATGTGTTCTTTACCCAATTTTTTCATATTTGCCGGTCTGCCATTGTTCAAGGCAATTGTGAAAGTAAAAGGTCGTGACCAGGAGAGTGATTTTGCTGTGAATTAGCCACTTCGTGGATGGTAACTCAGGCACTATGAATGGTAGCCTGTCCAGTTTTTCAATTTTCAGCATTGTATATTTAGCTCCCCTTTGTGCCATTTCTATCTGTGTATCAGTTAGATTGTATTCTGAAAACAGAGACGTACTGTTTATAAAACGCCAAGGCACAAAGCCTGCACGCAAAGATTGTGGTGTCCAGCTCAATAATATAATAGAACGTAACTCTGATAGCTGAATCCTGTTCCAATATGTCTATAGCAGAAGATACAATGCTGCCCAATGAATATACTCTGGACGTCAAAGTTGTTAACCCATTATCCACCATAGCTAAAGCTTTTTCTAAGGTCTATTTCCTGTATTCTATCTGCAGCTTCTTGTTGGGAAATCTTCCAGATTTCATTATAGGCAGCATATAACATTATATGAAACTTTTTGACATTGTTTCCTAGGTCCTAGTAAAAAGTCTCTGAGATCCTTATCTTGTGAGAGTAAAGATAAGTATTGTTTCACTTCTGCAAGTGTTGCTGTTTCTAGCCATTCTAGGCACAATTTCCCAACTCTATAGGAATTCACTACCCCTGGATGTTCTCTCTGTACATATTTTGGATCTGGCCTACGCATACTGAGTCCCTTGGTGATGTGTAGGAACCTTTTATAACATGTGTTCTTGCCTAAGGGCAAACCACCCACTCCTTCCAAATTTGCGTCTGATCAATTGTACTTTAGTACGTCATCAATTGTTGCCCCGTTCTTCAAAGAAGAATTCTGCCATCCTTGTGAAGGTGTAGGAAAATATGGAGTGTTCAGGTCCTTTATCTTGGCTGTGCACAGTATCATTTAAAAAGACCATCTGCTGTGAAATGAGGAATGTCTAAAGTGTGCCTCTGTACCCTAGATCTGCCAGGTCCTTGAACCACAAATCAATTTTGAGTCAATTATGTCTTTCCATAGGTTGAAACCCTGTTCAGACAATTGGCCCAAAAAGGAAGCAGAGTAAATCTATTTGGTGTTTGTCAACATAATTTTCAGTACTGATTTTGGTACAACCTTATAATAAAAAGAGGCGGGATCTGTGGTGTTGAACCCTGAAAAGTATGCACATTTCTGTGCAAAGATTTGTGAACTACTTGATGGTGGTTTTGGGCAATGTTCCCACTGATGGTACTCAAATACATTCCTAGGTGAAATGGATTTGTGCAGGAAATGATGACCAAATGTTGACAACAGTCCAATTTGTCATAGTCTGAAGAACCCTCTAACAAGTAATTATTAGAAAATGCAGCAGTTTGCTCTAAATCAGACAACATGTTATTTACAGTTTCAGTGTCCCAATGATCCGAAAATGTACTGGAGGTAATTAAATCACTTATTGAGATTTTAAATACATGATTAATTTTTAAAAGTTCGGTCGGTCCGAATATGTTGAAATCAGTTTTGTCCCATACTATACCATTGGGTATAGGAACAGCTGTTATGTTCACTGATGACAAGTCTCTTTGTTCACAATGTGATGATGGATTTGGCTTCAGTAGGATGTTGAACTTTTGGGCTGTGAACCTTATTGAAGAAAGTGTCCATTGATAAGCATACTAAAAGTCAATACTAAGACTAGCAAGAAAAGAAAAAATATTATCCCAGAAATTACCCAGAGTTCAATCCAAGGTGATACCAGTTATGTCTTTTGAAGAAAGTGAAAAACTCTCTTTAATTCTTGCATGAATGGTGTTTTGTCTGGTTTTATTTCCTGCTCGTTTGGATCCAGGGCAAACGTATCAAAATCAATAGCCAGAAGCTGTTCAATCAATTGTAGGAATTGCGTCAGGATTAGTTGAAATGTTACTTTCCTCTCGATGAGGCATGTTGATGTTGACATCCGTATTCAGTCTAATTGTAACGTGTTAATTATTCTGATTTCATTTTGAATTTTCATTTTGAATTTGAATGTCTGGTTCAAGTGGAACAAGTTCCATAGCATTGTTGCTTAGTCCTTCATTCCTTACAGGTGGCTCTTCAAACGTGATGAGTCTTGAACTACTTGGATTGTAGCTAGAGGAGGGCGTCTGCTGCAGCGGAGTCCACTAGGCCTACGGTATATTATTGGACACATAGTGTGGTTTGATTAAGTCAATTGAGACAAATCTTTTCACCTTTTTACCGGCAAGAGGCGGGAGTAGCACTGTTCTTGTTCCATGTACTGCAAGGACTGGTACAGGTTTTCTGTAAGAAGGCCGAAATTGCTTTTTGTCATCAATTTTCTATGATGATGATGATGATTACACATTTCTATAGCGCATGGTTACCCTAAGGCATCCCAGCGCTTATGTGGTCAAGTCATCTCCATAAACTTTAGCAGAATAGGGAGGTTTTCAGCATTTTTCTAAACCTGAGGTGGTTCTCCTCCAATCGGATAGCATCTGGAAGATTGTTCCAGAGCTTTGCAACCTGTAGAGCGAAACGTCTGCCCCCGGTGCGCGATCTCCTGATCCTGGGGATTGCCAGTAGATCCTATCTGACCAGATCCATGACTTTTGGGATCCAGACAGGTCTTGCGGTGACTACCTTGACTTCCTGAAGTGGCTGTCTGCTTCAGAAGGACATTGCTTTGTTTTCTCCTGGATCCATTTAGATCCTCTAAAACAGCCAAACGATCATGGATATCAAATGTTTTTTCTTCCGCCACTGTGCCTTCACAATCAATATCAGGTACCCACATTCGTGTCCTAAAGAGGGCCTCATATGGAGTGACACCCTCTAGAGAGCTTCTTGGCTGGTTGTTTAATGCCTGCTGTACCCCATATAGGTGTGTGACCCAAATACCGCCCTTACCTAATACCCTAGCTGTTAAAGATTGCTTTAAGTCCCAGTTTTTTCTCTCCGCAACCAAATTTCCCTCGGGATGGTACGTAGATGAGAACTGCAAAGCTACGCCCATCCCTTACAATGCCTCTTTGTAAACCCGAGAGCTAAACTCAGGGCAGAGGTCAGAGTGTAACGTGCTAACTGTGTATGTACCAATAACGACTTGCAAATCTTTCATAAGAGTTCAAGCATCAGCAGAATGCTGAGGCCACACCCATATGAATCGTGAGCATGAATCCAGTGCTACCATGAAATACCTGTATGCCCCATCCATTTATAAAGGGCTGCAGTGGTCCAAGTACACACATGCAAGTGGTTTGTCTGACTTCCATAATGGCGTCTGTGCCGGGCATGCAACAGTGGAGCCTTTCATCTGCTGGCAGATGTCGCATTTCAATACATAGTCTTTAGTTTGCTTATTTAACCCTGGCCACCGATATCGCTGCTTCAGGAAAGAAACAGTTGCTGTGACGCCTGTGTGCACAGAGCCCAAACCCTCGTGTGCAGCTAATATTAAACCTTGCCTACGATCCATATTTGATATTCCTCTATCCCCCACTCCAGGAATCTGAGCCTATGGAACGTTTTGGACATCTACTTTGTAGGAGTATTTGTGTGGAAGTTTTTTAGGTACTGCTGTTCTGCCTTTGCATGATGCGATAACAGCTACCATGATTTCTCCACCTATTCTCATTTTGAAAGAGTCAGCGCAACTACGGAAGTCGTGTGAACAGCCCCCTTTGTGGCTTCTTCAGCCAATGAATTCCCTTCAACGTGAACGCCATTACATTGATGACTCAGTGTTGGATCCCATGAGTCCTTGGTATTGCGGATTACAATTCTGCTACCTGTTCCCATAACATTTTGTGTTTAATTGTGCCACCTTTTGCTTCTTTTAACCCGTTTTGTTCCCGATGCTGTAAGTATTCATTGTATGACTAGACACAGTAAAAATAATCACACTAGATTAGTATGGGGAATTCTCGATCCGTATTTACAAGTGCCAGTATAAGTGCTTTTAATTCTACCAATTGAGACGTGCAGTCTCCGAGAGATTGCGTTTTTGTGCAGCTGGGATGGAACTTGCCATCACGCATGTGACCTTTAACGATAGCACACGCCGAGAAAATATTGTTGCTTACTTCCTATAGCCAGTTCCGCAGATCAGTCAGTATAAATCATATATTCATACTGATCTAGAGGCAAGATTTCATTTGGTAGAGGATATTCTTCTTCATATTGCAGTAATGCTTGTGTTTTTAAACTTGGATCAAATCTGTTGCAGTAAGAGAATTAGCCCATTGTATTCATCTTGGATGTAATGCTTTCACATTTGGGATGCTGGCCTTTGTAACAGCTTCAAAAGCCAGTACTCGAGTTACCACAATAATGCGTTCCCCTGTGCCATTGCTCATTTTCCTGCAGTCTGTTTAAGTGAAAGCATTTCTGAATTTGTGTACAGGCGTGATTTATAAGCAATTAGTACATTTTCTCCTTCATTATAGGTTAAATAAGTGTACCCCTATTGACCCGCGATTATTCGGATCAGTAAGTGGCGTACGTTTACGTGTGTTTGGAAGTGATCATGCTTTCCTGGAGTAAACAAAGAATATTAGTATGATAAAGTGTCCAATCTCAGGCTGAAAAGTCAGATTTTATTAAGTAATAGAAAGGTTTTTCCCTTTGTGTGTAATCTAAAATGTATGTCCTGCCAAAATTTAGGAATCCTAGTATTGATTGTAAATTTTTTAAAGATTTTGGAGGCTGGAGCGGTGTACAGTCATAATATCGAGTCAATTATTTCGACTGGACAGAATATCGAGTAAAAAATATAGAATGGACATAATATCGACTAGACATAATATAGACAACAAAAATATCGACTAGAGAAAATTAATATCGAATAGAATGGACATAATATCGAATCAAAAATATAGAATGGACATAATATCGACTAGACATAATATAGACAACAAAAATATCGAATTTAAGGTAAGTTAATAATATTTTTTATTTTTTGTGTAATATAAGTCTGTAGCGGGTTGTGGGTTTATAGGGGAATAGGGTGGGAAGTAATTTAATTCTAATTAATTAAATATGTTAATTTATTTATTGATATATATTTAGAATTAATTGTTAATTAATTATTAATTGGTAATTAATTAAAATATAATTGGTAATTAATTATAATTGATTAATTGATAAATATTTTAATTTTAGTAATTTATTTTCTGTAGCGGGTTGTGGGTTTATAGGGGAATAGGGTGGGAAGTAATTTAATTATAATTAATTAAATATGTTAATTTATTTATTGATAATAATTTAGAATTAATTGTTAATTAATTATTAATTGGTAATTAATTAAAATATAATTGGTAATTAATTATAATTGATTAATTGATAAATATTTTAATTTTAGTAATTTATTTTCTGTAGCGGGTTGTGGGTTTATAGGGGAATAGGGTGGGAAGTAATTTAATTATAATTAATTAAATATGTTAATTTATTTATTGATATTTTTTAAAAATTAATTGTTAATTAATTATTAATTGGTAATTAATTAAAATATTATTGGTAATTAATTATAATTGATTAATTGATAAATATTTTAATTTTAGGGTTCAGGGTCAGTTGTCAGTTTTTGGGTAAAGGGGTATTTTTAGGGTTCAGGGTCAGTTTTCAGTTTTTGGGTAAAGGGGTATTTTTAGGGTTCAGGGTCAGTTTTCAGTTTTTGGGGTAAAGGGGTATTTTTAGGGTTCAGGGTCAGTTTTCAGTTTGTAGGTAAAGGGGTATTTTTAGGGTCCAGGGTCAGTTTTCAGTTTTTGGGTAAAGGGGTATTTTTAGGGTTCAGGGTCAGTTTTCAGTTTTTGGGTAAAGGGGTATTTTTAGGGTTCAGGGTCAGTTTTCAGTTTTTGGGTAAAGGGGTTTTTTTAGGGTTCAGGGTCAGTTTTCAGTTTTTGGGGTAAAGGGGTATTTTTAGGGTTCAGGGTCAGTTTTCAGTTTGTAGGTAAAGGGGTATTTTTAGGGTTCAGGGTCAGTTTTCAGTTTTTGGGAAAAGGGGTATTTTTAGGGTTCAGGGTCAGTTTTCAGTTTTTGGGGTAAAGGGGTATTTTTAGGGTTCAGGGTCAGTTTTCAGTTTTCGGGTAAAGGGGTATTTTTAGGGTTCAGGGTCAGTTTTCAGTTTATGGGTAAAGGGGTATTTTTAGGGTTCAGGGTCAGTTTTGGGTTTTTGGGGTACAGGGGTACTTTGTAAAAATAAAGTAAAATTACATTTAAATTACATTTATTTAATAAAATTAAATTATATTAAATTATATTATAATATTTTTTATTAATTTATATTCAAAAAATTATTATATACTTACCAATACTTATGTTGTAATGGTATGCGTTGTAAAGGTATATGCGTTGTAAAATCTTGCGTTGTAAATGTATGCGTTGTAAAAGTTTTTGCGTTGTAAAAGTTTTGTTGTAATGGTAGGCGTTGTAAAAGTATGCGTTGTAACGTCATACATCCCTGGAGTGGGAATAGTAATTTTAACCTCTACGCTATCCAGCGCTTTCCCTACTGTTGCACCCACTGGAGTGGGAGTAGTAAATTTTACCTCTACGCTATCCAACACTTTTGCTAATGTTGAACTCACTATAGTTGTAACAATACATTTTAAACATTTTCTAAAATGTTATATATGTTTATTTAATAATATGTTTAAATATATATATATATATATATATATATATATATATATATATATATATATATATATATATATATGTGTGTATGTAATTTTTGGTGATATAATTTTTTTAATTATATAAATTATTTATTAAAATTATATTTTTTTAATAATTATTTCTAAGTTTATATTAAATATATTTATTACTATATTAGTTTTAACTTACTTTTAAGACATTTTAAAAAATCGATATTTTGACAGTCTATATTTTTGTAAGTCGATATTTTGGAGTCGATATTTTGGTACTTACCTGTTTGAAGATAGGGAGTCGATATTTTGTCAATCGATATTTTTGACTCGATATTTGTGTATCTCGATATTTGTGTCGTCGATATTATGTCAGTGATCCGCTGGAGCAGAGCAAACCTTTCTAAAAAGTTTGCTGCCAGACTTTTGCCTTCACTTGACAGCTCATATCCCAAAAATAGGACATTGAGGTGGGCTTATTTTGAATTTTTTAAGTTGAATTTGTACTCTTCTGCTGCCAATCCCATAATTATAGTGCTTACCCTGATCAAGTGCCTCTCTAAGTCGTCATCTGTCAGATAAATATCATCCAAATTTTTTAAGTAATTCTGTTACTCTTGCTGAAAATACACCCGGGCTGTTTTTATACCCTTGTGCTAGACGGCAGAATTGTCGTTGGTACCCCAACGCACTGTGTGCGGTTATATACCTGCTTTCAGAAGCTATATTTTGGCAGAAAAATCCATTTGAGCTATCAAGTGTGGTTTTGTATTTTTTGTGCACAATGTTATTCATTTATGCGGTACTATGTTCATTTTGGACAGTAAATGTCTTTGTGCGTGAGTTTAAATGTCTCTAATGTAGAACTAGATGATATGTACTGTCGGGTTTCGCAACAGGAAACAAAGATTGTTCATTTGAGAGGTACATTTTTCAATGACCCCCTGGTATTCAAGTTGATCTAAGATCACCCAGATCTGTTTTTAGCTCCTTGCTTTATTGATTATTCCACTTATTTTTAAAAGAAGTAGGTGTCTGCTTAGAAGTGACCTTTTTGGGACTGCCCTACAGTTGAGGTTTTAAAGCTCTTCCTCCAAACTATCTCTGCCTAATTCTGCATATGCAGTTTCAAATATTTTGGATAGTTCAGCCTCCTGAGTTATCGGGCCGACCTACCTTAGGCGTTGGCAGATTGCCACTCATGCTGCTTCCCCTTTGATATTAGCTAGTATTATGGCTGATTTCCAGTTGTGGTTATTTAATAACTTCATCCCTAAGTTTGGGGCAGATTCTGTTGCATAGTCATTTTGTATTTGTCTTAATACATCTGGTATTACTGTTAATGAAGGAATACCATGAGTACTGGTATATGTGGCAGCAAATACTGTACCCCAAGAGGTGCAATCCTCTAACTGTGGTGTAATCCCCATGGGCAAACAGATTGTTACCATTCGGTGATTTCTGAGCTACCCAGGAAGGAATTTGTTCACGTTTTGTGGGCACTTTGCCCATTACCGCATGTAATGTTTGTGAAGTAGTTTTAGCACTAGTGCTCTGTGTAAGAGCTGCAGTAGGTGTAATTACTGTAGGTTGGACCGCTAGTGTCCTTAGGACAAAGTGTGTCATGTTTCGGTAGAGTTTTATCAACTCTTTGAGTTGAACAATTAGTTCATCACCTGGCATTGTGTCAATGTCTGGATGTGGTGCATAGGTCACTAATATCGGCCATGTTGCTCCTGGTCTTCCTAAAGGACCAAGCCTTGCTCTTCTTCTTATGTGGGGAAGGGCGCCATTAAACTAGAAATTATGTTCCTGGAAAGTAAGGGGAATCTCAGTATCCTCAAACGGAGTGTAAGCCGCTTGAACTTGTTCATGTTTGTAGTAATAAAAAGTATTTGTTACAGCATCTGCTTCTGGGAATATAACCCATGAGTAGAATACCTCTGTTTTTAAATTTGCCTATATCATGAATATTACTACACCTCCTCTGGGTGTTAACTCATGTTTGAGTAGTTTGACTGTAAGAGTTTGTCTTACTTTGGGTGCAATATGTATTGCATCTTCATCTTTCTTTTTAACGGGAAGTGGTTGCTCTAGTGGGTTTAGACACGGAAGACACGGAATAACTGTCAATGAAATTTACAAAAAGGTTTTATGCACAATTTTGGGAATATTCCTTCAAGCTTGATTAACCAACAGATAATAAATAGGACATCTCGCCTACTCAGCTGTAGCAGAGTTTTTTCCCACCTACTTCTGACGTCTCTGCGTTTTGTAAGTAGAGTCTCTGAGAATAAGCATGACTGACCTACTCGAATTCCACTGTTGAGTAAGTTTGCCATGTATTTACCATGTTGGATAAACCATGTTTGACACGTTGGGTGCCATTAGACCACGTTGGGCGCCATGTAGTGTAGTACCTATTCATGCAGGGCCTACGCTGTTTACAGATAACATATACTGTGGGCTTGGGGGCAAACTGAGTCTGTACACCCGACCAAATATGTCAGCCTATGTTTTCGCATTAGCTAGCTTGCAGTGCTACTAGAATTTCTTGTTATCAGAGAGATTTGTTTTTGCAACTTCAGAACATAATAACCTCAGACTCATGGAAACAATATGCTACTTTTCATCCAGTTGCTCATGCTTGCTTGTTTTGCTCTCAGAGAGATACACAGAAAAAACTGTTTAGCGTGTTTACAGTAAAAATGTATTGTACCATAGTTCTTTTCATGTAAAATAGGTGCGCTGCTACATTAGAAGAAGAATTATAGAACCAGCCGTACAGTGAATAGAAAGTAATAGTATTGTTCTACCATTTTTCAAAAGTCATGAAGACATACATGAATATGAAATGCATTCATAAAATAAAGTGCGTACTCCTAAGAAGCCTGTCTAGATGTATCTAAGTGTACCTAGTATGTGCGTAGGTGCGAAAGAGCCTAAATCTAAGTGCCTAAGATTTAAGTCTAAGAGCCAAGAATCCCACTAGGATTTAGTCAAACCCCCATACCCGAATAGTGACATTGTAGGACCCCGTCCTGGACTTGAGTTGAAAACTCCGCAAGGGATCGTCAGACCACTGTCAGCTGGAGCGATGGCATGTCGGAGCTGCAGCGACTCAGGTCATTGTGTCGGCCTTGAAGTCTTGGTTCCCTTTTGCTTACTGATAGCTAGAGGTGCTGTAGTTATACAGTCTATGTCAGTATGTTCCCCATTGTTCAGTATGAGGATGACGTTGGGGATTAAACCTTGTGCGTCGATGGGAGAGGTGAAGTGGACCTCCTGTAGAGTGTACTCATAAATTATTCATTTGTGCTAATGATGACGTCTTAGCAATATCAATTGGGAAAAACCCACCCTCGGCATGGAACTAGGTGAAAGGTTTAGTCCATAAAAGGCTACAGTCCTTATAAAGGCGTTATGTCCATACAAGGCAGTCTGTCCTTATTTAGAGTTATGTCCTTATAAGGCTCGCTCACATGAAATGACGGGGAGACGATGTAGGGAAAGTGTACGATGTTCCCTAGACCTATGTCAGGGTACCAATATGAAATATAACAGCCTGGGGAAGCTCACAAAGGTGGCAAGCCTTTGAAGTTTCCCCCTTTGTGAACACTGCCCATCCTGAGGGAGGAGGCTTGGTACCTGTGCATTGTTTCAGGCCCCAGAGAGCAGCAGGCTCCCGACCCAGGGGTCTAGAAACATGTCTGGTGGTGGCAGCTGAAAGCAGCCACTCACCCTGGACACTAGTGGTAGGTTCGTTTTCAGGGGGCATCTCTAAGATGCCCTCTGTGTGCATTTTTTATTAAACCCCACACTGGCATCAGTGTGGGTGTAATGTGCTGAGAAGTTTGATACCAAACTACTTTTCGGTGTAGCTATTATGGTGCTGTGGATTCATAATGACAACCTACCAATACCATACACTCTTAATGGCAGCACTGCACTTACAATGTCTAAGAATGAACTTAGACAGAATGGTTGCAGGGCTCATGTACCTGGACCATCACCACTAGTATAGTGCCCCAGCTAGAGGGGTGACAGACCTATGCCAGGGCATTGGGTTGTAGGCATGGCACTCAGAGATGTGCGCCATGTCAACTCTTCACTTTGTTCTGCACCAAAACACGCAGCCTGGAAAGGCAGTGTGTGAGTGTAATGGTACAGGACCTCTAAAGGTGGCACAATAAGTGTTGCAGCACTTAGAGGCCTTCTCTGATCACAGTGCCCTGAGTACCGGTGGCACCATTTACCAGAGGCTGACCTGTGGCCAGATATGCCAATTGGGTTTAGCCTTCAATGTAGTTTACGGAAAGAACATAGGCCCTTGGTACCTGATTAGCAGGGGCCCAGGGCACACTCAGTCAAAGCACATCAGCAATTCAGCACAAAGTGGGGACAACCATACAGAAAGAGGGTGCTTTCTCACATAACCCTACCCAAAGAAAGAAGATGAGACAAACCTTTCCCTAGAGAGTCTTCATTTTCTAAGTAGAAGAACCTGGAAAGTCCATCTGCATTGGCATGGGCAGTCCCGGGTCTGTGTTCCACTACAAGTCCCCTTCCCTGTAGGGAGATGGACCGCCTCAACAGTTTTGAATTTTCACCTTTCATTTGCATTAGCCACCTGAGAGGTCTGTGATCAGTTTGATTTAGGAAGAAAGTACCAAACAAATATGGGCTCAGCTTCTTCAGGGACCAAACCACAGAAATGGCCTCCCTCTCAACTGCTCATAAAAGCAACAGGTTGGTCTTGCCCTTCATCATTGGTCTTTAATAGGACGGCTAGTATGCCTAGCTTAGAGGCATCAAGCTGCACAATGAACTGCTCGGCATAGTCTGGAGCTTTGAGAATTGGTGCTGAGCACATAGCCTCTTTCAGGGTGTCCAAAGCCTTTTGACAACTAACTGTCCAGTTAATATTTTTTGGCATCTGCACGGAGGTGAGTTCTGTGAGGGGAGCAACAATGGACCCATATCCCTTCATAAACCTCCTGTAGTACCCAGTTAAACCAGGGATTGACTTGACTTGGGTCTTTGTTGTTGAAGCTGCCCAGTCCAGGATGTCCTGGAACTTGGGCTGTAAGGGCTGTACCTGGCCTCTACCAACAAGGTGGCCCAAGTACATCACAGTTCCCTGCATTTGGATGCCTTGATAGTTAGGCCTGCAGTTTGCAGGGCATTTAAAACCTTCCCAAGGTGGATCAGTTTATCCTGCCAGTTGGAGCTCAAGATAGTAATATCAACCAGAAAAGCTGCAGTAAAGGACTCCATATCAGCAAGGACTTGGTTCACCAAACGCTGGAAGGTAGCAGGGGCCTTCTGTAACCCCTTGCCTGCTTATGACGGAACCACGCTGTCATGAGCCACAGGCGGCATGTGCTCATGACGACGTGGTTCCATCATGCTGCAGCTGCTCCGCCCGTGTGGCATTAATTCCCTGCCTGTGGAGGCAAATTAATGAGCGGGCGGGCAGTGAAGGAACCATGCCGTCATGAGCACACACCACCCGTGGTTCATGACGGCGTGGTTCCATCATGAGCATTGCAGCGCCGTACTCACCCCCCCACCCTCCCAGCGCCGTGGCGGAATTGACACCACGGCCAAGGGGTTTAACCAAAGGGCATAACAGGGAACTGATAATGCTCATCATGTATGGAGAATGCTGTATTTTCCTTTGCTCCTGGGGCCATGTCAATTTGCCAGTACCCTGCATTTAACTCAAAGGTACTTAGAAATGTTAGCTCCACACTATTTGTCTATCATATCATCGAAACTTGGTATAGGGTGAGCATCTGTCTTGGTGACAGAGTTGAGCCCTCTATAATCAACCTAGAACCTCTTTTCTCTCTGAGGTTTGGGGACTAGAACTACTGGGCTGGCCCTGGGTCTCTCAGAGGGTTCAATATCCCCTAACTCCATCATCTTGCTGACTTCAGCTCTGATGTTTTCCTTGACTTGATCAGACTGTCAATAGATTTTTGACTGGTGAACTGTCACAGTGTCCACATCATGGGTATACCAGTTTGTCTGACCAGGGGTCAAGGAAAAGAGCTTAGCATACTGCTGCAAGACATGTTTGCAATCAGTCTGCTGTTGGGCAGAGAGGATGTCTGAAAAGACAACTACATCCACTGACCCATTTTTTGGGCTGTATGAGAGGAGGTCAGGGAGAGGTTCCCTCTCTGTCTCCTGATCCTCATCAGTCACCATCAGCATGGTGATGTCAGCCCTATCACGGTAGAGCTTCAGGCTGTTCACCTTGATACACTTTTTTGGTATCCTGCTTGTGCCCAGGTCAACCAAGTAGGTGACCTCACTAACCCTGGGTGGTAAAATCCGCTCTGCTCGTGGAGTTTGAGGATTTTTTGGCAACTCTGCATTTTGTGTAGAACGCAAAGTTACCAAAAACTCCATGCTCCACAGCGGAGACAAGTTTTTTTCTTCTCGCTCTTTCAAAATGCGTTTTTGCTTGTGCAGTAGGGACTTACCGAGATCCCTGCATTCGCCAACAAGATTTCCTATTCGATCGCGAACACATCATACGGACGTGCCATTGGACATCCGGCAGAAGTTCCGTGAAGATCGAGCAGCTGAACACGCAGAATTTGCAATCTGGAGAGGAATATCTCTCAAGCAGCATAAAACCTTCTCGAAAATGTGGCTGTACTTTTTTGTGCAAGGAGTCCTTTTTTAAAATCTTTTTTTTAAGAGGAAGTAAGTGCCCTAGAGTCTCCGACTTTCTGTTACTGTCCAGCAGGCTCCTCCCAGTGCTTTGTCCATGTCCTGGTAACTTTTCGTTTGTATTTGGAGCTGGAAGGATCACTCTTTGTGCCTGCTGCATCATATACCATTGGATTTGAGGACTTTTGGATTTGAGATTTTACAAGTAAGTTGGAGAATTGGTATTGTTTGTTTGATTGGAGCATTGCACCTACATTTTTATGTATTATGTACTTTTCATCTTTTTTTTAATGTATTGTTGTGGGTTGCCTAAAGTTTCAGTAGGGGCCAAGTTGTTTTTCTTTGTATGCAATTGTTATACTAGTTTTTGTTTTATAAAGAAACATGTTGCAAAGTTCACTACATTTTCTCCAACTTTTGCATTCAATTTGCAATATTTATTTAATTGACCAGCCCAGTAGTCTGGCCCAATAGGCCGTTCAGCCAGTAGGCCCAGAGCTACTCATGGGTGCATGAAACAACTGTTTCTGTGGTGCCTGTTGAATTTAAACATCACTTAAGGCATACATGGCATTGGATTGAATTGCAAAAATTGTTTTTCTGGGGTATTTCACTTTTTGGGTGTGTGTTAAATAAATGCTTTGTTAGATGTGCGTGTGGTGTGGTTGTTGTGTAACTTTCAAACCTTTTTTATCCCTGTGGATTTTCATTTTTTGCATTAAAGCTGTATTGTTTAGCATGCCTCCTTTGTCTGGCCATTTAGGCCTGCTTGAGTTCATTGTTTTCCAGGCCTCCTGCTTGTTGTGACTGTAAGTAATTTTATTGTGTTGACTATTTAAAATCTTGCAATATTACACATCTAAAACGAGAAAACAGTAAAAACTATGTTCAAATATAAAACCCTTAAAATACCAATACATCATATAAATTCATTTGGTTTCCTAGTAAAATACATATTCTAAGTAATCATTCTAATTTCCTTTTAACTGTTAATAAAAACTTTACAAAGGTAGCGTTCAAGATTATGTCATTCGAATGTAGACATCTAATCAGGGCCTGCCCGCATGTCCTTATGCCGCGTACTTTAAATTGGAGCTTAAGCAATGTTCTTCTCTCTTGTATGAGCTCCGGCAAATACATAATAAATGGAGAATGTTCTCCTCACCATTATTACACAGTCTACATAACGTTTGGGTTTCCAGTCTCTCCCACGGTGGAAGGAGACACAGGCCTGGCAATATTCCAAATCTTGCTTTAAGGAGCACCTGTTTATTTTTTTCCATCCAGGGTGTTTCCAGATATTGTTGAATTTCCTTTTTTTTATAACCATTTAATATTGTCCAGGCATGTTTTCTCTTTGTAAGGACAGCTTTATCGTTTACAATAGATAGTTGGTTTGCAGTTTTATTAATTATTTTCTTAAACGATGTTTTGTTTTGTTTATATTTGTTTCCCAAATGGACGTGACTGCAAAATCCCTTATTGCTTCCTTAAGATAGTGCCATGCGGTTGAGTTTGTGTTGTTATTTATTTCCCTCCATATTAGGTGCGATATCTCATTTTCGTGGTCATTTTTTATTCGATTCCACATTTTTATGAAATGACCTTGCCTTGCATACTGTTGATTTGTTAGTCTGAACTCCAGCCTTATTTGTGCCGAAGACGCGTTTGCTGGTAGATGAAATAGGGCCCGATATGCTCTTGTCATAGCTTTGTTCAGAGTTTCAGAATCTTTACCCATTGCCGCTTCGCTACCATTCTGTGATAGTTGGTAGGAGTCTTGCTCCTATAATACTCAGGAGAGGGCCATACGTTAGGTTCGAGAGTGACTTCTGTACAATTCTGAACGCCACAGTTAATGCATTAGTCTTCCTTTGAATGTCCTTTTTTGTAGCTAGTAATTACCCTTCTCATCGAATAACACACCCAAGTATTTATATACCTCCACTTGTTCTTGTTGGGACTTATCCATGAACCATTTACTTTTGTATCTTGTCTTGTTATTTTTAGTGACTACCATGATCTTAGTTTTTGTCTCGTTTATCACCATCCCGTTGTCCTTTACGTACATGTGAGTCCGACTGATTAGGCACTGTAGTCCCTCTTTAGTGTGGCTTAGCAGTATGACATTGTCCGCATGCAACAAATTAGTGAGGCGCTTGTCAGCTAATTTCGGGGGGTGAGCATTTACCTCGGCCAGTATTCCAGTTAGGTCTGCTAGAAACAGATTAAAGAGGAGGGGGGCTAAAACACATCCTTGTTTTAGGCCTTCATTTGCTGGAATCTCCTTAGATAGTGTTTGTCCATCCTCCATCCTCACCCTAACCCATGTCTTAGTGTATAAGAGACGAATCAACTTCAATAGGGCCGCTGGGATTTTAATTTCTTTGAGTTTTTTCCATAGTGCATTTCTTTTGACACAGTCAAATGCAGATTTAAAATCTATAAAACATAGGTACAGGGGTTGCTTAGCTCTGATTGGTTTATCCATAAGCAAAGCTAGAACCAGTATATTTGTTGTTGTCCCCAAGCCTTGTTTGAAACCTGTTTGGTTCAAAGGCAGTATCTTCCTTTCCCCGACCCATTCGGTGAGTTTAGTCAACAAAATGCTGGCAAACAACTTGGCATCTGTGTCTTGCAGAGTAATCAACCTGTAGTTTTCTGCAAGCGCCCAGATTCCTTTTTTGAAAATTGGGGTGATTAAGGATCCTCGCCATGACTTGGGTATGGTTCCATTTAGAAAGACTTCTCCATATAGTTTCTCGAAATAAGTTGCCCATAGTTCTGGGTTTTCTTTATAAAGTGCAAACGGTATCCCATTTGGCCTGGGAGCACCGTCCTTCTGTCTTTTTATTAATTTTATTATCTCTTCTTTTTCTATTTGTACAGGTGTATCCGTATCATTGCCATGAGAGGAAGTTTCCGTGTCAGTATCGTTATTGCACCTGGGTTGCATTTCCGCTACCCATGACCGTGTATTGTCCTGGTTTAGATGTCTCCTCAGAAAAGTCTCCCATTCCTGCTTGGTTATTGGTGATGAAACCACATCCTTATTTGGTCTAGCAAGTCCGTTAACAATTTTACAGAATTCTCTTGGATTCTTTTGCTTGTTAGCATGGAATACTTTTGCCCAAATTGCCTGTTTTGCTTGATTTTTTTCGCTCCATACTAATTTCTTCAGATTTTGATTCAATAGTTTCAACTTGCCCAGGGTTTCTACTTTTACCCCAGGTTTCTTTGTTAACCTAATAATCCTATTACGGTCTTTTTTCATTTTCTTTATTGTGTATGGAAGATTTATATAGTTTTCATCATCCCTATTCGCGTCTTTCCACTTTGAGTTCTTTCTTGTTTGTATTTGATTTTGCGTTTTGATCAGCATCCCAGTGAAGTTTTCCCAGTGCTCTATCACTGTTTCTGATGTTGTGTCTTTAAAACATGCTTTCAAAAGACTTTCCACCTGTTTATTCATTTCTTGTTAATTTCCAGCATTCCGGAACAGTTTTTTATAGTTAGTTGATCCAATGCTCCTCTGGACAGTCTGGTAAGCTTTATTAGTATTCGTTCCGATATTCATTGTAATTATCTGCTGGGCGTGATCACTTTCCTTTACTTTCTTTAAGTGATATGAGGTATTGTTATGAAACATATATATTGAAGACATAGTATAATCAATCCTGGACTTTGCATTATACCCAAAGTAACTATATGCTGGTGGCACGTCGTTTTGAATCTGCTGTTAAGAATTCGAAATCCCATCGCTTCCATGATGACTTGTATACCCTTTCTGTTCGTATTAGGATTAGTCTCTTTCCCTAAGTCCTGTTGGGGAATTAACCATTGGTGGTTTTGCGATTGCGTTATATCATCTCTTGTATGAGGAGACATTAAGTTAAGATTAAAATCCCCAGTAATCAGAAAGTCTGCTAACGTATCCTCCAACATTTTATTAATTATAAAATTGTTCAAAGTTGCACAAGTTGTCTCCCTGCTTATTTGTGTTGGCAATATATATACATTAATCAAATATAAAGATTTACATTTTTGGTTATTTATATTATAGTTCAGTTTAACTATTAAGATGTTCGTACTACCTACTTCCACTTGCTCGTGGTGTGCCTGTATGGTGTTCGAAATAAATATTGCCAGGCCCCCACTTGCTCGGCCAAACCTTTGCTTTTTCATTGCATTTTCATAGTAGCCTGCGTATCCATGTAACAAAAATGGATTGGTTTCCCATGCTTCTTGTAGTATAATAATCTGACATGGTCCCATTATAGAATCTATATGGGCATTATCGATCTTACCTCCCAATCCATTAATGTTACATGAGTACATTGGTATTAATTCCGTCTCATTTTTAACAGCTACTTGCTTTAGTCTAACGTCTCACTGCTCGCTGCTACTGTGTAATGCCATGTTTATCCATTTTTCATTTATTTCTAGGTTCCTATCTACAGGGCTTTGCGGAGGGGTCCATACTTTTTTTGTAGGAGATCTACCAAGTGCATTTTTTAGGACTGAAACAGTCTGCATATCTACTTTTTCATGTTTTAATTTTGTTTCATCCCCAATAAAAGGAATAGGGTATACCTCTGGGATTTGTTTGGTTATTGCTATGCCCCAGGTTTTAAATGTCATTTGCTCATTCAGAATCTGTTCAGCTACTATTGGTGATATTAATGTTATTAGAGTTGGAGTCTGATCGCTGTGTTTCCCCTCCAAAAACTCAATAGAGACAATACCCTCACTTACAATGTTAGTTAGTGTTGCCATTGATTTGAATAATCTGAGTAAGATCCCACGGTTTAATATATCGTGCCTGCCTCTAGACTGAACATTTCTGGTGTGAATATAAGTTTTTCATTGATCGTAGGAATTTGGTAATTTAGGACTTCAATGTTCTTGCTTTGCTTAGGTTTGTAGCTAATTGTTTTTACCCCTTCCCTGCTTTTAATCAGCAGAAGGTCCCGTTCAGGCATTTTTGTAGACCCGTTCCCCACCTCCCTCGCTGTCAGTTCCCAGTCTTTTTTTATTATTTCATTAGTACTTTGTTTTTGGTGAGGAATAGTAATTTGGGTTAATTTGTTAGGACTACTTTCATTCGTTTTTTTAAGGGTAGATTTAATTAACACTCTTTCTTCTTTCTGTCGCTTTACATCCTGTTTGACTACCTGTGGCGGGTTATCTGTGGTCCTATTGGCAACTCGCCCTTCTATCAGTCCACTAGAGTTCCTTTTTGGAGATTGTGCTTCATTTAATTTGGGGCACCTTGTTGAGCTTGGTCCAATTATTGGTTTTTGTCCAAAAATAGGAAAGTACTTATTTCCACCATTGGTATCAGGTCATCATCTGTCTTTATTACGACACCTGGTTTTGATTTTTTATTTTTTCTTGCTTTACGTAGTTTTTTCCATTGACGTTTTGACATCGCAGTAAAGCCATCTATATCGCTATCATTTTGGGTCTGATCACATTGCATTTCTTTACATATAATTTAATCTCCAACATGTTCCGATGATTGCAGGGCTGGTAGATTTACTATTTCGTCTTCAGGATGTTCCGATAATTGCAGGGCTGGTAGAATTACTATTCCGCCGTGTGCTTTTATTATTTTTTGTTGGTTTATTAGTGATTTTGTTACTGTGCCTGTAGAGCTTTTGGGGCCATTCCTAGTTTCGTTTTTATTCTTTTCCTTAACAGTAGTGTTATCCACAATAACTTTCTCCTTACTGTTTTGGATATCTCTTTTAGTATCTTCTATTATGCTAGTTAAAACTTCAGGTAGTACTGCTAATGTATCCATATTAGGAACGTAGATACATTCTGTAGTTGTTTTTTCATTTTCTGTCTGTGCTCTAATTATCAGTTCATTAAGTTGGGCAAGTTTGTTATCGATTCCCACTACAGTATTTGCCATAATTTTTAGGAGATCAATTTGGATGTCCATTTTATTTGATTGGTATTGAAGAGCTTCTAGCATGAGGGTCGAAGTTTGGTAAAAAATATCCCAGGTTATCCCTGCTTCATTCTGTTTTATTCCCGATACTGTGTTTTGAGCCGCCTCATACTTAGCGTGTTTGATATCCCGGGTAATCTTATAATCCACCGTGTGTTTATCAATGATTTTTGTAGCTGAATTGTTAATTTCTTTATTCCCTTCTTCGTCTTCCCCAAACGGCTTATATCCATTGTCCATACCTTTATGTTTGGCACTCTCGTGCTTAACCCTCTGGTGATTCGGTTGTTTTTCAGTTTCCTCATGGGCTAAACACGACTGTTTATTAGTTTCAACATTCGCTTCAATAGGAATCCTTGGGAACATTTGTTCCATCGTATCTCCCTGGTGTTGAAGATTAATTTCCGGAGAATTTAAGTAAGATTTATTTGTAGGAGAGTGAACATCGTTAGCCTTTACCTCTATCTCAGATGTTGTATTGCAGTTTTGCATTTCATTTGAAGTTTCTTGCTGTATAATCCCTAGAAGTTGCTCTCCAATCATTAAATCGTGGTCTGAAATTTGGAATTCATCCGAATTTTGTTCTATTTGTACAGTATGCATGCCTTGTTGTGTACTAATATGGGTTTCAATAATAGTAGGTTTCATGGGAGTCTGTAATTTGTCCTTATCCGATTCCGTTTGCATTGACATCAAAACTCCGGTTGGGTCCGTCATAAATTGAAATTTGTCCGGGATTTTACCGGATTTCTCGAACATCCGTGCTATTGGGGAGATAAGAGACTGGGTCGATCCTGATGTATTGGTTTTTACCTTTTTTGACACTTTAGATTGTTGTATTCTTTTTGTGCATTTTGTTGTTGTACCTGCAATCCTTTCCTTTCCTGATCGCATAGTTCCCGGTTTATGTTTTCCTTATGTCTGAGTGTATTTTCAGCACTGGCACTCCGCCACTTTTACCATAAAATGTAAATGTAGTCAGTGGTCACAAGTCCTTGAGGAGTCTCACCCTGTACACAAATGTTTACAGTTCCACCTCTCCAGCCCTATGTGCGCTTCCTTCCCTCTTATGGGTACCACAGCACACCAGCCATCGGGGAGTAGCACTGTAGTCCAGGAGTCAACCTACTGGGTGGATTATAGGATATAACTCTTCTCAGACATTTGTAAAGTCTCTCCCAGGTGGACCAAAATCACACGGTCCTCTTTGTATTATTTCAAGGGTCTGGGTTCTGGGCTCAGGGCTCTGGGCTCGGAGGCCTTGGCTCCTAATCGTCCCCAGCAGCTCCCAGCTCCCAGCTCTCCGCAAAATCCAGCACCTCCCAGATCCTCAGGCTCTCGTGCTTCTATAGCCCTGGATCGTCGTGCTCCTCCCAGTACTCAATTCATCAATTCAGCAATTCAGCAAGCTAATAGTTATAGGCACGAGTGTGTAAGTATGCAAGTATGCAATTCCCCACAGTCCACTGCACACTACTATGATTCCATGTGTCAAATCATCCCCTGCCTTGCCTCGCCCCTGCCTTGCCACAGGGCTCTCCAATCACCACGCCTCAGAGGGGAGCCTGAGTCAGCTCCAGCTCCCCATACTACGACAAGAAGAGGCACCAAAAAGGGCATGAGAGGGGCGTGAGGAATGAGGAGTGAGACTCCGATACCGGCGTTTGAGACGCCAAACACTGGAACTCTGCCGATACACCGGCAGCATAAGGTGCAGGAGCAAAAGGGGAGGGAAGCTGCAGGAGAGAAGGGACCGGCAGCTGGGGCGTACTCCCCACTTCCCGCTTCCCGCTCCCGCTCCCAATGCAGCTCTCAGTCGATTCACCAGGGCCGCGCTCACTTGTCGTCCTTATGGTCTGGAATTACAGTTGTTCAGTCGTTCATTCCCCGCAGCGCTGTTCTGCTCAGCTCTGCGCTCTGTGCAACTGGTCTCAGGTCTGTTGTGACTGTGAGTGACCATGTGGCTTGTGGCCAATTTGTGATGGTAGTTTGTAGTGTACTGCTTTTATCGAGTAGGCCTGCATGTCTTTCCTTTGTTCCTTTTGGCTTATTCTTATTGTTGTTGTGGCTAGGCCATGTGGCTGGCGGCCATTTTGGGAAGCCAGGCAATGTATTTTTGCCTTAGGCCTGCATTGTCTGTCCTCCCTTTCTTGTTGTTGTGGCGGCCTGGCCATGTGGCTGGTGGCCATTTTGTGAAGCCAGACAGTGTGCTTTTGCAATAGGCCTGCAAGCTTGTGGCCCAGTCTGCCAGGAGGCCTTTTAGCCAGTAGGCCCAGATCTACTCATGGGTGCATGAAACAACTGTTTCTGTAGTGCCGCTCAAGTTTGGAGTTAACGAGTGAAGACTTGCCTAATAATCTTCGGAGCCCGTGGACGTCCCTGCCTTTTGTGGACCCTGTAGTTGCTGCCAAGAGAACCGGACCAGCGTGGCTGTAGACGCGAGAGGTGCGGAGACCGGGACTGTGAGGACCAGCATTCTCTGTAAGATCTCCAGCTGGTTCCTCTTCCCGGCCGAGCCGCGCCCTCTCTCAGCGCCACACCCCCTCTTACAAAAGCAGAATTGGTAACGCGCATCGCGGGACGCGCGCGGGACATAGCCCGGGACGAAGCCCGGGCAAAGGGCGGGCCGTCTAAGGCCGTCAAAGGTCGATATAGGACGGGTCGGGCCAGCCCCCTAACATTTGTTTCCCGGTAAGAGACCTATTTCCACTACCATCTGTTGAAAAGCGGGTAAAGAGCAACGAACTATAAGACATTGTCAATGTTCGCCTTTAACTGTGGCTACATATTGAAGTTATTATCCCCGCATAATCATGTCTTCAGATACTGGAAAAACAAGGAACATAACTGTTAATACATCGAAGGGGGCAGTAACAGGCACAATAGATCAATTTTTTAAACGGGTAACTATTGTCCTAGAAAAAGAAATTGCAGACACAGAAAGACGCTTATCGATGGACTTACTAACTGGTAAGCGTTCCTCCCTAGGTCTGATTGGGAAAGCACGTTCACCTGACGTGATAGCCTTAGATTCCCTGAGTGTTACCGCCCCCCCCACTAACATCACTTCTCTCTCCCTTCTAGGGGCTGTGGGGGATGAGGAAAACAACGAGGAAAATAATAGGACTAACAGCTATGTTGTGACATCCCCCTCTAATCTTCAAGTCAGCCCCAATCTATCCAATTTATCGAGATTATCCAGCTCGCCCAAACTATCTGTTTCTTCCCCGGTTATCTTAGAACAAGCAGAAAACCAGCCAAAAAAAAGAAAGAGACGAGTTTCTCTCTCGTCTCCAAGCACGTTCATCACCCTGGATTCAACTCCCCCACTTACACGGTCTCCCAAGTCCAATGACCCACCCACAATGAATAACAAAACAGGGTCACTTCCTGATAAAAATCTGGATAGTGAGCTCCTCCCAAAAATAGAGGTTATAGTGAAGTCACTTTTGCTCCCTCTCCTAGAGAGAACGAGATTAATAAGCACACATCTAGATAAGTTGGGTAAGCAAATAGAAGGGAACACCTTGGCTTTAACGAAATTGTTAACATCACAGCCCAAAAATTCTATGATAAATTCTATTCTTCCCACTGTCCCACTACCAGAACAACCATCTACTAGTGGCGTACCCCCAAAATTCGGCATTACCCAGGGGAAAAAAGCATTAGCAAAATCCTCAAAAGAAATAACTATCAAAGAAAAAACAAAGTTACCTGTAAATATTCAAGTAAAAAACGGAACTACTGAAATTGACAGGGGGAAAAAGGCTGCAGAGAACAACCAAGCAGAAACAAATCCCCCCCTGCAATGACCGACCCACCCATGAGACATAAACCAGATAGGGAGAAGGGAGAACAGCAAATTCAGTGCCCAAAAAGACCAACACCTAGGATAGTGGATTTACCCTAGGAATCAGCCCCATACACAATCATTATGACTGGGGTTCCTGAATTAGCAGAGGGGGTTAGAGAGAACTACCATGCCTTAAAAAACAAAATTATCTATTGGCTGAAGCTAAATAGACCTCTTCCTGCACATGTAAACGGGGAAATTTTAACAGTAATGCGTGCTGTCTGGGTGGGATCAAGACCAAAAGACAAGAGGGGGGATGTCATAATAATAAACTTCAAGGACCATAGAGTGGTGAGGTGCATTGGTGATTGGTTTGAGTACATAGGGGGAGATAATATTTCTACACATTATGTTAGCTATTTCTATCCACGAGAATTGATGACAAATCTAAAACATAACCCAATGAAAAGTTATTGTCCAAACCCGAGAGAAAAAAATTTCTTATCAATCTCATCAACCAGTATATCCACAGCCACAGTGGGGGAATCAAAATAATAACTACCTGAAACGATCATTGAAATCCCGAAGAAAGAGCTAAAAATAAGGGCGTTGAGTCACATGGAAGAGTTACGTACCAGCCTAGAGATTAAGAAACCATCAGTGCAACACTCCTGGGCAGTCATGACCACACTAGAAATGGAACCTTACTTAACTTATGTCGAGTCTCATTTTGAGCGCTTTTTGTTGGTAAGATTCAGGCTGAACATTTTCCACAGGGTTGTAGCCTTCCCTAATAGAAACAGTTGGGAAGAAAGCTTAACGGTATGCCCGTGTGATGAAATATCTGAACAGTCAAAGATTCACACCGTATTGTTTTGCAAATACTATTCCGCACACCGTAAGCTATGGTTAATTCCCCTGTTGAGAATTTTAGGTCTCAGAAAATGTCGTCCTGCCATGTTGTGGCTGCAATTTTTAAGCTCTGAACTAATATGTAAAACTGTGAGCACCTTTTTAAAATGTATTTTTAAACACAGAGTAAATCTTTAATATGATATTGCTTGATTACTTGGATCAAAGAACAAGGGTATCTCTTTTAAATGAAAATATATTAAAACTGTCTTACCTTTGTTAAAATGTATCTTAAATGATGAAATCTATTGTGTAAATGCTTTTATGGTTTTTTATGTAAATTGAAACCGAATAAAGATTTACTTACTTACTGTAGTATCTGTTGAATTTAAATATCATTTATGGTATGGGTGGCATTGGAATGAATTACAAAATGTTTGTTTGAGGGTATTTTACTTTATTTGGTGTGTTTTAAATAAATGCCTTTACTGGATATGTGTGTGGTGTGGTTGTACTTGTGTTGTGTACCTTTCCAACCTTTTTTTAGCCCTGTGGATGTGTGTTTTTGCATTTTTGCATTAAAGCTGTGTTGTTTAGCATGCCTCCTTTGTCTGGCCATATTATAGGCCTGCTTGAGTTCATTGTTTTTCAGGCCACCTGCTTGTTGTGACTGTGAGTGAGAATGTGGCTGGTGGCCATTTTGTGGTGGTAGTTTGGTAGTGTGCTACTTTTGCCATATAGGGCTGCATGTTTTTTCCTTTGTTTCTCCTGGCTTACTGCTTCCATCCTTTTTACCAGCTGCAACTCCCTGAATGACGTGATGCTCAAATTAATGCCAAACATGTTCTGTGGAAAATTAGTACGGTTTGGTAAACATTATCTGCGCCATCTTGCCTTTTTCCCGGATGCCACACTTTTTGTCGTGTGCACCCGCCATTTTAGGTGCCTCGATCAGAACCACCCTCCGCACGCCACTGGCCCCCAGCATAGCCCTTCGCCCTCGCAAAGCCCGCACGCTGACAACCCCCCCCGCTCTCGCATGCCTTGGGTCATAAACCCCTCTTCAGCGCAGCTCTGCCTCAGAGCCCCATCCTGTTCCCAGCGCGACACCTCCCTTCATTCCTTTCATGGTCCCAGGCCCTTTGATACAAAACCCCCTTTTCCTGTGTGCCCATTTGTCTTCCTCGTTCCCAGGCCGACACCTAGCTCTGCCGATACTGTTTATCGCCCCTCCCCATACAGTAGAAAGCTTCCCTCATCAAAGGACCCCCGAGTTGATAAAAGCCCCCACCCTATGAGATCCGATCAAACCCCCACATTCCGTGAGTCAGCGGAATGTCCAGCTGCGCGATAATCATCACCTATTGTAACCGGGGTGGGGACTTCAACTGTAAATGTGTGTGGGAACCGGCCTGAAGGGGAGATTCGGAGGATGTCCTTTCATACTTCAAAGCATTACAAAGATGTGTTACCTGCAATAAAGATGATGAAAATGTGTATAAAAGGCCAGGCCTCAGAGATGCGGTTAGAGCACCTCGTGACGATACCTGCTGTCTGAACTGATGTGTTCTCCTCCGGAGAGAATAAACCTTGTTTCCTGCCTTCCCGTCTCCAGCGCCTGCCTCTTCATTGATTAGTACTTTGTGGGTTAAAGAGGCGATACCGCCGGGCAAATATTGGTTGTCCCTGACCTAGTTTTTACAATTGGCGTCCCAAACGTGGGGCCCATCAGCGACTCGTGGATCCAGTGGGAGAGGTCCTGACGACAGAGTGAACGACTGCAACGATCGGGAGAGCTCTTGCCCAATAGACCCTCGTCTGGCAGCCGATCATCCGAACTTCACTGGTTCCGAACAGACCTCTCTCTCGAGTGATCTACGGTCCTGACTGGGAACCATCAGGAGTGCCGCGAGGAATACGAGGAAAAGAGGACGATCGGGCGCTGGATTCGGAAGATAAGAAACTGTCTACACGGTCCGGGTAAGGTCGTGTAGACACGACGAATTACGAGATGATTGTTTAATTGTTCAGAAAATACTAGTATTACTCTTTGTTGACCTATTTGGAGATTCACTGTCTGCAAACGGAGAAACAGTAGGCTCTTTCTCCTTGCAAACAGTGAAGGATAGGTAACGCGGCCAGCGTGCCTATCTTTCTCCCCCACTGATTGTTCATTTGTTCACGAATTGTTTTCGGGAGATTTCCCTCTCCCACACTGATTAACGGTTTTTTGACCCCGAACTACTGTTCGCGGATTGTTTTCTGGAGATTCTCTGTCTGCAAACAGGAAAGAACAGGTTCCCCTTTGCAGATAGTGAAAGGGTAGAGGACGCAGACCTTTTGCGGGCCTACCTATTCTCCCCACTGATCGTTTAGTAATCGTTTTGTTATTGGTTCATGAGGTATTCACTGCCTGCAAACAACGTAGAATAGAAATATTCTGTCTAGTCTTTGCACACAGTGATAAGATAGGCAGTGCTGACTTTTTGTCCTCGTCGCTAGCTGTCATGTCTGTCTTCTCCCCACTGGTTGGTAGTTGGTTCAGCCCGGACCGTTTATTAGAGGAGGATCATCTAGCTCCGCTGGAAGGCACCCCTAATAAAGACATGTTCATAAACTATGGATTAGTTACCATAGCCTATAGTAAATTGTGGCACAGGTATACCAAAGAAAATCAAGAGAAACAGTGGCCACTGATAGGATCCTTCGACCTTGATAAAATAGAAACATTAGAAATAGCCCTTCGTAATAATAAGACAGCGCCTATTATGCTCGACAGTCTCGGTATGTGGCGCAAAGAAGCAATGCAACGAAAGAAAAGAGACGAGGACAGAGCAGGTAGAGGAATGTATCGACAGGACAACCCCAGGACACAACGACCCGAAAGTAATCCCCTGACACTACGCACAGGACGGCCAGACTTAGGGCAAAACCAATGTGCTTTTTGTAAATATGCCGGGCACTGGAAAGCCCAATGCCCGACTCTACTGAACGAGAGTAGGAACAGAGGACCGACAGGAATAACAGGCCGGCAGAAAGGGAAAAGGCGCGAGACAAAGATGAATCAGACTGACATGGACAAGCCAGGTAGAACCACCACGTTTGATTATGCCCGATGGCACAGATTTCGCCAGACCGATTTCAGCGACATGTTCGAGTCCTCATAGATCGAACACTGTTAAGACGAGAAACCCAGTCTAGCTCTGAGTTACCCGGTGACGAACCCCGTACTACCGCTACTGTTCCCTAACACAAAAGAAAAAGGCCACCCTTTTCGGACAACTTGCAAAAACAATACACAGAGTAGTATCGGACAGATTAGTATACATTCCATTAATGAACTCAAACTTCGAGTGCAATGGGACCGATTACTCTCTGTTGCCCCCCCCACTCTGTGAAAGGAAGCAATTACAGGCCTACATAGACAACCCCCCATTACCCAGACATGCCTGTCCAAACAAAATACCTACCCCCACTCCGGCAGTTCCCGAAATGCAGCAGGTCACCGGTCACGCCCATCCGGAAGGTGAACCACACGGCACGTGTGGGGCGGGGCCTGCTGACTGCCATCGATCGAATCGGCGGCGGGATGTCCAGGAGGCACCACGGGCCCGGCATGGAAATGGCTGTCCCATCCTCTTCTTCGCGGAGGGGGCTGGGAGGGAGAGGCGACGCGGACGAGCCTCTCCCACCTCCACAGATAGGAGGCTTCCCAGCCCCAGTCCGGCCATCACAAATACCTCCGCTGAAATTAGTCCAGGTTGGGCTGGGAGGGAGAGGCGACGCGGACGAGCCTCTCCCACCTCCACAGATAGGAGGCTTCCCAGCCCCAGTCCGGCCATCACAAATACCTCCACTGAAATTGCTCCTGGTCGGGTTGGGAGGGAGAGGCGACGCGGACGAGCCTCTCCCACCTCCATGGATAGGAGGTTTCCCAGCCCCGGCCCGGCGCCGAAATCCTCCAGCCAGGCGGCGCCAATACTTGCGCAGCACGGAACATGCACTGTGGCGCCAATACTTGCGCAGCACCGAACATGCAACGGCTGCACCGATACTTGCGCAGCACCGAACATACAACGGCTGCACCCATACTTGTGCAGCGCCGAATGTGCGCCGCAGGTGGCCGTACTTCCGCAGCACTGGACATGGGACTTGTGGAGCACGGGATGTGGAGAGACCATCGTGCATGCCCATGAAAGAGAGCAGCGTGGAGTGCACCGGGAGAGGGAGACGGCGCGAACGAGTCTCCCTCGCCCCCCCCAGGTGGGGGCGCCACAGCTGCACCCTAGCCGAATGCCCTGCTCCTACGGCACGATGTTTTTTTTTCACCCCAAGGGTCTCTTCCACTCTTGCAGGCTCAACGAAGGGCGGCTGCTGCAGGGCCTCAAAATGGCGTCTGGGCCCCCTGGAAGGCGGGTCTAGGCCGCTAGAGTAACTTTGACCAGCAATGTAACTCGGACGCTTGCCCACCGGGGCACGAGCCCCCACCTCCGACAGCATCTCCACAGCCTTGAAGATTCTACAAAAGTCCCAGGAGCCCTCGGCCCCTGCAGGCTTCCGGTGAGGAACAACTGCCTTGATCGCTAACGAAATAAGCATGACATAGCCACTCCTTCTGTTAGCATGAATTCTTGAACTGCCGAAAAGGACTCTGATCCAACTGCCGGTTGTAGGAAACCTTTTTTTTTCCCTGATGCTACTTCCGGACTAACCCGGCCCCGCCCAAAATGGCGCCGGTATCAATAGGAACTTACGAACACCTCGTGGTGTTTTTAGCTAAAAAGACTCGATGTTCCGAGATATGTTATGATCCTTTGTACACTTGACGAAAAAGAGGGAGGATTCACTCGACGAACATGTAAAAGGACCACGTGAAAAATGTTTTTTTCAATGTACGATTCATTATGATACTATCGTTACTGGCACGTAACCCCGCTTATGACACACACCCATGGTATACCTATAGGAAATTTGATTGCAACTAGTCCAACTGTGCTTCCAATTATGAAATGAATGCCCCTTGATCCCTCAACTATTTGATAGACGTTTTTAGTTCCCTGCAAATGAATGTATAAACCTTTTGTAACATGTTTTTAATCCTACAAAACAGCCCCCCCCTACTGTACGCACTTTAGCCATTGCCGTGTCCGGCCAAACCGAGATCACACTGTCATATCAACATGCTGAACGATTGTGCAAATAAAGGTTTTCCAAACTATGAAATGAGTATTGCATGCTTTTTGTAAAATGTGGGATCAGCGGGAGAGATTTTCTGTGCACCCTGCTTTGTTCTCTTTTTAAGGTTATTGAAAGATGGGTGCTCAGCCCCGGATGAAGGATCGAATCTACGACACGATACCCTGCCTCCAAGTATGCGACTGGCTCAGGAACTAACGCACGGAGAAGGACCTCGACTTCTGAGGACGGGTAAAGTGAAGCGGTGTAAATGATAGAATGTTATGAAGGTACGGCACCCAAAGGTACTAGGGAACAGAGTTGGCCAAAGAGCCGATATGCCTTAGAACATCACAGCGTTGGAAAAGGGATTTAAGGACCCCGATAGCTAGATACATCTACAAACTAGATACCTCGCTCTAAGCGCTTCTGATTTTCTTTAACGTTTCCCTATACACGGCCTATGATGTCACATTCGGACCGTCTCCCTCATGAACTACCTATCGCTCGCCATTCTTGCCACACTACCCGCCCCTCCCCCGGCTTCGGAAACCAAGACCCCAGGGATTATACCCCGAGGAAATAAGACGAGTATGTGGTAAGTAAAGGATTTTCGTGCCCGTACATCTGATATGCTCGAATGCTGTCCCCCCCTCCCTTCCCCTCTTTTTCTCCCTCTGCAGGTTACATTGGAATCACGACCGAGGTATGGTGAAGATCCGAAACCTCGCCATGTCCGATACATGAAGCGGACTAACGCTGCAAGGTGGCACCTAAGCACACCCACAAACTGCTCTTGTAACGAGAGAACCAATAAGTTGTATGATATGATGAAACACGATCACCCCTGATCCGTGTTGCGTGAATGGGCACATGTCACGTATATCTGAAACTATGAGAGAATGTTTTTGTGTGACTGAAGCATTGACTAAATTGGTCAAAGGACCGAGAGTGCAAGAAATGCGACACAAGGGTGCCTTTTACTCAATACATGTCCCCTGTACCCAACCTAATGTTCGCCGTCCCGAACCGCATGCTTTCGAAATTCTAACACAGACCCGTGATGTCTCATGTTGATTAATGCGCCGAATAGCCTATCCTTAATACACGGCCGCTCCCTATGTTGCACATGTACTATTTAGCCTATTGTTGCACATCTCACTCACTCTCTCTCTCTCTCTCTCTCTCTCTCTCTCTCTCTCTCCCTCTCTCCCACACTCTCACTCTCCCTAACGACTGACTCCAAATTGGCAAACCACCACCCAATTGGCTCCAAATACCACAAGTATTTGCACAAATTTGTCTTAGATAAATTCACTTTGATGCCATGTTACTGCCTCTCCTTTCTACTAAATATTGATGAAACCTAAAAATTGACCAAAAGGGAAAGGACAGGTAAGACGACTGAGGTTCCCTAATCTGGCCCATATTAAGGGAACTACATGTCAGTGGCTACTATGATAAAAATGCCTCAGGTAACACGACCTTCCCCGTCCCGAACTATCTCAATGCCCAAACAAATAAAAGTGATCGAAACATCCCCGAACGCCCCAGTTTCGTATCATTTGACCCGGATGAGAGTTTCAAAAATTGTCCCTCACCCCAGTTTGCTATGTTCCTAGTTGTTTTCCATAAGACCCCGGTCACCCCAAGGATGAATCAAATAGTTATCGCAAGCCCCCCCCCCCGTTTTATGAAGTAGTCAGGTTGTAAGAGACTATGTAGGAATTAGAATGATGTTCTGCAAAGGTTAAGATTAGTCCGAAATGAAGGAATTGTTACAATGAACCCTGGTGAAGGAAAATGTTTAGCTAAAAGGTAGGATGCATTGATAGAAATGAAAAATGTTTAGCCTATGCTCGTTCCTCAGAAAGATACCTATCAGACCATGGTGATAGCACGTTACACTTTTTGTAAAATATAAAGCCCTGGAGAACGGTATAGCTTCGTAAGACCCGTACTAGGGAAATGGGTCTCTACCAGAAGAACTGACGTAACTGTAATAAGCAAAATGCAATGAATAGGTACCAGATCTCATACCACAACAATGAATGTAACCCCAACAAACACCGAAGAAATAGTTGCGAAGGAAAGTTGTAACAAATCCAGCAAGCCCATCATCAATTATTTATATGTTGGTTGTGAGCCCCAATATAACGGATGTTTCTCATTTGCTTGGAACTGGGAGAGAAATAGACTTATGTGATTACCTTCCTCTGCCAATTCTCTAAAGACTGTCTTTTCGAACTCATTTAAGGGTACCACTGTCGGAGGAAAGAAAGACCGGATGTGGGAGCACGTGGCCTGACTACAGATTATGGGACATCTGCGACATTGGCCAAGGCGAGACCGCGACAGTAAGGAGCTGCAGGACGAGGCACTGTTTTCGACAAAATGAGAGGAAAGGGCTGACCTGATGCCCCTGCTCGACGATCAACGTGTGCCGAAAAGTCCCCGCTCTCTGAACTCGGTCATGGGCCCGCCTACCTGAAATTTTCCGTCCCCATGGTCTGTTCCCGATCTGGCCCTGCTCCATCCCCCCCCCCTTTCCTCCGACCTACCCTAAGGACTATTCACACGCTCTCTTCTTCCACCTGAACTCTTTGACAATCGACTCGAAAGGACACAGGGCGAAAGGACCTTTTCGACCAGGAAAGCGAGGAAAAGGTCGTGCCCTGCAACGCGGGACCTAGAATAGAGCTGGACTCATAGCTCCACCGCCGGTGCTCCACCGTGCCAACAGAAGACGACAAAGAATGCCGAGAACTCACTAATAATGGTCCATGACAATAGGACCTCCCCTTCGAACAATGACACCCCTGATTATTGTTTTTACTACGCCTCATTTCTCTCCCAGCCACCATTGTAATGATTATGCTCCAACCAAATATGAACAGAACTACATATGTAACAACCTATCAGCTCACATTTCGAATGACTATAAGCATTTATGAAATGTACTCAATGCTCTCACTACAGAATTGTTTTTGCCCGATATTGCATTACTATGACTTTCCTGCAAACGAGCTTATCGGTAGACCCGCCTCCCAAGACGAAAGATTTTAAATGTAATGTTTATAGCTCCTTCACCTGGGTTCCTACTTCTTTACTTATGACCACCACGGTAGACGTGGATAGGAAATAGGCCAGCAAGATGTCTTGGATATGTTAAAGGGAGGACTGTGGAAAATTAGTACGGTTTGGTAAACATTATCTGCGCCATCTTGCCTTTTTCCCGGATGCCACACTTTTTGTCGTGTACACCCGCCATTTTAGGTGCCTCGATCAGAACCACCCTCCGCACGCCACTGGCCCCCAGCATAGCCCTTCGCCCTCGCAAAGCCCGCACGCTGACAACCCCCCCCCCGCTCTCGCATGCCTTGGGTCATAAACCCCTCTTCTGCGCAGCTCTGCCTCAGAGCCCCATCCTGTTCCCAGCGCGACACCTCCCTTCATTCCTTTCATGGTCCCAGGCCCTTTGATACAAAACCCCCTTTTCCTGTGTGCCCATTTGTCTTCCTCGTTCCCAGGCCGACACCTAGCTCTGCCGATACTGTTTATCGCCCCTCCCCATACAGTAGAAAGCTTCCCTCATCAAAGGACCCCCGAGTTGATAAAAGCCCCCACCCTATGAGATCCGATCAAACCCCCACATTCCGTGAGTCAGCGGAATGTCCAGCTGCGCGATAATCATCACCTATTGTAACCGGGGTGGGGACTTCAACTGTAAATGTGTGTGTGGGAACGGACCTGAAGGGGAGATTCGGAGGATGTCCTTTCATACTTCAAAGCATTACAAAGATGTGTTACCTGCAATAAAGATGATGAAAATGTGTATAAAAGGCCAGGCCTCAGAGATGCGGTTAGAGCACCTCGTGACGATACCTGCTGTCTGAACTGATGTGTTCTCCTCCGAAGAGAATAAACCTTGTTTCCTGCCTTCCCGTCTCCAGCGCCTGCCTCTTCATTGATTAGTACTTTGTGGGTTAAAGAGGCGATACCGCCGGGCAAATATTGGTTGTCCCTGACCTAGTTTTTACAGTTCCACTTTCATTACATTTGTATTTTTGTTTTTGTTCCTCTTCTTTCCTATCCTTCCTGAGTGTACACATTATTTATTTATTTATTTTGAAAGTTTTATAAAGCACGCACAAGATCCTAGCGGATATCAGAGAGCTATACAAACAGTAAATGTTACTTATACAGACAATAAGAGGGGATCCAAACAAATGTACAAAGAATATAATAAAAAAGATCATAGTTGGTAGGAGCAGAATCCAAACAAATGTACAAAGCATATAGTAAAAAACAGTATAGTTATATTTAACATCAATAAGTGTCTTGTGTTTGGGAGCGCGAATGCATCTCTTCACAGTGATTCAGCAGACCATACTCGTGTGTATTTGGCCATGAGGATGGATTTAACTTCCTTTTTAAAAGAAGTAATGGACAGGTTAAGTCTGATTTCTGGGGGTAAGGCATTCCAAATTCTGGGTGCCATCCCAGAGAAGGATCTGTTATAAGTTTTTGTTTTATGAAATCTTTGTGGTTTCAGTAGTAATTCTTTCGCATTTCTTGAGGATCTGGACCCACCAGAGATCGTCAGTTTCTGTGCCCGGTAACTGAGTGTCTTTTGATGTAAGGCTCTGTGCGTCAAACACACAATTTTCAGCTGAATTCTCGCATCTAGGGCTGGCCAGTTCAGGGATTGAAGATCCGGGGACATGTGGGAGCTACGTTTAGATACAGTTATGAGTCTTGCTCAGTTATGAGTTGAGTGAAGCTCTAAGAGGTGCAGTTGATGCTTTGGGTAGGCCACAGAGGGAGACACAACCGTATTCCACTCTAGGTATAACCAGAGCTTGTACTGCCTGCTCAAAGTCATTGTGTGGTAGGACGGGTTTTAGTTTCCTCTATGTGTTTATCTGGAAGTTAGCTCCCTTTGTAGCATTGCTGATATGTTTTAGCATGTTGAGGTTACTGTCTAAAGTTATTCCAAGTGACTTCGCTGAGTCCACAATAGTAGGTTGTACGTTGAACGCCGTGATATGTTTGATCCAATCTTGCATTTTCGGGATTTGAGCCGGCGGAGCTATTAGTAGGAATTCAGTCTTTATGGGGTTCAATTTAAGATGATTTTCTTCCAGCCAAGTTTGGGTGTTTCTAAGAGCTGTGTTAAGTAGTTTGATATCCTCTCGGGTGTGTATCTTGAGGTATAGCTGTGTGTCATCTGCATACATGTGATATTGCACGTTTGAGGTTTGTAGAATTTCTGTTAGGGGTTCCAGGAAGAGATTAAACAGGTTTGGGGATAGTGCTGATCCTTGCAGTACCCCCAAGGTTACTGGGACGGGTTTGGACAGGGTGTTATTGACCTTGAATTGTTTTGTCCGATTTTGGAGAAATGAAGTGAACCAGCTTAGTACTGCCCCAGATATGCCCATTTTGTGTTTCATGAGGTCTAACAGGTTCTTGTGCTTGACCGTATTAAAGGCTGAGGAGAGGACGAGTAGGATGAGTAGACAGGAACTATTTTGGTCTAGTATTTGTAGCTCATCGTCAATGATGTGTGTCATGGCTGATTCTGTGCTATGACCAGCATGGAAACCTGATTGGTGTTTGTTGAGCAGGTCAAAGTGATCAATATGTTTTGTTAGCTGTAGATGCACACATTTTTCCAGCAGCTTGGCTAGGGTAGGGATATTGGAGATAGGGCGATAGTTGTTTAGGTCTGTGGGGTCTGCCATGGTCTTCTTTAGAATGGGTGAAACCTGGCCTACTTTGAGGGTGTCTGGGATGCATCCTTGTTGAAGAGAACTGTTAATGATCTTGGACCAGAGAGGTAGAAGCAGTGGAGTAAGGTCTTTGACTGCCTTTGCCAGAAGCGGGTCAGAAGAGTGGTTGGCTGGGTTCAATGCACTGATAATTTTGTCTCTAGCATCTTCGGAGTAGGAGGAAAATGATGACCAGTCTGCATTATTTTTTGGGTTGGACTTTGATGGGGGTTGGCATGGCGTGGTTCTGGGAGCAGGAGAGGTTAGTGTATTCGGTCTCATGTATAATTATAGATCCTTTAGGAGGTCGTTCTTGATGGTGTCGTTCTTGATGGTGAAGAAGGTGGAGAATTATTCACAGTTTGGTTGCGAGCATTACATATCTTGTGGACGATGAGGTGCCTCCTTAGATTGGGTTTTGATCAGATCAAAGAGTTTTTTGGGACGGCTTCTTTCCTGGTCAAGTTGAAGGTAAAAAAATCGGCTTTGGTGCACTTGATCTTGCGGAAAAATGCGTTTTTCATTGTCCTGAGAATCTTGAGGTGGTTGGTAGATGGTATTGATCTCCTGACCCATTCTGCAATTCTGAGAGCGCCTGTCCTCGTTGAGCATACCGTTATACCAAGGTTTAGAATCTTTCAGAGAGACTATTTATCGTTGCAGAGGTGCTACCTCGTCTATTATTGATGTCATGGTTGAGAGGTAATGGTTGGTGAGATCGTGCACTGTGGAGGATCCTGCGGGCGGCAGCAGTAGGTTGGAACAGGAGGAAGGCAAGGTGTTGGGATTAAGTTTTTTCAGGTCTCTTTTCCACACTTTTGGTCTTGTGGATTGGACTGGATTCATTTTCACCGTTTCCTTAATGGTGAAAGTGATGATGTGATGGTTTGACCAGTCGCAGGGTAGGATTGACTCTAGCTGAATGGAGCCTGTTTTAGAGATTAATAAGTCCATAATCGATCCTTTGTCGTGTGTTGGGATGTTGCAGAATTGTGATAAGTCTAGGTCAGCTAGGAAATTCTTAAGACTGTTCACTGCTGTATCATAAGGATCATTCCAATGGAGATTGAAGTCTCCGAGGAATATTTGGATATTTTGTCAACCCATGTGTGATGATACCATGTCCATGAAGTGTTCGGTGAAGGCGAGGTTCTCACCTGGTGGGTGATAGATGATATGTAAATAGCAGACAGGTTTACCCTTGCTAGTGATGTTAAGGCACATGTATTTGCATGACTGGAATAACGGGGAGATGGATCTGCTTACAGAGATATTGCTACGATGTATGCTGGCTATGCCTCCCCCCGATTTGTCGGCTCTAGCTCTGTCTAGTCTGATGATGTTGTAATGGCGTGAAACTAAAATGTCAATGATTGGTGTGGAGGATTCTTTTAGCCAGGTTTCAGTTACCATTATCAGGTCTGGCTCATGTGTGAGGATGAGGTCAGCTATGTCCACTGCATGTCGAGCGGACGATCTGCATTTTAGGAGAATACATTTGAGTTTGGGCGTGCTGATGGTTGTAGAGGGTTCCTGAGTGATAGGGATTCTTCTAAGGTTGTTGTTTGTGATGCCTCTGGTGTTAGGTTTAGTGGTCCTATGGGGATTAGGGGGGATAGTAGGAATTAATGATGCTGCGGGTGTGGTAGGCTTCAATGGAGCGGGAATTAATTATGCTGCGGGTGTGGTAGGCTTAATAGGAGCGGGATCGTATGAGCTCACCAGAGAGAGTAAATCGCTCTCTGAGAGCAGATTGGTGCTTCTAATAGGTCGAGATGAATTGTTGTAGGAGCGGACTGAGGACCAGTTGGGACAGTGGGGATTCATGTTAGTGGTAGTTTGGTTTTTGGGCCAGCTATATTTGGGGCGTCTAGTTGCTCTAATACCCCATTGTTGTTTCGCCAAATGATCATTGAGAGCTTGTAGTTCTTCTTTGATTTGGTTCAATGAAAATATGATCTCATCAAGTCTAGGGTTGTGTGCAGGCGGGCGTGTGGTATGTGTTTGTGTTATGGGTGTGGGTGTTGATACGGGTTTGGATGCATGCAGTGGGGTCTGACCTGGTGTATAGTTTGTTGAGAGTGTTAGTGTGGATGGGAGGGGTGCTGAGGGTGGGAGTGTGTGTGTGAGGTGGGCTGTAGGGGTGGCTACAAGTGGGGTCTGATCTGGTGTAGGGTTAGTTGTGTGTGTGAGTGTGGATGGGAGGGATGCTGCGGGTGAGTGTGTGTGTAATGGGTGGGCTATGGGGGTAAAGTAAAGTCCACATTTGTAAAGCGCACAATCACCCGTAAGGGTCTCTAGGCGCTGGGGGCCGTCGGGAAGATTAAGCGAGCTATTGCCCAGAGTCACATGGTGCTGGGCTAACCTGCCGCCGGAGCCGGGGATCGAACCGTGGTCCCCAGATTCCAGCGTCAGTCGCCCTGGCCACGGCGCCACACCTCTCCCCTTGGGTGGCTACGAGTGGGGAGTGTGTCTGTGATGAGGGTAAAGATGGGGAATGGCTTGGTGTGTGGTATGGGGCTACTGTGTGTGGGTGTGTGTGCGGGGAAGGTGGGGGTGTGTGCGGGGAAGGTAGGGGTGTTGTAGGTGTGAATGTGTGTGTTAGGTGGTCTATGGGGAGGATGGCTGGACTGAAGGTATGGGTAGAGTTATGGATGACGGTGGGTGGGCTGTGTGAGTGGATGTCTGTAATGTGGAGGTGGATAGCTGGGTTGATGAAGCAGGTAGAGTTGTGTATGGTGTTGGGTGGGTTGTGGGAGAGGATGGCTGGGATGTGGGTTTAGGAAGTATGCTTAGGGGCAATGTGATAACGGAGGGCCATGTGTTGTCTAAGTAGTCTGGGTTGAGGATCTTACTGTGGTTTAACAGCTGAAGTAAGGCTGGTGGTTTAGTGTGGGGGGAGTGGTAACTATGGGGGATGGTGTTTGGGGAGGTTGCAGAGGCAAGAGAGTTAGTGAGGGACAAGATGGGGTATCCAAAGTGTGTGTCACGCTGCCCCTGAGCACTCCCCCTTCACTTTGGAAACGCTGTATACACGCCGCACAGCCAATCTGAAAGCTGCCACGGGTGCAAACAATCAGTTGCCGCCAAATTACGAGGACAGTGGGCCACGCCCACAGCCCTGAGGCCACGCCCCCTCCGCAAGGCATAAAAGCCGCGTCAGGACAGCAAACGCGCCATTATCTAAGGACAGCTCTTGAGGCGGAAAGCCGGGAGCTTTGCTCATTTTAAAAAAACGTATTCACTGCTAAAACTTACTTTTATTGTGTGTCACGCTGCCCCTGAGCACTCCCCCTTCACTTTGGAAACGCTGTATACACGCCGCGCAGCCGATCTGAAAGCTGCCGCGGGTGCAAACAATCAGTTGCCGCCAAATTACGAGGACAGTGGGCCACGCCCACAGCCCTGAGGCCACGCCCCCTCCGCAAGGTATAAAAGCCGCATCAGGACAGCAAACACGCCATTATCTAAGGACAGCTCTTGAGACGGAAAGCCGGGAGCTTTGCTCATTTTAAAAAAAACGTATTCACTGCTAAAACTTACTTTTATTGTGTGTCACGCTGCCCCTGAGCACTCCCCCTTCACTTTGGAAACGCTGTATACACGCCGCGCAGCTGATCTGAAAGCTGCCGCGGGTGCAAACAATCAGTTGCCGCCAAATTACGAGGACAGTGGGCCACGCCCACAGCCCTGAGGCCACGCCTGCTCCCTCCCCTCCATTACAAAACATGTGCTTGGGCCGGACGCGCAGTGGACGCGTGCAGCGGGCGCGCCGCCTGCGCGCCGAAGGCGCACCAAAGGTAAGCCCGTCTGCGCCCGTCCGCGACCGGCCGGGAATAGGGCTACACACCCTGCCGGTTCTACCCAAAACCTGCCCACACCCATCCGCTACTCATGCAGCGAGCTGCTAGCTCTTCATAAAAACAACACATGCACAAAAACCCATCTATGCACTAAAACGGGACCAGGATCATCCTATGGACCTATCTCTCGCCTGTCAATGGTCCAGTATGGGTTTAATCCCATCGGACAACCACTTAATCCTTGAAAAGAACCACTCGACACTGAACTGCTTATACTTTAATGCCAGATCCTTACCTAGGCACGCCCTAGATATTTGTGACCTACTTATATCTAAGACCCCGGACCTGGTTTTCGTCACTGAAACCTGGCTATCTGAGACCAGTGCTCCAGACTTAGCAATCGCCCTCCCCTCCAATTACAAAATCATCACGCAAGATAAGGCTGACAAAAGAAGAGGAGGGGGAGTTGCTGTAATATTCAAGGACCATCTAACATGCCTTGCCGAATCGACGACTGCCCACATCGAACATGAGATCTTACCTTTCAAAGTACTCTTCGACGGCCTTACCATCCTTACCAGTTATTTACAATCCCCCTGGACAACAAGTCAGCCTAAGCACCAAATTATTGAACCAACTCTTGCCACTTTGTCTAAAACACAAAAACTATATGATTATTGGCGAACCTCCCAACTCGAATTGATATGGGAATTCTACAACTCAGGCAGTGGATTGTGGGCCTCACGCACACCGCCGGCCACACACTAGACCTACTATTCACCAATATCGATTCCACCAATATAAGAGAGGTCCACCCACTACCTTGGTCGGACCACTCACTTATATCCTTCTCACTCATCCTTCCCGGTAAACCTTTGAAACCCAAGACAGCCCCTCACATCTCTAAACGAGCATGGAGGCTAATTAACAAATCCAACATTGAGATAAATTTTCTAAAAGACAATGTCAAACTATTGGAGGACTCCCCTATTTGTAATGACGTCGCCCTATTAGACGTGGGTATACTGCAGATATTAAACAAACTAGCCCCGATGCGGGAATCCAGAAAACAACCCACAACAAAGAAATGGTATACTCCCAGCCTAAAAAACCTCAAAAAAGAATGCCAAAAAAACGAACACCTATGGAGGCAGTCCAAAAACAGCGAAGCCGGACAAAACTACGTCCATAAACGGAAGCAGTATATTCTCGCCATCAAACATGCAAAAAAGGACTACTTTACCCAGTGCATTCAAGAAAACTGTAATTCAACGAAAGAACAATTTAAAATAGTGAAGGAGCTCAGCAAACCATCTAGCACCTCACAAACACTAACCTCCTCGACCGAGGCCTGTGAGCGTATTAGCACGTTCTTCTCTGAAAAAATCAAGAAAATATATTCGACCTTCACTCCCCAAAATATCAGCTACTCAGAAAATCCATCCAAAACTGCCACGACACCAGAAGCGCCTACTGATCCACCAGACCTAGGAACTGGACCTCGCCTAACCAGCTTCGATCCATTCTCTGAAGATGAGGTCCTGGCAGCTTTGAACACAGTTAAATCTGATCCCCCTCAGACCCTTGCCGACACTTCGTGTTCTCAAAAATTGTACCCACGCTCTGTCCCTACTCACCCAACTTTTTAATAAATCGTTAGCCACTGCCACCTTCCCTGATGCTTGGAAACATGCCTCGGTGACCCCCCTCCTGAAGAAAGCGGGATCTGATATTCTCAATCCCGAGAATTACAGACCCATCTCCCAGCTTCCCTACCTCTCTAAAGTCCTGGAGAAACTGATCAATACACAGCTGACCAGGTATCTCGAAAGCAACTCCCTTCTGGATCCCTCTCAGACTGGTTTTAGAGCCAACAACAGCACAGAGGCAACGTTGCTGGCAGTATCGGACAGTATCAGATCCTCCACCGATCAAGGTGGAGCGATGGCACTGATACTGCTCGACCTGTCAGCGGCGTTTGACACGGTATCCCACGACTGCCTGCTAAACATACTCCGGAGTAAGGGAGTTCAATCCATAGCATTGAACTGGATACACTCTTTCCTGAGTAATCGTACCCAGGCAGTACACATGGGCCAGTTCCACTCAAGACCTAACCCCATCGGCTGCGGGGTGCCACAGGGCGCCTCTCTGAGCCCCACCCTTTTCAATGTCTACATTTCATCTCTGGCCGACATTGGAAGGAAGTGGGGCATTGGCATCTGCTCCTATGCAGACGATACGCAGCTGATGGTGGTCATGGACGAAGGACCTGATGTAACGAAAACCAAGCTACACAACTGCCTGTCCGAAATGGCACAATGGATGCACAAGCATTGCCTGAAACTGAATGCAGGCAAATCGGAGATTCTTCTGTTCGGTGGAGACAAACGTGTGTGGGACGCCACATGGTGGCCACCTTCACTGGGAGTGGACCCCACCCCTAAACAACATGCCAGGAATATGGGAATCATCATGGATGACGCCCTGTCCATGAAGGACCATGTCCGATCTCTTTGTGGAAAGGGCTTTGCCATACTAAAACTTCTCACCAAAATATTCCCCTGGATACCCCGGGACTGCTGACGATCTGTCACACAGGCCCTATTGGTCAGTCGCCTAGACTATGGCAATTCACTTTTTGAAGGGATGAATGAGCAGTTATTCTCCCGCTTACAGGTTCTGCAAAACCAGGCGGTCAAACTCATCCTCAACAAAGGTAAACGAGACTCGGCATCGGAGTGCTTAAGGAAACTTCACTGGCTCCCGATGCGCCAGAGGGCTGCCTTCAAACTGCTTAGCCATGCCCACAGATGCTTACATAGAACTGGCCCCACGATACTCCAAGGGAAGATTGAATTGTACGTGCCCAATAGGAACTTACGCTCAGGCCAATCAGCTATGGCCAAAACCAAACGCATCTACAAAGCCAGAACAGGCGGACGCTTCTTTTCCTACCTTGCAGCAAAAAGGTGGAATGAGCTCCCTTCTGACCTGAGACACACCACAAATTATCTCCAGTTCTGAAGAAAATTAAAAACGCATCTCTTCCCCAATCCTTAATTTCCCAGCACATGCCTCAGCAGTCCTCTTGGTATATAGCGCCGTGATATCCCATGGGATGAGTGTTGCGCTTTACAAAAACCGCAAATAAATAAATAAATAAATACATCTTTCAATTCAATGTTGAGCCACGGAGACAGGGTGCGCCTATTGATGGGCTGTTAGGTCGATGGCATTTCGATCCTTATTAGTTAGGATTGTCATCAGGACTTGGTTGTCTGATTTGGGGCGTGCTGCAATTGGGGAGGGGTAGGCACGGGTAGGGTGCCTACCCCTCCCCAATTCTAAATCTCCCAACACCTCTCTCCTTCCCTTGCAGCACGCCCAAATCAGACAACCAAGTCCTGATGACGATCCTAACTAATAAGGATCGAAACGCAGTCGACCTAACAGCCCATCAATAGGCGCACCCTGTCTCCGTGGCTCAACATTGAATTGAAAGATCAACTGATTACTGTGATATCACACTGACACATGTGTCTTGAGCCACTCACTGTAAAATATATGCACTTTTGCTCTCAGTGCGCTGCCCGCGCTGTTCACTTCTTCACTTGCGTCTCCACCTTCACTTTGAACACTTTATGCACCAAGTACTATATGGTTGTCACCAAATCATTGTTATGCAGTGCTGTTTCTAACTGTATATAAGTCCGACCATAAAATGAATGTCATACTATAAAGATGAATAACTATCTTTACTGATACCCATTAGTTTTCTCCTTATTTCCTTACAAGTAATGCTGTGTGAATGCAAATTTAATTGTCTATATATCCTTACCTCTCAGGACATTGTTTCTTTAAGGGACCTACATCCAGCACACCTTAGAAGGTAATGATACTGCATAGAGTCAAATTCCATGCACACCCTCCCGTTCCTCCGGCATTGCAAGTGTTACCTCCAGCAGCATAAGAAAGTTCACTTCCCCAGTTTGGGACTTCTTTGTGGTTAGCAGTGAGGTGGAGAATGTTGCTATATTTGCTCAATTTGTCAACAAGGCGTTAGTCGGGGTAAGCTTGGTACAAAATATGGTCCTGGAGGCCAAATAACCCATTTGAAAAAACACCACTTGATCCAGTGGGAGGCGTGGAGAAAAAAAAGAAGCATATGAGTTGGTGGAGAGCTAAGCCCTTCGCTTAGCTGAAAATATAAGGGTGCAAACTAAGATTGTGTCAGACAACCATTACATTTCTGCCACAATTCTGGAACCTCAGTACAAATCAGTACTGAACACTAAGACATGAATTCCTTTTTCGGAAGTGGATGTACAAAACGTGTATAGCTGAGGTAGCCAGTGACTTTGAAAAAGAATTGCTGGTAATTAGAAGCCCTCTACTCAAGCCCGCAACAAGTACTCCAGGCATCCGGCATCAAGTTCAACTGCAGAGACTAGGGGCAGTGAGTTTGGCTCACAGCAGTCACCAACACTATCAACAACAGCAAGAACAGGATCATCAGACCCAGTAAATTCAGCACAGGATTGATGTCAACAGCAAGGGCGTGATAGGTTCAGTGCTGATGCAAAGGCAACAGAGGCCCAACAAAGCGGAGCACCCCTGTGCATTGAGCGGATGGTCAAGGCATATCTGGATGACCTGACAGAGGTCTACATTAATCAAAACCCATTGGTGTATTCGTATGGGAAAAGGCGCCTATGGCCAGTCTTCAGTATGCTGGTGAAAAACCATCTGGCTTGCCCTGTCGCAAGTGTCGCATGATCAAAATGAATCTGCACATTATACCACCGGATTACACAATATGTAAATCACAGCAGGAAGATCAGGACAACGACTTAGGTGACGGAAGTAGTGTGTTAGATTACCGACTTCTGGTTGAACCACTAGAGTTTGAGGACAAGCTCTACTTTGTGGAAAAGTAAATTTTGCCATGTTCTGTGTCCCTACGCCTCATCCATCATATGTTATGTGTGCATGACCAATATGCATATGTTATTCCCCATGTCCGATTAATGACGCAATTCCAGTTGTGTCCACCTCTAGTATGCTAGTTTCCAGTCCTCGTGAATACTACGAATATCAGGCCTATGTAAAGCTACGTTGCCACGTTTCCCAGTGTGCACGTTATTCCATAATAAAGTCCCCGTTTCCAGGCCTCAAAAGGGCCCGGACATCAGATTCAGCTCCTGTCTCCTGAAAGCCTCGCTGAGGAGCGATACAGCCCCCACCTGTATCCTCGACCCTTCACTTACTTCCTGCCTCGCAGTGCCCGGTGCAGCTTGGCTCTGCCTCTGAGTCTGCCAAAAGTATGTTATAGTTCCAGTTATCAGTTCAGTCCTCCTTCTCTGCATTCCTAAGCCACTGAACTGCATCAATAGTTTCCGTCATTGTCTAGCCTATTCGGCTCCACGTTAGAGAAATACTGTATTAATGGTCATTTAATATTCTTCATCACGCACTACATATAGAATAATGCATGGTCCAGTCTTAGAGTCAAGTTAGCTTTTCCCCTCATGACTTCTAGTTTATATCAACATGTTCCCTAAACACCAGATACCAGATAGGGTTTAGGTACATGTCGCTCCGACCCTCCAGACTCTAGTCTCTGCTCCTAGCACAGAGTTCATAGCCCCCAGCTTCTCCTAGTAATACGTCATTGCCAGTTTTCGCGCACCATCAGGTTAGAGGTCCCGGCTCCTTAGGTAGCCCCCTCCTATGTTTCCGCCCATTCATGACATATTCTGTTACGTTTGCATCACATGTCTATGTATACTCCCAGTTACACCTACTTTTACTGTTATCTCTCGCGACTGCTACGCGTCACGCCTTCTGCTCCACCCACTGTTACGCCTACTGCAATGTAATGCTATGTGTTTGCGCTATGTATATAAGTCCATGTATTGTTATTAAAAGTTAGCGCGCTCATTCCTGACCAAGCCCCGGCAGCTGCTGGGCCCCGGTTGTCCTGCCGGGCCCTGTTAACCCCGTTCTATGCAGGTTGTCCTGATCCTGTCCTTATGCTGTAATAAACCTGCAGAAACTCCTACTACCTCGAATCTTGACTCTTATTTTATTGAGCTATCTGTTATTCATTCATTCATTCAAAAATAGATCCGGTATTATTTATTTATATACCACATAATGGCGCCCGAATAGGGACTTGCCCTTTCCCCACGCGTCGGTGAAGCCACGCCGACCCCCTGACCCTCTGCAGTCGTGACGGAACTCTTCTGCGCAGTGGCAGATATTTCTGCTCAGGTATCCCTCAGGCCCACGGAGGAGACGGAGGAGGCGGTCCAGCATCCAAACGAGACGGTGGAGGAACGCGGCGAGTCCCGACCAGAGCCCAAGCCGAGAGTCCAAGGTCCGAGGTATCCGGAGGCCCACCCGTAACTGAAGTCCGAAGTCCGAAGTTCGTCGTCGTAGCAGTCCAGTCCCGTCCGAGGCCTTCCGTTCCGTGCTGCCCGGTGAGTACCATTGCTGGGGTAGTATCTAGACAGGACCAATCTAAATTGACTCCTGGTCCGTGGGTTGGTGGTGCCCAGACTCACAAACGAAGTGTTCACCTAGGTGGATACGGGTCTTGATGCGTCCCTTTATGGGACCGGTATGTTCCGTACTGTTACAGCAGTGCATCCAGTAACTCTAGTCTGTTCCGTTCTCGAGAAAATCTGTTCTGTTTCTGTTCTCAGTATTTTCAGGTAGTATTCTGTCCGAACTGTTATGTTATGATGTTGTTCAATGTATTTCCAATATCGTGGTATGCCTGAATTGTTTTCCCAATTGTTATTGTTCTTTGTGTATTGTATTGTGTTCCGATTCAAGTTTACAATGCCGCTCTTTTCCAAGTTACGACAGTTAAAAACTAGAAAGGGTTTATTAGAAGAAGCAGTTCCTGTTCCGCCTAGGGACAGTCCAGGTCACTGTATGTATCAGAAACATGGCATAAGCGCCATATTGTATCTAGATTTATGGGTAGAGTATACCAAACAGTTAGAAGAAAAGTATAGATGGCCCGTATCGGGTACATGGGATGCCGAATGTATCATGCGAGTAGAAGAAGCATTATGGAAAAAGAAAGCCAGACAGTCACAGAAAGATGCCATCGAGTTATGGCGTAAAGAAGCGCATAGAAGAACCGAAAAGGAAGTCAGAAAGTCGGAGTTAAGTAGAGAATCCCAGGAACGAGCCCAAGAAAGAGAATTAATCGAGATAGGTGAACAAGTCAAAGCCGAACAGTCAGACAGACAGAGGCATGCCCTTATTAGGGGTACGTATCCTCTTCTTGCCGAAGGTTTGCCAAAAGCGACCCCAGAGGCATCCAGTAATTTCCCGCCACCATTAGTTCCGACTAAGCTACGTCACAAACAGACCGCAGCTGATATTTTTATTTCGTCCTATTTGGACGACACAGTCCCAGAATATGCGAATCCTGTTCGCGCTCCGCCAGTCCCTGCAAATCAGGCACTTCCCGCTCCTCCAGACACCGGAGTACCTGTTACGGTACCCCCGGTCCAGCCTACAGTTCCATTTCCCACTCTGCCAGGACGTAGAGCCTCAGTAGACGACTCCAGTCTAGGGGCCGCAGGAGGAGCTACTCCTCAAACCCCGCCGCCACACAAGCGTTTATCAGCACTCGAATTACATGCTCAAGCATCACAGCGTACTCCTAAAAGTAATAAGTCTGTCACAGAAATCAGACAAGCCCTTGGCAAATGTGTCTATGACGCAGTTCCAGGCGAATATAATATGGTTTTATATTCCTTACGTGTAAGGAGAGTGACCGAGTATCTAGTCACCTTACCGAATATGAAAGAAGATCTAGACAGAATATATCGTTTCATCCGTACAGGTGATGATCCAGAAAGTATTGGCGAGATTATGTCTCAAAGGAAAGCCGAGATCCAGCTGATGATATTAAAGTTCCTGATCAATTGTCTAATAAGAGAACAAGATTACCCGTCTAAAGATCCCGCCGAAATGAGAATCCTGACAAGGTGGAGTGATAATATAGCCGAGGGTAAGCACAAGACCATTAGTGCTATGGAGAGTATGTACAAGAAAATCCGTAAAGAAATAATAAAGATACACGAACAGCGTAAAGCAGCACAAGTAAGCGAGAAAGAAAGTATCTCTGATCCTGAAGAGGAAGAGAACGAGAATCCCGCCAGAATAGCGTATGTAGGAAAATCCAGATTTCCAGATCGCCATTTACGCCTAGAACCCAAGTCTATTTTTCATCATCCAGCACCAGAACAAGCTTCCCTAGAACAAGTATTCCAAGCTACCGACCACATTCTGAAATCACGAGTCGGTTACAGTGAATTAAGTACTATGCATGAACAAGAACTAGCCCGATCAGCAGTCCGATGGATTACTGATTCTACCACTTTTCCAGACGAAATAGTGGCACAAATGTTTCTGAAACTGCCCCCAGCCGAGCAACGACTGGTGGGTATGTATATGATCCAGCACCTCATTACTCTGTATGAGGGTCAACATTCTGATCCGGGTCCGTTGCATGATATCCTGAACGAGTTACTCCAGTATAGATGGAGAGGTCTAGGTACCGATTTAATTAGTGTCATTCTAGAACAGCGCCACAAATATAGAACGTTCCTGAACCCGCATTTTGTTCATGTCTCACCCCCAGAAAGTAAATCATTCTACATAGACAGACAGAATCCGTTACGAGAAGTCCACCCAGTCCAAGGGGCGGGTGGCGAAATGCAACGAGTGTTTGTATACACTCCGATTTCAAAGATGGAACTTCTTGAAATGAAGAAATTAATTCCCTGTCATGACAAAGATCCAGCAGGGTTCCATAGAGAATTAAAGGACATGCTCCGTATGGGAGAATACACTTACCCAGATATCATTAAAATGTTAAAGGTCCTGTTACCCGCAGGGGTGTATGAAAAGCTAAAGGAAAAAGAATGGGAGGTGGGAGAGAAAAAGATAGATTGGGCAGTTCTAGAAGCTGAAGACAAGGCACGAGTACCAGGTACCGGTCTTGGAGATAAATGTAAAGAATTACCAGAATTATTGATTCAAATTTTACCCAGATTATTGACAACGAGAAAAGAAGACTGGGATGCAATCTCAGCCTGTAAACAGAAACAAGATGAAGATATTAGTGATTTTTATTCTAGATTTGAAAAATGTTTCAGTATCAACAGTGGTCTCAAGACAAGTAGTGAGTCATACCCTCATCTTTTTGTTACTAAATTAGTCAGGAATTCAAGTCCACAAATTAAAAATCGAGTTTTGAAAGTCGAAAGCACCTGGCAAGCAAATACTCCGTCCCAGATGCTCCAGATGCTCCAGTATCACCAGAATAGAATCAGGGAAGAGCAAGAACACGAGAGAAAACGTATGAAAGACACAAAAATGAAAGTGCTAGTTGCACAATCTGTTCCTCAAGACAGTCAGAAGAGGGGTCCGAATCAAGCCAGTCATCCTGCAGCTCCCGTTAAAGGGAACTGCAATTATTGTAAACAGCCAGGTCATTTTATAAACGAGTGTGCAGTTCTGAAACATAATATAGCTACTGGTAAGACTAAAGAAAGACCACGTCCGCCTAGACAAGAACAAGTTTCACAGATTCCTCAGTCACAGAGTGCACAACAGACAGTTCCCGCACCGCAGCCCATTGCTGCAACACAGCACGTTACATCGCAGATGTACCAGTATGCACAGTCTGAGTATCCAGAGTACCAGCCATATTCATGAAACAGCCTAGAGAGGGAGGTAGGCTTGCCTCTCATCGAGATACCTGTAGATCAAGAAGGTCCCTATGTTCACAGTCAAGTATTAGGGAAAGACAGAAAGTTTTTGATCGACACAGGGGCAAGTAGGACCACAATTAGTCACGCCGAAGTTCCAGGGGCTCCGCTCTCAGGCTCAAGAAATGTTTCCCTTGGATTTTCAGGAAAGCCAATAGTTAATGAGATATCAAAGCCAGTCACTCTAGAAGTAGGTCCATTGTCCCGTACTACTGATCTGTTACTTACTAAGTCATGTCCAGAAAATCTATTAGGCATTAAGACACTGAAAGAGTTAGGTGCAGTTATTTGCTGTTCCCCAGAGGGAATACGTCTGTTCCTACGTGACTTTAAGGGTCACTATGTATTACGAGATTTTGATTCAAGATTGTGTAATGTTCCACAGCACTTATGGGCGCAAGGTCCAACTGATGTAGGTTACATGCAAATCACACCCCATCGTGTGACTCTCAAACCAGGTGTAGTGTTACCACGAATCAGACAGTACAGATTGCCACCTGAGGCTGTAGCAGCCTTATCCAAAATTATTGACGAGCTCATGGCTCAAGGAGTAGTTGTAGAAACTGACTCCAATGTATGTAATTCTCCGATCATTCCAGTCATGAAACGTACTGATCCAAATGCACCCCCAGTATATCGATTAGTGATTGATTTACGAGAGCTTAACAAATGTATTATTCCTCAGTACCCAGTTGTCCCAGATATCTCTTCCCTGTTAACAGCCATTGATTCCGAAGCCACGTTCTTCACTGTTATTGACCTCAAGAATGCATTTTTTAGTGTTCCAATTCATCCAGACAGCCAGTTTCTTTTCGGATTTTGTTTAAATGGAAGGAGCTATATGTTTACACGCGCTCCTCAAGGTTTCACAGAAAGTCCTAGTATTTACAGTCAAGCACTTAAGAGACAATTAGACAACATTCACATGCCAACTGACACTGCCCTGCTCCAGTATGTCGACGATCTACTGATCACAGCCCGTTCTGAACGTGACTGCGAGCGAGCGTCACTGACAGTTTTGTATTTCCTTGCCGAGATGGGGCACAAGGTGTCACCTTCGAAGCTTCAATTCTGTGTCCAGCAAGTGGTATACTTAGGACACTTACTGTCCAAGAGGGGTAGGCAGTTGACACCCGACCGTATCCAGTTAATAGCGAGTCTTCCCCAGCCCAGAACCCAGAAGGAGGTACGTGCCTTTATCGGCCTTACTTCTTATTGTAGACAATGGATTCCCCAGTATGCATTTCTAGCCAAGCCACTGATACAGTTAACGACACCGGAGGCAACCGTATCGACTGTCCTCCCTTGGACATCTGAACATACACTTAGTTTCAATGAGTTAAAGAAAGCCCTATGTCAAGCTCCAGTTCTAGCCACACCGAACTACAGTAAGCCTTTTACACTTTTCGTTACTGAACGCGAAGGTACAGCATTATCTGTTCTCACACAAGATCAAGCAGGACAATACAAGCCCTGTGCTTATTTTTCGAGCACATTAGATCCAGTCGCCCAGGCGTTGCCTGCGTGCCTCAAGTCAGTTGCAGCCACAGCACTAGCTATCAGACAAAGTGATTCCATAGTTTTAGGGCATTCCCTGACCGTACAAGTCCCACATTCAGTAGAAGTTTTTTTAAACCGAACACAAACACAGCACTTGACAATTGCACGTTTAACAGGTTATGAATTGACACTGTTCCAGCCACACATAGAAATTAGACGCTGCAACGTTCTGAATCCTGCTACACTGTTACCATCAGTTAATTCAAATCCAGACACACATGACTGTGTGGAAGTTGTTAACATTACGACAAAACCAAGACAAGACCTGACAGACATTCCGTTACCAGATCCTGACCTGACACTTTATGTGGATGGTTCATGTATGAGAACTAGTACAGGAGAACTAGTCGCAGCATATGCAGTAACTACTGACACCGAAGTTATTGAAACACACCGTATTGACACCCTGTCCGCTCAAGCAGCAGAGCTAGTCGCTCTGACACAAGCCTGTATACACGCCAAGAACCTGAAAGTTAATATTTACACAGATTCACGTTACGCATTCGGAGTTGTACACGACTTCGGAGTGCTCTGGCAGGAGAGAGGTTTCATGACTTCTCATGGAACCAAGATTCAGCATGGTCTCCTTATTCAAGCTCTGTTAGACGCCATACATTTACCGACATCCATTGCTATCATGAAATGCAAAGCACATACGAAAGTTACTGACATTATTTCCCAAGGTAATGATCTAGCAGATCGCACAGCCAAGCTTACAGCACAGACTCCAGACATTCCAGTTAACCTGACACATATTCCAGATCCGACTACATGTATGACAGTTAAGGACCCTACTCAAGATGTCATAGATATCCAGTTACATGCTACTCCTGAAGAAATCAAGAAATGGTCCGAACAAGGAGGGGTCCAGACAGATCAAGGATGGTTAACGAAGGGTAGAGCCACATGGTTTCTCCCCGATTCTATGGTTCAAGTCATTATCAATACCGCACATAGTCCAGCACATTTAGGAGAAAAAGCTATGTTAGACAGTATCCAGAACATTTGGTTCAACAAGCATTTACGAGCTGCAGCCAAGCAGAAAGTCCGTACCTGTATGATATGTTGTCAGTTTAATCCAGGTAAAAGTGTCCCGGTGGAACAAGGTGGTTTCCAGCCCCCTGACCACCCTTTTGAGGTCCTCCAGATGGATTATATTCAGATGGAGCGATGTCGAGGTTTCAAGTATGTCCTTGTAGTTGTATGCGCTTTGTCCAGGTGGACAGAGGCATATCCAGTCCCCGATTACACAGCCGCGACCACTGCCAAGCAGTTGGTTCGTGAATTTTTCCCTAGGTATGGACTCCCTAGAGTCGTATATTCTGATAACGGTCAGCCATTCTCCTCAGAGTTAATGAAGCACGTTTCCCTGTTGTTAGGGTACCAGTGGAAGTTTCATTGTGTACGCCATCCTGAAGCAGCCGGTCTCGTAGAGAGACATAATCAGACTCTGAAAATTCGAATCGCCAAAGTCTGTAAAGAAAAAGGTGTGGACTGGTTAGTAGCTCTGCCAGTCGCTTTGTTTTATATGCGCATGGTCGCACATTCCAGATCAGGTCTGTCCCCGTATGAGGTCGTATTCGGCCGCCCCCCTAACATGTGGGGTACTCCTAGACCCCGAAGTATTACCGATGTTTCATGTAATATGCTGACAGATTACCTAGCTTCCTTGATGTCTGCCCTCAACTCATGTCGTTCACAGGTTGCCGCCGCCTTTCCAGACAATACCGAGGTGGCACCGCATGAAATCGTTCCAGGTTCCCTTGTGATGGTCCGAAATTTTGACAGATCAAGTCCGCTGGAGCCTCGTTGGAAAGAGCCACGTCAGGTCCTCTTGACCACCCGTACCGCCGTCAAGTTGGAAGGCAGAAAAGGATGGATCCATCTTTCTCATGTAAAACTTTTCAATGGATTGAAACCGGTTTCTAAAAACATTTCCAAGGATTCCCAAGATTCTAAAGACTGCCAAAATATTGCTCTTAAGGACTGTCCCGCAAAAGACATTATTACAACCCCTCCCTGGTTAGAGAAAACTCCGCAGCAGGAGTATAAGTTAAAGCTCAGGTCTAGTAAAATAAGTCAGTCAGTTTGATTGTATAAGTCCTCCCCTAGGTGAAACGGTTAGACTGTTTCTGACATGTATAAAATAGACCCCCATAGTGAGAGAGTCAGTAATAACTCAATTCAATGTATCGTTTTTCTAAGTTTCATATTATTCATCAGCATTATGATTTCCTGCACCAGCTATGCGTTCTATCTGTATTTTCCAGTTCCTCATGTAAATATGTCTGCTAATGCTACAGTAGAGCACACGTTTAGTGATCTGCCTCCTCACGAATATTCTTACCGCCTCGCTATGCGCAACAACTCATTTATCCGTATGTTACATTACTCACACCAGACCAGCAATGCCACTAATTGTTGGGTGTGTGGTCGACTCCCCCCTTTCCAGACACCGAAGGGAGTTCTGCCACTCTTTCCTTATCCATTCTCACATAATGGTTCTTGTGGAGCATGGTCCACGTTAACGTCATCCTCAACAGATATGTCTTTTCTTAACAGTACATGTTTCCCAGACAAGCAAGGTCTCCCCCACAGAACAGGTTTAGATCTAGAAAATGAAGTATATAATTTAGGTAATTATTCGTCGAATTTCATGGTCCTGAATGTTCAGTCTGATACTACTCCAGACTTACCTGCTATTTCGGTACTACCTGTCAAAGGCGAATTATGTGTCCGTAGTTATGGTTCCATACATGTAGGTCATAGTGAATGTACTACTGTTATCCAGTATAGTGACAGTGGGAAATCTGTTTTCAAAGCTTCACGTCATTCTTATTTTATTTGTGGTCAAACCGCATATGTCCGTCTGCCCCTCGATTGGGAGGGAACCTGTTACATTGCTTTCCTACTGCCACCTGTTTTCCTAGCCCCATCTGATTATCACAGAAACACACATCTAGTACACATTAGACATAGAAGGGAGTCCCCAATTGTCGATTATACTGAAACTACTCTAGAACAGTATACAGATTTCAATAAAGGTTTCTTCTTCTTTGTAGGACCTGTCCAGAATAGTAAACTGATCCGTAGGTTAACAAGAACCCTTGAAGCTGTAGTAAATGAGACTGCCTCTGCTCTAGGTAACTTAACCGAAGAACAATCTGCTATGAGATTTGTCGTTTTGCAAAATCGTCTCGTCCTTGACGTCATACTGGCCGATAGGGGCGGGGCCTGTAGAGTCATCGGATCTAGTTGCTGCATTTTCATTCCAAATAACGCGCCGTCTGTTTATTCAGCTATAACCAGACTCCATAAAATTGCCCATCTGTTACACCAAGATCCAGGCACCTGGACATGGTCTGGTTGGTTCTGGAATATAATTTCCGCCTGGGGATGGAAAGTCCTGTCCTTTCTAGGTATTGCAGTAGCGATCATATTCAGCTGCTGCCTCTGTATACAATGTGGCCCTGCGATTTGCAGCATGTGCGCTACCTCTTGTATTCCTAGTCCCAAGCCCCGTTCTAAATCCCGTTCCAAGACAATTCGAGACGAGCAAATGGTACTGTATGAAATGATAGATGGTATCATGAAAATTGATGTTTCCTGATGGAAACGTAGTGACAAGGAGGGAATGTGGAAAAGTAAATTTTGCCATGTTCTGTGTCCCTACGCCTCATCCATCATATGTTATGTGTGCATGACCAATATGCATATGTTATTCCCCATGTCCGATTAATGACGCAATTCCAGTTGTGTCCACCTCTAGTATGCTAGTTTCCAGTCCTCGTGAATACTACGAATATCAGGCCTATGTAAAGCTACGTTGCCACGTTTCCCAGTGTGCACGTTATTCCATAATAAAGTCCCCGTTTCCAGGCCTCAAAAGGGCCCGGACATCAGATTCAGCTCCTGTCTCCTGAAAGCCTCGCTGAGGAGCGATACAGCCCCCACCTGTATCCTCGACCCTTCACTTACTTCCTGCCTCGCAGTGCCCGGTGCAGCTTGGCTCTGCCTCTGAGTCTGCCAAAAGTATGTTATAGTTCCAGTTATCAGTTCAGTCCTCCTTCTCTGCATTCCTAAGCCACTGAACTGCATCAATAGTTTCCGTCATTGTCTAGCCTATTCGGCTCCACGTTAGAGAAATACTGTATTAATGGTCATTTAATATTCTTCATCACGCACTACATATAGAATAATGCATGGTCCAGTCTTAGAGTCAAGTTAGCTTTTCCCCTCATGACTTCTAGTTTATATCAACATGTTCCCTAAACACCAGATACCAGATAGGGTTTAGGTACATGTCGCTCCGACCCTCCAGACTCTAGTCTCTGCTCCTAGCACAGAGTTCATAGCCCCCAGCTTCTCCTAGTAATACGTCATTGCCAGTTTTCGCGCACCATCAGGTTAGAGGTCCCGGCTCCTTAGGTAGCCCCCTCCTATGTTTCCGCCCATTCATGACATATTCTGTTACGTTTGCATCACATGTCTATGTATACTCCCAGTTACACCTACTTTTACTGTTATCTCTCGCGACTGCTACGCGTCACGCCTTCTGCTCCACCCACTGTTACGCCTACTGCAATGTAATGCTATGTGTTTGCGCTATGTATATAAGTCCATGTATTGTTATTAAAAGTTAGCGCGCTCATTCCTGACCAAGCCCCGGCAGCTGCTGGGCCCCGGTTGTCCTGCCGGGCCCTGTTAACCCCGTTCTATGCAGGTTGTCCTGATCCTGTCCTTATGCTGTAATAAACCTGCAGAAACTCCTACTACCTCGAATCTTGACTCTTATTTTATTGAGCTATCTGTTATTCATTCATTCATTCAAAAATAGATCCGGTATTATTTATTTATATACCACAACTTCCCTGACAATTAGGCTTTTCGTTTGTTACTCTCTTTCTTCCTTATTTACTTTTATTTTTTGTGTCTCTCTGTATTTATGGTTTGTATCACAACAAATCCATCACCACTATCTTCTCTATTTATTGCCATATTGGAGTTGCAGCTGGGTGCATTTATTAAAGAAGTCTACTCCTCCAAGTCCTGCTCCATCCTCCTGACTCGGTCTAAATTCATTTCCCTCAAGCCAGACATTGGATAGAGAATAGTACAAGAAATATTGCCTCGTCGAGTCCCTCCAAAAGAACTGGAACATGATGACTATAGCTATCCTCCTTTCCGAGTTGAGAGGCACTGCCCATTAACTTAAGATGAGAAGGAACAGGTAATAAGGGCATGCATTGAACAATGACTCCGAGTGATTGGTGTTTGTGTTGTTGTTGTGCATAAAGTCGAAGTGTACTAGTATTTAATCTACACACAAAAAAGTGACTCAATTCAATGCTTCCCTTCTTGCTGTTTAATAACAAAATTGTACTTCTACTGCAGGCCGATCCATTGCATTTTTTAATATGGAATCTGGACTCACTCGGTACACTATAGAATGAGTTGGACAACACCATGATGATGACCACATAGTATCTTCGCAGTCAGTCAGTTGGATCGGAGATGATTGATGGTATAACTCAGGGCATTTCCCGAAGTGGCATAAAAGGTAAACAAGTCAACAACAAACACAGCAGACCTACATGTCTGTGTAGTGGTAGATTCAAGTCATGAGTGTAGTAGTGGAATGACTTACATCCGTGCATTGATGTACTTACTTACTTTGGAAAATGTTATGTTGCTGTAAATGTGTGCTCTGTCTGGCTCAGTATAAATCTAAGCTACGTGGAGGTTGGGTGGACACTGTGGGCTATGTCCTGTTGCTGTTGTAGTTTAATGCTTGAAACAAACAACAGAGTAGACATGATTTAGCCATGCAACCTCTGAAAATGCGTGCACTCCTCCGTAATTTTCGCTTTTTTTACCTTGATTTTTCAATATCCCTTTGTTTTTTCGATCTACACTTACAGGCCGCCTTTACCCCATGCTAAACTGAGAAAAACAACTCACACTCACCTACCAATCCGTATCCGCCAGGGAGGCAGTGGCCCTGTACTGTCTACTAGTCTAGTTAGTAAGTACTACTTATCATCATTAATCATCAAGTCATCATCATGCATGCCTCTCCTTTTTCTCCGTTAACAGATATATGATGGTTGTCTGCCAAGATTGTGTGTGTTAAGTTGTTGTTCTGCATGTGTAGTGTTTATCTTTGTCAGACCTTTCCCTCAAATACCCCTTCCCAACCATTCATCAAACCCTAACCCCCAGGCTGTGGGATTTATATAGAGTTGTGTCGAAATTAAACGTAATCCAATAATTGGTCACACCTTGCTGAGGCGAATGTGGTGAAAGAAACACTAATTCAATTTCAAAGCAGGGCGAAGATCTTCTTTGCTTTTCCACCCATGCTCAGTATATTTGCAAGTCCATTTTTTTTCCAAAGGAACATAATCCATCCTTATTAATTGCCGGCATCAATTGGATTCTTCATCCGCCTCCTTACGGCACTAAAGGTTACGCTTGTGTGGAGTGACTCGAGTCAACTACAGTTTGTAACTTGTTGTACTAGGCTATTCCCGCCACCATTAGTTTTTATTTTACTTTAGCATTGCTAATCATCATTAATTAGGGTTTCTAGTTTGGTAGTCTACTTTTCTGCTGTACTGAACTTTGTTTTACTACTCCTTCCAAAGTCTCTCTCAGGCGACTGACTGTCTCAATTTCTTTTTTTGCAAATGTTATTACCAGTGTCTACTACTACCACTACAACCATGGCATCTTGGGAAACCAAACCATCATCACCAGATAAGAGAAGAAGTTTGGGGGAGTCTTAATTAATAATGGAAATTAATTAATTAATTCACACAGTCATACCCTTGAGTCCAGTTGCAGACAGCATAGACTAGGAAAAGAGACTAACAGTACTAGTATGACAAGTCACTTAGTGAGGATACCGCATATATCTGTTCATGTGTTACAAAATTGGCAGAATATTTCAATAAAAAACTGGCTGCGACCCACTACACATTTTTTAGATGCCATAAACACCTCCCCCTATGTATTCTTTTTCACTAGCAAGATTGAAAAAAAAGTTAAAATACATACATATACCACATACATCACTAGAACAAATCAGGTACTAGAGTAGAGTAGACACTAGTAGTAGTATTTCCTATCCTATCAAAACTAGTAAAATATCAGTTTGGGCATTTTGTTGGTGGGAACTGTTAAAAAGCCTCTCAAGATTAAGAAGACTAGAAGAGGACAACCCAAGGGACTGGACTCATTGGCTAGAGATATTGGTGAATCTGAATTTTAAAACCTTTTAAATAAAATTGAAAGAGTGGCCAACTGGAAAAGCTTAGCTACAGACAGACTAATAAAGTAGAAACAGATAGTCTAGATCGAAGAAGATTTGGTAAAAAATAGAATTAGGAAACAGAAATAATAGTTCAGAAAATATAAGGTGCAGTAAAAGGTAGGGAAATATAATTAAGTATATTAACAACTGAAGGACTTAGTGTGGCCAGCAGTAGAGCCCTCAGTAGAGGAGCGGTCCTGCCGCTGGGAGGCATCTTGTCCAGCTGGCGACGACTCTGACTCTTCTTGCCCCTGTGTGCTGATCAAGTAAGATAAAATAAAGAAAGAGACAAACATAGATGATTGGTGAGAAACAATATAAAAAATTTACAAACGCTTAAAAAAACATTTTTGGAAACAATAATAGAAATAAAATTGACCTATCTAGTCTGATTGACTAGTAGTATCGGGAGATTTGCAGAGCGTCTAGGTATTATTTATGAACACTAATCCAGTGTTCCATTCTGATTCCAGAATCCTAAGCCTAAGTGCCACCTGACCTAGCCCACCAATGCCAGACGGTCCAATTGTTCACTAAATCTGTATTTTCCTTTATTTTAGTCTTAAAATGCATAGATGGAGGACACATGCATGCATTTTTGCAAACACCAAATTGTTTGTTGATTGTTGCTGATGTTCTGATAAGCCTATTACTCACTCACTAACAACCTACAAAAGATTCTACTAAGGTCTGGAGTAAGAAGCACTCAGCAGAATTTGACATGACAGGGAATGCATCACACAGACCGCTAAAAAATTACCAACTAATACTAAGTAAGTAAACTACCTATCAATCCACCACTATCTTAGTGGCAGGAGGACAAAGGAAGGACTTGAGTCTCCCTAGCATTATCTAACTTAAGTTCTCTAAAGTAAACTATCTTACATTATCAGCCCAACCAAGCGCAAAGTTGCAATCAATTAAGAATAGTAGTGCCGAGCACCAGTGTCTAGAAGAATATCAATCACAGAAGATTTTTAAATGTAATTTACCTGCAATGTAAGCAGCAGCATTATTGCTATTTGGAAAAATAATATATTTGCAATAACAGTAAAACAGTCAACAGAACACACAAAACTACTAGTATTATACTATTAGCTACTCACAAAGCCCCAAAGCCTCAACACCTAGCAGGTCCAGCAGGTTTTACTCCCAGTCCAAGATGTCTGACCACCATTGAGTAAGATGGTTATGGGTGCGATGGACCCCAAAGCAGCAAAACAATGCCCGGTGCACCCTCGCACACTGATGGTGATGATCCTGGGTACACGGAGCCAGTCCTGCGCCTCTTGCCAAGGTGAAGGGGTGGTGGCGCGGCACAAAAAAAACAAGGACGGCCACCTCGCTAAAATGGACTTGGGCCTGCACCCCTTTCTGGGGCAGATTGCTGCAAGGAAGGCGGCTCTTCTTCTGGGTGCAGGCACCTTCCTCTTGGAGCCGGGTCCCATAGCCATGGTTCTGGGGTGGGCGGGGGTGGAAAAGAAACTAGGTGTAAAAAATAAAGCCAGGAAAAGAAGAAGGAGAGTAAAAAAGGAAGTAATATGAAACATAAGAAAATAGTTTAAAAAAACACAGTAAAAATAGAAAGAAAACGCAAAATATACACTTAGAGACAGAGAGGGGTAGATTTTATTTATAATAAAAAAGACAGTGTAAAAAAACAAAGGATTGAAAAGATTAGGGAAGGATTGAAAAACAGGCCCGAGAACCATGCAAAGAATAGGAAAACAAGATGGCCATGCCAAATGGCAACCGCGTGGTGAAGTTTGTGCGATATTTCCCCGAACACATAATCCACATTGCCAAACATCAAAAACATCTCACGAGCATACGCGAGCATGGAGAAGCAAGCAACACCGCATACTTGCATAACTCCGCCTAGCGTTGCAGAGTTTTTGTTACGCGAACTTCGCCCAAGGTTAGACCTCACTCTTTTTTCTAGGATAGGGTAAGAGACACTCCATCTGTCCTGGAGAGCCCGTGGTGCCACTGGCTCCAAAACACACAACTTCGGCCCAGGTTTGAAATTCAATTAGTGCAGCTTTTTGGTCATACCAGTGCTTCTGAAGCTCCTGGCTGGCCTCAAGATTCTTGGATGCTTTTTCCATGTACTCAGCCATTCTGGACCTTGAACCAAGCACATAGTCCACAATATCTTGTTTGAGTTCTTGGGGAGACTTCTATCAACCCTCTTTTACTAGACAGAGTGATCCCCTAACAGGATGCCCAAACAGAAGTTCAAAGGGGGAAACCCTACTCCCTTCTATGGCACTTCTCTGTAAGCAAAAAGAAGGCATGGTAAGAGGACATCCCTTCTCCTTTTGAGTTTTTCAGGGAGCCCCATAATGATGCCTTTCCATTTTTTGTTGAATCTCTCAACAAGGCAATTGGTTTGTGGGTAATAGAGTGTACTAAACCTGTACTGCACATGAAGTTGGAACCTATGTCTAAAACCACCTTCTTAGGTAACCCTACCCTGGTGAAGACACCAGTGAGGGCCTTGGCTATTGCAGGAGCTGTAGTAGTCCTAAGAGATAATTGCCTCAGGAAATCTAGTGGCATGATCCACTAACACTAGAATGAATTTATTTCCTGATGCTATGGGAGGTTCAAGTGGACCCACTATGTGCACACCTACCCTTTCAAAGGGAACCCCCACCACAGGGAGTGGTATGAGACGGGCTTTTGAGGGGCCACTTGTCTTGCCACTGGCATGACAGGTGACACAGGAGCTGACACATTCCTTCACTTATTAGAACATCTGGGGACAGTAAAGGTAGCCAACTAGCCTTTCGCAAGTCTTGGGTTGGCCTAGATGTCCAGGGATGTCAGGAACTAAAGTTAGGAGAAACTCTGTGTACTTCTAAGCTACTACCACTCTCCTGGTGGCTCCCGGTTTGGAGTGTCTTGACGGGATGCAGACGGGCTTGCCTTTTGCGCACTGGTGGCAAGCCCGCTGTGCGTGTCCGCTGCATGGCAGCGGCCGCCATGAACTAGGGTAGTTGGGAGGGAGGAGAGGCTGGTAGGCGGGAGTGGTGGGATTCCTGGGGGAATTCCAAGGGGGAATTCCGGGGTGAGAGGCTGTAGCGGCAGCAATGACGAAAGGAACAGGCAGGCATGAGAAAATAGGAACTGTGATGGAATTAGAGCAAGACACAGATGGGCACAATAACGGTGGCACAACAGGGAAAAATTAAGAAAAAAATGGCTGAGAAAGGTTACGGTGGCTGCAGGTAGTCTGGCCCCAGTTGGAGCGGGCAGCAGGCACAGGAGCGGGCAGCAGCCTCTAATCTCCCAAGGAGGAGGTTGGGTCTGGAGGCAAGAGACGGCACAGCAGAGCTGCGGGGAGAGAGTGGACCTAGAACGTGGGTCGGAGGTCTTACTCTAAACAGTTCACAAAGGATAGCCCCCAAAGTAATTTTTTCACCTTTCTTATTTCACAAGCACTCTCAAAGGCTGTGAACCTTTTTGTGATATCATTACCCTCCTCATATTTGGGAACAATCCCTTTGGGCATTTTAGGATCATAAGATTGTTCTTTGGTTGCTATCCACATCTCTGCTCTCTCTCTCTCTCTCTCTCTCTCTGGAACCAGGAGTCTGATCTTTAGATCCAGTTTTGTGGTCAACCTTGCTAAAAGGTCGTCCTCCTCATTGAGGCTGTCCTCACTGTCATTAGTGGTACCTGAACCACTTGTTTGAGATCTAGTTACTGAGAGGTTTACTCTTGGAGTCAAGGGCAATTGGACCCTTTTCTCCCTAGGAAGTGGAGGGGGTTGATCTACCTGGTCATCCCCTTCCTCTTCTTCCTCATCTGTTTCGTCTTCACCATTTAGAGATGGGTGGTCCTTAGCATACCCAGCCAACAGCTCCTGGAGCTTTTGTTTGGTGGGATGGGACCCCATGGTTATGGTTTTTATTTTGCATCTGGACCTTACCTCCTAGAAAGACAGGTGAAGATGAGGGGTGCGGTCAAGCTCCTCAACCATGTCCTCTATGGCATTTATTTTCACTAACAGCTGGGTTCTTGTTTTGAGACATTGTTAGAAAAAGATTTCTAACTTCTCTAACCCTAGCTAAAGTGACTTTTTTTTTTTCTAAAATACTAAAGGGACTTACCCAAGGCCCGAACAAGACTTTTAGTAATTTTGCAAAAATACCAATTTAAAAAATCAGAATTCTAAAGACAATTTAGGACTTCTGTTGAATGATCAGGTGGTAACCAAGTAGTCCCAGAATGCAAAGTTGTATATCCCACCACTGATCCACCAATGTAGGAAGCTGGCTCTGTATGTACTATACTAAAGTAAGGTATAGTGTGCACAGAGTCCAGTGGAACTCCAAAAGTAGTAAAGTTAGATAGCACTTCACTCTCTATTTGTGGTAGTGAGGTCGAGCAGTAAGGCCGTATCAGAGGACAGTGTTATGCATTTGTTGTACACACTCAGACAGCAAATTAATTCACACACTAAAGACTGAACTTCAGACATATTGTTATTGTATAAAAATATTCTTTTAGTTATTTTATTTCCTAGAACCAAGCAAGTGTGGCACAGGTAAGTGATAAGTCCTTTGCAGTAAAAATACAGATTGTAACACAGTTTGGATTGCAATTGTAAATGTACTTTGATTTGATTACATTAGTGTTACTGATAATGCAAAGCTTTTCAGAACACAGTACATATACTTTGAATGGGATTTAAAGTAAGATTACAGGTACATTACCTTTGAGATTACTTTTTTTACACAGAGTAGTATACCTGGATACTATTCCAGGACATTTCCTGTAAACAGCTAAGTAAAATCGTTTATGTTATACAGAACAATTTTAAAGAATTTCTTTTGGTTTTCTAACTCCAAACTTTTCACAGAAAAACAGTCAATGTTATTACATGGAGGAAAATAGTGTTATCGGTTTTGAGGTACGTATTCAGTAGTGGGAGTTGAGGTTCTAGGGGTAGACTCAGGGGTCCCCCAGGGTCCTGGATGCACTCTAGTTACACCCTCAGCAGCACTAGGGTGGCCGGGTGCAGAGTGCTGATTTACGTTGTGTGGCTGCTGACGAGCAGGCCACTGGGTTGTGGGAGCAAAGCTCCCTGACCTAAGCTCAGGGCAAATGGGGGTTTAGGGCAGCAAAAAAGGTGCACCATCAGCGGCACCAGGGCAGCCAGGTGCACAGTGCTGTTTTGGGATCGGATCACCAGTAACATTCAATGGGGAATCTCTGGTTTGCAAAAGCACTGCATGCTTGGGGACGACGGTCTTCTGTGTGCAGCCTCCACTTCAAGAGGTAAGTTGGGAAGTTGGTTAGGCAAAATCAGTTTGGCTTCCCAAGGCAGTGGGGCATCGGGTGCATGAGTACCTTTTGTGGTCGGATCTTCTTACCAGATCCTGGTCTCGGTTGGGGGGACCTTCGGAATTTAGGCTGCAGGCATCGGCTGGAGGTTTAAGGTAGGTCAGGGGTCATCTGATCTCGGGTTAGGATCACTGGGAGACCTCCTCTTGGTGTTCGCCCACTCAAGCTCCGTTTAGGATCACAGGTTAGGATCACTGGGAGACCTCCTCTTGGTGTTAGCCCACTCGAGCTCGGGCCGTGGACCACGGGTGCAGAGTGGTGCGGATTTGCGGTTTCCGGCCTGGGCCAGAGGTTGCAGATGAACAAATGCTGTGTTCACGGGAGACAAAGTCTTTGTGGTTGAAGGTCCTCTGGGCTTTTGAGGTTGCTGGTCGCAGGATACACTGGGATTTCACAGGAGCAGGTTCATGGTGGAGACAGGCCGATAGGGCTGGGGCCAAGTCAGTGGATGACTTCCTCTTGTTAGTTTCTGCACGGCTGTTCGTCCTTCTTCTAAATAGAAGGGCGGCCCCCAATTGGTTACAGGCATGTAGGCGGGGAAAATACAAAATACAAAGTCAAAAAGATACCTGCCAATCACATTCAATTAAGGCCTAGCTAAGAGGTCATTTAATAAATGAAAGAAAGCTCCAGGGAACAGACATGAAACAGTTCAATACAAATGTATAAAGATTTTATTACATGATTTGAGTTTTCTTACGTACATAAATATCAAACCAAATAGTGTTTTTTTTTTTAAAACAGACCAGAGTTCATCATTACAGTCCCACATGCCAATCTCATACATAACTTTCATACCGACATACATACCAGAATTACATACATTCCATACCACATACAAACAACATATCCAAGGTACATAACAGCCACAGGCTGATCTAGATGTTACAAATGAAAACAGGTCATCGGGGAGATGGAAAAGAGATCAGTCAAGATATCTTTATGTGCGTAAGAAAACACATATCATGTAATTAAATCTTTATACATTTGTATTGAACTGTTTCATGTCTGTTCCCTGGGGCTTTCTTTTATTTATCAAATGACCTCTTAGCTAGGCCTTGATTGAATGTGATTGGTAGGCATCTTTTTGACTTTGTATTTTATTTGTCCTTCTTCTTATAGTTTCTTCTTGTCTGAGGAAGCAAGGTTCAGGTGTGCCCCTACATACTAGATTTAGGGGAGTTACAGGTACAACCCCTATTATGCCACACTCCAGAGGGAGGGGGCATGAGCCTGTCCTTGGTTGACTGAGTCCCCCATATGCAAGATGGTGGGGACTGACAGTTGTGTTTCACCTTGCCTCCCCCATCTGACGAGTGGTGTTGGCAGAGGTGGGCACACCTCTCTTCCTCACTTATTTTTCCAGCTGGTTCTCCCACCCAAAGTTGGGGTCAGACCAGTGGGGACCAGGTGCTGAAAGCAGCAAGTGGCCTGGGGAAAATCACAACGGCGGCAGGCCTTGGAAGCTTCCCCTTCGTGAACCCTGCCCATCCTGGTGCAGAAGTTTTGGTACCTCGTCCCGGGATGTGCATTGTTTCAGGCCCTGGAGAGCAGAAGGCTCTCGTCCACAAGTCCAGAAACATAGCTGGTGGTGGAAAGCAGCCACTCAGCCTGGACACTAGTGGTAGGTTAGTTTTCAGGGGGCATCTACAAGATGCCCTCTGTGAGCATTTTTTATTAAATCCCACACTGGCATCAGTGTGAGTTTAATACGCTGAGAAGTTTGATACCAAACTTCTCAGTTTTCAGTGTAGCCATTATGGTGCTGTGAAGTACGTAATGACAACCTCCCAGCTCCATATACTCTGAATGGCAGCACTGCACTTACAATGGATTTAGACACTGTAGGCGTACAGGGCTCATGCACCTGTACTCTCATCACTTGTATAGTGCAACCAGCTAGATGGGTGCCTGATCTTTGCCGGAGCAGTGGGTTATAGGCATGGCACTCAGAGATGTGTGCCATGTCGACTCTTCATTTTGTTCTGCACCAAAATATGCAGCCAGCAAAGGCAGTGTGTGGGTATAATGGTACTGGACCTTCAAGAGTGGCATAATAAGTAATGCAGTAATAGGGCACTTTCTCACAAATGGTACTTACAGACATACCTTTTTTGGTGAATGAGTACATATTACTTTACATGTGATTTATTTTGGATTAACTATTGCTTCATGCAGAACAATGTCATACATTCACCCCAGTACAGAGATCTGGGCCTAAATTCATCGTTTTTTTGCACTCCACACCACCCCAGTTCAGACATGGCCATATGCAAATCATCCTTGACCCTGTGCCCCATGGGAACAGTCCAGCACGAACTGCCAAGCCATGTCTTTCCTGGACCGGAATCAAGCATCCTAGGACCGGTTTCTGGCTATCAGCCGTCTTCAGCCAGAATAGCTTGACTCCAGTGGTATGGAGAGCATGGGACTCACGTCTGAGCATGCCCATCCCCCTCGGGGTGACAAATGCAAAAACAACAGTTGATGGACAGAATGCAGAACAATGTCATACATTCACCCCAGTACAGAGATCTGGGCCTAAATCCATCATTTCTTGCACTCCACACCTCCACAGAAAACACACAGGCACTGCAGTGGCAGGCCTGAGACACCATTTTAGGGCTACTCATGTGGGTGGCACAATCAGTGCTGCAGGCCCACTAGTAGCATTTGAATCACCAGCCCTGGCACACTCAGTGCACTTTACTAGGGACTTCTTGGTAATACAAATATGGCATTCATGGATAACCAATAACAATTTTCTCAGGGAGCACTTGCACTTTGACACTGATCAGCAGTGGTAAAGTGCCCAAATCATCATTTTAAAATTCATGTCATACCTTTGTTTTATATACTCCGTTTTTGTATTGCATTGGTTTTAATTAACTGTGCTAATAAAAAAAATACTAAAATACTTACTAAACCAGCAAAAACAAAATTCAGCACAGTGTTACAAATAAAGGAGGTAAAGGAAAAAAGTCAGGGTAAACCATGCCAAAGATGCCAGGTCTAACACGTGTCCCCTCCAGCTGAAAGTGGGAAAAACTGCCCACCCTCTTGGGAGATCTCTTCACTAAGGTGGAAAAATCTGGACAGACCATCAGCGTTAGTGTGTTCTGTGCCAGGGCGGTGTTCCACCGTAAAGTCCATTCCCTGTAGGGAGATGGACCACCTCAACAGTTTTGAGTTCTCACCCCTCATCTGCATTAACCATCTGAGGGGCCTGTGGTCTGTCTGAACACGAAGTGAGTCCCAAACAGGTAGGGCCTCAGCTTCCTCAGAGCCCAGACCACAGCAAAAGCGTCCCTTTCAATTGCACTCCACCTCTGTTCCCTGGGTAGAGGCCTCCTACTAATGAAAGCTACATGTTGGTCCAAGCTCTCTTCATTGATCTGTAAGAGTACTGCTCCCACACCATGCTCTGAAGCATCTGTCTGCACTTTGAACTCACTGGAGAAATCAGGCGCCTTGAGCACAGGTGCTGTGCACATGGCAGTCTTCAGGGCATCAAAAGCAGTTTGACAGGCATCGATCCATTTCACTCTCTTGGGGTGCTTCCTTGAAGTCAGATCGGTCAAGAGGGCAACAATGGTGCCATATCCCTTGACAAACCATCGGTAATACCTGGTGAGATCTAAGAAGGCTTTCACCTCTGTCTGGGTCTTGGGGGGCTCCCAAGCCAGAATGGTATCAATCTTTGCCTGTAGGGGCGCCACCTGGCCGCTCCCTACCTGGTGTCCCAAGTACACCACAGATCCCTGCCTTATCTGGCACTTACTGGCCTTGATTGTGAGGCCTGCCCTTTGCAGAGCCTTCAACACTACACAGAGGTATTGCAAGTGTCCTTCGCATGTGGAGCTGAACACAGCAATGTCATCCAGGTATGCGGCGCTGAATTCCTCCAGCCTGGTCAGTTCCAGGTTGACAAGTCTCTGGAACGTGGCTGGGGTGCTCTACAACCCAAAGGGCATGACACGGATTTGGAAGTGCCCCTCTGGCATTGAGAACGCAGACCTCTCTTTGGCCCCCTCAGTTAAGGCAATCTGCCAATACCCAGATGTTAAGTCAAACGTACTGGGGTACTGGGCAGCTCCCAACTGATCCATGAGCTTATCAGCTCTGGGGATGGGGTGTGCATAAGTCTTAGTGACCGCATTGAGCCCACAGTTATCCACACAAAACCGGAGTTTTGGAGTGGCACCGGGCATAGCAGCTTTTGTAACTAAGACCACTGGGCTAGCCCAGGGGCTGCTGGAGGGCTCAATTACTCCTAGCACCAACATTGTACAAACCTCTTCCTTGATGCTGGCCCTGACCTTGTCAGCTACCCTGTAAAATGTTTGTTTCACAGGCAGACTATCTCCAGTGTCCACATCATGGATGCACCAATTGGTGACACCTGGGGTCAGGGAGAACAGAGAGGCAAACTGACCTAACACCTAGCAACAGTCCCTCTGCTGTTCTGGGGTCAGGGTGGGCAAGAGGACAACACCATCCACTGACCCGTCTTGCTCCTTGGCTGCCAGGAGGTCAGGAAGATGGTCACTTTCCTCTTCCATTCCAGCATCTGTAGCGAGGAGCATTTTCACATCAGACCTCACAAAGTGGGGTTAGAGGCGGTTCACATGCAAGACCCTCAGGGGCTGCCTGGGAGTCTTCAAGTTAACCAGGTAGGTTACTTCGCTCTTGTGATCCACCACCTCATATGGCCAGTCCACTTGTCTTGGAGCGCACAGGGCTCCACTGGCGCCGGATCACTGAAAGAATATCGACTGAAAGAATATTGACTACCCAAAATATCGTTGAGAAAATATCGACAGTCAAAATATCGAGTTTCTATCTACAAACAGGTAAGTACAAAAATATCGAGTACCAAATATCGTTTACAAAAATATCGTTGTAAAAAATATCGACTTTACTAAAAACAATGTTTAATTACATTAATATAAAAAATTAATTACTAAAATATAACTAACAATACTTAAAATAACGTTTAATAATTAAATATTTAATGAAAGTAAAAAAATAATATTTTTTTATCATATTTCTTAAAACATATATATATATATATAGTAACAACATTTAATTAAATAATAGCTAATATTGTATATGTACCCCAAAAACCCAAAACTGACCCTGAACCCTAAAAATACCCCTTTACCCAAAAACTAAAAACTGACCCTGAACCCTAAAAATACCCCTTTACCCAAAAACTAAAAACTGACCCTGAACCCTAAAAATACCCCTTTACCCAAAAACCCAAAACTGACCCTGAACCCTAAAAATACCCCTTTACCCAAAAACTAAAAACTGACCTTGAACCCTAAAAATACCCCTTTACCCAAAAACTAAAAACTGACCCTAAACCCTAAAAATACCCCTTTACCCAAAAACTAAAAACTGACCCTGAACCCTAAAAATACCCCTTTACCCAAAAACTAAAAACTGACCCTGAACCCTAAAAATACCCCTTTACCCAAAAACCCAAAACTGACCCTGAACCCTAAAAATACCCCTTTAATTTAACATATTTAGCAATTAATCAATTAAATTAAATTAATTACCAATTACATTTTCATTAATTAACAAATATTTTTTAATTAACAATTAATTAAATATTACTACCAATTATTAAATTTACATATTTAATTAATTATAATTAAATTACTTCCCACCCTATTCCCCTATAAACCCACAACCCGCTACAGAAAATACATTATTTTAATTTACATATTTAGCAATTAATCAATTAAATTAAATTAATTACCAATTAAATTTTAAATAATTAACATATATTATTTAATTACCAATTAATTAATTATTACTACCAATTAATACATTTACATATTTAATTAATTATAATTAAATTACTTCCCACCCTATTCCCCTATAAACCCACAACCCGCTACAGAATAAAATTACACAATAATAAAAAAAAATCATTAATTAAAAATAATTATAACATAAAATGACACTTTTCACACATATTATAACATAAAAACACTATAAATAATTAAATATTATTTAAAAAACGATATTATATACTTGGATATTTTCACTGTCTATATTATTTACAGTCGATATTACTTCACTTACCTTAAAAACGATATTTTGGCTGTCGATATTCTGTCTAGTCGATATTTTGTCCAAACGATATTTAAAACTCGATATTCTGTCCAAACGATATTTTGGAGTCGATATTATGTCTGTGCACCACTGGCGCCATCACCTACACTTTCTGCCCAGATTGAAATTCGACCAGAGTGGTATTCTGGTCATACCAGCTTTTCATTTCTTCCTTGCTAGCTTCTAGGTTCACCTCAGCGAGTTTCCTGAAGTGTTGTGTCTGGTTGTGGAAGGCCAGCTTATAGTTGAACACATCCTGGGGGTTTTTTCTGCGGGGTTTCTCCCACGCCTCCTTCACCAGTGTGAGAGATCCTCTAACAGGGTGGCCATACAGAAGTTCAAATGGACTGAACTTTTAGGACTTCTGATGCACCTCCCTGTAGGCAAACAACAGGCATGGTAGAAAGACGTCCCACGTCCGTCTCCTGGGCTCTGCTAGGCCCATAATCATACCTTTCAGAGTTCAGTTGAACCTTTCGACCAACCCTTTTCCTTGAGGGTGGTAACGAGTGGTGAACTTATAAGTTACCCCACACTCCTCCCACAGAGACTTCATGTACGTAAAGATGAAGTTGGTACCCCGGTCGGAGACCACCTCTCTGGGGAACCCCACACGGGAAAAGATCCCCATCAATGCACGGCCCACCACGGGTGCTATGATTGTTCTGAGAGGGACAGCTTCCGGGTACCGGGTGGCATGGTCCACCAAGACCAGGATGAACCTGTTGGCTAAGGCTGTCTTGGGGTCCAGTGGCCCCACGATTTCGATGCCCACCCGCTCGAAAGGGCTGCTCACAACTTTAAACGGTTGGAGGGATGCCTTGCACTTCCCTCTGCTTTTGCCACTTGCCTGACAGGTCTGGCAAGTCCTATAGAATGTACCAACGTGCTTCTTCATCTGGGGCCAGAAGAAATGAGTAACAAGCCTTTGGAAGGTCTTGTCTTGCCCCATATGTCCTTTGAGAGGCACGTCATGAGCCAGACCCATTAGGAAGTCCCTGAAGTGCTCGGTACCACCAGCACACGGGCTGCACCAGGCTCAGTGAACTTAAACTCACTTAAAGCAACCCTTCCTTCCCAGTAAAGTAGATGATCCTTGGATGCTCCATCTGCTGCCTGTTCTGTAACCTGCTGCCCCACACCATTGTGAGAAGGACATCCCATCTGCGCTTTGCAGAATTCCTCCCTGGAGGTGCCACCTTCTTGCTGCCAATGGGTCAGTTCAGGTAGGTCCCCCAGTTTGGCCACCTGTTCCCTGGTAGGCTCCAGGACATCCCCCTCAGGTTCTGCTCTCTCCTGGGCTGTGGGAACAGCGGGGGCGGGTTTACCACACCCCCTGCCCCTCTGCTTCCTGGCAGGTACCTGGCCCACTGTTTCAGGTTCCAGGTTTGCTGATTCACCCCTACTGTCTGCCATAGACCGAGTGGTCACACAGACCCACTCAGGCATACCCAACATCTCCATATGAGCCTGGTGTTCCGCCTCCTTCCATAGGGAACTCTTCAGGTCAATACCTAGAAGATAGTCTACAGGCATGGATGGACTCACAACAACCTTCAAGAGACCTGAGACCCCCCTCCACTCAAAGGGAACCTGTGCAACTTTGCAGAGGTGCACCGGGTTGTCAGCTGCAACTACTGGGTGAAGTACTTTGAGAATTACCTGCTCTTCAGACACCCACTGACACCTCACAGATCACACACTGGCTCCTGTGTCTCTCAGAGCCTCTATCCCATTGATGGTCACCTTCTGCCCGTATCTCTTAGTGTTCAGGGGCAGGTAGGTTTCCTGGAACATCTAGTGGTCTCCTAGGGAGACAAAGGTCAGAGTCTCTGAATTAAGCAGAATACTCTCACCCAGTCAAGAGATCAGGGCTGGATCCAACACCGTTCTTTAGCTCATTGCACCATCCCAGTTTCAGAACCTGGCTGTATGCAAATTAGTCTGTCCCTGGCCCAGTGCATCATGGGAACAGGGCAGACCAGACTACAAAAGCCAATTCTTACACTGGGAAGGAAACAAGCTTCCGGGGACCGGTTTCTGGCATTTCAGCCGTCTTCGGCCCGGCTTGCTTGAATCCTGATGGTGCAATGAGCAAGGGACTCACATCTGAGTATACCCTTCCACGCTTAGGGTGGACAAAAATATTTACAACAAGGGGTGGTGATGGACAGAGTCTCTGAATTAAGCAGAATACTCTCACCCAGTCAAGAGATCAGGGCTGGATCCAACACCGTTCTTTAGCTCATTGCACCATCCCAGTTTCAGAACCTGGCTGTATGCAAATTAGTCTGTTCCTGGCCCAGTGCATCATGGGAACAGGGCAGACCAGACTACAAAAGCCAATTCTTACACTGGGAAGGAAACAAGCTTCCGGGGACCGGTTTCTGGCATTTCAGCCGTCTTCGGCCCGGCTTGCTTGAATCCTGATGGTGCAATGAGCAAGGGACTCACATCTGAGTATACCCTTCCACGCTTAGGGTGGACAAAAATATTTACAACAAGGGGTGGTGATGGACAGAGTCTCTGAATTAAGCAGAATACTCTCACCCAGTCAAGAGATCAGGGCTGGATCCAACACCGTTCTTTAGCTCATTGCACCATCCCAGTTTCAGAACCTGGCTGTATGCAAATTAGTCTGTCCCTGGCCCAGTGCATCATGGGAACAGGGCAGACCAGACTACAAAAGCCAATTCTTACACTGGGAAGGAAACAAGCTTCCGGGGACCGGTTTCTGGCATTTCAGCCGTCTTCGGCCCGGCTTGTTTGAATCCTGATGGTGCAATGAGCAAGGGACTCACATCTGAGTATACACTTCCACGCTTAGGGTGGACAAAAATATTTACAACAAGGGGTGGTGATGGACAGAGTCTCTGAATTAAGCAGAATACTCTCACCCAGTCAAGAGATCAGGGCTGGATCCAACACCGTTGTTTAGCTCATTGCACCATCCCAGTTTCAGAACCTGGCTGTATGCAAATTAGTCTGTCCCTGGCCCAGTGCATCATGGGAACAGGGCAGACCAGACTACAAAAGCCAATTCTTACACTGGGAAGGAAACAAGCTTCCGGGGACCGGTTTCTGGCATTTCAGCCGTCTTCGGCCCGGCTTGCTTGAATCCTGATGGTGCAATGAGCAAGGGACTAACATCTGAGTATACCCTTCCACGCTTAGGGTGGACAAAAATATTTACAACAAGGGGTGGTGATGGACAGAGTCTCTGAATTAAGCAGAATACTCTCACCCAGTCAAGAGATCAGGGCTGGATCCAACACCGTTCTTTAGCTCACTGCACCATCCCAGTTTCAGAACCTGGCTGTATGCAAATTAGTCTGTCCCTGGCCCAGTGCATCATGGGAACAGGGCAGACCAGACTACAAAAGCCAATTCTTACACTGGGAAGGTAACACGCTTCCGGGGACCGGTTTATGGCATTTCAGCCGTCTTCGGACCGGCTTGCTTGAATCCTGATGGTGCAATGAGCAAGGGACTCACATCTGAGTATACCCTTCCACGCTTAGGGTGGACAAAAATATTTACATCAAGGGGTGGTAATGGACAGAGTCTGTGAATTAAGCAGAATACTCTCACCCAGTCAAGAGATCAGGGCTGGATCCAACACCGTTCTTTAGCTCATTGCACCATCCCAGTTTCAGAACCTGGCTGTATGCAAATTAGTCTGTCCCTGGCCCAGTGCATCATGGGAACAGGGCAGACCAGACTACAAAAGCCAATTCTTACACTGGGAAGGAAACAAGCTTCCGGGGACCGGTTTCTGGCATTTCAGCTGTCTTCGGCCCGGCTTGCTTGAATCCTGATGGTGCAATGAGCAAGGGACTCACATCTGAGTATACCCTTCCACGCTTAGGGTGGACAAAAATATTTACAACAAGGGGTGGTGATGGACAGAGTCTCTGAATTAAGCAGAATACTCTCACCCAGTCAAGAGATCAGGGCTGGATCCAATACCGTTCTTTAGCTCATTGCACCATCCCAGTTTCAGAACCTGGCTGTATGCAAATTAGTCTGTCCCTGGCCCAGTGCATCATGGGAACAGGGCAGACCAGACTACAAAAGCCAATTCTTACACTGGGAAGGAAACAAGCTTCCGGGGACCGGTTTCTGGCATTTTAGCCGTCTTCGGCCCGGCTTGCTTGAATCCTGATGGTGCAATGAGCAAGGGACTCACATCTGAGTATACCCTTCCACGCTTAGGGTGGACAAAAATATTTACAACAAGGGGTGTTGATGGACAGAGTCTCTGAATTAAGCAGAATACTCTCACCCAGTCAAGAGATCAGGGCTGGATCCAACACCGTTCTTTAGCTCATTGCACCATCCCAGTTTCAGAACCCGGCTGTATGCAAATTAGTCTGTCCCTGGCCCAGTGCATCATGGGAACAGGGCAGACCAGACTACAAAAGCCAATTCTTACACTGGGAAGGAAACAAGCTTCCGGGGACCGGTTTCTGGCATTTCAGCCGTCTTCGGCCCGGCTTGCTTGAATCCTGATGGTGCAATGAGCAAGGGACTCACATCTGAGTATACCCTTCCACGCTTATGGTGGACAAAAATATTTACAACCAGGGGTGGTGATGGACAGAGTCTCTGAATTAAGCAGAATACTCTCACCCAGTCAAGAGATCAGGGCTGGATCCAACACCGTTCTTTAGCTCATTGCACCATCCCAGTTCCAGAACCTGGCTGTATGCAAATTAGTCTGTCCCTGGCCCAGTGCATCATGGGAACAGGGCAGACCAGACTACAAAAGCCAATTCTTACACTGGGAAGGAAACAAGCTTCCGGGGACCGGTTTCTGGCATTTTAGCCGTCTTCGGCCCGGCTTGCTTGAATCCTGATGGTGCAATGAGCAAGGGACTCACATCTGAGTATACCCTTCCACGCTTAGGGTGGACAAAAATATTTACAACAAGGGGTGGTGATGGACAGAGTCTCTGAATTAAGCAGAATACTCTCACCCAGTCAAGAGATCAGGGCTGGATCCAACACCGTTCTTTAGCTCATTGCACCATCCCAGTTTCAGAACCTGGCTGTATGCAAATTAGTCTGTCCCTGGCCCAGTGCATCATGGGAACAGGGCAGACCAGACTACAAAAGCCAATTCTTACACTGGGAAGGAAACAAGCTTCCGCGGACCGGTTTCTGGCATTTCAGCCGTCTTCGGCCCGGCTTGCTTGAATCCTGATGGTGCAATGAGCAAGGGACTCACATCCGAGTATACCCTTCCACGCTTAGGGTGGACAAAAATATTTACAACAAGGGGTGGTGATGGACAGAGTCTCTGAATTAAGCAGAATACTCTCACCCAGTCAAGAGATCAGGGCTGGATCCAACACCGTTCTTTAGCTCATTGCACCATCCCAGTTTCAGAACCTGGCTGTATGCAAATTAGTCTGTCCCTGGCCCAGTGCATCATGGGAACAGGGCAGACCAGACTACAAAAGCCAATTCTTACACTGGGAAGGAAACAAGCTTCCGGGGACCGGTTTCTGGCATTTCAGCCGTCTTCGGCCCGGCTTGCTTGAATCCTGATGGTGCAATGAGCAAGGGACTCACATCTGAGTATACCCTTCCACGCTTAGGGTGGACAAAAATATTTACAACAAGGGGTGGTGATGGACAGAGTCTCTGAATTAAGCAGAATACTCTCACCCAGTCAAGAGATCAGGGCTGGATCCAATACCGTTCTTTAGCTCATTGCACCATCCCAGTTTCAGAACCTGGCTGTATGCAAATTAGTCTGTCCCTGGCCCAGTGCATCATGGGAACAGGGCAGACCAGACTACAAAAGCCAATTCTTACACTGGGAAGGAAACAAGCTTCCGGGGACCGGTTTCTGGCATTTCAGCCGTCTTCGGCCCGGCTTGCTTGAATCCTGATGGTGCAATGAGCAAGGGACTCACATCTGAGTATACCCTTCCACGCTTAGGGTGGACAAAAATATTTACAACAAGGGTTGGTGATGGACAGAGTCTCTGAATTAAGCAGAATACTCTCACCCAGTCAAGAGATCAGGGCTGGATCCAACACCGTTCTTTAGCTCATTGCACCATCCCAGTTTCAGAACCCGGCTGTATGCAAATTAGTCTGTCCCTGGCCCAGTGCATCATGGGAACAGGGCAGACCAGACTACAAAAGCCAATTCTTACACTGGGAAGGAAACAAGCTTCCGGGGACCGGTTTCTGGCATTTCAGCCGTCTTCGGCCCGGCTTGCTTGAATCCTGATGGTGCAATGAGCAAGGGACTCACATCTGAGTATACCCTTCCACGCTTATGGTGGACAAAAATATTTACAACCAGGGGTGGTGATGGACAGAGTCTCTGAATTAAGCAGAATACTCTCACCCAGTCAAGAGATCAGGGCTGGATCCAACACCGTTCTTTAGCTCATTGCACCATCCCAGTTCCAGAACCTGGCTGTATGCAAATTAGTCTGTCCCTGGCCCAGTGCATCATGGGAACAGGGCAGACCAGACTACAAAAGCCAATTCTTACACTGGGAAGGAAACAAGCTTCCGGGGACCGGTTTCTGGCATTTTAGCCGTCTTCGGCCCGGCTTGCTTGAATCCTGATGGTGCAATGAGCAAGGGACTCACATCTGAGTATACCCTTCCACGCTTAGGGTGGACAAAAATATTTACAACAAGGGGTGGTGATGGACAGAGTCTCTGAATTAAGCAGAATACTCTCACCCAGTCAAGAGATCAGGGCTGGATCCAACACCGTTCTTTAGCTCATTGCACCATCCCAGTTTCAGAACCTGGCTGTATGCAAATTAGTCTGTCCCTGGCCCAGTGCATCATGGGAACAGGGCAGACCAGACTACAAAAGCCAATTCTTACACTGGGAAGGAAACAAGCTTCCGGGGACCGGTTTCTGGCATTTCAGCCGTCTTCGGCCCGGCTTGCTTGAATCCTGATGGTGCAATGAGCAAGGGACTCACATCTGAGTATACCCTTCCACGCTTAGGGTGGACAAAAATATTTACAACAAGGGGTGGTGATGGACAGAGTCTCTGAATTAAGCAGAATACTCTCACCCAGTCAAAAGATCAGGGCTGGATCCAACACCGTTCTTTAGCTCATAGCACCATCCCAGTTTCAGAACCTGGCTGTAAGCAAATTAGTCTGTCCCTGGCCCAGTGCAAAATGGGAACAGGGCAGACCAGACTACAAAAGCCAATTCTTACACTGGGAAGGAAACAAGCTTCCGGGGACCGGTTTCTGGCATTTCAGCCGTCTTCGGCCCGGCTTGCTTGAATCCTGATGGTGCAATGAGCAAGGGACTCACATCCGAGTATACCCTTCCACGCTTAGGGTGGACAAAAATATTTACAACAAGGGGTGGTGATGGACAGAGTCTCTGAATTAAGCAGAATACTCTCACCCAGTCAAGAGATCAGGGCTGGATCCAACACCGTTGTTTAGCTCATTGCACCATCCCAGTTTCAGAACCTGGCTGTATGCAAATTAGTCTGTCCCTGGCCCAGTGCATCATGGGAACAGGGCAGACCAGACTACAAAAGCCAATTCTTACACTGGGAAGGAAACAAGCTTCCGGGGACCGGTTTCTGGCATTTCAGCCGTCTTCGCCCCGGCTTGCTTGAATCCTGATGGTGCAATGAGCAAGGGACTCACATCTGAGTATACCCTTCCACGCTTAGGGTGGACAAAAATATTTACAACAAGGGGTGGTGATGGACAGAGTCTCTGAATTAAGCAGAATACTCTCACCCAGTCAAGAGATCAGGGCTGGATCCAACACCGTTGTTTAGCTCATTGCACCATCCCAGTTTCAGAACCTGGCTGTATGCAAATTAGTCTGTCCCTGGCCCAGTGCATCATGGGAACAGGGCAGACCAGACTACAAAAGCCAATTCTTACACTGGGAAGGAAACAAGCTTCCGGGGACCGGTTTCTGGCATTTCAGCCGTCTTCGGCCTGGCTTGCTTGAATCCTGATGGTGCAATGAGCAAGGGACTCACATCTGAGTATACCCTTCCACGCTTAGGGTGGACAAAAATATTTACAACAAGGGGTGGTGATGGACAGAGTCTCTGAATTAAGCAGAATACTCTCACCCAGTCAAGAGATCAGGGCTGGATCCAACACCGTTCTTTAGCTCATTGCACCATCCCAGTTTCAGAACCTGGCTGTATGCAAATTATTCTGTCCCTGGCCCAGTGCATCATGGAAACAGGGCAGACCAGACTACAAAAGCCAATTCTTACACTGGGAAGGAAACAAGCTTCCGGGGACCGGTTTCTGGCATTTCAGCCGTCTTCGGCCCGGCTTGCTTGAATCCTGATGGTGCAATGAGCAAGGGACTCACATCTGAGTATACCCTTCCACGCTTAGGGTGGACAAAAATATTTACAACAAGGGGTGGTGATGGACAGAGTCTCTGAATTAAGCAGAATACTCTCACCCAGTCAAGAGATCAGGGCTGGATCCAACACCGTTCTTTAGCTCATTGCACCATCCCAGTTTCAGAACCTGGCTGTATGCAAATTAGTCTGTCCCTGGCCCAGTGCGACGAGGCTGAAATGCCAGAAACCGGTCCCCGGTAGCTTGTCTCCTTTCTGGTGAAGAATTGGCTTGGTAGTTTGGTCTGCCCTGTTACCATGATGCACTGGGCCAGGGACAGACTAATTTGCATATAGCCAGGTTCTGAGCTGGGATGGGGCAGTGAGCTAAATAACGGTGATGGATCAAGCCCTGATCTTTGGACTGGGTAAGAGTGGTCTGCTTAATTCAGACACTCTGTTCATCACCACCCCCTTTTCTGAATCGTTTTTGGCCACTATAGGTGTGGCAGGGTATACTCAGACATGAGTCCCTTGCTCACTGCTCCATCAGGATTCAAGCAAGCCGGGCCGACGAGGCTGAAATGCCAGAAACCGGTCCCCGGTAGCTTGTCTCCTTTCTGGTGAAGAATTGGCTTGGTAGTTTGGTCTGCCCTGTTCCCATGATGCACTGGGCCAGGGACAGACTAATTTGCATATAGCCAGGTTCTGAGCTGGGATGGGGCAGTGAGCTAAATAACGGTGATGGATCAAGCCTGATCTTTGGACTGGGTAAGAGTGGTCTGCTTAATTCAGACACTCTGTTCATCACCACCCCCTTTTCTGAATCGTTTTTGGCCACTATAGGTGTGGCAGGGTATACTCAGACATGAGTCCCTTGCTCACTGCTCCATCAGGATTCAAGCAAGCCGGGCCGACGAGAGTGAAATGCCAGATACCGGTCCCCGGTAACTTGTCTCCTTTCTGGTGAAGAATTGGCTTGATAGTTTGGTCTGCCCTGTTCCCATGATGCACTGGGCCAGGGACAGACTAATTTGCATATAGCCAGGTTCTGAGCTGGGATGGGGCAGTGAGCTAAATAACGGTGATGGATCAAGCCCTGATCTTTGGACTGGGTAAGAGTGGTCTGCTTAATTCAGACACTCTGTTCATCACCACCCCCTTTTCTGAATCGTTTTTGGCCACTATAGGTGTGGCAGGGTATACTCAGACATGAGGCCCTTGCTCACTGCTCCATCAGGATTCAAGCAAGCCGGGCCGACGAGGCTGAAATGCCAGAAACCGGTCCCCGGTAGCTTGTCTCCTTTCTGGTGAAGAATTGGCTTGGTAGTTTGGTCTGCCCTGTTCCCATGATGCACTGGGCCAGGGACAGACTAATTTGCATATAGCCAGGTTCTGAGCTGGGATGGGGCAGTGAGCTAAATAACGGTGATGGATCAAGCCCTGATCTTTGGACTGGGTAAGAGTGGTCTGCTTAATTCAGACACTCTGTTCATCACCACCCCCTTTTCTGAATCGTTTTTGGCCACTATAGGTGTGGCAGGGTATACTCAGACATGAGTCCCTTGCTCACTGCTCCATCAGGATTCAAGCAAGCCGGGCCGACGAGGCTGAAATGCCAGAAAACGGTCCCCGGTAGTTTGTCTCCTTTCTGGTGAAGAATTGGCTTGGTAGTTTGGGTTGCCCTGTTCCCATGATGCACTGGGCCAGGGACAGACTAATTTGCATATAGCCAGGTTCTGAGCTGGGATGGGGCAGTGAGCTATATAACGGTGATGGATCAAGCCCTGATCTTTGGACTGGGTAAGAGTGGTCTGCTTAATTCAGACACTCTGTTCATCACCACCCCCTTTTCTGAACCCCAATGTTGTTCAGGCACACCATTCATTCTCAGAGCAATCTCATAAATGGTAAACCAGGCATAGATATGCTCACTCCTGTTGTAATTCTGTACCAGATCCTTGGGAATATATACTTTACCCCCCTGCACTGCTTGTGCGCTGCCACCATTTGAACCAGACTCCAGCTCCTTGGCCTTGATATCCAGTTTTCTCATGCTCAACTCATGAGCCAAAAGCAATTTCTTTTCCTTCAGGGCATGGACATTCTTGCTCTCCTCCGCCACCCTGTCTCTCTCTTTCTCCATTTCCAATTGCTTCATCTTTCTCCTCATGACTTCCAAATCATAGTTTCTCATTCTTTGATTATCCTCTTACTCTTCTGGAGTGAAACCCCATTTGGAATCGTTCCTGCCCGGCCTTGAGCCTGGTCTGCTCACAGGCAGATCTTGGGGCTGAAAACTATCCCTTCCACCTGCATCCTTTCCCTCTTGGGCCTCCCACCAGGCCTTCAAGATTTTCTTCAGCTCCTCCTTTCTGGCACTGCTTTTCACAGGGCAACCACGATCTTTGGAGAATTGTTTGAGCTGTTCAACTTTCTAAAAATAGAAATCCTCAATGCAAAACTCCAATTCTGCTGGTGCAGTTGCTGCCTTTTGAGACATGATGCTTTGAAGAGTTACTCAAAAATAGAACCAAAAATCCAAACACAGTATGTGGCTGCGTAGTGGTCTGCACTAAACTAGTGATGTACACCAATTACTCTGGGTCAAGTACAAATACAAGTTCAAATCCCACCGCTGCCACCAATGTTAGATCTGGGGGTCTCTATTTGGCAGAGGTAGGTACCAATGTCGAAATAGGGACCCTTGCTTCAAGTCAGGGTAAGGGGGATACACTCTTTAGATAACCACTGCTCACGCCATTAGTAGCTTGGCACGAGCAGACAGGCTTATCAAGGCAATGTGTAAAGTATTTGTATCAACACTCACAGTAACACAGTGAAAATACCACAAATGGACTCCACACCAGTTTAGGAAAATAAAGTTATTTAATCTAAACTATACAAAACCAAAATGACAAAAATACACAGGTTAAGAATATGATTTTCAAAGAGTTCTAGGGTTTGCGTCAAAATAATCCACAGTTGCATCACGTTTAGCCCAAAGTACCTGTAGATGCGACAAAAGTTCCAAAGGGAATCTGCAGCATTGAAAAACAAGTGATGCGTCACTCCTGAGACTCTGGGGAGGCGATGCAACAGCCCCGCTGGACGCAGTGGGCGTGTTGTGACAAATTCGGTCTGTATGGGGAGGGAGGCGATACCTTGTATCGTTTCCGGTGCGCACATTCGGTAGGAAGCATCTGGCACAGGCACAATGCGACAATCTTCGGGACGGCGACGATCTCAGGTGTGGCAGTGATGGGCAGTGCTGCGTCGATCTTCTTCTCTCGCAGCCCCTCGATGCGATGGCTCTGCTATGCTGTTCGTAGCGATGTGATACAGTCCACAAGCAAGCGGTGCAGCGAACTCACACAACAACGACAGGCTCTGCGATGATGATCGCAGCAACAGTAATCTTCCCGCACCGGGCCGATGCGTTCCGCAAGCAAAGGATGCATCTGCTCTTGCAGCGGCAACAGGCGCTGCAACAATCACGATCGTCGCGGCGGCTGGAATTTCCTCGCACTGTCGGGGATGTGCTTCACAAGCGAGCGATGCATAAAAATGTACAGATTGTCTTAGTTTCTCCTTGTCCAGCTTCCAAACAGCAGGCACAACTTCCAGAGGCACCACAACTGGGCCAAGCACTCTAGGAAGGGAAGAACTCTCTCAGCAGATTTCAAGGGAAAGCTGCGGGTGAAGTCCTTTTGTTCCACGGACTTCTTAACAGGAAGCTAGCTCTTCTCAGGCCCTTGAAGATCTCTTCAAGCAAGGGGACAAAGCAACAGCAAAGTCCTTCCCCTCCCCTTGGCAGCAAAGCAACTGAAGGCCAGCCCACAAATACACAGCAGGACAGTCTTTCCTCTTCAGTCTTCCAGCTTTCTCCTTTGCAGAGGTTCCTTCTTGATTCCAGGATGATCTATTTTTCCGTAGTCTGGGGTCCTGTACTTATACCTAAAAAATACTTTGTTCCCTTGTGGAGGAGGGCTCTGAGCCCGTTCTGATCCAGCTTGGGGTGTTCCTTGAGCACTTTTTTTCCTGGCTTCTCCTTTCCTTTCAGAGAGAGGGTCAGGGTCGTCAGCCACCCGGTTACATAGTTACACCGTTCCAAGATGAAAACAGAATTTCAAAGGAAGAGTATTTCCAGAGATTACTAGTATTCTAGTCTTTGTTGATCTGCAGCGGTATCTGGATAAGATCGGAGACTCCCGTTTCTCAATAATGTATGTAGGGGAATACCGTCTAACTCGCTGTCCTGCTAATTACAGCTGCCTAGAAGCGCTCGCTGTAGTGGCGTGTGATGGGGTTCCGAAATGAATACCTCAAAGGTTCACCGTTCTCTATTATCCTTGGAAATTCGCATAATTTATTTATTTTTCAAGAGAAATCCATTAAGCCTTGAGAAAGTTACTGTTGAGTAACGAAACACGTGTTGGCTGCCTGTTGTGATTCGTTTTGGGACCCATACATGGAAGAACTTTCTACCAAGCGTCCCAGAATCTGGTGAAATTTACAAATAACGTATCACAGGATATGTGTTGTTAACGCCCTCCAATTTCTGGATCGCAATGAGTCCTGCCTCCTCATCCTTCTTGACCTCTCCTCAGCATTTGACACGGTCAAACATGAGAACTTGTTGGAGCTGCTAAGCTCTAGAATGGGTCTATCGGGAACTGTTCTCAAATGGTTTTCGTCCTTCCTTCACAACCGGTCTCAGAAGTTCAAGATCAACAATATGCTTTCTACACCCGTGCCTGCAGATCTAGGTGTTCCACAAGGATCCTCCCTCTCCCCCACACTGTTCAACCTCATCATGGAACCGCTCGCCACCCTGCTCCAAGCCTCCAATGTCCAATTCCATATGTACGCTGACGACACACAACTTTACCTAAAGCTACAATCCCCGGAAGATATCAAACATCTGAACTCCACGCTTATCAACACTCAATCTTGGCTGGCCGGTAATCACCTCAAACTAAATGCTCTGAAAACTGAGTTCCTACTCATCTCACCCCCGGCGAAAATTTCCACCACCCAAACCTGGCTCAATAACCTAACAGCACTCAATGTCCTTCCAACCATCGTGGACTCGGCAAAATCCCTAGGCATCACACTCGATGCCAAGCTCAACATGCAGCAGCACGTTAGCAAGGCCACAAAAGGAGCTAATCTCCAAATCAACACATTGAGGAAAATTAAACCCTTCCTCCCTGCCGAAGACTTCCGAACTGCTGTACAAGCTTTAGTCATCCCTCGAATAGACTACGTAATTGTGTCCCTCAGCGGACTCCCGCTATCCACAACAGCACCCTTAAGAGCCTCCCTGAACGCTGCCGCGAGACTCATTACTGGCTCAAGAAAACATTCGCGTATATCCCCAGACTTAAAGTCTCTAAAACGGCTGCCTTTTGAAGCTAGAATACAGCTAAAAATCGCAGTTATGACACACGCGGCCGTACACCACAATGCACCCAACTCCCTCGCTCAAAAGTTGTCTATATCAGGAGGTTCGAGATCCAATAGAAGTGCAAAAAATCTACTCCTGAAACCTCGTAGATTCCGGAAAGAGAAAACATACAAGCGCTCCTTCTCAGGAATGGCACCCAGGATCTGGAATGCGCTCCCTCCTGAAACCAGGCTTATCTCCTCCACTGCACTCTTCAAGAAAGAGGTGAAATCCATCCTTCTGGCCAAGATCTCCTGAACCTTTTAGGGGCTGGATCAGAGACTCTGCATTGCTTTGTATCACTGCTCACCCTGTCCTTTGGCACTATACTTCTACTTGGTGGGAACACTATTACGTTACTCTCTTACTACCAACCAATATACGATACACTCTGATTTACTGAGTCACTCTCCCGATGCCCTCACTCAGTGTCCTCTCTATACTAGGACATTGGTATAAGACATCCTCACACCCAAGGTGTATCTGAACACCTCTGTAGTGGGATCAATGACTTGTGCCATCTTATATTACTTGTTTACCTGATTGTATATTGATATGTCTTATGTATGTTATTATTACCCTACCATGTTAGTGACTTTTATACTGCTCCCACTATCTCTGTACACTCCTACTGCCCCTGCCCTATCTTTGTGAAGCGCGCTGATATCTGTAAGGATCTTGTTCGCGCTATATAAAACTTTGAATAAATAAATAAATATGACATCTGACTAACTTGATATGACATCAAAATAACTTGATTTGTGCCAACCAGACATTAAAATAGCAAAAATATATCTTGAGTCTCTGATGTTCTCTACATAATGGTCTATTTCTGAACATGCCCTCACCTCATCCGATCATTGTGAAGTTGTGATTCTGTGATAAGTTCTGGCTTGACTAATTTTCTCCACAGAAGTATTTTGCTTCTGTGTTACTTATTTGAGTGCCAAGGTACAACGATTGCTAATGTAACCTATCATAACTTTCTTCCTTTTGGACTTGAGTTTGTACCAACATCCTGAGCAGTGGGATGTTTATGTTACCTTGAGGGGCACCACTACGTTACTTTACTGATACGGACTGTTTAACGCAATTTAAGCAATACTTTTATTTGCAACTCTTGGATTGGTAGTGCAACAGTCTTTACCACCACTGCATGTGCTTTGTTATTGTGAAACTTAAGAATTGGCCTAGTCACTAACCCTAGTACAAATCAATTTCTTTATATACTATGTAGGCAGACCTGCAAGAAGCTACAAAGTATTAATACACTCTTGAACATACCCAGTTTATATCTATGTAGTTTTGGAATCTCTCTGTCATAGGATCCCATGTGACCTGAAAAAAATAGATTTGATTGGTTCATAAGATTTCCCATTGTAACTATTCAAGGACTACAACTATTTCAATCATTCTTTTTTGAGCATCTTTGGAGAGATATCTCTGTGCTTACCTTCTGTCACTCAATTCAATCCAATTCATAAAGCTTTATTCGGTACATGATACATGACCATAAAAGCACACAGTGAACAACAAATAAATTTACAATTAAAAATAGAAAACTTGATTCTAAATAACAGTAAAACAGATATTAGTAGAGATACAGTCCATACGATTAAAAAAGCATATTCTTTCTAGCAAAAATACATTTGTTTAAAAAAGAGGCAGTATAAAAACAAATATCAGCAGAATTTATGTAACACAACAAGCTCATAGCCTGGTTAACTGTACATGCACCATATTTCAAAAACATTGGTTTCAGATAGGCGATTCTAAAGTTCTTGTACAGTTTACAAAATAGTAAAAAGTGCATGGTGCTCTGTTTGGACACACCATCGCACAGGCATGGTCCTATTGGGTGTTTTTTAAGAATTGGTAGGGCCACTAAATGGTGTGCTACTCCAAACCTCAATCTTGTCAGCACAAACTTGTGGGATGGCCTAGTCACCATTGATAGGTAGGATGGTGAACCTTCAGAGACAATATATTTATTATAAAACTGCACCGTGATCATAGAGCCTGCCGCTGACCACCGTTTCCTGGCTCTACTGGCCAAGAATTTACCTTTAAGTTCCGCTTTAGGGATCAGGCATGCGGCTCTGGGATTAAGCACAACATATAGATTGAAAATTTCAGAGTAACAGCCAACAACATAATTTAACCAGGGAATAGTGATCTAGTGATAAACAGTCCTCAATAATTGTTCTATAAAATGCCTTCTCCTCCTGAAGCCAAATAGAGCGCCAGATCAGGAGTGGCCTTAAGGATAATAGATCACTTAGGTAATAAATATCCAATTCCCGGTGGATCACAGTTGAGGCAGTCTGGGGTAGACACAAAAGTTTTTTCAAGAATCAATTTTCCTCTGTTTGTAAGATTTGGGAATATCTGTGACCCCACACACCTGCCCCATATAATGCTATTGTGGTACATCTTGCCTGGTAAATATGTAGCATATCCTTGGTGCGCCTATCTCCAACTTTGGCCAGAAATCGGAAAACACTGTAGGCATTTTTTGCCATTTTATTTCCCACCTTGCTAAATTCATTGTCCCATTTTCTATTACTTGAGAAGGTAATGGCAAGATAACAACATTTTTCCACATGAAGCACTTTTTCATGTTCGATAAAAAAGGCATTTGGAGATTTCTTACTGGCCCCACAGGTCATGGTGTGCGTTTGCCGTTTTCCCCTTGTTAATAGACAGTTTCCTGTCTTGGATAAACTTACAGAATCTGTCAATTAGGCGCTATAGCCCTAGGGGAGTTCTTGATGCTACGATGCTGATCTCTACTAGGTCTGGTAAACCTAACATTAATTAATCTATTAATTTCATTAAAAGCAAATAAAACCTGTTCGGCGTTGGTAATATTATCAAATATAAGCGAAATGTCTGTCATGCAGTCCTTAACAATAGAGCTGGTTAAGTCCTTGGCTTTTTCTCCATTCCATCTCATTCTTACACCGTTTGGTCTGTGAGGTTCAATATTAGTGATGATTCTGTCAGCTTCCTCAGTGCTTCCCTCCCACAATGTACATTCTAATATAATACAATTATGGTCACTTAATGAGGTGACTTCAATCCTAGGGGAGACACAGTAAGGGATAATATTGGTAGAAACTATCACATGATCAATAACTGAACTAGTAAAGCGGTTCTTAAATGTAGGAATGATTTGACCATTTTCATCTTTGGAGAAACCCAATATTTCTAAGTCATAGCAGCTCATGAATTTATGCAGTGTTTCTCCATAAACATTATGTTTAAAGTGTAAGACATCTATACCAACTTCATTTGTGACCCCACAGACTTTCTGGGTTGACAACTCACATAACGGGGTATTAAAATCGCCCACCCAAATGAAATCAAAGACAACATTCATTTCAGTGCTTAGATTTTCCACCACGCTAGCCAAGTTATTAACTACTACCGATCTGGAATTATCAAAAACATTATTATAGTAGTTTAATAAAAAAATATAACGGCCCTGCTCATCAAGGAGCCAAAGAATTTGCGCGTGCACACCCACAGTCATATATTTTTTTACTGTATTTCGCCGGTTGATGGAAACTAATGTTAAAAGACCACCTTTTGCTCTCCCTGACGCAGAAGCCTGCGCCTGTAAGTTATAAGACACAAACCCCGCATAGTTGATATCTTCCCTACACCAAGTTTCCTGGAAACAAAAGATATCATGGGTATTTATGAAACTTGCCCAGCCCAGAGCATCACCTTTAGATTTTATGCCGGACATATTCCAGCTGACGATGGTTATACCTTTGGAGCTTTTGGGACCCATCATGCCAATTTTCTCCAATGGGACTATTATAATTGGGCCATCTGCTAAAATTGTGTTTCTGTTTAAGGTCGCACTGGTTTCTTTTATATTAGAGTCGACCGGCAGGTTAGGATCCAGGACTAACGATTTGTTATTGGGCACTATATCCTCACAGTTAGTAGTCTCACCTAGCTGGGGCCCTCCCAACCCAGGGAGTCAATCATTAGCGTCCAGATTACTCAGAGCTTGATATCTATTTGCTGTGGGGACATCAAAGACTGGATGATACATAGGTGTTAACGGCCTGGCTCTAAAATTATCTGGGGGTACCGTGCTAAGATGGCTATAGAAATACCCTAGTGGGCGTGGGCATACGCTGTTCTTATCCTGTTTTAGAGAGGCAGCTCTTAGCAGAACGGTCGCGACGTGTTGAGGGTGTTTAAAATTTACAATAACACAGTCGCCTCTGCACTTCTTCCTAGCATTACCTATCCAAGTTACCCTCCTCGTAGACAAAATTTGGTCAGAATAAGCCGGTGGGAAACCACACTGCATATGCAACCAGGAGACTGTCTTGTTTTTAAGTGATACATTTGACTCGGATTGATGCCGATTCTGAGGGTTTTCTACTGGTGGTCCATTGGTTAGGACCACTGTGTAAGGAACACAATCGGGGGGGAGATTGATAGACCCTCTATATCTCGATTCAGACGAGCCCTTATTGTTCGCTGAAGCTAGTACTGTTACTGCCTGTTTTTTTTCCTGGCAGACTGATGGAGCTTTAACAGATATGGGGATTATCGGCACAGGCACAGCCAACCCTCCATGAGGTGGTTCTGCTGCTTCTTTGCTAACTTCAGGGCCCTTTTCCACTACCCTAGGCCTCTCTGCCATTGCTATATGGGTATCTAAGAGACCACCTAATCTATCCACTTCTACAGTCATCAAGTCAAGTTTTGTGACCAGGGGTTTAATGATATTTTCAATCTTGGTATTGATGATGTTAGTTAAAAGATCGAATTGCTCAGTGTTCATTCAGACGGCTCCCTGCTTCTCCCTTGGCTCTTCCCCGGCCATCGTGTTTATGAGGGGTGAATCAGCCTTTTTATTATTACGGGTACTACGAGTGCCCCCTCGTTTGGCTTGAGCTTTCCTACATGCCCTCTGTGCTCTCTGGACCGGCGAGCGCTGCACTGGCGAATCACAGGGCACATTCTCAGTATTCTCAATAAGGTTCACTAGGTCAGGCTCTCTTATAAGTAGGGTTTCGGAGTTGTTTAACATACTACTATCATCGAGAGAGCCCGATTGGTTAATAGGCGGAATGGCCTGTGGGGGGTGAAGTAACATGGGGAGTGTCACGGCCTAAGGTTAAACGTCGCTCTTTATTAATCTTATGAACCACTTTCACCAGATAATTGTCAAGTGTAGCTCCCGCTAACGTGGTATTAACGGCTTTCTGTTTAGACATGATTTAACCTAACAACCGTACAGTCACAATTAAAATAACAGTAACAACAGCTACAATAAAAATGAATTAAGTTATCATGAATTGAACACACAATGGTTTTAAAATATTGGAGGCCTTATTACAGGCAGTATATACGAAATAGGTCTTATGTCCTTGCTTTGGGGGTTTAAATGACTGGGCCAAGGTCCGTGGCCCTGCCCTGCCTCCTCCTGCCCCGGACGGCCACAGACGGCCCTTTGCCCGGCACCGCCCGCGTGCGTCCGCGACGCGGAGGAAGCCTCTTGTCTTTAAGCGCCTCTTGGCACGAAAGTAGCGGGAAGTGGGCGGGGATGCCGCCGAGCGTGCTGGGACCTGTAGTGCTCCCGGTCCCTGGCCGCGAGCTGAAAGCGGCAGTGAAGCGGCTGGAAAATGCCCGTCGTCTTGTCCCCACTGTGGCGTTCAGGTAATGCCCTGTTTACCCGGTTGTTTGCCCCTGCTCCACCGAGGGAGCCTCTTGTCTTTAAGCGCCTCCTGGCGCGAAAGTAGCGGAAAGTGGGCGGGGATGCCGCCGAGCGTCCTGGGACCTGTAGTGCTCCCGGTCCCTGGCCGCGAGCTGAAAGCGGCAGTGAAGCGGCTGGAAAATGCCTGTCGTCTTGTCCCCACTGTGGCGTTCAGGTAATGCCCTGTTTACCCGGTTGTTTGCCCCCGCTCCACCGAGGGAGCCTCTTGTCTTTAAGCGCCTCCTGGCGCGAAAGTAGCGGGAAGTGGGCGGGGATGCCGCCGAGCGTCCTGGGACCTGTAGTGCTCCCGGTACCTGCCCGCGAGCTGAAAGCGGCAGTGAAGCGGCTGGAAAATGCCCGTCGTCTTGTCCCCACTGTGGCGTTCAGGTAATGCCCTGTTTACCGGGTTGTTTGCCCCCGCTCCACCAAGGGAGCCTCTTGTCTTTAAGCACCTCCTGGCGTGAAAGTAGCGGGAAGTGGGCGGGGATGCCGCCGAGCGTCCTGGGACCTGTAGTGCTCCCGGTCCCTGGCCGCGAGCTGAAAGCGGCAGTGAAGCGTCTGGAAAATGCCCGTCGTCTTGTCCCCACTGTGGCGTTCAGGTAATGCCCTGTTTACCCGGTTATTTGCCCCCTTCTGTCACTCATATGTAATTTTTCTATCAATCAACTAGAAATATGTTTTTATTGTAATAGTCTGCCAATACATAAGCACTTATGGGCAGATTTAGAAGTACCCTGTACCAATAATATGTCACTTTTTGTAACATAGTGACGGTGCCAGATACTCCTTCATATTTACAAGGAGAGGCGGGCGACTCGGACTTACCGGACCATCGAGGCAAGGGGTGGCTGCCTTCAACCCCCGGTCACTCTTGGACCCTGCCAGCTGTCTCCCCCCGCCGCAGCAGCCTCTGACACCGGGCAGCGGCCGCCGAGCGGGGGAGACTACTAATCCCGGCGTCCATAGCGGCAGGAAGCCGCCAGAGCACACTTCCGCGCCAGGAGGCGCTACTAATTCACCCTACAGTCTCGGGGGAGCGGGCGACTCGGACTTACCGGACCATCGAGGCAAGGGGTGGCTGCCTTCAACCCCTGGTCACTCTTGGACCCTGCCAGCTGTCTCCCCCCGCCGCAGCAGCCTCTGACACAGGGCAGTGGCCGCCGAGCGGGGGAGACTACTAATCCCGGCGTCCATAGCGGCAGGAAGCCGCCAGAGCACACTTCCGCGCCAGGAGGCGCTACTAATTCACCCTACAGTCTCGGGGGAGCGGGCGACTCGGACTTACCGGACCATCGAGGCAAGGGGTGGCTGCCTTCAACCCCCGGTCACTCTTGGACCCTGCCAGCTGTCTCCCCCCGCCGCAGCAGCCTCTGACACCGGGCAGCGGCCGCCGAGCGGGGGAGACTACTAATCCCGGCGTCCATAGCGGCAGGAAGCCGCCAGAGCACACTTCCGCACCAGAAGGCGCTACTAATTCACCCTACAGTCTCGGGGGAGCGGGCGACTCGGACTTACCGGACCATCGAGGCAAGGGGTGGCTGCCTTCAAACCCCGGTCACTCTTGGACCCTGCCAGCTGTCTCCCCCCGCCGCAGCAGCCTCTGACACCGGGCAGCGGCCGCCGAGCGGGGGAGACTACTAATCCCGGCGTCCATAGCGGCAGGAAGCCGCCAGAGCACACTTCCGCGCCAGGAGGCGCTACTAATTCACCCTACAGTCCCGCGTCGCGGGAGCGCGCGGGAGCGCCGGGTTAAGCCCGGGACAAGGGCGGGCCCTCTGTGGCCCTCCGAGGCCTGAGGAGGCCGGGACGGGCCACCCCACTTTTCACCATCACAGAGGGAGGTATCGTGATTCATTATTATTTGACCTTTGTTTGGCATTTCTTTAATCTATTACAAACACGATGTCTATATGGGAAGAACTCAACGCCCTATGTGGTACAAAGTATGTCCCTGATTCTATAACCTCCCCAACTGTGGATTCTTTTTGTCTTAAAGCAAATGGCCCCGCTGATAAAGCTAACAACCAAGTAAATGCTGCGCCCCTGGGTTCCTACAATAGATGGAAGCATGACATCGAAACGAACTTTGGGAACAATATAAGTACACAAATACTGTGCACCAATGTTATACCATCACCTGCTAATCCAATAGCATTTATCGAGGACCCGGCCGCGGACAAACTAGAGGACCCTCTTTTGTCTCTAAATACGACTTTATTGGTCAAAATTGAGCAAATGCTGGTTGCTACCATCTCTCCCTTGGTTACAAAAATGAATTAATTAGGGGAAAGGCTGACCAATATTGAGTCAGTAATAAGAAAGCACCCGCTTCCAGCTACTACTACGGCCACATGCGTTCGCCCTAACCCTACCATCGCCCCCGAAATGCATAAATCTGGCAATGGTGCCACCCAAATACAGCCATCATGCACACCTACCCTAATAGGCCCCAAAGTATTTGTCAAACCTGCACCAAAATCCCATACAGTGGCTAGATCCGCCTTGGCAAGAATGCCACATATCAACCTACCCCCTGAGGCCGCCCCGTATGTGTCTGTCCTCTCTGGGGTCCCTGCCCTCACCCAGGGAACACGCGAATCCCAGCAGGATCTGCTAAATAAGGCCACCTATTGGCTAAAAAAGAATAGACCCTTGCCGCCGGGGCTAGACGGGGGTATCTTGAGTGTCAGGAGGGTGGGATGGTTAGGGACGCTGCCCAAATGCATTGCTGGGGATCTGGTACTAATTAAATTTAAAAACACCAATGTTGCCCCCTTTTTACGAGTTTGTACCCCCAAAGAAAGACAAGGCACAATTCGCATTTGGGATCTGTATGATTTTTACCCGAGCTCCCCTCACATTACATAGGACTAACTCTTAAGCTTTTAATGGCAATTGAATCTTGCACAATAATTGTTGAATGATGGTTTTGTATTGTGTCTATGAAATGAAATGTTTATGTTTTTTTTTCTTTTTTTTCTTTTTTTTATTCCTGTATTGTCGATGCTTTTATGATTTTTATTTTAAAATCGAATAAAGCTTATATTTGATTTGATTTGATACAAGGAGAGGAAAATGCACCCTGTGTAGCGTTTCTTCTCCATGTAAATACAACCTTATCATAAACACCACTTTGCGTTGAAAGGGGCGTTCCATAGGAGTTGCTGTGGGTGTTTGCACAGAACACTCATAGAACAATACACACCTCCAGATTAATCAGAAATCAGACATCTGGAGATGTGTGTGAATGTTGCACCATTCTCCAGTTGGTGTAGCAAGGCACAACAAGGAGAATTGTTTTCATTTTACCTCATTTTTTCTCTTTCAATGTATGCTGCATTGCACAGCATACATTGAAAGAGAAAAATACCTTGACTGATTGTTTTTGTGCACAAAGGTGTCCCTTTCTGCACAAAAACAATTTCTCCACAACACAGACTCACTTGCACCATGGTGCAAGGATGCCTGTGTCCCTGTATGTCTGCACTTTGTGCAGCAGTGCAGAGGGAAGCATAGAGTTGCAACATATTTATGTACATATGTTGCATCCCGGTGCTTCGGAAGTACCACTGCACAGTGCAGCTAAAGAGATTACAGTGTCAAGCTATAGCACTTCCTTATAGTTCTGCACTTATATATTCACCATACACTACTAATATTTTCTTTCAGTCAATTATGCTCTACACATACATTCAACCAAACTTTCACACATTATTATACAAACATAGTTCTTTCTTTAACCAGAGAATTTAGTTCTAAAAGTAATTTTATTTCTTCTTTTTTAGTTTTATATATTTTTTTGTTTTTCAGAACAATTTTGTAATTTTGTGGGTGTTTTTACAAAAAAATATATATTTAGGAATTATGTCTCATTGCTAAAAAACAAAGCATACAAAAAGCTAGCAATGATGGTTACATTGCGCAGCACAAACTGCTTCCACAGACTGCTCTCCAAAAGAAATGAGCTTGTTGCACTTCATGCAGTGCCGTTTCAGAAAAGCGAATTCAGGACGTATGTCTGGTGGTGATGCACTTGGAGAAGTTCCAGAGGTTCCAGGAATTGCAGGTTGAGGGTTTTCTTTTAGCTCTCCTACACTCCTTCCGAGCCAGATTAACCGGATGGAGAGTCTTAAGGTGTTTATACATTCAGGCAGTACCGCAGGAATATTTTTTTCAGCACTACCTCTCGACAAGACTCTGTCACAGATCCGGCAGGTGAATTTTGTGGCATTGACTTTTTTCTGTCCTTCTGGAAAAGTAAAGAACTTCCACACCACCGACACAAGCCTTTGAGGACGTGGAGCTTCTGGTGCAAATTCTTCCTCCGAAGAATGTTCTGACTCCTCCTGTGGCTGCTGTCCTGAAGCCATGTTCACTTGGTTTTCAAAAACACCCCAAAAAAATTATACAAATAGAGTTCTTCTAAGCACAGAGATGTCTCTCCAAACAAGCTCAAAGAAGAATGATGGAAATGGGTGGGGTCCTTCAATAGTTAAAATGGGAAAAATGATGAACCAATCAAATCTTTTTTTGTTCAGGTCACATGGAATCCGTGTACCGTGCGCACAGGCAGCATGCACTCAACGCGACTTCGCGAAATTGCATTTAAAAGTAGTATAAGTTTATTACAAGTAAAAATATATTATTTGTATGAATAGCTTAGATAATGTGTTGCCCTAATATGTATATTAAAGACATATATAAATCATTAAGACATCAATAGAAATTTGCGGGAGTCAGGCACCCTCTCTGCCCAACACATATATGACGTCAATCGGAACACGTCACTGCGCAAGCATCGCGTACAGTAATGTGCATGTGTCGCGAATGCCCGGGAGCTGGAGTTGTGTACCGGTCGCATAGCAATCGCACACATATCAGAAAATACGCACCTGTCGCACACCCTACGCGGATCCTTCACAACATCCTAAAATGGCGGCTAGGTTCCGGGCAGCGATCGTGAAAGGTACGCTTTGGATGTGCGACTCCAAAAACAAATTGGAAAAAAACAATAAAGAAAATAATATAAATATATTAAAATAAAAATATAAAACAAAAAACAAATATTTTTGTTTCAATATTTTAAAAAACATTTTTTTCCATTTATATTAAAAATATATAATGTAATTTAAAAAATAAAATATGTAAAAATAAACAGTTAAAAAACAGTAGAAAATCAGTATAAAAAAAATACCTATAACTATTATTACATTTAAAAATTATCATTTACAAAACCTTCGAAATTCACTGGAAAAAAACATAGGTTTCAGACATGTTATAGTTAGGAATTAGCATTTAAAAAACCTTAGCAATTCACTGAAAAAACCATGGGTTTCAGGGCTGTCATAGTTAGCTGGACATTTCACTCGTACAAAAACATTGAAAATAGTCAGTTATAGTTAGTTCTGCTAATTATAACACAGGCGCCCGCAATCCACTGCTGATGATGTCACATGTTACATCATTCATGACATGGTCAGTGATATCACTGATGACATCTCAAATGACATCACTGATGACATCATCCACGTGACAATCTGATACACCTCATCATACACTAGTATAACCTTTCATCACTCACTGTAAAATACAGAGTACCATATTTGAAACCATTGACACTCAAATAAAAGTTTCTACAAACCCACTCAGTGATTCCTAGACCTACACACACATCTAATCACTTACCTATAGACTCACTCATACATGCTGTCAATGATCAATAGAACACTATTTAATGCACTTATACACCTATATCGATATTACACACCAGCACACATCCTATTCACTTATGCAGTCATTCTACTCACTTATGCAAACAATCGATCATACTTAAATTTAATCAGCTACACACTTATACAAACACCACTTCATTTCTTTATACAGATAGGACCTCATACTAAGGGGTCCATTAGGATGTCGGGCGGTGGCACTACCGGGGTGCTGACGGTGCGTAAAAACTAATTTTTCCACCTTCCGCCTGCGAGCAGGAGAAAACACGTCTGCCATATTAGCATTGTCAAACATAGGTCAATTCCCGTCCGCCGCGGTGCAACGCGCACGCAATCAAAGTGTGCCCGCCACTGCGGCGGTGTGCGCCATTGGAGACTCACCACTGTGCGGAATGACTTCCGCCTCACTCTACAAATTAGGACGACCCAAACAAGCAGACGCAACGCAGCGGAGACACCGTACAATCAGAGATGGCGGAAGCATGACAGCGGAGTGTGAAACAAGAGTCCTGGGCCCCTCCACCCGGTCACGACCGCCATGGACCCCCCTCTACACGTGTTCCCGGTGCTGTACCTGCTACATCACTATCAACTCATGGACCGCCGCGGATGCCACCGCAGGTACGCAATTACCCAAATACAACTCACAACACACAGGCTGACACAGGGTCCAAATACACAACAGACACTCTGCTGGGGGCAGTACACATCCACAAGGGCACCCACACATGACCCACCTGCCACCAAGTCACTCCTCTGCATCCTGGACACATATCTTCTGCAATCATGCAGCAATGTCCCGGTCACGTTACAGCAGCGGTGAACACAAGGGAATACATGAGCACAATGTAGGAGGCAGGGCCAGTCCAAGTCACGGACAGGGCACAAAGACCCCAGGGACATACCTCCTAATACCACAAATCAGCACACCTCATGAAGGCACAGGCCATGTTCCCATCCTGTGCACTCCCATGCACAACAACAAGCCAGGTCAATCTACACCCTTCACCACACAACAAACAACCAGCGAAACAGCCACTGCAGAAGTGGCTGCACAGGAAAACGCAACACACAGCACAGTGCCAGGGAAACACACACCACAACACCACCACACACATGGAAACAAACATGAGTACAAGCACCAAAATAACACATACAAGGAACAGACATACAAATGGACACACAGCTTGCACAGTCACACATGCATACCACAAACTGACAAACACACCTAAAATGACAATAGCAAAGGAGCACAACAAATCAGCAAGCCAAAGTGGGATGTACACAAATGGAAGGCCATGGGGACACACAACCTATTCAGAATCAGGCCGCCCGTCTTATCTATCACCTTCCCAAGTCCCTCCACATCACTCCTGTTTTGAAATCCCTTCACTGGCTTCCCATCTGTCAGAGATCCCTCTTTAAGATGGGCTGCCTGGCCTTTATGGCTCACGCCCGCACTGCCCTGGCTTTCATCAACTCTCTCATTATTCCCTACACTCCCAATCGTGCCCTTCGTTCCTCCAATCAGTCCCTCCTCAATGTTCCGCGGTTCCGTAGATCTAAAACTGGAGGCACTAGATTCTCTGTATTAGCTCCTCGCTTTTGGAACAGCCTCCCTCTGTCTATCAGATCTATCCCAGTCTACTCACAATTCCACAAGGCCCTTAAGACCTATTTGTTCTCCCTAGCGTACTCTTGCTGATCCCCTTTCGGCAAATTCCATTCTCCTCAGCCCTCCACCTTCAGCGCCAGGAAGCCGTTTGGTCGCCGTGCGGTTTATCAAGAACTTTTTCAACTTCAACTTCAACTTCAACTTCAACAAGCATGTGCACGTCACATGCAACACAAGGAACACAGAACACCCCCCTCAGACCATCAAACCACATGTGGCTGATACAGTCAGTGTAGTCAAACCACAGGCTCCACAGTACAACAACACAGGGAGACAGCAAGGTATACCAGGTAAAGGCACAAGGAAGAAAGGAAGGCCTGGAAGTCAAGCTGGGAACAGCCACACGTGCATATAACCAATACCTGGCAGTCCATACACACACAAACAAACACACACCCTGGGTGTAGCTACAAACATCACACTCAGGGATGCCACAGCAAATGTCTGCAAAAAATCATCACACAAACACATAACCCAAATGAAACACACAGAACCAGAACAAAAACACAGACATACCCTGTCATACAAACTGTGGCAAGGCAATGGGAGCACATACACAACAGGAGTGCACAACCTCATCACTCAGGAACAAAGCACACACAACATACCACAAATCACACAAGAAGTGCCCCATCACAGAAGAACCCAGTCACATCAAATCAACTACAATTAACAAACACTGCAGGACATCAGGGGATGCACATCGGGCAATGTCAAGGCCTTATACACACAGCACTGAAAGCACAACAAGCAGTGTGTGAACACTGAGCATACCAGTCACACACAGATATGAGTAACACAACACCAACCCACACAACACAAATCAGCACAGCACAAACACAACAGCACACCAAGGAAGTGAAGCAACAACACAGCCAACACACATAGATCCAACACAACCACAACAGATGCACAGATCTGGGACGGACACAATGGTGGAATCAACTTGAACATAGCACTGGCAAGCACACAGGTGAACAGCAGATGACCAACCATGACTGCCAAACAGCACAGGAACACCACAAAGGAACAATTAGGGAAAGTGGTACATAGCCCCAGCCCAAAGAAGCGCACCACACAGCACAATGTCACAAATGAAGTGATGAGGAGGCACACACACACACAGACACACACAAACCAAGGGGACAGCCGACATTCGAGTAAAGTGTACTGCACGTAATTAGTGGACATGGCAGGAATGCACAAAACACAATCAGAGGGAGACCAGGCCACAAAGAGCAGGTACAAGAAGCACACATAGGGGATGGCATTACACCACATACACCATGCCATACAGGAGGGTAAAAGGCACCATGTGCCTGCAATGCATGAGAAACACAACCACAATGGCAGTGTGGAGCCGCAGGTCTGCACAGTCTACTCAAACAGAATCAAGACACATGGATGATCAAACAAACACAACGTTGATGTGCCAGTCACACACTCTGCACACTCACAAGTGACTAAAACAACAAGTAGGAGTCAGACAGAACAGCATGGACATACCTACACACTCCACACCTCTTGACAAACCAAGAGCACACATCTCATGTAGGCCATGGGACCAGGATCACGGGCCATCACAAGATGACCATATACATACACAGCGGGGCACACATAACGGAATAACACAAATACATGAAGACATAGCCCAGCCTGCATGCAACCCTGAGCACAGACTCACACAATGTGCTGGCAGTGTCCCCCAACCTGACATGTGAACAATGTAGCCAACAATTGAAAGCCTTGAAAATGAGACCTGCACAACAGGTTAAATTGACACCACAGATGCCACAAGTATCAATTTCAGAAAGAACTGAAGTCCCTGTCACCCCTGTGAAAAAAAGAGTAGGCGAGCAAATACCTTGGCATTGTTGAAGTGCCACATAGAGCATGGGACACAGCCAAACATATGCATACACAAAAATAACTTTATTCAGTAAGTACACTGAAAAAACAGACAACAGGAGTAACTATCTTCATTCACATGTTAGATAGATAGGTACCAACAGTAGAGAAGAGCAAGGCACAAAATACACAGCAAATCCATGAGAATCAGCTCAGGCAAGGGCAAAACAGCAAGGCCAGTGGCCAGTCCAGGGAGCACAGCATACCCATGTGAATCTGCAAAGGCAAAGGAAAAACAGCAAGACCAGTGGCCAGTGGAGCACAGCATATCCATGAGAATCTGCACAAGCAAGGGCAAAACAGCAAGGCCAGTGGCCTGTCCATGGAGCACAGCATATCCTTGAGAATCTGCACAGGGAATCGCCCAACATGGCAGAGCAACAAGGCCAGTGGGCAGGGCAAGGTGCTGAGTCTGCCCATGAGAATCTGCACAGGCAAGGCCAGAACAGCAGTGAATGACAAGGCCAGTGGGCAGGGCAAAGTGCAGAGTCTGTTCATGAGAAGCTGCACAGGGAAGGCCAGAACAGCAGTGAATGACAAGGCCATTGGGCAGAGCAAAGTGCAGAGTGAGTACATGAGAATCTGACACAGCTGTATCAGGTGCAGACACTGGCATTCCCTCTGGGGAAGTGCTGGATCCTGGTGAACGCTTCATCTGGCTTTGCATTTGGCCCCTTTCCCCTGTTTGTCAGGTGTACCCCCTACAGTGCCCTCCTTCCCCTGCTTCACTGGGCTCGGAATGGGAGTTGTGGTGATGGGGACATGTGCCTCTGAGCCCTTCTCCTTCTCCGGTGTACCCTTGCCATGTAGTCACAGAAACTGTATGCCTCTCTTTACGTGATGCTTTAGGGACTGCAGAGTCCTTCGCTGGGGTTGCCTCTGAGGCATGTGAGCCAGAGGTCTGCTTCTTTGCTTTTTGGGCCTTGCTTTTGACTGACAGACTTTTGACAATGCATTCTGGGCTGGCTTTGCTCTTCTGTGGGGATGATGTCTGCAGGCGGGACGGCTTGGGTTGATTTTGCTGTGTGCTCCATGTGGTGTATTGTGACTGTGATGTATGTGATCCGTGATCACTATCATCAGATGTGGCCACTACCTGTGGGGTGGACAAAGTGCCTGGAGTAGAAATGGGAGTATGTGCCTGTTGAAGGTCAGACGTCAATGTGGAAGACAAGGCCTGGACAGTACGGTGCAGCCTACCCACGTCGGAATGTATGCACTCCATGTAAGCAACCACCTGGGCTAATTTCTTGTCATGGTCACTGAAGGCATTGATCAGAGCTGTCTGGCCCACACATAGCTGGTGCAAAAGCTCAACAGACTCTGCACTGATGTCTGCAGGGGGGACAGGTGCCGGGGCGGCAGTGCGAGGTGTGAATGAAACTAGTCTCCTCTTACTGATACGGACACGGGCAGCACCAGAGGAAGTGGATGGGAGGGAGGGCACTGGCAGCTGTGTGGTAGACGATGATGCAGATTCTCAATTCCCTGTGCCCGCAAACATGGATGCATCCCCGCTGGCATCAGATGATGTGGTACTTTGTGTCTCAGGCTAGAATTCCTCCTGCAGACTCCGGTCACCCTCTGAGGCTTTGGTGACATCTGTGTCACTAGGCTACTGTGCCGCTGTAGTGCTAGTCGCACCACCACTGGTGTCCGGCTCCTGTCCCTCTACAACCACTGGTGAATCCGCATGAGAGATCAGCTTACTGGCAGCAACAGAACAAACCTATGCAATCAATGCAGTACAGAAGAGGAGCAAATTGACATGTTGCACACCACACTCTGCATCAAATTGCAGACACTAACTACATAGACCCCAAAAGTGGATGTATCCCTGGTTATCTGTCATGACTGAGCCATGTCATGAATGCTGTTACGGATCGGGAGGTAGACTTTGACATGGCCGCTTGCCTGCTTCTTTGGTTACCGCACACCAAAAAGACCAAGGTGACAAGCAAATTCATTGGGTTGGGATTGATACTGGCACAGCGTGAAATCACTTGGCACTGGAAGTCCAAAGAGGGGCCGTCAGTACGGAGGTGGAGGAATGAACTGGTGAAGTGGTCGGGTTGTGAGAGTGTGTCACGAATGCGCCAGGCGACTAGAACTGGTAACGAAAAGAGTTTGGACCTGGCAAGGTCCTGGGAGCTGGTGGTACAAGCATTAAGGGACTACCTAACTGAAGGCGAAGAAGCTGATCAGGTATAGGGAGGCATTCCGTGTGACTACTTGCTTGTCGACTCTTCCTGATAGTTGTCACCTTAGAGCTAGAAAGGGATGGTGGAACCCGCATTAGCAGCAGTTGAAGGGGAGGGCACTGGGAGGGAGTCGTGGGAGGGGGTGGTTTGCCGGCTAGCGGCAACCTCCCGGAACCGGATGGCCCAGGGGGGTAATTGTGCTGTTTCAGTTTCGTGACGTTGGAGTGGCCTAGGACTAGATGGAGAGGGTGGGTTGGTTGTTTTGGGATAAAAGCAGAAACGAGGTGCTGCATTTGACCTGTGCCCCGGATGGAGCACGCACCGAGATACCCCCAGTGTACTAAGTCATTGAAGCGCCGCCCAGCCTCCGGGATGTGGGCTAATCGGCTGTGTATTGTGTTACTATCGCACTGAATGCTGGGTACCATTGGGATCTAGGTTGGCTTGTTGGATATGTTTACTCCTGATTCTGCAATAAAAACATATTTAAAAAAAAAAAAAATGACTGAGCCATGTCATGGCCACACATCACAACACCCTGCCTGTGATGGAAGTCTACCAGACACACAACTACCTCTGCACAGACCTAGGGACATGATTTGTGCACACCACTTGTTGCCAATGACAGACCTGGATGGAACAACACAGACACCGATTACGACATGACAGTTCACAATGGCAAATAGCCCATGCCAACCACCATGTTGTACTCTGGGGCCCAAAGATTACTAGTGCACATTGTTGTCAGATGTGTAGGTCTCAACATTCATGGTGCATGCAATGTAAGCATAGATGAAGTCACACTCAGATTGGGAAACACTGCTATTCACTTTCAATTTGATTCCCCAGACTAACCCAATGCTGAATAACCATGAAGAGCACAACACAGACGGCAATGGGAATGCACAGCAGGGAGGATCACTTTTGTAAGAACATTTTGGGCAAATGCATTGCACTGGCACCCATCCCAGGAGCCACTTAAATGACACTGCACCACTCCACCAATATCACATAGGCCACCGCTGGCACAGGCCCTGTATACATGCATCCACTCACAGCCAAAGTCACCCTCCCCAAATAATCACCCCTGCCTTGCTGCTGACGCTCCTTCAGACGTGCAACCAGCTCAGGGTAATTCACTGCCAAAATGTGGCCCATTAGTGGTGTCATGCTGCGCTGTGCCAACTGCCCAGTGCGAGGGAGCAGCCTCAAAGTCATCTCAGCCACGTTCTTTGCCAGCCAGCTGATGTCGTCCCACCTCTTGTGGCAGTGGGTGTGCGGTCGGTTATATACCCCCAGAGCTCGCAACTTTGCTGCAATGGCCCTCCACACGGGCTTACGCTGGTGAACTTTGAGCTGCAGGCATGGGAGACAAGAGGGGGACATGATCAGTGACACAGTGGCATGTGCCACCATCTATCAGTACAGTAGCAAGACACAAACTCATAACAAATCTAATCTCTGTCCATCCCACCCTGGGGTACATTTCACATGGGGACTCTGCATGGGCTAAGCTGATGTAGCTGCATGCAATTATGAGGGTGTACACAGGCCCTGCATATCTCACACACATGCAGGATGACAGCACTGAACCCCCTATGTGGCTTTCACACATCTCCAGTTCTTTGCTTGTCTGGCCACAACATACATCACATATCAAGCTGTGTCTGTGGGTAGACTCACACAGTGCAGCACTCAATGTCCATGCCCTGTGAATATCTCAGTATGTCATGTGTGTGACATTGAGGGACATGGACTCACAAACAAAATATAGATCTACACAAGTGTGGTTGTGTGCAATTCTACAGGGCTGAGAGGGTACATAGTTGGATTTGACTGTGAAAAAACATTAGTAAGGACACAGTAAGTGAATTGATGTGACTTTATTTTGGCGGCCGGGCATTGTGCTGACCATCTGGGATCACACTGAGATGGACAACAGGGGCACACACAGCCATTCAGCCAAGCAATCACTGTCCTGGCACCTGCATGGCCAACATACTGTGTCACAGTATGGCTGACATTGTAACACACTTCAGTCATACCTATGAGAGCAGGCAGGGAAACCCGTGACATAGGGACACACACTCCTCCCCCTGGAGAAAGCATGTTTGTCAGTGCATGACACAACTCCACACCCTCAGGCATATACTGCATCAGTCCAACTACATGTGTGACCCCCCTGCCCTACACCTCTGCTTTTGTGTACTTACCACATCATTTGGGACACCAAACAGCCTTGGGTACTGTTCAAGCACCTCGTCCATCAGGACCTCCAGCTCCTCGCTTGTTAATGGACTGGCACAGGTCTTCTCTGTCCTTGCCATCCCTGTGGACATGGAACACCTGTGGTGGAATTGGGTGGTGAGGGGTCTCTGGCAGCAGTCCCTGGAGGCAACAGTAGATGAGGGGTCTCAGGCAGCAGTCCTTGGAAGCAGCAGCAGTCTTTTGCAACAGGCTCTGTGAGCAGTGAAAATGTGAGGCTCACTCCCACACACATATAGCCCCCGGGGTCGTTTCAAAGGTGCCAAGCTGTAACAATTGGTTATCCAGGTCTGCCTCATTCGAAAGCATCCAATGACTGCCTCCGCGGTGGCGGTGCACATCTACTGTGATTTTCGAAATTGCATCATGCTACAGCGATTATCGTTCCCATTGGCTCAAGGGCATGCTCAATGGCGGTGATGCACCGCAGGAGCCTGGGGTGCACTACCGTGATGGTGCATCTTTGCAAAGCATCCAATTACCGACTCTGCGGTGGCAGAGCACACCTACCGCGACTTTAAAAATTGCATCATGCCACCGCAATCATTGTTCCCATTGGCTCTAGGGCATGCTACATGGCGGTGATATACCGCAGGGGCCCAGGGTGAGCTAACGCAATGGTGTATCTTTCAAAAGCATCCAATGACCGCCTCCCCGGTGGCGGAACACGCCCTCCGCAATTTTAACAATTGCACCATGCCACTGCAATCATAGTTCCCATTGGCTCTAGGGCATGCTGCATGGCGGTGACTCACCGCCAGGGCCAGGTGGTAGCTACCGCGATTTGGGGCACATATATGAGGTACCACGATTTGGGTGGCGGAGCATGCCAACCGCCATTTGGACATGTCTCCATGCCAATAAACTACTGCACCTGTGTCAAGGGGTGCCGGTGATGCACCGCCGGGGACAGGCAGTAGCTACCATGATTTGGGGCACATACATTGACATGAGGCCCCGCGTTTTGGGTGGTGGAGCATGCCAAACACCATTTGGGCATGTCTCCATGCCAATGACTACCGCACCTGTGTCAGGGGGAGCTGGTGAAGCACTGCCGGGGCCAGGTAGTAGCTACCACGATCTGAGGCACATACATTGACAGGAGGCATCGCGATTTGGGTGGCGGATCATGCAACTGACATTTGGGCATGTCTCCATGCCAATGACTACCGCACCTGTGTCAGAGGGAGTGCCGGTGATGCACCACTGGGGACTGGTGGTAGCTACCTTGATTTGGGGCACATACATTAACATGAGGCACCGCGATTTGGGTAGTTGAGCATGCCAACTGCCATTTGGGCATGTCTCCATGCCAATGACTACCGCATCTGTTTCAGGGGGGGTGCCGGTAATGCACCGCCAGGGACAGGTGGTAGCTACCGCAATTTGGGGCACATACAATGGCAATGTTCATCGGGAACACATCAACAGTGCACAGTGGCCACATGGTGAAGGGCACATCATCGTGCACACAATGTCAATGTTCCTTTGGCTACACTGGTCCCTACACATGCCCTGGTTGTGTATGTGTGACGTACATTGGTCTGTAGTACCTAACATGTCACAAATGTATTAGATGGTTGATGAGGTAGGACAGTGTTGGAGTGGACTCTATAATGTGGACACATATCAATGTGTTGAGGGGCAATGATGACCGCGGCAAGGCTTGTCTCACTGTATGATGTAGTTACTTACTAGTGCTCTTCTGGCTGCTCATCCATGCAATTGACAGGTCACCTTCAACTGTGTTCATTGTGTTGCGGATGTGTGCCACATTAGAATGATGCATTGAGGTGTGACAGGTACAGCAGATGAGTATGTTACAGTGGTGTTGATTTGTCACACATTGGCTGGATGCCACGCTCCCAGGCGTACACATGTAAAATGTGGCCATGTAACTATGTGCATTCACATTGACCTATGTGGTGTTTGAGGCACTTTTTTATTGTAAATCGGGATGAATGCCCTCTGTGTTGCCCAAACGTCCTCCCATGTAACCTGGTGTGTCACTTAATTGTCAAGTCTTTATTTTTTCTGTGTCATCCAGAACGGGATATGCTGTGACCATCTCATGATGGATTTCATTTACATGTGTCTACTTTCATCCCAACTAGGAGGAGGCCAAATCAAATTTGTCACTTGACACTACTGGAGGACATGGAGGATGTAGCGATCATTCGCAAAGTGCGTCTAGATAGAACCACCCTGAGGACTCTTTGTGCTATGTTGGAGCCCCAACTGCAGCCTCGCCGGACATATCCAACAGCTTTCACCCCAACTTATAAAGTGATGGCAGCCTCCATTTTTTTGCGACAGGATCGTTCCAGGAGTCAGTGGCCAGCACTGGTGGAATGTCTCAACCGATGTTCAGCATGGTGCTGCATGATGTTCAGTCCGCCATGATGACATACAAGGACTAATATATCCATTTCCCCATGGGTGCTGAATTGCCAGCTGTGAATGGAGACTTCTATCCCCTTGGGCACATCCCCCATGTTGCTGGTGCCATAGATTGCACACATGTCAGTCTTGTGCCACCACAGGCAAGTGAGCACATTTTTCATAATCGCCAATATAACCACTTCATCAATGTGCAGGTGGTGTGCCTGGCAGATATGATAATCTCGCATGTGTGTGCCAGATTCCCCGGATCAGCTCATGACCCCTACATCCTGGGGAACAGCATTGTGCCCCGGCTGACATCTAATCTGCTAATATGCTTCCCGAGTGTGCATGGATAGTGGGTGAGTATGCATAGTCGTATGTCGTGCTGGGTGTGTCACCTGCTGCCCTCTGCCTGTGCAACAATGGAATGTGTATTTATCATACCTAGGTGACTCTGCATATCCCAGCCGTCCATTGCTGCTGAGCCCACTGCGGAATCCTAGGACCCAAGCTGATATCCAATACAATGAGGCCCATGTGAGGACATGTCATGTGGTGGAGTGTACTTTTGGTCTGCTCAAGTCACGTTTCCGCTGCCTGGACAAAACCGGAGGTGCACTGGCATACTCACCTAGGAAGGTGTGTCAGATCGTAGTGGCATGATGCATGCTCCACAACCTGGCCATTCGCAAGGAGATCCCCCTGCTCAGGAATGAGGATAAGGACCCAAGGCCCCCACCTGCACAACAACATGAGTCCAGTGATAAGGACAGTGGAGAGGAGGAAGGTGGTGACATGCGTCCACAGCTCATCACCCGCTACTTCACTTGAAGGTGGTTCACGAAGTCCAACATATACATTGTATGGTGAGATTTCTTTTGTCGTGAAGGGCTATCTGTGAATGGTATAAACAGCCAGATGCAAAGTCACCTGTGTGTGGATATGTGACTGTGACATGGCATCTGGGAACGTATACGGGACGTGTATGTTGACAATTTTGTGTTGTCTACATGTTGGCTTCTGTAGATGGTTGCTGTAGTGTAATGTCTGTGATTTGAGGCATGAATTGATCAATGCTGCATACATTTCCACTGTTCAGCCGAGAGAGACGAGAGTGCTGTGCCGAGCTTCCGTGGAGCCGAGGTAAACCGTGAGTCAGAGGCAGAAACTAGAGTCGGGGGAGTGCGCGGTGAGCTGCCGGTGATCCTACCCACCCGCTTCCTTGCTTTGCACGGGAGGCATGAGCCAAGGGAGCCGTGGGAGCCCCAGCCCGGCGCGGTAGCGTTGGCGGCAGCAGTGAGGCGCCGTGAGCCATGTGGAGCTGCGGGAGACCCAGCCCAGCCCGCAGTGAGTCCGCCAGTGATCCTGCCCGCCCGCTTCCTTGCTCTGCATGGGAGGCGCAGGAAATCCTGCCCAGCCCAGGGGGGTTAGCGGCAGTGGCGGCAGCAGCAGTGAGGAGCCACGAGCCGCGTGGAGCCGCGGTTGGCCCAGCCCAGCCTAGCCGCGTGTAGCACAACGGTGGACGGTCGCAGCAACAGTGGCGGTGGCAACGGCAGTGAGGAGCCGCGAGCCGCATAGAACCGCGAGAGCCACAAGCCAGGGGCCGTGAAGCCTTGGAGCTGCGGGATCCTACCTCGTGAAGAGACAGGAGTAGTGGGATACATGAGTCAACTGCGTGTGGGGGTGAGCTGCGGCGGGCGGCAGCAGTTGCGGCAGTGAGCAGCGAGCAGCTGCGGGTGACACAAGCCGGAGCCGCGAGTGGCGGCAAAAATAGCGAGGCATCATTTTAAATCCCCGAGGGAAACAACTCCTCTGAGCCCTCAAAAGAAACGGTGGGGCTCTATTACTTTGCTCACTCTCTTTGTGCCACGTGCAGTTTAAAGTATTTTACTCTTGTGACTTCTTTTTACCACATTACAGTGGTGTGAGCTATAAAGCCAGACTAGAAGCGCACCCCGCTGCTTATCCCACATAAATGTGGCCATTATTACACAAAAAAAGACACGTTGCAATGTAAAAGACCAACACTGAATTTCTTGGGTCTGTTAGATACTCCAATCCCCCCAGTGCACTTGACAGTAATTGTAGCTACCCCCTCCCATTATTGGGCGAGCGCATGGTCACTCGCTTTCAGTTTTTCATCAAGACGCGGTGAGCAAGAAGATCACCATAAGTTCACGGCTAGAAGTATATGCGTGACCGAAGGAGTGCTAAGGAAAAAGGATTAAAACTGGAAATGAGATCAGGGAAAGTTGGTCAAGTGTGACAGGCAAAAAACTAAAAAAAACTAAAAAAGCACTTGAGGAAGGCTCTCAGATAAACCAAAGAAGGGAAGCCTCCAAGCTCAAGAGAGAGGCTGGTCTCAACACCGACTCCCGAAACAACAACGCTGAGTCCAAGAAGGAAAACCGGAATATAAAAATTATTTTATTCAAAGGATCCTATGGCGGTGATCTATGCACCAACAGCCGAGGCCTCCAAATTGCCAAGCCCCATCATCCCAGATAGCTCAGTATAGCTTGGCACAAGGCGCGACTAAAATTAATGATGCCCTAACAGGGACCCAACTCCCACAGAACTGAATGACACATCAACGTCAGAATAAGTCAGTAATAGTAACAGCACTAGTGCACCAACCTAAAACTCCAATAAACACAAGGGAAACAACGAGAGGCACAGTAAATAAGGGAAGTACATAGGACTCATTGCTAAAGTTAAAACTAATGAACTCAAGCAGAAGTATAAAACTCGGAGACATAGCAACGGAGGGAATTACAAATGTAAAGGTCCCTACAAAGGAAGCAATGGAGGACATTTTAAAACTCAGTGATTCATCCAAGCCGCTAGCACATGGCTGAATTCATTTTCCTTATCTAATGACTCCAATAATCGAGAAATTGGCAAGTCTTCCGGACATTTATTTTTATTGTAACTTTTCAAACAAAAAAACAACTTAACAAAAAACACAAGGCAAGAAATCAGTGAAGCATGATCATGAGCCCGGTAAGCAGAGCTCCAGTGTACCATACATACAATAAAGTGAATATTCGTGGGGGGGGGAGGGAGCAGCGAGGAAACAAGCAATAGTACAGTCACTGATAAAAATCGGAATGTCAGTTAGGGGGACAAGGAGACATCAGGAGGTGAATCATGTGGGGGAGTACATATATTTCCACGATATGCGTTCCATTGTGACCAGATCCTAACCCATTTCTTGGGCCTGCCCCGTGACAGATACACAGTTTTCTCCCGAAACATGCATCAATCCATGTTCTCCTTCCATTTTGATACAGTGGGTGGCCTGTGAGAGCCTCAGAGCTGTGCGATATCCCTCTTCGCAATCACTTTACCAAGGGTTGCCCAATTAATCTGCGCCGCGTTGTAATCGTTAGGTTCCCAGACATTCAAAAGACAACGCCTGGCTTCGGGCAGCAACGACACACCAGTAACCCTTTCCATCACCACATGTACTCGGGACCAAAACTCAATCACCCCCGGACATTCCCTTAGAATGTGGAGAAAGGTGCCAGTCATACCACAGCCACGCTTACACAACCCGTCTAAAGAATAACCCATATGAACCAGACTCGGACCCGTAACATACACACGATGGAGGATCTTAAGCTGGACAAACCTAAGGCGAGCAGGTATGGCAACTTCCCTAGGCGAGGACAGAGCAGATTGCCAGTCCTCGTCATCCAGTTCTAGTCCGTCAGCACTCCACAAAGCCCTAAGGCGTACAAGTAAATCAGCTCTATTATTGATCAATTTTTTGTAGATCAGTGAAACTGTGCTGTCGGGTACGTGGCCATCTAGGATGCAGTCTTCAAGAGGGGAAGACTCAGGAATATCGGCACCCACAGCGAAAACTGACAATAGGGCATGACGGACCTGAACATACCTAAAGAATTCCGTGTCACCGAGCTCATACTCCGTTTTCAGCACCTCGAAGGACTTAACGTCACCTTTAGACCATAAGTCACCTACCTTGCTAATACCAATCATATCCCATTTATCAAAGCCTTTCGTTCTCCACAAATGTCCCAAACATTCAGAGCCATACAAAGGGGTCGTGCGGGTAAATCTACCACACCACCCCAAAGCTGCATTCGCGTCCTGCCACACCCGTACAGCAATTTTAGTGGGACCGGTCAGTGTTCTACAGAGCCCCTTGGAATACAGCGCCCTGTTGAAATTCCCACCTGGCAGAAGGAATTTATCCAAGGCAAAAGCAGGGCCATGGCCGGAAGCGTAAGTCGCGTGGTTGACCGCACTCAACTGAGATAACTGAATAATAGCGCTTGATGTCTGGGAGGGCAATGCCACCGTCATACCACGGAAGAGTGAGTTTGGAAAGGACAACGTGCGCACGCCCGTCCCAGACCAGTCATCTCTGTAGGCTCTCCACTTCACGAAAATAACCCGAAGGGACTGGGTCAAATGAATTCTGAAGTGCATACAAAAATTGAGGCAGCGACATCATCTTGAAGAGAGCCGCACGACCGAGTGGTGACAGTGGCAACTTACGCCAACGTGTAACATCAAGCTTAAGCAGTTGAAGGGGGGGGTAACAGATTGCGCTCATAGCGCACAGAGGGGTCCAGGGAGACATAAATCCCTAAGTACGTAAAGCCAGTCTCAGTTACTTGAATTGGAAATCTATGAGGCAGTGGAGGAAGATCTCCTGCCAAAACGTAGACACAGGATTTAGCCCAATTAATAATGAGACCCGAGTTCTTTCCGAAGGAGGTCAGAACATCAAAAAGTACATTCAAGGACTTCCGAGGGGAGGTGAGGTAGAGAAGGATGTCATCTGCGTATAGCGAGATACGATCTTCAAAATCAGGAGTCCACCGAATGCCCCGCATTGAAGGCTCCCAACAGAGCCATTCCGCCAAAGGCTCTAAAGTGAGGGCAAAAAGCAGCGGAGACAGCGGGCAACCCTGTCGAGTGCCACGCCCAAGTGTAAAAACACCGGACACCTTCCCGTTAACCACCACCTGAGCCAAGGGCCTCTCATAAAGAAGTTTCACCCAGGAGATGAACACCTGGCCAAATCCAAACTTCGAGAGGGCCGCCCAAAGGTAGGGCCACTCGATGGTATCGAAGGCCATGGTAGCGTCAAGGGAAGTCAAAATGGCCGATTCAGTGAGTGTCCCAGCCCTCGTGAGAACTCCATGGAGTCTCCGAAGATTAAGGGAGGTGTTTCGATGTGGGATGAAACCGGACTGATCTGGATGGATCAAGTCTCCGATCACCTTAATCAAGCGATTAGCCAGCAACTTAGCTAGAATTTTAGGTTCGGCATTAAGTAAAGAAATAGGTCTGTATGAAGCACAACGATCCCACGGCTTACCTTCCTTATGGATAACTACAATGGTAGCAAGTCGTTGATCGGCAGGAAGGGAACCCGACTCCAAAGCCTCAAGGAACATCCCTCTCAAGTAGGGCGCCATTTTGTCGGGTCGCAGCTTAAATAGTTCAATGGGTAAACCATTGGGGCCCATTGCCTTGCCAGAACGAAGGGAACATATGGCCACCGACACCTCATCCACCGTAAGAGGTGCATCCATGAAGTCTCTATCAGCATCAGAAAGACAGGGCAATGCAATGTCCCGCAATAACAAACGAGAATCCTCCTCATCTCTATCACAGACCGAGGCATACACAGTCTTGAAGTGGTCTACAAAACACTGAACGATCCCAACTGGGTCAGTCACACATTCACCATCGGGCCTCTCAATCACCGGAACAACACGATTCACTCTCTCTTTCTTGTCCAACCACGTAAGCAATTTACCAGCCTTATCTCCCACATCATACAACCTGCCCTGTTGCTCTCTATACATCACTTTCGCCGCATCTGTAACGAGAGCTCTATAATCGGCTTGTTTCAAACTGAGGGAGTGTAGCTTTGCGCTAGATACTTCTGATTCAAGATCATCCTCAAGTGCAGTTATTTCGGTTTCCAAACGTACAAGTTCAACATTGTTAGCCTTCTTGACGGCAGCAATCAACGACAGGGATTGCCCACGAATAACCGTCTTAAAGGCTTCCCACAATGAAACCGAAGAAGAAACAGACCCCACATTTTCATTAAAGTAATAGTCAATAGCTTTCACAAGTTCAGAGCGGGTTTTGGGATTGCGGAAGTACCAGGGATTAACGGGGGCAACTCTACCCTCACTGCCCCCCCAACCTCAAAGCAAAGCCACAAAGGGGAATGATCAGAGATACCCCTGGGGAGCTGGCGAACTTCTCTAATGGAGGAGAATTGGGCCAATGGCATTAAAAAATAATCCAGCCTGGAGACTGCCATGGGCCCACGAATGGAAGGTGTATTGTAACTGCATAGGATGCATCAAACTCCAACTGTCTATCAGCCAAAAGGTTTCTAGCAAGTCACTCAGCCACATTTGGGGCCTGGCCAAATCCCTAGGGGGACAACGATCAGAAGTGCCAGAAACCACATAATTAAAATCCCCACCAAGGATCAGGAGGCCCTCAGGAAGCCCCAATATAACCCTGCCGAGATCAGCGGAAGTTGAGGCCTGTAGGCCCGGAGGGATATACACCGAAAGTATGGACAGTGTCTTCCCCTCCCACTCAATGGGCCCGTGCAACAGCAAAGAATTTGCTAAGTCCGGCGGGAGCGAGATAATTCATGACCAAATCTTCCACGAGAAGGTTGGTTGCAGGAGTCTCGGGACTCTCAGGGACACCGATAGGCGTACATTGTTACGACGGGCCCTATTGTCACAATCCTCGAGGCGACGAGCCATCATGTCATGAGAGGAACGCAGGTTACCGATCTCAGACTGAGCGTCCGTGACATCCGTAATCAGACTGGAAGTCTTCAAATCCAACGACTTGACCCTCTCATTGGTCTTCGCCAGGTCCGTTCTAATCAGCATAACATCGATGGCCACCGTGTCGATCTTAGAGGCAAGGGCCTCGTACTGCTGTCCCATGGAGGCCTTCATGCTGGTGATGGCACTCATGACGTCTTGCAACGATACTTCTGAGGTTGCAGCAGAATCGGCCTGAGGGTCGTCAGAAGTGCGGCCAGCACTGCTGGGGGACCCCTTTACATGGAAGTAATGGTCCATAATGTTCGTCTGGGTCTGTCCCCCACGGAGAGGTGTCTTGGTCTTGCGTCTCTCAGTATCAGGTCTGGTGGCCATATTGGAGAAGGGACCCCGGAGGGGCCCGCGCGACCTGGTGAAAATGGCCGGATGTAAAGTGGCCAAGAAGACAACGAAAATGGACCAGAACAACGTAAATGCCAAGAAAGCTGGAAATGAGGCACCCAGCAGGGACAACACACAGCAGTATAGGAACACCAGGCCGGCGAAGAGTCGATCAGGGCAGCGCTTCAATCAATCTGAGCCGGGAGTAGAAAACTAAACTGAAAGTTAGACTGGGGTCGATTGGAAGGAGACCCCTTCAGCCCAAGCAACCGAGCCCCCGGTCCATCTCGGGGCGGGCCGAAAAGTTCGAGGCGATATAGAAGTGGATCCCAACATCCGAATTCAATTCTTCAAAGAATGTTGAGATCAGCGAGAGTTTGCGAACAAAAGCCCATCTTCAAAATAAGAATGTAGTCAGGATATTTGCGAAGGGCGGCACGGGTCTGGGGAGCTCTGTGCTCACGCGACCATCTTGAATGCCCGTGAAGCTCCTCCTCTCTTCCAGACATTTTAAATGACATCTTAGGGGCTGTAAAATTAACCCGTAACAGCAAGCAGAATAAGGAAACGCAATATAATCTGGACCTGCCGGCAATTTAAAATGCAATAATTTAATAACAAATCTAAGAAGTAACGCAAAAGATGACCTAGAGCAAGCGGTACCGGACGAGAAACCAAAAATAACAGTCAATTTAATGGAAGCAACAGTCTTCCAACAAGTCCATGACCGATGTAAAACCAACAAAGAGGCAAAGAAAACGGGCAAGGAATGCTAGGCTTAAATATAAAAAGCAACAAAGCATAGACGCAGGAAAAAACTTAAAATGAAAACTCCCTGTGGAGGCAAAAGCAAATCATTGAATACGTCTCTATATGGAGAGGTAGAAATCAACGCATCACAACGGAAGTACACTTTATTCCCCATCCCAACGGAAGGAAGCCCTGTCTCTGGAGTAACCATCATCACCCCCCTCCAAAAAACCTAGACGATCCAACTGTCCTCCGCAGATCAAGGTCGTGGATGGATAAAAGAAACTGAATCTAAAAGTAGACCGGAAACGCAACATGATAAAACTGAAAAATACGAACCAATTAAAGGTTCAGGCCAAACAGGATCATTTCAAACGACAGAGACAAAAAAGTGCAACGGGAGAGGATTCCCCACAGGGGACAAAGGGTAGCAAAACACAGTATGCAACCAGAATACAGGAAGATATAAAAAACAAAATACACATGGAAAAAATAACATTTGAAAACGCAACCAAGCCAAATCCCTTGAAAGTTACAATAATTGGTAAGGACCGCAGATGCACGCTACCCTTCAGGGGTGCTGCCCTCGAACCGACAAGGATAAGGAAAACAAGCACTCTGAAAATAACAGAGGAAAAAAATGAGGAGGTTAACGAAGAACGAGAGCAACAAGAATCACTTGCAAGGTGCAACATATTCACAATTCTGCAGCCTTTAAAGATGATTCTTCACAATTGCCCAAAGACCATCCTTACTGTACAGAGGCATTTGAATCAAAATTGACATTTGTGCCCGAATATTCCACAAAAGAAAGGCAGGATATCCTTAATCGAGGGAACTAATGTTAAAAATGTTCAAGGAAATTCCAGAATTAAAAGGGATAACCTCCCAGGATTTAATAGCCGTTGAATTTTAACAAAAAAGACAAAGTCCAGACACTGAGGAATCCGTGACAACCTGGGCCACAAAGGACCTGGTGGACACTATATATATTCTGCTAGACCACGTTGTGGAGCATGGGAAATTACTTTATTGCTACATAAACGTCCAAGGTATCCCTATCCCCTATTAAATAGTTTAAGAAATCCAAAAAAGGAAGATAAAGACAGGAAAAGCCAGAGCACATGCGTTCGAGGCGCTCGTGCCACCACGCCAGCATCTTGAATCAGCGGGAACGGGGTCAACACATCAGTAAGTACGCAACAAATGGGACGTTGAATACTGGACAGGATGGATTGGTCATGGGAATCAATGGCATTAAGCAATAAACATACCTAATGAAGATCCTAATGGCAAGGCAGTGGAGAAGCGGGACCAAATCCAGAAGGAAAAAAGGCCGCATAGTGTCTTGTTTTGTTCTTGGAATGTCCACGGTTTTCAAGAAATGGCCCAGGACCATGAAACCATAGCCTTCTTTCAGCAACAAGATATAATCTTGCTCCAGGAAACATGGAAATTGACTCCCATTTCAATCCCAGGATTTAAAGAACATCACATTTTCGCAGAAAGATTTTTACCTATTGGGCATCCACGAGGCGGATTATCAATATACGTAGCCCAAAAGTATGACTGGTTAACAGAAGAACAGGACGTGGGGGTTAATTGGGCTCAAGTTATCAAAATTAGTAATAGGTCCCCATCAGAGATCCAAAAGTGGTAACTTCTAGTGATTAATGTCTACATCCACCCAGAGAGGAAGACCCTGAAAGAAAAAAATTCAACTTTAATGTCCCTGATAAAAGCAATGCAAAGATCCTATGCGCAATGTCCAATGTTCATTTCAGGAGACTTCAATTGCAACCTCACAATTAAAAATCAGGCTGAAGGGAAGATGCAAACGACCTGTGGTGGACAAAAAATAACAAATATATTAGGAGACTTGGGATTGACTATTTTGAATGGTGAAATAAAGGGTGACATACCAGCAGTGGTCACATACTTGAGTGGCAAGGCTCACTCAACAATAGACTTCACAATCGATATTAATGAGTTACTTCCCAGTATTGAAACATTTCAAATCGATCAACGCATAGAAAGTGACCACTTCCCCCAAATAACGAGAATGAACATCTCTCTCACTTCGGCACAAAGAATGAACTCTCTTATACAACACGCCGACAAGTTCAACCTAAAAAAACTAAAATGGCGAGGAGGGGGGTTGAAAAGTATCCAGGACACAGCAAGGGATTATGGGCCAGATGTAGGTAGGGTTTTACCGGTCGGTAACGGCCGAATTCGGCCGTTACCGACCGGTAAAAGGATTTTGAGATGTAGGGGGCAGAATCGGTAAATTTACCGTTCGGTAAATTTACCGATCGGTAATTTTACAGATTCGGTAAAATTGATATGTAGGTGGGACTCTTATGAGTCCCACAAGGCCTAAGAAATCGGTATTTTACCATCAAATTCAATTTGATGGTGAAATACCGATTCAGGTGTGCATGCACATGTGTGCATGCACACCTGTGCCATATGACAGGCAGACCTGCCCTTAGGGCAGGTATGCCTGCCATATGGCCCCCGACCCTTTTTTGGGGGTGCTAGAGGGTGTCAAAGTGACACCCCCTGCACCCTTGTCAAAATCGGTATTTACCGATTCGGTAAATACCGACCGGTAATGCCCCATTCATTCCTATGGGCTTCAAAGCCCATAGGAATGAATGGAGCATTACCGGTCGGTATTTACCGATTCGGTAAATACCGATTCTTAACGATTCGGTAAATGGAACATCTGGATGTTCCTACATACCCCCACTTCTTATTTACCGATTCTTAATTACCGAATCGGTAAAATTCGGTAATTAAGAATCGGTAAATAAGTTTTACCTACATCTGGGCCTATGTGAGTAAATTAGGGCCTCAGTTAGAGGAGGATCGCATAATCAACTAGGAACAGTTGGCCCAGGACCTAATCCATAAATTTCCAGCTTTGTCGGGTAATCAAAGAAGATTAAACACCAGGAAGGAGCCATGGTTTAACACGGACCTAGGAGATCAAAAGAGAAGGGTCACAAGAGAGGTTAGATCACAGGCGCGGACAAAAAGAATGGGAAAAAGCCCAAATAAAAGCAAACTAACAGAAGAAAGGAATGTATACAGGAAGATGTTGAGGATTGCCAAGACTACAAACAAGGAAACCATCTGGAATAAATTTTTGTGCGCAGGTAAATTGCCAAATAGGGACTTCTGAGGCATTATAAACGATCTGAATAAACGAGCAAGTTTTCAACAAGAGGCAGGGATTGGAGAAGAAACGTGGGTTCAACACGTGCAAAACTTGTACTGCAACACAGACCTAAGCACCATTGAATGTTCCCGGGGGATGGATTCAGAAGTGGGGAAAAGAAAAAGAAACCTGAGTTCAGATAACAGAGAGAATGAAGTCTGGGAACAATAAATTGGGGGCAAAGAAATAAATCCACTAATCACCAAAAAACAATTGCGGGGCATAATATTAAAACAGACAGAAGGAGCAGCAGGTCCAAATGGGCTGCCTAACGCACTTTTTAAGAATGACCCAGACTTCTGGTCAGAGATCTTAATGCCTCTTTTCAATCACATATACGCACATACAGACGTCCCTGTCTCTTGGAAAGGGAATATATTTCACCCGATATTTAAACAGGGAGACAATCGCAACCCAGCAAATTACAGGTTGATATCCTTAATTGATGTCGAGGCCAAACTTTACGCTTCTTGCCTCCTAGTACAGCTACGAGACTGGATGGACGACACAAACATAATTCCCAAGTTCCAAACAGGATTCAGGCAAGGAATGGGAACCATAACAAATGTGGCTATTTTGTCGCTTTTAGCGGAAAAAGCAGTAAATAAGGGAACACGGTTGTACGCATGTTTTTTTAACATAAAATCAGCTTTTGACCGAGTGAGCACCTGTGGGCAAAGTTGAACACATAGGGACTGCCGAGTCAACTATTAAAGGCAACAGTCGCCCTTCACAACAACACATGGGTAAGAGTGAAATTAGGCGATCGATGCAGTACAACTTCAAGTATTACCACGCAACAAGGCTTAAAACAAGGATGCGTGTTAGCACCAAGCCTATTCAACCTGTTCCTCTCAGACATTAGCAAAGTTATAGAAGCGGCCGAATGTCACCCACAGATCATGGCCAACAAGCCCATCAATATATTACAATACGCGGATGACATAGTATTGCTAAGCCAAACACCAATAGGCCTACAAAGAGCAATAAATAAATTAGCATCCTATTTGAACCGGGTAAAATTGGAATTAAATAAAGCAAAAACAAAAGTCGTTCACTTAGTGGATCCCAAAAAAATCAAGTTCCAATGGATGGCGAATGGGGCAACGGTGGAAGAGAAAGGGTCCTATAAATACCTCGGTATTACAGTAGGGCAAGGCTTAACACACAAGGAGCACAAATCAGCAATAAAAGCCAACGCGCAATCGCTATTTTTTCCATATCAATCATTAAAAACAAAACTGGATTGCCCGTATTATAACCACCTCCTAAAGGTTATGGCTGCTCAAATTTTGCCCACCCTGTATTATGGCTTAGTCACCTGGTGTGGCAAGGAGGCTGACCTACTAAATGACCTTCAGACAAAGATCTACAAGGCCGTTTTCAATCTGCCAAAATCTGCCTCCCCATCGCAAGTGCGGCTCGAATTTGGCCTTCAACATCAGAAATTCCGGAGCATGAGCGGCTTTGTGAAGCTTTGCCAAAAATTTTGCTCCGCTGACACAGAGACCATGGACAGTCAATGCTGGGGAGAAATCACGTATCAGGTGGACAATGAAACACCGAGTACCTGGGGAAGGTACTTGAAAACCTGTTTGGCAGATCTTGATTTAGAAACAGTATGGGAAATCAGGGCCGACAAAGCTACTATTAATAGAGCAGTCAATGAGGCAGCAAAAAGGAAATCCTTTCTGGAGGATAAAAACACAATCTCCAAATGTAGGCATGAGTGGATCATCATTACCTCCTACAAATCTCTTAAACGGCAAGTATATTTATTATCACACTTTAGCGGGCATTTAAAAAAGAGCTATATATACTATCGGATGGGACAGCACATCTCAAAATATCTACTGCCATTCTGGAAACATAAACATCAAACAGAGCAGTGTTGACTATGTGGATATACAACGGAATCCTAATCCCACCTATTATGCGCATGCCCAGTAGTTATGGTCCGGAGGAGACGGTATTTAAAACCCATCTTCAATGAACAGAACATTCGCACATGCAGACAGGCAGTGATAAGCTGGCTGGGAGGCTCCTCCATAATTCTGGCCTGCCAGGGAGTAACATTCCTTGCAGAGGTAAGAAAACGCTTATGGCAAGCCGAGCAGGAGGAAAACAGAGGAGAATTTTCCCCCAAGGCAGGTCCCTACGGGCCAACCACGCTACACACGGACTGAATGTAAAACTGATTAGGAGCCCACTTAGACGAAAGGACCTCAGAAGCCGGCCTAGATCCAAATTTTAACTGCTGAATTTATAACATTTTATACGTTAGTCATTCACATGAACTTACAGTTATAAAACTTATGGGTAATTTTAATGTTGCTTGATATTAATTGTTTCTGTACAGTCATTTTTATTTTATGGGAAGATTGTAAAGATTTTAATTAATCATACAATAAACTTTTTGACTTGACTAATGACTGTGATGCCACACTCACACCAGTGAATGTTGTTCTGTTGTGTTTCCCTAGGTGCCTCACACTTATCCTTGCCTACATACGGTACAGACTTCGGATACATCATGTACTTTTTGTTGACTGTACATCCTGCACTAAAGACAAAGCTGACACAATAAAAGTGTGTAAGGTATTTTATTTACAAAGTTTACATGTGAGAGGGTGGGCAGATTTACATAGAGGTGGTGATGGAGCAGTGAGTTCACAGTCATAGTAAATGAGATGAAAGAGTAGCTACCACATTGATGTGGTGACCCAGTCCAACAGACAGGTGTCATTTACAAGGCAGTGTGTGGAAGGACAGTCCAAACAGTCAATGCAGTGTGGAAGAGGGTTGCCATCAGGGCTGACTCCGTGACAGACTCCTCTTAGGATGGCCCCCTGGTCACTTGGCTGGGGGGGCCCTGCTGTGGTGCCATCAGCGTCTAAGGACTCGCTCCTCTCTGTGGCCACAGGGGAGGATGGTGAACTGTCATCCTGTGGCCCACAAGAGGGGGGTTGAGGTGTTGGTTGGGGCGCAGGCCTGTCCCTCAGTAACGCCACTTGCTGGCTCATGAGGTCTACCATTTGTCCAATGCGCGTGTCGATGGACCTCATCAGCAGGATGAGCTCGCGTAAATGATCGTCCAACCGGCCAGTTTCTCCCTGGGCCTGTTAGTATGCCCCAAGGACTCGGGTGATGTGTTCCAGGGATGCGGTCCCAGCCTCCCGGTTGGTCTTTTTTCGCGGTTGATCCTAATTTGACCGCCGGTTTATCCACAGCCCTGGCGGACGGTTGTTTTCATCTTCCATGGCGGTTAGCGTGATTTTTTGATCGCCATCCTAATGGGCCCCTTAGTGTCTTATAAAATCACTATTATAAGTATACAGTTATCTATACATTCACTCATATAATCACTGAGTCTTATGTATAGTTATTTATATACAACAACTGTCACATACACTGCATTTTATTTTTCTACTTTGTTGGACAGGTACCATTGAGAAATATATTCACACACTCAAACAACTGTTTCCACATGCAGTCTTAACCTTATATACCTACTGAATCCACTATTCACATATCTTTGGACAGTCACACACCTCCCTCCCAATCACACACACATTCACTCTCCCATACAAATACTGGGCTAACTAATCAATACCTAATATAGACTTTCATTTAGCTAGTAACCAACTGATGCAGCCGTTTACACAACAGACAGTGATACAGACATTCACACAGTTTAGTCACTAACCCATATATTTAGTGAGACACTTTAAATTAGTCACTTAAACAGTCAATCACACTGCTACTAAATCCTCCATCCAGACACTTATACATCCACTCATGCTTCAAAGCAGATTGCTATATATATAATACATATTGAAATATCGAACCAAACCACATTCACTGGATGATGTCATCAGTGATGTCACTTGAGATGTCACTGACCATGTCATGAATTAGGTAATATGTGACATCATCAGCAGTGGATTGCGGGTGCGTGAGTTATAGTTAGCAGAACTAACTTTAACTGAGGAATTTCAATGGTTTTGTACGAGTGAAATGTCCAGCTAACTATAACATGTCTGAAACCTATGGTTTTTTCAGTGAATCTATATATATATATATATAATTATGTACATATTTTTTTATGTTGCTCAGTTGTCATCTTGCTTGGGTTGCTAAACTATAGAAGGAACCCGTATTCAACCTATATACATCCATAATATTCTGGTAAATGGAAGCCTACCTACACATCCAAATAAATCCATTGCTTACTGTTAAACTGCATAACCCCAAATAAGGTCCTCCTCATCCTAGTCATTACTGTGTGAGGCCGCACGACCTCCAGATAAGCACTGCTACACACTTGTCTGTTTTTTATTTCTTTATCCAACAAAGACTTCTTCATCCCTCTACCATGTGGCTCATAACACAACCAGGCAAAGCCACCAGAAGTGAGGGGAGTAAGGGCACAAGACTTGGATGAGGTGGAAACTAATCAGGGAAGTGAACTTCACTAGTAAGTGATTGATTCATTGCCCCTTCATAGGATCTTCTTGTCCCAGTCAGTAATGTATGAGGAAAAACAAAATGTCTGACACCAAAGTCTGTAAACAAAAAAAAGCTTATTTAACCATACCCATTTCATTGCTGCCTTCAAACACCAACAGAAAAAATGATCTACAAAAGAATGTAGCACATCAAGATGATAGTGCTTAACATAGGTGTGGTCAAATTGCCATGTGGCTACCCTGCAAATTTCTTGAATTGACACTTCTGCTGCCTTAGCCCATGAGACCGCAATAGACCAAGTGAGGGGACTCTGGATCTGCACTGCAGGGACAATCCCCAGGGATTTGTGTACCTGACACTTTGACTGTCACACCCATCTGTTGAACACGGAAGAAACGTTTCTTTTTACTTTACTGACACTGCCAAAGCAAATTAATATGTAATTGCAAGGTGAAAGGCTTTGTATAAATTGTCACACCCCTCTTAACATCCAGAGGATGGCAACTGAGGATAGCTTTCCTCCTGAAAAACTTGAAGAATCACCTCCTGCTGCAAATAGTACCTAGAAGACACCATAGAAGCATAGGATCTCAATATCACTTTATCAGGAAGAATCTATAAACAAGGGCATGATATCATTAAAGACCCCAATTCACCCAACCTTCTTGCCAAAGTAATGGCTAAAAGGAGCGTAATTTTAGAGGGAGGGTACCCACATTAGGCCCGCCTCAACCAGGGGTTCAAAGGGAACCACTGGTAGTCAAGTCCCAGGAAGGAACAATGACTGGCCTTTGAAGCCAAAAACATTTGAGAAAACAGACAACCAAAGGAACAAGCAAATTAAATACCACTTTAGCCCTACAACAAGTGGTAAGTGTTGCCCACTGAGCTCCTAACGTTTTTAGAGGCAAATTTGTCAAAAAACTATTTCTCACAGCATTTCACAAAAGAACCCCAGCTCTTACTATAGGATGCTAGAGCCCACTTTTTTCTGAACAGTTGTATGTCAACTGCCAAAAGGGAGGAACAGCCCATTTTCTCCAGAGCTAGGAGCTTAAGGGCCAAGCTGTCATTTTCAGTGGTTGAAGCTGACCAATCGGCAATGTGGGAAACTATAGAGGGGACAGAAATATTGGCAACCTGACAAATCTTCCCCCTAAACAACTGGATGGACCCAAAGGCTACAAGGCCAAAAGGGGGCTATCAAGATCCACCTGAATCTTCTGCAGTACCCTGGGGAGGAGAGGAATTGGTGGGCACATATAGAGAAGACCCTACGGCCAATGACTGAGATAGCATCCACCACCCAAGCTTGAAATCAAATCACTTCCAAACAAAACATTGTGGGATGATGCAAAAAGATCTATCCATGATTCTCAGAGGAGGTGTATACTTCCTGAAATACCGGATGAGAAAGATGGTAAAAAACTTGAGGAGTGCAGATTGTAACTCAGATTGTCCTTGAAGATACACTGCCCTCATGGCAATGAGATTGATCTCTGCTCAAGAGCAAATCAGGTTGACCAAGGCGCCTCCTGAATGTTGGCACAGACCACCAGATTCACTCCCTGCAACTGTGAATGAAAAAATGTAATAATTTCCAAGATTAACGACAACTCCTTCCAACTGGATTAATGACCTTTGTCTCTCAATAACCACTGACCCTTTGCTTCAAGAGGAGTCAGGGTTGCCCACAACCCCATAGACTAGCATCTGTTGTCAACAACATAGGAGAAGGAAGTTCTCCTTACTAGAAGCAAAACACAGCATTTGACAAGTAACATGCTAACGAAATATGAAAAAGTTATTCTGGGATCAGATAACGTTTCGATAGCGAGATGTGTAAATTTAAATCCTTCCACATTGTTGCCTGATGGTACTGTAACAGAAATCAGAAATGAAAATGATATTGATCATGAATGCTTGGATGTTTTAGAATATTGCACCAAACCTAGGCAGGACATTAAAGATGTCCCATTAGCTGAATCAGATATTGTTTATTTTGTTGATGGTTCATGCTTAAGAACAGATGAAGGTGTTCTGAGTGCAGGATACTCTGTCTGCACAGTTGCAGATGTAGTCGAAGCTTCTTGTCTCAAAGGAATTTGTTCAGCTCAAGTAGCAGAAATAATTGCTTTGATTCGTGCATGTGAAAGAGCAAAATAGTTAAAAATTACCATAGTGACTGATAGTCAGTATGAATATGGCATAGTCCATGACTATGGCCAGCTCTGGTCTCAAAGAGGTTATTTAACTTCTGCGGGAACTCCAATTAGGAATGCAAAATTGATCAAGAGATTGATTGATGGTATTCAATTGTCAGAGAAAATTGCTGTCGACCAATAGTGTCGGGATGTGGGTCTTTAATAGAACCTGTGGCCAAATTTGTGGATTTCTTTCTGAAACCTTTCCTTCCAACAGTCAAATCATACATCCAAGACACGACAGATTTTATCAACAAAATGACAAGGATTCAATTTGATAAGGACACATTTTGGATGGTGACAATGGACATCACGTCCCTCTACACTCAGATTCCACAGGAAGAAGGACTATATGTACTGGAGTCCATACTTGATGAAAGGGAAAGACCACATAAAATACCAACCTCTTTTATTTTAAAACTTGCAACTTTTGCGCTCAAAAAGAACGATTTCAGCTTCGATGGGGAATTCTATCTACAAATAAGTGGAGTAGCGATGGGCTGCCCATTTGCTCCGGAGCTGGCCATTCTTTTTATGGCCAAGTATGAAGAAAATTTCGTGTATCTTAACAATCCATATGGACAATGGATTGAAAATTGGAGTAGATATATCGACGATATTTTCTTTGTGTGGACAGGGACTGAAGACGACCTTTTGAAATTCTTTGATTGGATCAATAACAAAACAGCGACTATCAAATTCAGAACTAGCCATTCCCAAAGCAAAATGGCATTTTTGGACGTTGAAGGTTACCCTTCTGATGATGGCCTGGTCACAACTTTATACAAAAAGCCAACTGACCGTAATAAAGCATTACATTATAAAAGCTATCACCCACGTAGCCTTAAGGATAATTTGCCGTACGGGCAGTATCTTAGGATTCGCCGGAATTGTCATGACAAGGAGGAATACAGAAAACATGCGGAAAATCTTACAGCTAATTTGAGACAACGTGGCTACCCCAAAAAACTCTTTAAAAAATCTATGAAAAGAGCGTGGTGGACTCCCCGAGACTGCCTTCTGGAGAGAAGGGAGAAAAAAGAATCAAAAAGGATGGTCTTTGTATCCACCTTTTGTCCGAACTCCAATATGTTGAAGAAAGTGGTAAAAAGTTATTGCCATTTACTAAAGAATTTAAACGAAGCATTCACCAAGGAACCACTCTTTGCTTTCAGAAAAAACTCAAGTATTGCAAACCAACTTATACGGGCAGCATTACCACAGACAAACCTACCTGATTAAAGAACTATGTTGAGGTTACCACCCGTTCAGGGACACCACAAATGCGGGTCCTGTAATTGCTGTAGCACCACCGTCGAGGGGACGCTATTCAGGCATAACAACATAGGATGGAAACATGAAACATTTACTAACTGCAAATCAAGGTATGTCATATATAGTATCAGATGCCCATGTGGACTGATCTATATTGGTAAAACAAACCAAGAGGCTCGGACACGGATTCAGCAGCATATATCAAGAATCAACAAAAATGTCCTGACAGCACAATTGGTCAATCATTGGTGTTTACACAACCATAAGGATTCAGATCTAATGTGGACAGTGATCTCAAAAGTAGAGAAAGACGTAAGAGGAGGAGATTTGGACCTTAAATTATCTAAACGAGAGGCAATGTTAATTCTGAAATTTAATGCAGCCACTCCTGGATTGAATGAGCTTTCAGAAATCTATAAACTCAAGTGAGTAAATCCGCACCCCTGTAACCATCAGATGATGTTTATGCCTCAGAACCAACATACACTGATCTGTGGAAGATTATGTATTTCCGACTAGAACCTATGTGCTTATGCATAGTACTACTTTAATTGTGAACATGCTGTACATTGCTTTTTTCTGAAGCAAGACTTTAGATTTGAAGCGACCACCACCTTAACACAATCCTAATAAACATTGAATAGACCCAAGTACACTAATGGGCACTTGAATAGACCCAAACCAAAATGGCCGACACGCTATGTTACGGATTTTTGTGAAATGGTTTAAAGCATTAACTAACTCTGGAAATCACACAAGACAGCACAGTTTATCTTCGATATACACTGCCAAAGGGGATAACAATTAACACCATATCGGCGGAAATAAATCTACATATATATTTTTTAGATACGGAACAGCGGAATCGAACAGGCGTAGAGTGCGTCCACTGGACGTAGAGAGTGATTTGCTGGAAAAAGCACCCATTCCAAAAGGTGCCTATTTAAATTTCGAGGATGAAACCGGAAAAATCCACAACTTCCATGATGCTTTGCGACACCGGAAGTAGGGTGTGAAACAAGACGCAGGACCGATGCTGAGATTGAATACAGCGCTAGGGATACCGATTCCCTCCGAGTGAAGCGGGTCTGAAAAAATGCCTTCAAATTAGGTAAGCACGTCGGGAGGAGTGATACAGAGACCGTACGGACTGTGTTAAACAACCCAATTAACTGGTGGATTCATCCTCTTCTTTATAGAATACACCCGCCCTCCCTGATACCCACAACCCGGACAAGCAGCCGACAACAAACAAGTAAGCATCAAGTTTTGTAAAGCCAGGATTACACCCTCAATCTAAAAGACACAGGTGGTGATATTGCATTCCCTGTTTACAGGTCAGACTGCATCCGTGCCCTACAGGGAACCTTTGTGATCTTTATCACAAGTAAGTTCACTGGCCATACCCATAACTCTCGACCCATAAACATGGTGTATCTGGTGCTGACTGGCGTTTTTTCCATTTTGTACAGATTTATGCTTCTATTTTTGGATGTTTTGTTCCGACGGGGAAATCCTAAAAAAAAACCTTTCAGCTTCAACTTCTAGAGGCAAGAGAAGGTAGCTTGAGTGATGGAGGCTCAAGGAAGTTTACCATCATTTCTGTCATGTCCCTAAAGAAAGATTTTATTCTCCTTTCCTTACAGCTTTTTGTCCTGATGAGAACTTCCCAACCAGTGTGAGTTCGAAATGCGTAGACAATTGATGCCATCTAAACAAAAGGAGTAATCAAAACTTTTTTCAACAAAAACTTTATTGATGGAAATTCACTGATTTTTATGGCTTACTGTGAATATTGTAATTCCAGTGTGTATATATATATATAGGTATATATATGAAAATATCAATGGCTGTGTATGTATGAGGGTATGATTGTTTTTGAACGTATCAAATCTTTATAATTTTGGAAGTGTGCAAAGGTTTGTATTTTAACAATTTTGTAAAATGTATATATTATGTAGAGGAGGTCTTGTATTGTATAATGAATTGGTGAAATAATAACCAAATGTCTTTTTTGAAAAAGAAAAATTAAAAATAAAAACAAAAGATTCATTCAGATTTGACTATGTCAATGGACCATAGTGTATAATTCATATGGTTTCCAAGATTTAGAACAAACAGTGAGACAACAGTGGCATCTTTCTGTTCATTAGTCGTGAAATGTACAGCTCACAAAAAAGGAGAGGATTATATGACAAAGGGTAATGCCTATGCTGATGAAATCGCAAGGTTCTGTGCAAAAAATAATATGTCCATCAATCAGGATAAAAACGATGAACATGTTTTGAACTCACTTATGTTAACATCTGTAGTAGAGACATGGCAAGGAGTAAAGGATTTACAAGATGAGGCAGATGATGAGGAAAAAGACACATGGTTAAAAGCAGGTTGCAGACAGTTTACAAAGATGACAGACCAGTAATGCCAGATTGCATGATTGCTGACATGGCCAGAATGTATCATTATTTATTATTTTGAGAATTTATAAAGCGCAACTGTCACAATTGCAGGCATCCTGGCGCTGACAGATCCGAGATGACAGAAGTAAAAAAAGGCAACGGGAGTGAGAGCTTTTACAGGCGGACTAGACAAGGGAATAGCCACGTTTTAATCCTTCTTCTAAACGGGAGGAGTTCAGTGAGGTGTCTAATCTCGACAGGGAGCGTGTTCCATAGTCTGGCAGCTGCCACCTCGAAGGATCTACCTCCGGCTCTGACTTTCCTGAATCTAGGTACAACTACCAGTTTGGCATCAGAGGATCGAAGCTGTCTGGTTGGCATGTACCAAGCAAATTTTGATTGTAAGGGAGTTGGGCCAGTTCCCTGGAGAGCCCTAAAGACTATACAGAAGGCCTTGAATTGTATCCGCTGTCTTATAGGCAGCCAGTGCAATTTTGCCAGGGCGGACGGTCCATGAGATCTTCTCGGAAGCCCCAAAGCCAGCTTAGCAGCTGCTGATTGGACCCTCTGGAGCCTGTCCAACAGGGGACCCAAGCAGGAGGGCGTTACAATAGCATGGGTAGGTAAGAGGGGCAAAACTTTTCTTAGGGAGCGAAGGATGGCAAAACAGCAGGCAGACGTTTTTTGAACCTGCGTCTCCATACTGAGCCTATGATCCAACATGACCCCTAGGTTGCGAACTGATTCTACCGGCCGTAAATTGGACCCTATTTCTGGGGGCCAAAAGTTGTTAGGAAACGGTCATGGAATCCTAGTTCCGGCACTGAAGAGCACCTCCGTTTTCCCTGCGTTGAACTGAAGGGAATTGTCTTTTAGCCACTGAGACGTGTCACGTAGACAATTGTGTAGAACCTCCAGAGGGGTAGAGTCCTCACCTTCCAAGGAGAGGATCATCTGGGTGTCGTCGGCGTAGTTAATAATCCTGATGTTGAAGCTTTTAATGAGTAAAATCAGAGGTCTGAGGTATAAATTAAAAACTATTGGGCTGATTGCTGAGCCCTGAGGGACCCCAATGCGTTACCAGGGCAAAGGCTGACTGGAAAGGTGGCATGGATACTGCCTGCTGCCTATCCTGCAAAAATGAATGAAACCATTGCAGCGCAGTGTCTCTCACTCCCGCCTCAAACAGCCGCCTCAGTAGAATCTTATGGTTCACCGTGTCAAAGGCGGCAGACATATCGAGCAGGATCAGGAATGCTGCCTGACTTCTGTCTGCACGCCTTTGAAGCTCATCCATAGCGGTGATGAGGGCTGACTCGGTTCCGTGGGCAGGCCGAAAACCAAATTGATCCTCATCTAATAATAGATGACGTTCCAGATGGTCGGAGAGAGTGTTGCTAACTAAACGCTCAACAACCTTGGCAGGAAAAGGCAGCAGGGAGATGGGCCTGTGGTTTTTTGAACAGTCAGGGTCTAGGGAGGTTTTTTTAACAAAGGAGAAACTAACGCCCGTTTCCACTGAACTGGAACGGTCCCAGTCACCAGGGATTGGTTACAGATTTGGTGGAGTGAGGGGAATAGTTCATCCTCAAATTCCTTCCAAATTTTGGGAGGCACCGGATCCAAAGGAGACCCGGAGGCGATCCCTCTAGCTAACTTAGTGAAGGCCTCATAAGTAAGAGGTGGGAACTTGAGTAGCGTTTCCTTCGCAGCCGTGGCAGGCGCAGCCAATCGGTCAACTGGAGAGCCAGGTCTCAGCTCAGAGGAAGGGATGAAATCCAGAGGATTGTCCAGGTCTTTAAGGATAAGCTCAATGTTTTCCTTGAAAAAAACAGCGAGGTTGTCGCATAGGTCTTGGGACGGGACGATCGCATTCTTGGAGCACTCTGGATTGGTGACGCTATTTAGTATATTAAAGATACTCCTGGAATTGTTGGTAGTGTTGCAGATCAAAGAGAAATAGTATTCTGCTTTAGATTTTTTAATCAGATTTTTATAAGCGAGGACCTTATTTTTCCACACATCTTTGAAGGTATCGTTATAGTCGCGTCTACACCTTCTCTCAGCTTGTTTGCATCCCTGTTTTAGGTTTTTTAAGTCGTCATTAAACCAGGGGGCGGAGTCTTTACCCTTACAGCTGCGAGTTTTTAGAGGGGCATGGGCGTCAAGGACCGTTGTGATTGTGGTACAAAGAGAGGCGTAGTTTTCGTCTATATTCTTATTTTCATTGAAAAGCGGTTCCAAATGGAACACCTCACCGATGGAGTGCAGACGTGTGAGAGCCCTCCAATCTCTGCACTTAAATTCCCTAGTCCACCCGGGAGCCTTGTGGGGGCCGCCGTTAGTGTGAATAAAGAATTTAACGAGTGAGTGGTCTGTCCAATCCATGGGTAGGGTTTCACCCATCACCACCAAGTCGGGTGCGGCAAAGACCAGGTCTAGGAGATGACCCGCTTTGTGGGTGGCTATAGTAGCCAGTTGAGAAAGACCAACATTTTCACAAGTTTGAAGAAGGTTCTCGAGCCCCGAGTCAAGGGTGCCGTTGCGCCATAGATTAAAGTCACCAAGGATAAGTAGCTTATGGTGAGAAAAGGCGATGTTGGTCAGGGTAGTAAATAGCGCTTGTTGCTGCTGAAGGCTGAACGGCCCTGGCGGGCGATAGCATACTATCCCAGTGACAGAAGACCCATAGAGGGTCTGAATAGATAGTCCTAACAGCTCAGTACCCAGAGTAGGGTCTAAGGTGAGGACCTTAATGCCACAGGACGCTCTAAAAATAGCCCCCACTCCCCCACCTCTTCCAGTAGGTCTGGGAGAGTGAAGAAATTTGAACCCAGGAGGACACGCAAATCCAGGGGCAACCGAACAGTCAGGACGTTTACAAGTTTCCGACATGAAAAGAATGTCTAGTTCATGAGTATCGATCAAGAGTTGGATCTCTGTGCTGTGTTTAGGCAGGGACCTAACATTCAGAAGCCCACACTTTAAAAGATCGTCGCTCAGAAAGTCGGTTCGTGGGAGTGACATGTGTGACAGGGAGAATATTCCTTTGTCCGCGTGGTGCTTACCTATTTGGATGAGCGCATCTCTAGAGTAGGGAGGCCCAGAAGGAAGCTGTTCAAGATGAGAGGGGCCAAGACAGGCAGCATAACTGGCCCATGGCGCTACCTTGGCGCGGACGGGCGCAGACGGGCTTGCATGGTCCAGGACATTTAGGCAGAGATTCAATGATTAGGTTGTTTAGGCAGACATGGTACAATCCAAAATTCAGAATAATTGCACAATCTTTTTGTCAGAGATGCTTGATTTGCCAACAGATCAATCCAAACAGAAAACAGTTGTGACTATGGGAACAATAGGACGGGAGGGTGGTCCTTTTACCAGATTACAAATGGATTTCATTGACATGCCACCCCATAACAAGCTAAGATATGTACTGGTAATAATCTGTCTGTTTTCAAGGTGGGTGGAAGCGTTCCCAACACGTCACAATGATTCAGTTACTGTTGCAAAATTGCTTTTAAGGGAGATCATACCTAGGTATGGATTTCCGGTGACGGTCGAAACTGATCGTGGCACACATATTGAAAACAGATTATTGCAAATGATTTGTGAAGCATTGGGTATAAAACAAAAGCTGCACTGTGCCTACAGACCAGACGCATCAGGTGTTGTTGAACAAGTGAATGGCACAATCAAGAATAGGTTAACTAAAATGTGTTTAGCTACAGGAATGAAGTGGACAGACGCACTTCCACTTGTTTTGATGTCTCTGAAAAGTACCCCAGATAGAAAAACAGGTTTGAGCCCCCATGAGATACTTATGGGCAGAGTCATGAGACAAGCATTTGTTCCAGTTGACAAACTATTGAGCATTAATAATAGCGACATATTGGAATATTGCGCTACTCTAACTCTAACGGCAAGTAAATCCCCCAAAAATACTGCTAAAACAACAGTTGATTCAGATACTGTTTCGAACCCTCCATTGAAAGACATAGAACCCAGTCAGGAGCCAGCACCAGCGGTGCATTCTGGGATATGTAGTGCAGGTGCTGTACCTAAAATTCCCATGATGTTTTCGAAAAGGACCCCTAATGCATCTAAAGATAAAGATGACAAAGCTGGAAAAGGTGATGATGTTGATTTACTCCTAGCACATCAGCAAAATACAAGTCAATGATGTTGTTCTCACTAATGCTAATGCTAATGGGCAATTGGGGGGTTCCAACAGCGAATTCACGAATTCAGTGGGAGAAGCAAACTTTTTGAATACTCCGCCACAGGGGGAGCTCGAAAGTACCCCTTTGGAGACACAGCAATCTATAATAACTCATAACCCCCCTGCTATGACTGAACAATCACACACACAGCCCAATAGCGCGACTCCGGAAAAGAGTCTACAAGAGGCTTTGGAGCCTTCCAATCTTTTGGAGGATGTGGGTTCTATTGACTCTGCAGGTCAATTCTATTCAATGTCAGACTTATCCACGGCTCTAGAAATTGGAAGCTTGGACGAAGGCGCGGACAAGGATTGCGAGTGGAGGGATGATAAGAGCAATAAGAGCCTGAACATTTCGATACTTGACTCTGAGAGTGATATAGATGAATCTCCTGAAAGACCAGATTGGGGGACAGACGAGAACACTGTTCTCGCCATGCAGGGGGCTAGCGCTGGACATTCATCTAATCCTCCAGTAAACGGCACTGAGGGGTCACCACTTCCTGAAATCACGCTAAATACCCTATATCAAGTGATGTTACAACATCGGGAAGAAACAAGAGTGGAGAATCTACGTACTCAGGGTGTGGTACGTCGACTGCAGAATAACCTACGCTGAGTGGGAAAAACCTGTAACGAGGTCTCGGCTAGAGTGGGTGAGGCAGACGTCCGGATTTCGGCAATTGAGGACTCTATGACTCAGCAAAAAACACAGATATCATCATTAGAGGGCTTAAGAGAGGAGATTAACTGGAAGCTGGTGGACCTTGAAAATAGATCACAGAGGAATAACCTACGAATTCTAGGCATTCCCGAAGGGAGTGAGGGGGCGAATATCAGACAATTTGTTATTTAGCTTTTTTCAGAAGCCTTTCCAGAACTCATCCAGTGGAAATGGGAGATCGAACTTCAAAGAGCTCACAAATTTACCTTTCAAAAAAATAACAGAAATCAATCAAATACTAAGCCCAGAGCAATATTGATTTGTCTGAATAATTTTCTGTCTAGGGAGGCTTTATACGATATAGCTAGAGCAGATAAGAAACGCAGGGGGAAAGGCCTGCACTTCTTTGTCCGCCCAGATTACTGTCATGCTACGGTACAATAGAGATGGCAATTTTGCCAACTGATTCCTGCTTTTCAGGCGAAGGGTGCCCAGGCTTTTCTTCTCAATCCCTCTAAGCTGAAAGTAGTATTTAAAGAAAGATCATACTTTCTCACTACAGAGGGAGCTGCGAAAGATTTGTTAAGCTCATTTTGAAGTTAGGTTTACTTCTTTTTTTCCTTCTCTTTTTCT